>NC_043982.1:30535862-31135862 GCF_902150065.1 Myripristis murdjan | reverse complement strand
TTTAATGTAATAAAACAATGGCATCTTGGGTTTGAATGTTTCACTCAGTATACATGTAAGTGTGATGTAGCTTCAATGAGGCGTTGCAGCCACCAGATATAGAATAATGTATATATGATGTATAATATATACAGTCCTACAATATGGAAACAAATTTTTTTTTCTAACTTTGAAGCTTTAAGGTGAAATTCAAGGGCAAATCAGAGTTTACGAGGTTAATTATAATATATTTATAGATTTATTTTAAATCAGTGATTCAGTATGAGCATTCATTTAGATTCATGCAGTTTAATCCAATCTCAGCTAACACTAAACGCTCTCTAAGGAGGCTCTGTATAACCAGCATTAATCTGACAAAAAACCCAACAAAGGGTAGTTTTGGTTCTACTGTCTTACCATAGAACACAGTTTATGATGGCAGTCTAACTTGTCGTGTCTTTCTTTGTGTCAGTGGTGTACCAAGGCAAGAACATGACCGTGTGTTACCCCAACGTGGGCCCAGACGGCATCCAGAACGAAGGCAATGCAGTGGCCATCATCGGTGCTGCCATCATGTACTGCTGTGTTCTCTTTGCATGGTTAGTATAAGTTTGTATTTAATTACCTGTATGTGAAGACAAACACTTGTTCTCTTAAATGTGTCTTTTATGTACAAAGCAAACAAAAACAAATATCATCCTGCAGTTATGTAGCACGATAATATTCATGAAATCTATAGAAAGCATCATTCATTTGTGTGAGTGCTCTTTGCATTTTGGACCAGGGGTGGATCATAGGAGCACGGGGCCCTTGGGCACATACTTCTTATCGGCCCCCTCTGCACCACACTCGTGCTGAAAGAAATGATGAATATGTGTAAAAATCATACTCGACAGCCTCTGTACATTTGCTAATAATTAAAAAAAAAAAAAAAAAAAAACATAAAAAAGAAACAATGCAAAACTGTTTCTTACTCTTCTCTAAAAGAACACGTACAAATTCATAATGGGGCTCACCTTTTTTTAACTCTTCTTGGTTAAAATCTTGAGATAACAAAGCATGAAGGGTTGTAGAGCAGCTGTTAGCCAAACTTTTTCTGAATAATTTAGATATACATGTCTGTGATGATACAATTTTATTTAATATTTGCCTTTATTTTTCCACATTTGGTGTCTCACTCTCCATTATATAGTAACAATATGTTCATTTTTTCCCCAGTAATGAAGCGTCTTACCTGGCAGAGGTGTTTGGTCCGTTTTGGATGATCAAAGTTTACCGCTACGAGTTCCAGAAAGCATCCTGCTGCTTCTGCTGCCCTGAGGAACAGGAAGGTTGTCATCGCTATATCGTTGTTCTAGTTAATCTCTTAAAGATGCTGAGAGTAGCGAGCAGCAGCGGGGTTAACTGAACATGTGGCGTCAATTTTGAGAAACACAAAATGCTACACGTAGCAGCTTTAACAGCTCTAATGCAGAATCTGCCACCGCGACACAGAACAAGATATGATGACTGAGCGATATATGTCACTGCACATTTACTCTGATATATAAAGTCATCCCAGTGTCATATATCACTAAAACTGGACAGGCGGAGTTCCTCTACTCAAATTCAATTACTTATAATGAATTTGGAGCAGTGTGAGTGCATGTGAATAATTTTTATTGTTTTAACTGATGTTTTATTGTCTTGTTGATGTTTTTACTGTTCTGTATCTTTTACTGCTTCAGCATTTTATCATTATTTGTTTTTTATTAGTGTGTTTATTGCTTTGGTACATTTTTATTGCATTTTATTGATTTTATATATACTTTTGTATTATGCTATGCTCTGTGTTATCAGGGCGCCCTTGAAAAATAGAGCTTGCTTGAAAGGGCCATCCTTGATGAAATAGAGGTTTGATGATGATGATGATGATGATGATGATGATGATTCAGTTCTCTGATCACATAGTTTATGCTTTGTCTCTTTGTCTTTCCAGCAGAAGAAGAGTTTGTGATGGATGAGGATAATAAAGGCTGTCAGAATGTTATTCACAACGAGACCCAGAGAGTGGCTTACAGCTACTTCTTCTTCCATTTCGTCTTCTTTCTGGCGTCTCTGTATGTCATGATGACCCTCACTAACTGGTTCAGGTCTGTAAACAATTAACCATAAAACAATTTTGCAGTCGGCAGTCATTATGGTCTCCCCAGCTCTAAATCAGACCATATATATATATTTTTTTCTCCTCCTGCAGCTATGAGTCAGCAGTCTTGGAGACCACCTTCACCCACGGCAGCTGGTCTACCTTCTGGGTGAAGATGTCGTCCTGCTGGGCCTGTGTGATTCTCTACCTCTGGCTGCTGCTGGGACCTCTGTGTAGCTGCCGGTCCGACTCCAGACCTCGCCGCTCCCGCATTAAACGCCGCGCAGTGTCCTCCCGCCACATCGCTGTCAGCGTCTGACCCTCTCTGTGAAGGGCCGAGGACGATGATGGAGGGTGTGGATCGCTGTGGGCGAGGGGTCAGAGGAAGCCAACCCTCCCCTGCAGGGCCGGGAGGGAGGTGATTTTCAGGAATGGTCACCAGGGTCAGTGGTCACCGACTCACAACCCTGTGAGAGGGGAAGGTGACTGGACCAGTCAGGAGCCTCAGTTCACAATGAAATCCCACTGCTGACATGTGGATGACTGGACACGCTTGTGGTGTCACAAGCCTGAAACCATAAAATCAAACCGCTAAGGAGGACTGGGCTTTGAAACACTTACAAATTGCCAAAGGGATAAGAAGGGGCTAGAGCTCTCATTGTAGTTAGGTTGAGAGCTAGATAAGAAACTAGGTAAATACATTTCTGAATTTTAACTCTTTAAGTTTAGAATTAATTTCCATTTTGGCTGTAAAAAGATAGTAGTCTTTTAATATAATATTACAGTAAGGGTAGATTAGGCAGTAGTTATTGCTCTTTAATTAAACATGTTATCTTTGACTAATGAAGTATTGTCCCTAAAATAGAAAATACTCTTAGTCCTGTGACATTAGGCAGGCCATTGCTAGTTGTGAACATGAACAAATCTCTCCCAAAGTTGAAAACCACAGAAGCCAAGCGCTAGCTGCGCCAGCTGAGTTCAAACATAGCCTTTAAGAGTCTAGCTCTTGTCATAACTTACTAAAGTAGAAGTGGCTGCACCATTAAAAACTGTTACAGCCCCAGGAAACTAAATATTTATGCAATTCCTCTATGCTGTTGCAAGGCAATGTGCAAATGACACAGTCAGGAGATTTTTTTGTCTGCACACAGCATCATGTTTTGGGAGAAATCATTTGCAAACTTATATGAGAAGTCTATGACTTCTCGTATGCCAGTCATGCCTAACGTATGCCAGTCAGCAAGCAACTTAACACAGTTACCATGACAATAGATCACTATGATTGATTGTTGATTGGCTACTGGTCATGCAGCTACCCACTGGTTACAGACCAACTAGTGGCTCTGAAACATCGTCTGAGGAGTTTACACACGTAAAACCTAGGTGCTGCAACCCGGCTCAAAACTCCAGTTTGAACGAGCTCCTCCGTTGACAATGAATGGAACGCCGACATTGTGAATGCACAGAATAACTGAGCTTTATTTCATTCAGTGCTATCAGTTACAAACCAGAAAATGTGCAGCTAAAACCCTAAAATGTCACTGGAAACTTTCTTTGCGTTGACAAACTTGGCCTCCCATTTACTGCCAATGGAGCGACTCTGGGGTTGGTTTTCTTCTCAGCCTAAAACCAAAGAGAGACTTTGCTTGTGTTCATAATTCAAGACTGAACTGTCCGAGATGATAGGGTTAACAAATTGTCTTTTAGGATTTTCTCTTTAACATCATTCTACTGTAAAACAAATACAAAGAGGAGACTCAGTGCAGAGATCTCAAAAGACGTTGGAGAAACATTTTAACACAGATTCGGCGATAGAGGGTCTGACGGGACGACTGAAAGGCAGCTAAATAGTTTGTTGTTCTTCAAAGGTCAACATAAGATTGGCTAACTTTGGGAGCAAGAAGAACTTTTTATTCTGAGTTACAATGAGGAACAAGTTGCACACTTGCATTTTTGTTTTCTGTATATCAACTGTTTCTATCTCATTGACGTCCTGATAAAAGTTACTGACTGTAACTTCGTTTACATGAAGTTTTTAAAAATTGTCAGTCAATTTTAATACATTTTTGAAAGATTAATTGATACCAGGAGTAATCAAAGACGGAACTCCAGAAATTATGGAAATGATGCCTTTGTATAAAATAGTGGTGTCTGTAAAAGACACTGTGCAGAAGTACATTGTAGACCTAAAATAAAATAGAGCCCCCCATAGAGCTCCTGGTATTAGTGTGTACAGATCAGGGCCCCTCTGTTCTTAAGGAGAAGTGAACCGAAGAGCTGTGATGACTTATTTGCAGTTGATGAGCAGTAATCATTCGGCTGCAACTGTTGCATTATTTGTAGTTCAGTTAAATGTTTCCTTGACGGTAAATGTAAAGTTATTTTTGTAAATACATTGTTTTCTTACAAAGCGTTGCTGTTCTCACGTCTGGTTTGTTTGCTGCATGGTGAAGAGAGAGAAACACTCCCAGATGGTGAATCATATTTAATTCCAAATTCAATTGCTTATGTTGCCTGTGAACCTCTACAGCCCTACACTGCAGAGGGGTGGAAGTCATTACCACCCACCTAAGATACAAAGGAATTCTTTTGGCACAATTACATGAGGTTTGTGAGAGCAAATTGCATATTTCAAATACAAAACACAAAGCACAGTAGTTAACTGACTACGTAGCACACTACAATGGGTTTTTTTTGTACAAACAAGTCAAATTAACTGCTTCTTATATTCGTAGCTAATCAGTGCCACACCATTATAAAATACTGTAAATTTCATAATCTCTTCTTACAAAAAAGTATGTTCATGTAAAATACCATAAAGCAGACCTGATTTCACACACTATAAAAATGAATAGCACAAGTGAGCAATGCACAGTACACACTGGGAAAGACGTTAAACAAGTGGAACACATGTAAGTGTGTTATGTTTTAAGCTTTTTATACCTTTAACTGTATATATATCTATATATATAGATATATATGTATACATAAATACATTACGGCACAATACATTGTTGCTATAGCTTGAGTATGAAAACAAGGTGAAAGTTAAAGGAAAAATCCACCCTCCTCCGCTGTCAGATCTCATTCGTCTGTGAAGTTCAGTGGCGTTCCAGGAGGTATGTTGTCATGAACTGTTACAACTTTTTTTTTTTCTTTTTGGTGTAGCCACTTTGATTCTCAGCGACTGATGTTGATGTTTGATGATTGATGACTGTTGAAATATTTTCTGCTATCAAAGCCCATTGTAGCTGCTGTAAATTTCTGTGCTCGGCCAGTTATCTGTGGGAATAAGAAATAATGCACAGCCTAACCACAAAATGGACCATGAAATGCCACATTAATCATCAAAAGCTTTTTAAGGGTTCTTTAGGAGTGTATTTTTCCTTTAACTTTACAAGGCACATAAACATTTCAATTAAAAATAACCCTCCAAAAAGATAATTGTGGAAAAACAGCAATAACACACAGGCCATTTCAGTCAACGTTCTTCTCTTTGGTATCTGTTTAAAGGTGGGCATACACGTCCACCTAAAGTGCTATATGGTAAGCTGGTAAGCTTTTAAATAAAGTTGGAGTCTTTTTGGTTTCTTAACATAGCAAGTACTCAAATGGATGAAATTCAAATGAAATTGAACACAGCCCCTCCGACATCACAACTGTCACTTTTCTGCAGTGACGCTGCTTTGGAATTGATCGTGTTGCTCAGTCATTTGGAGCAACACTCGTCACTCGCAGAGTCTGAGGATCTTTTGTAGGTCCAGACACAAACAAAGTCCATAAGAGAGCAAAGTGTCAGTATGAGTTTCATCTCTGTGATACACTCACACAGACGCACACACACACGCACGCAGCAGCCTGTTGTGATGAAGGTGTCCTGCTCGTCTTCACACGTATCCCCTCAGTTCTGCCGGCTGTTTGGGTCCCCTGTTGCTGCAGAGCTCCTCCAGCGGCCGCAGCAGAGCGTCCTCTCTCGGTTTGTATGGCACCACGTAGCTTCCCTCCTCCAGCAGTATGCGGTTTAAGGTGTGCTCATAATTAATGTGACGACGCACCATCAGCACATACTGGCGCCCATCTTCCAGATGGGGGCAGTCACACACATTAGGGACCCACAGGAACTCCCGGTGCTCCAGGCGGAAGCGGTTGCGGTAGGTGTGGATGATCTGGACATCATAGCGCGTCTCCTCGCCTCTGTACAGCTTCCCGACCACTTTGGCCCGAAAAACTGACAAGGAAAGTATTATTCTTAATTTTTAGTGCTTCATCTGCATCACTGTAAAAACTTTAATTAGGTTCAAAACAGCAAAACTACAAGGTTCACACTCACCAAAATCCTTCTGACAATACTGGGTCTGGCGCTCCCTTCGACCCCGAACCCGTCGACATTTCCCACAATGCCCTACGGGAGGAACAGGGCAGAAGTAAGCTCACAGCAACAGTCATAAGTTAAATAGAGACCTTGATGGCCAGATGATGTCTGATCATGGTTAGATGGGAGCATCGGGGGTGTGACGAACATACTTCCAGGTGAGGGCTGAGGCAGGAGGTTTCTGTGGTTCTCCTCTCTCTCCAGGCGGGGCAGGACTGGCTGGTGAGGTGGCTGGTAAGGGTTGTGGTGGTGTGAAGGTTGGCGAGGGGGCTTCACAGGCCAGCCTCCAGGGAAAACTAGTGGGGGAAAAATCATACAGTTCAGCCTTATCTTTGTGATGCGTTGAAACGTTCACCAAAAAAAGAGAAGCAAAATATCAATATTATTTGTGTGAAACAAGCTCCACAATGTATTGGCTTGAGTAGAAATGCTGGATGAAGCCTTTAATTATAGGAATGTTCAAGATCAAACAGATGTGACCCAAATTGCTTTAATATGGAGGAAAATGTGTGATCTTTTGAAAGTAAATTGCAATGAGGTTCAGGTTTTTTTTTTTTTTAAAGATCTTTTTTTCTGTTTGCGGTGTTAGACAGTCGTACTGGAGAGAGACAGGAAAGACAGGCAGAGAGACGTGATGACATGCAGCAAAGCGTCTGGGCCAGATTCGAACTCATGCTGCTGCAGCTTAGCCTTAGTGGTGCCCCATGAGGTTGATGTTTTTGTTTGACTTCAATCTTTGACTTCAAAGCCCTGCCCCATACAAGAGATGCTGTCATGACAGGACACCCTCCTTTTGGGCCAATCAGCATGGAAAGTTGGCCAGTAATCAACTTCCCCACTGGGTTTTGTGTTATCCTGCTGACAGATGGACAGATGGACAGACAGGGGCAATCACATGACCTCCTGCCAAAGATTTATCCTCTGTGGCGGAGCTAATTAGCCTAAATAACACACTTCCTTCAAAATGGACTTGCAATGGCAGCAGCTCAATTTCGCATCAGAATTGCACTAAATTACTAAATACACATACTCTAAGTGTGCTAAATGGATGGACATGCAGAAACCTGAAAGGACCTTTTATGCAATCCTAGTAATCTCACTTCCCCATTTATCTACATTTGTCTTGCAGAGACAAACCTGTATGAACTGCACAAAACCCTCTTTATCACTCACAGGTCCTGGCTTTTGTTGAGCCCATCTGGCCCAGCTGGCTTAACATTGTATTAAACTGCAGGATCAATACTTGAATCTATTACTCTTAAACCTGTGGGACCTAAAACCATGTGTCTGAGGGCATCAGCTGTTATTCTTTGTGCAACACGTGGGAGCAGTCAGTCAGGGTACGGGAGTGCAGGATAATCTAGTCTTGATGATACAGTCTTGTCATAAGCAGCGAGTGAAGTGATAAGAAAAGATCAATAATGTTGTAAACTGTCCTGAATATTGTACTCATAAAAACAAGAAATAAATAAAACAGAATGTAACAATCACTGGCATGGCCTGCATTCCTCATTTGAGCTGCTTTTATGTTTTGTTTTGTGCTCTGTCGTGTGAAACTGTTTTGTTTATGTGAAACTAACTGGGCTGACCAGGACTCGCTCAAAGAAGACATCTTGCATCTCAGTGGGATCTTCCAGGCTAAATGGAGGATAAAATATCATAAAATAAAATAAACAGTGTGTTTCTTAAACACAATATGAGGAGTGCAATGGTTGGATATGTGGGAGGGAAGTATGATTTTCTGTGCAACCAACCCCCTCCACCTCTCCAGTTCAACAAAATCAACCCAGTGATGTATTATGTATTATGGTTTCATTGCTTGTATGACAAAAGTGATTAATATGCACCGAGTGTACAAATATACATAGGCCTAAACACACAATGGGCAAAAAATATAAGAAAGTGGGAGCGAACATTTACAGCAATGTACACAGTGTGCTCATGTGCATCGTACTGGCATTAAGGCCCGAATCAGGTTTGGTCTAAAATCTCAGCATTATTATCCCTCTCAGCCTGGACATACGCTGTGTGTCACAAGAAGGCCAATCTCTGCTCTGCAGGATCCTTAGATCATCATGTTCTGCTCCTCATTGAGAGATCATGAACAAAATCAGGGATTTACCTTGTTACCAAACAAATAATCACCACAATGTTTCTGGCCACAACAAGAGTCAATTTTCTGATTGTCTGTAATCCTCCAGCTGGGAAACATTACGAACAAGGCTACTTACATCTGCTGGAGTATTGGACAGCAAAAAATGTCCAAAGGCCATGTGCCCAGTTCATGTGAGCAAGAGTGCAAAGGAGGGGAGGATGAGATATATTTGCACTATCATCTTATCATTAACTGCATTCCTCAGCAGCAGAAGCCTGGTGTCAGCCTAGAAATACACTTTGCATCAGCATGTCTTTATTTTAATACTGATTCCTTTGCTTTGCTATAGCAAATGACACAAAATGCTAGTTATGAACTTGTGATTGAATTCTACAGGTGACTGACACTTCCTCTGATAAACCTTGAAGAGTTGAAATATTTTGGAAGACATTTATTGTACATGTCAAGGATCGGGTAGTCAAAGTCTACACACGTACAGCTGATAAAAGGCACGCATCAAGTTGTTAAACTTTGATCTACTGTTCTTCCTGAAAAGAAATAGTTCATCCCCAAAATGCAAATTGAGCTGTTATCTATTCATTCAAGTCAGTCGAAATTCCATTTAAGTTCATGCGATCACCAAACACGCAGTTCCAGCTGTCTTCCAAACCATTTAAATTCAAGTGTAGTAGCAAAACAATTGCACTTTGCGTTCAAAGGTCTGATATTTTCCTCACTGACAAATCTCTGATCACATGGAAGACTCTCAGATGGGGCTGTTGATACTGTGCTGTTGGTGTGCTTAAGAAAAAGGCATTATCAGTGTGGAAAATATATAAACAGTGTGGTAAATGTTCAACTCCTTGACACCTGACTGCAAAGCAGCAACCAAAACTGCTCCCACCTACCTGGCCTCCTTCTTTCAGGTTTACGCTCCCTCCCGCCCTCTTTGCTCCACCAAGGAGCGGCGCCTGGTGCCTCCAGCACAACAAGGCCCTAAATCACCAGCGAGACTCTCCTCTTTTGTAGTTCCTTGGTGGTGGAATGAGCTACCAAATTCCATTCGATCCACAGACCTTTAAGTGAAGGCTTAAAACCCAGCTGTTTAGGGAACACCCTGTCACCTGATGGATCGTGGATCTGTGCACTTTATGCATTCGCTCTTTGCACTGCCTTGTAGCACCATGTCCTTTGGACCTTCATGAGACATGATGTTGTTGTACTCTCCTGAAAAGATCTTTGCTTGTGGTGTATAAAAGTATCATATGAACGTCACTTTGGATAAAAGTGTCTGCCAAACGTAAATTGTAATTGTAAATTGTAAATGTTGCGCTTTGGGTCCCACATTTCAATTGTTTGATCACAAAACACTTGGTTTGTGCTTCATGAACTGTTTGAGGAAATTTGATGGACTTTTTTGGAGCTGTAGAAAGATGGCCGGCTAATTTCAATAATTTGTGAGAAAGCCGAGATGGAACCATGGGTATGGATAAACACAGGATGAGAGAAAGCCAGGTCTTACCCCAGTAGGATCGGGTGGTGACTGGGGGTGGCCGGGTGGTGGTGGTGGTGGTGGTTGCAGTGGTGGGTTGAGCCCAGGGGAAGTAGCTTGATGTGTGGTGAGGCTGGCGCAGTGGACTCCTCCTACCATGGTAAAGGGCGTAGCGGTCAGGTGGCAGCCAGTACTCATACTCAATCCCGGGGTTTCTGTCAGTCGCCAGCACCTGCACAAAGACCATGTGGAAACATCGAGACTGGCCTGGAGGGTTTGTCAAAACTTTTTCCCATTTTACCTCATAATAAAGACATTTTTGAGCATACATCTGAAGCGTTGCACCCTTATTTTTTTCAGCACACTCTTAGCTAATATTTTATATTCTGCACTGCAGTATAGAAGAAAAAGAGAAAACAGAGTATATATTTGTTTTTGACACACACTGATTTACAGCTTCACTGACTATTGGTGGGAAAAAGAAATGTTTACATATTTCTTTATTTTTTTTTATTTGGGAACATCTTTCACAGCTTTGATATCAGCAAAGCTGTTTTTCCTGTGCTTTACGAAGCTTTTTGGGCACTTTTCCATGTGTGTTCTGGCCATTGTCCTACTATCCTTATGGTTTACAGGTATTTATCTTCTCAGTTGCCACAAAGTGTAACAAATTCTCAGACCATGGTACAGAGTAGGACCTGACAGTGGGCACAGTGAACTTCTAAAAGACAGTCTCCAGATGTCATGACATCAGTCCTTATCACTTTACTGTTGGAAAAGTTTCTCAGGCTGCTGTGTGGCCTGGCGGCTGTGACTGGTCACAAAAAAATAGCATCTAAACACAATGATGTGCTACTCCAGTAAGAAGTATCTGGGGTTTTTTATACACCCTGTTCCGAACTGATACCACCATCAGTTAACAAGCCCAAACTGTCGTTCCTCTGATATTTGAAGTAAGACAATCAGGCAAACTGTTTAAAAGTTACAGATGTTTGAAAAAAAAAAAAACATAGGCATTTTTGTATAAATTTGTGCAACAGGACCCTGGAGGAGTTGAGTCAGGAGAACATCTACTACTGCATGTGTGACATGCTGTGAGCAGATGGTGGCTAAATTAAGGTCAGACAGCCGAGTGTCCTCTAGTGTGCTCGGAGGCTCTCACCATGACGTGCAGGTCCTCCTGGGTGGGTCCTGGGACCTCAAAACTCTCCCAGGTGTCTGCTGAGCGCCGGTACAGCAGCTTGGTTCCGGCTACGTTGTACTCCCCGGGAACGCTGATCTTCCAGTTGCCGTTGATCACAAACTGGGAGCGACCGTTCTGGAGGGCTGAGAGAAGGGATTTGACAGGGAGCAAGGAAAAAGCAGTGAGAGGCTCAGTGTTAATCAGTGTTACTCAGTGATGATGGAAACATAAGTCACATATTTCTCATGAACAAATGGCAACAATTAAATCTCATTATCAGTGTGTCATGTTTAGACAAGGGCAAAGGCAGCAAAAGCAAAAATATGCCCGCTGGCTATATAAGGAAGCCATCTCTGCTCAGTACCAGGATAGGAGTGGGACAGGGATTTTCCATGACATGAAAGTACAATAATTACTTTCACCTGTCTAACCCCAGTAGCCAGATAAAGCCTTTATGAGTGTCCCTTTCAAGACCGCAGTGTGTGCCATTGCAGGGTCTGCTTTATTTTGGTCTCATAAACATGGATGAGAATAGATGCCCTTGGTTATTATGTTGCCTGGAAAACACCAAGTAGGTCCAGGGCCCAGATGGGACCGCTGAGACCCCTCCTGTCTCTGGGGAGGAGGAAGTAATTGCAAGTTCAACAGGAATTGTATAGAAGTGCCAGTTCTACATGGCACCTATGGAGGCAATCAAGCAAATTTCCTTCATTGCCAGAGGGACTGAAAATGGTACAGTATGTATAGCACAGCAGACCAGGTGGACTGTGTCTCTCTTTATGTGTGTGTGTGTGTGCGTGTGTGTGTGTGTGTGTGTGACTGGCAGAATCTTACCCAGATAGTTCCTGCTGTTATCGGTGACTCGGATGTGAGTGGCTCCAGCTGGTATCATGGCCACTTCGTTGTATCCAAAGCGCTCGCCTGGCCAACAGAAACACTGATTCAGAGCTGCATTTCTCATTCTTTGAACTCACTTCTAATTTAGGAAGGAACAACATTAATCATTTCAGTTGTTTTTTTAGACTGCTTCACATGATTAATTGCTGTAGGGATTCTCATGAAAGGTTTATTGTATTTTAAAAATGTATTCTGTAAACTTTTTTTAAAAGATGTAACAAAGAGTTATTTTGTGATGAAGTGTTGTAAGTAACTATTTTGCTGTACCCACTTTCTCTCAGCCTGTCTTATCTACTTCTGATTCAGTTAGTGATTTCCTACATTTCCCAGAATGCCTAACGTAATAGAAAATGGTAGAAAGTAGAGAGAACAATAGTGATATCTGTAGTTGAAAGAGAGTTGTTGCAGCCAAGAGAAAGTGAAGACCATGATCTTTACTCAAAGCACGACATGCATAATGACTGCATTATACCACAGAGGTTTCTGTTCAAGCGATGTGATTGGTCGAGAGCATCATGGAAGCCACATCACTTGATCTTTAAACATTACTGTTGATGAGATTACTGATTAAACTTCTCGTCACGTAGCGTCACAGAGGATGAGTTGAACAAACTAAAGAAATAATGAAGACTTACATGGCAGATAGCATGGGCATGTGACTTTTTTAACAGCTGGCTACAAAGTGACATAGTAACAGATGTAACATGTACTGTAAATTTTTTAGTTTGGACCGCTATACTGTGGTGGAGCATTTAAAGCAGTACACCCAACTTAATTTTAGCATTTTATTTGAGATAAAAATAATATTGTTGCTACAAAATCCTAATTTGTGTAAAAGCAATAGAACACTTGAGGTCTGTGTGATGATCTACAGCATGAGCCGACACCAAATTACAGCCGTGATGTTATTTACTATAACACACAGGCCTTGCCTTGGTCATTATATTGCTTAATTGCGTTCTGGTCTATTTTCTGCTGCTGTGAATGGATAAATTAGTCTCTCTGCCTCTTATATTATGGATTTTTCTCTGTATGATTGTTGAACGTCGGTGTAAAATGGTCCCTTGCTTATTGAGTGTGAAGAACTGACACCAAAACCTGATGTTTACCACTGATGTTTTACATTGCTGAAACATTTTCTGCTGTCAGACTCCATTGCTGCTACTCTGCAAATATTTCAGTGTGACATCACATAACTGTGTGAGCACTGAACAATGAATGTGATGTACTGCTTGAGGTTTTTGAGGCCTGAGGACGGCCGTGTCGGTCGGCTCATCTGTCTGTATGTCTGTCCATTTGACACTTTACTCCTAGTCAACATATTGTCACATCTATGGCCATGATATCTGGTGAGCCCATTCATGCTCCCCATTAAATGAACCCTCTTGATTTTAGGGATCACATGACCTACCCTATAGTGCCACCTGCAGGCCAAAGTATAAAAAACCTGACACTGCTAGTACTTGCATTCCCCCAACATGCACCAGGCCAGGAGGGAACCAGCAGTGGAGTGTTTTTATTAGAGAGAGAGGCTTTTAAAGACCTTTAAAGAGAGTGGCTGAAGTTAAAAGTTGACAGAAGAGCATTAAATAAATTGTGGGTGAAAATGGAAAAAGCTGCTCATTCAGTCTCAGTAAGTTCCATCATACTCTTAAATCTAGTTGCTTTTCTTTCAACCTTTCTCCCAGAAAACCATTGTGTTTTGAGCATTCATTTGACTGTAAATGTAATGTCAAAATTACAAAAAAAGTATTACTGAATGATAATTTAGCGGTATTTTCCAAAAAGTGACTCAGAGCAGAACCATTGAAAGCCACAAGTGACTGATTGCCTTTTCAAATTCCTTTTGTACAGCACAAAAAGTCCTCGTGCAGTCATCAATGCAAGACCTTTTGTGAGTTTCAGTAAATGTTTTGAAGTTTTAATAGAAGGTGCATTGGACAACCATGCCCTGCTTCATATAAAAAAGAGAGTGAGGCAGGCATTTTTGTTTGAACAATGAACTGAATGGTGGATTTAATCATTATCCTTCAATTTTCAGCAATCAGTAACTATCACATAATCAGTAACTCATAGATGAGTAATCAGCCAATTATGTTCTTTTAATAATATCTTGCCAAAAATCTTTAAAAGTCGTTATAAATACAATGCAAAATGTATGACTTGAGTAATAACTGTGTTTAATGATTCACACAAACAGTTTACGAGCATGAGAAGAAAGATTTATGAATGAGCTGCAATCACAGCCATTCATTAGACGGTGATATTTCACTGGCGAGCCGAAACAAAAAGCTCAGGGCAGTTCTATGGTTCCCCTGCTGTCCTGCAGTGAAAAGCAACCCCAGGACCAACACCATTCATCATGATGTCTGAACAGCTGAGAGCTTTGGTTGCTCCTGCTTACCCCTATCTGAAGGAAACTATGCACAAGGTTCATGTGCAAGGGCATCAGCTACACAGGCTTTTCTACTGAAGAAATGTCAAAGTCATAGATGTGCTTTGGAGGTAAAGCCAGACGGCGATGAGCTCTCGGCTCGCAGCCTCTGACCTTGTGTGGAGCTCTTCTTCGTGTTGCCACCCTTCGTCACTTCTCCCTCTGCTGGGAAATACAGCTGCAAGAGTAGAGAACCCCCCCCCCAAGGCTGTAGAGACGCCCAAACAAAGCGACCATTATCTGCCTGTTTTCTCCTTGCTCAATCTGAGCCATTATGGCGAGGAGTCCATCTGTCAGCTCTGCTCTGCCTACACGCAGAGTCATCTGAAGAGACTACTGTTACACATCTGAGCTCCGGGCCAAGTCGCACGCCAGAGGTGTTGGGTACTTTCTGTTTGTGTGTGTATGTGTGTATGTATGCGTGCGTGTGTGTGTGTGTGTGTGTGTGTGTGTGTGTGTGTGTGTGTGTGTGTTCATGTTGCACCTTGTTCTGAGGGAGGACAAAGACAACTCTACATACATGTGTGCACAATCACACACTGATCTGTCTGCATCAGTGCATTCCTGCTGATTTTGTGTGAATACTGTGTATGTGCAATTTTTTTTTAAGTATGCGTGGTCCTAACATGGATACTAAATGTACAATTACACCCTTTTCTGTGGTGTGAATGGAACTTATTTTTATTTGGTTTGTTTATCATACTAGTCAACTACAATACTTGTAAATAAAAGTCATGTGGCTTGTTTCAGTTAGTGATTTCCTACATTTCCCAGAATGCCTAAAGTAGTAGAAATTAGTAGAAAGTAGAGAGAGCAATAGTGATATCTGTAGTTGAAAGAGAGTTGTTCCAGCCAAAAAAAAAAAGTGAGAATCATGATCTTTACTCAGAGCACAGTGTTTTGATGCTACTTGTGAGTTTTGGAAACCTGGTGTCCTGTTAGGGATTTGGTGGGTAACAGGTGGGGATGGAAACAAATTGATTCCACTCCCTGCAACTCTGGCCAAGTGTGATTTACTTGGAGCTCTTTGACATATTTGACCCTCTGTGGTGTTCACACCAATTGAAAACACATGAAGAAAAAGCAGAATATGAGTGCCAGCACAAATTTTATTTTGTGAGTAGGCTTTCCAAGCAGGAGGTTTCTACTGGCTATGAGATGAAAGCATCTATCCCCTTATAGCCATAAACCCTTGCACCCCCGTCTTCCTGTAATTGGTTTATATTGCACTCTCACTCCTGATGAACTGCACTGTAATTCTGTTGGAAGACATTACTTCCATTTTTTGCAGTTATCAGTGCACTAAATGGCATTGTTCTGATGGGCCCATACTAGAGGACTAAATGCTGCCAAATTCGATTGAACCACTCAAAATGTGCTTGTTTTGAACAAACCCTAACTTATAGTACCATCTTCCCTGCAGGAATCACTTCTTGTGTTGCTTGGTGGCCTTGGCTTTGGCCTGAAGAACACTCTGTACCTCTGCCTTCACCTCCCCTTCACATCAGGCCCTCAAACTGAAAACATAATGACCGCAATTGTGGAGACCTGTTGTTAGTTGAGTTTACTTCTGGATGCCAGCCAGTTCCTCTTGTTAGGTGAAACTGTTACTGTGGTTAATGTTCACTTTATCAGAGCACAATAACCTCTTGAGCAAATGTGAATGACTAACAACACTTGGGAAGGAAAATACAAAGGCTGTCAGGAATTTTCCAGATATTGTGTTGGTCTGAAACTGCGGTATGACAATTGATTCCTGATGGAGATAATACGATGAGGTGTGTGTGTGTGTGTGTGTGTGTGTGTGTGTGTGTGTGTGTGTGTGTGTATGTGTGTGTGTGTGTGTTACCGTCCTACCTGCCTCCTGACTGTTGCTCTGGTACACACTCTTATGATGTAGGCACGTGGTGTTTCGTCCTCCACACACCATGCAGGCATCCTCCTGCTGTTTTGAACCCAGGATCAGGTCACAGCCAGGCTTCTGTACCACACACACACACACACACACACACACACACACACACACGATTGTTTAGGAATCAGTCTGATCTGGTTGGATGTCTGTGATGGAAATCATTTCTCTGTCAAGGGGTTGAAAGTAGTGCTCCCACTCTCACTTCCTCTTGGTTTTGTCTTTGCAGTTCTGTCACCTTGAACCTTTTGGCACTTTAATCCACTTCTGGGGACACACATGCGCTCTCTCTCCTTTTCTTGTTTGTCTCTGCCTGCTGTTTTCTATTTCTCACGCACATCTACTTGTCATGAAACCGCGGTTTAAGGTCTACAGAGACAAGGTAGGCAGGACAGCTATCTACATAGAATTAAAATACCAACACAAAGGGCACAGAGTGTAAGCTGAGTACTTTATGGTGTGTGTAGAGTCTTGTAACTTGCTCCAAGATTATAGAGCCTGCCTTTCCCCTCCTGCATTGCAGAGAAAATCAATCAAGGGGGAGGTGCCCAGGCAAGAGGGCAGCAATCTAAGGAACCCAGGAACGTATAATCACCCCACCCCCTCGAGCCCCTTAAAAACACAAAAGCACTCGAAGCATCTGAGCACAGAGGAACAGAAATATGAATCCTCAGTGACACAGCAGCAGAGTGTATGAGTTCCCCACTGACAGGATCACCACTGTCCCACAAAAATACAGAAGGCACACAAACAAATCATCACTGTTCATGTAGGAAATCACCACTATGCCAATGTTCAGTCCAGACCTGGCAGAGTTCATTTGGCTCTGAGTGGACAAACAACTCTTCAGTCAATGTCTTGGCAACTCAAACTAGCTGTCACTGAAAAAGTAACACTCAAATAACAATAAATCTAATAATAAAATCTGCTCTACACACACACACACACACATCTACGGATCTGAACTCGTGCACATGCACCCACGCTCACACATACATTTACACACATGCACAGGCTCCATCCAAACCAACCATGTGTGCTGTGGTCTGTTCTCAATTTGGGTCCTGCAGCCCTCCAGACCAGCTGCAAGCTGCATCTGCTTCCTGTTTCAGGCCCTGCGCTGCTCTGACCTCGGCCAGCTCAAGTCCATGGCTGAGCTCACGCCCCATAAATCCACCTATTTACACCACATGCCACACATTAGCATGCATGCACATGTACAAGCATATGCAAACATACAGGGACCCATTAATCCTTTGTCACTGGTGTAAAAATAACTGTGCCTCCTATGTACACCTTCATGCATTCCCATAAGGGATTAATAAAGTATATACCTACCTACCTAGACACGGTTCTGTTTTATAAATCTTGAAACTGTGAGCTTGTTCACAAGACCTAATGCCCACCCCTTAATTTATTAGACATAAATGAAGGATGATACACATCCAATAAACTGCTGTGCATATAGCTGTTGTTGTTCATGCAGTCTTTCATGAAAGGGACGACAAGACCAGTGCAATTTGTGTGAGATTGAGATGATGGTTGGCGAGATTGAGCTAATTTGTTTGGAGGCCTTGGCACCGGCATATCCACCAATATCAAATATGTATGTAGAGCGGCAAAAAGTGGCTGAAGTGATTAATTCAGTTACAGGTCTGTGTTCCTGACCCTGGAGGAGGTGAAAAAGAAAAAGTGTGACTAACATTAGTGAGATGAGGAAACATATGACACAGTGTGAGAGCTATAGGTGGAGGGGAGCAGGGGAGCTCATCTGTCAGCTCTCTTCTTACTCTGGCACTGGAAATGTCCTCCAACAACGTCAAAGCCACTGCCGTCTCTTACACACAGCCACTAACCATGGATATGCCTATTTCCTGTTTTCATGCTTAATTACTTGATCACACGTGCTTCTAAACCATCAATCGTGAGTGATTTCACAATCAGTGGACTCACTCACGATATCATATGTACACAACTAAATTGGCTGTTATGACAAAACTGGTAAAATAACTGTGCACATGGTATAAAGTATGTGTGGCCGGACACACATCCTCACCGCACAATCTTTTTTTTTTTTTTTTTTAACCAGTTTCTGAAGCCAGTGTGTGCACATTTTTGTGTGCACGCATTGTTTATGCATCTGGTCCCCGGCCCATGTGCTGAACGCAGAGCTGTAATACCAACTGAAGGCTCCAGTCCACACTGATGAGTGCACTCTGGCCTCAACGCACAGCATGGAGTTCACTTCTCCTGAGAGCACCAGTCAGAGTGGTCAACATCACTTATACCAGAGCAGAGTGGGAAAGAAGAGAGAGAGAGAGAGAGGGACAGAGAGAGAGAAAGAGAGAGAGAGAGAGAATGGCATTTCTTGCTATTTGACAGGTTCACTTTTCATACAGCTACATTTTTAAGCTTACCTCAAATTGTGAAGCAACCATATGCACATGGATAAGCACTGAGAACTGAAATCAGCTTTTGAAGATACCAGTGCAGAAATAGGTGTTTTATATTGGCTTGTATTATTTTTGTGTATTTAGTGTTTCCCCCCTTGGAATTTTATTCTTGTCAGGTCTGAAACAGGATCCAGACACTAAAACTCTATCTAATAAAAGTCATTTACAGCTCTTTAAAGGACAGTTCCACTCAAATTCAAGCTTGGCCTCACTCTCCCACACCAGAGTAACTGGTTGTGAGCAATGTGTAATCAAACCCTTCACTCTGGAGTGCAGATGATCTGTAATCAACCTCCTCTGTGGTCTACAGTGCAGTCATAGGTGGCAAGTGTCACAATGACCACCGGATCACCAAAAACATGTTGTTAAATCAGAACCACTGACAACAACATAGCAGGCCAACCATAACCTAACACAGAGCTGCTTGTATGATTAGCTGATCCCATCCTTAAGGCTCAAATATACACAGTAAAGTCTTTCCTAGCAAAAAGAGCAGTTTCTGCTTTCTGGTGGAACTGGAATTTGCTTTTTGTGGTGATGAACATAAAGAGACTTTCTTACTCAATGATAACTCCCACTGAGCTGGCTGCTGATGGTTTTTTCTACAACTTTATTTTAAAGATGTAGAAAAAAAACTTGCCAACACGGCAGTATGGTTTAGATTTTTGATATTCTGGTTTTAACTGTATCATTCCCACACGCATCTGGAGCTCCCACATCAGAGTGGATCCCAGTCCTTCTTCCTCTGTCAACACAGCCTCATGTTACCCACTGGGACACCAGCAGTCTCCTGCTGTACGCTGTGAAATTTCTCCTTCTCCTTCTCCTTCTCGTTGCCTCTCTGTCTGTTGTTCATTTGCTACAGAATGTCTTCACTTGACAGTGAAGCATTTAAATCCTCTTTGGTCACAACTTATCACTATGGTTGGAAAATATGGGAAAATGAGGCCCAGGTTGAATTTGAGTAGTAATGTCCTTTAGATTAAGTTGACTCACTTCACTTATTCAGTGGAAGGGGAAAACTCATTGCATAAATTAGTAGCTTTAAATGAAGAAAAAAACAATATTATAGAAAAGTTAATAATGGAAATTAAGGAAAAATAAATAAAATCATATTAACAATGGGTGACATGACTGGTAATATCCTATATTTAATGAGAAGTCAAATATATCAGCCCAATACATCAGTGTAAACCACACACACACACACACACACACACACACACAAAATGCTGTCACTCACCAGGCAGCGTCCGTTGACACACATCACTCCAGGCTCCTTGTCGCAGGCTGTGCCATCCAGCACCCGGCCGAAGTTGTAGTAGAAGTTGTGACCCAAGGCCAGGCAGCTCAGTTCACAGGGGTTGGAGCCTAGCAGGGAACGCCTTCAGTCAGTGGCTCATTAGTTTATTATGGGAAAACAGTGAAGGCTAAGGGAACGGCCGGAGAAACGGGCAGGGGTCAAAGGGGGAGCTGAGGTCAGAGGGGGAGGCGGAGGCGAGAGGCAGCCGAGCCACAGGGCTGGCAGACGTCATGGTGCAAACTCACAACACAGGTGGGATTAAACAGCCAGCAGGCCACACAATGGACAAGAGTGGCATGACAGCATGGAAATTTTACCGCATGAGTGCTACCGACACAGTAAGTGGAGTTATACACAGAGAGGTGGGGCAAGGCTGGAAAAAAAACACACACTCATCCTCTGCTGGTATTTTCCCACTCAGAGCATGCACTTTCAGATCATCTGTGGACCAAAAGTGATTTTGGAAATTTGTTAACCTGTTGTGGTGTTAACTATCTGTCTGTCTCCTCTGTCAAGTGGTAAAAATGAAGAACTCTATAATGAGAGTGGGCAGTCAGAGAGACTGTGGTGACAAGCAAAATGTCTCCAAAATGTTTACTTTCCCTAAACTAAGACACACAACCTTGCTTTAAGCTTGGTCAATGTATATTTTTGACTTTATCAACTGGATTTAGAAAAGTTTCATAGTCCTTCAATTAAAATAAAAATATGAAAGTCACTAAATTTGGATTTGGTTTGTTTTTCACGCAACGGCAATGATGTATAACTCCCCAAGAGGGATATGAGGCTTTTTTGTTCATGTGTCTATTTTGGAAGAGTTGGCGGGGGATGGGGAGTGTGTGTGTGTGTGTGTGTGTGTGTGTGGTGGTGGTGGGGTATCTCAACAACCTCCATGGAAGGTGGTCCATCTGTAGGAGTTTCCAGCCACCAGTGGTCTGTCGTTAAAAGCAGCACACTGCATCTCTCTGAAATCCTCTGAGCCGGGGCCACACTCCTGCACGCACACCCACCCACACACACACACACACACACAAATACACACACACTGGTTAATACCTATGAAGTGCAGCGGAGAGAGAAGCCCGGGATTTGTAGCCATTCACAAAGAGCAGTGAGCTAAACACACAAACGAGCGCCCGTGCTAAAACCACACAGGCACACACGTCCAAGTCAGCCTGGCTTGCTTAAACATGCCGCAACCCATTTGTGTGTTTTTCCTTTAATCAATATGGGCCACAGTGACTGGCTGTCCAAACACACCCATACACACACCGCGTAACATGTCTGAGACACAGTGGCTAACCTCGGGACACACGTCTACTACAATGACACTGATAACCGGCTGTGACTGAATTATATGAACTGAGCAGGTTAATATGTCAGTGAAATTCCTGATCACACCCTACAAGCCCTGAACACACCTAACTAACCAACTTCTAGAGCAAACATCGGCGATTGTTCTAAAATGTTTGAATTTAACGTCTATGATTCACACAGTGGGAAAAAACCTTCAGACTGCAATGACCTTGGTGTTGCAAATCTTGTACTGTCTGGGATCTCCTGTGCATGGTCCACCAACGGGGTTCCTGGGACAGAAAACAAACAGACTTTAATTGGACTCAGAATGGTGTAAGATATTCATACTCTACATACTACATAAACTGTGGAGCACAAATAAATGAAGCAAGTAGTTCCTCTACCACCTGCACAATAGACTTCAGAAATAATAGTAATAATAATAATAGTAATAATAATAATAATTATTATTATTATTATTATTATTATTTTATGGATCAGCAGTGAGCTAGAATGATTCTAGTAAAATATTTATTTATTTAACATTTATTAGACAAAGCGAGAAGGGTATGTAAGGACTAAACATAACAGGCCCCCTTCCATCTTTGCCCTAACTTTGACCTCGGCGGCGTGGGCGTGTCTTGCACCGACGTGGTCGGTGGGAACATGTTTCATACTCGTCTGCAGCCTGCATATAGACCTACTTTGGCATTTAATGTGTGCTGCAGTGTTATTTTTTGTTAGCAAAATAATTTTGGGGGTTGGAAAGTGGCAGCAGGATTCAGTAGATCCAGTCCCATTTAACACAAGAACGTGCAGATAAAACATCCACTGGATCACTGGATCCGAATTCCTTATTTGGGCAAAGAGATTTAGTCAAGTTTAGGTCTGTCTTCTGAGGTCTGTTGAGTGACTGAATGATTCATATTCATAACTGACACTGATATATTATGTAAATAAATAACATATGCATTTGTCAAAAGGATAAGCACAATAAAGTCCAAGAGTTTATTTCCAGAGATAACAGAACTCTGTTGTTCTTCACCTGGTCATGCAGGTACGTGAACGCACCGAGGCTCCTCCTCCACACGTACGGGAGCAGGCAGACCAGCTGCTCCAGGACGCCCATTCATTTCTGAAGTGTAGCTGCCGTCGGGCACGTGCTGGACGCCCCGATGAGGCCCCCCCGCCGGTATGACCCCACACAGAAACCCAGGAAGACTGGGAGGGGGGAGAGAAAAGGTCAAGTCAACTTGATTTACTGTATGTGTTACTAATCAAACAAGATACAAGCTGAACAGGCAACAAAGGAAGAACATTACCAATATAGCAGGCAGAGTACACCAGTCACACTGAAAGATTTATTTAATAAATGTTAAATAAATAAATATTTTACAGAGAATGCTGGACACATTTTTTTAAAATGGCCCTGCATGAAATTTCAGCTGGATGAAAAGCGAGAGCATGATCAGTGTTATGCTCAGATCATGTTTTTTTTGTTTTTTGAAATTTTAAGGAAAAATAGAAAAAAAAAGTCTTGAGCAGACAACATGCTGCTGGCGGGAAAAAAACACAAGTTTGCTCAATATAAATGAGACTGGCTTCTTCTTAAAAGCACAGCAGTAGTCCTGTAATTTATTCCATAACAACAACACCACTTGGCAGCATAAGACATGTTGCTGTGGCTTGTTACAGAAGAGGGCAGCCAAACAGAAAAAGTACTAGTTACACATCTTAATAAAAACTTCATTATCCA
Source organism: Myripristis murdjan (assembly GCF_902150065.1). Taxonomy (NCBI): domain Eukaryota; kingdom Metazoa; phylum Chordata; class Actinopteri; order Holocentriformes; family Holocentridae; genus Myripristis; species Myripristis murdjan. The sequence goes on along the minus strand of NC_043982.1, from coordinate 31,112,565 downwards.
ACGGTAAAAGCACTGGAGGGATGGCTGACCGACTGACGGAGAGAGCAGCCATATTTACATGTGTATCAATCACTAATTACTAATTACTAACTGACTTATCCCAGCACTTAACACAATCACCTTTTAGTCAGCTTGACGATGAGATAGGAACAGATTCTGATTCAGATGCTGCTGAAAATGACTCCTGCCACCTAGAATATATATGAAACATGATTCAAACTATGAATGATGTATGTGAATTTTGGAAAAAAGTGTGGAGCCGTGATAGTTGTGTTCCTGTCAGCAGGAGAGAGGCGGCACTAACGGCGGCAGGAACAACATGACTCTCCTGCGCTCTAATCACTCTGCGGCGTCACTCCACAGTTTTGTCTTGGAGATTCAAGGCCGTTAGGCAGCAACTGGCAACTGTCAGCAGCTCACAGTCACTGTGTGTGTGTGTGTGTGTGTGTGTGTGTGTGTGTGTGTGTCTGCGTGCAGGGTTGGGTTCAAAGGGAATAGCTGTAACAGTTGTTCTAAAAAAAAAAATTTAAGACATGTTACTGTGTTCCAGTGCATGGCATCATAAAGTTTTTCAGATTATGGTCACTCGTGACAAATGAGAAATTTAGTCCTGGGAACACTTAGGATTAGAGAGTGAGAAAATCATGACATCATTTAAACAGCGGGGTTGTTCTACATGTGTAAAAAATTACAAAATGTGGGACAGAATAAAGAAAACCCTAAAGTTGTTTCGCTGAACATTTTTTCACTTTTTCTATCTATATTTCTATGCATCAAAATTGTCAAAGAAATCGGAAAATAACAGAAAAAAGGACTATTATGATTATTGAGTCTGGGTAATTTCTTAGATTAGTTTATTGATTTCAGTATTGATGAGGCAACTAGAAACTGTAATGGAATACATTTGCAAAAGTAACCTATTAATCCGCTTTGTGTGTGTGTGTGTGTGTGTGTGTGTGTGTGTAAAACAGACAAAGACGGAGTGAGCAAACTGATGTATACAGTATTGGCGGAGGAGTAGGATATAATGTGCTGGTGCAGATGTGTGTTTATGGGAGGCGATCCCTGTGTGACACCTAACAAGACCCATGTTATTTATAGCCAACAATTCAACAGGCACTAGCGGTTGAACCTATTTCAAGAGTGGATGGTGTGAAAACAGACAACCTTGCGGGCCTGGTGGATCAGGATCGACAGAGCCAAACAATAAAAGTGATTAGAGAAATCTCGAGGCCGCCTCCCGAACACATTCCAGAGTTTTTTGCCCTGGAGGAGGATTGAAACTGGCAGTGTTCCCACAAGTCTCTCATACAGGAGCTCACTCACACAGACTTTTAACTCTTCACACACGCATCAAATGGCTACTTCAGATACACTGAAGGCTGCATCAGGACGTGAGCTGGTTAATAGCTCAAGGTCAAGGAAATCTTTAATATCTCACAGAGAGCAAGAGAAAGAGAGAGAGAGAGAGAGAGAGAAAGAGAGAGAGATGCTGTGCACTCAGGCATAAACACTCAAAAAGGCAGCGCATACAGAAGCACATTCACAAAATAGAGCAAGAGGCACATGAGCTGCCTAATGGCCGACCATTTTTCCTCATTAATATGCATGTTAATGCAGCACGGCGCTCCAAAGTGTAATCAGATCACCTGCTCTGTAGGGGGAACCTGTGGTGTCAGCAAGGTGTTTCTATCGTGTATTCGACTTTGAGTTATAGGAAATGCACGGCACGTATGAAAAATAATAGTTTATTTCCAGCTGTAACACTACATAACATTTTTGGGTAAAGCTGTTGTCGACGTGAAATCTCAACCTTAATCATGGCATTTGACCTTGAAAACACAGACAAAGTAGTTCTAGCTTTTGGCCTTTATAGGGCAGCAGATTGGTTAAGTAAAAATGTTGTTGATGCCAAAAAAAAAAAAAAAAAAAAAAAAAGTTTATTGTAATGTATTCAGAAGAGAAATTGCAGTGAGTGAGAATGAGCACTGGAATGTATTAGTGTGATCTGTGTGGAGTCAGAGAGTAACTAACTGGCTCTATTGGAAACACGACATGAGACAAGCCAGAGACAGAGGCTTGCTGTTGCTCTGTGAGATTGCAACACATGTTTATTACAGCATCACTGGGACGGTTTCTGTTTGCATTCCAGCAGAATAAAATGCATAAAAAAGCGAGAGTGGAGTCAATAAAAGACTTGATGCTGTGTTGAACCTGGAAGCTATTTCGTTTATGTAAGAGGACGGCAGGAAGGGAGAGCCTCTCTGTGCCCATGTCAGTGTCGAGCTTATCATCAATTATCCAGGTATTTCTCGTTGTCAGCCCTCCACTGTCTGACTCTTTGTGGTGGTGGGTGGTGGAGGAGATCAACCATCATGTCCTCATCCCACACAGCTGCTACGTGCAACTCAGCCTCAGACTTCTAAACAGAACTGCACAGACGGTGTGTGTGTGTGTGTGGTTCTCCCTATTGCATAAGATTCCATAAAAATAAAAATAAATCTTGTGGTATGAATGTATTTTGATTTTATACGGCCAGGAGTATAATATAAAAAAAGCCACTTTGACAGTACTTGATTTTTATGAGCCCTGGCAGATTTTTTTCTGTATGGGAGGCTTTTAAGTTACTTCCTACGAAACTGTCCCTTTGCACATAGCGAGAAACATCTCGACATATGAAAGGCAGGGCTCATCATTTCTTTTCTTTTCTTTTTTTTTTTGGAGCAGGTGGTTTACTGGGACGTGGCCTGGCTCTAAACCAATACAGACCAGTAAAGCTGTTTTTTAAAATCTTAGATATAATCCTGGATGTGAGTTTATGTTTATACGCTTCTTTAACTGTACAGTAGCTCAGCGAACTGAATAAAGCATGAAACTGACAGAGGTTCTCTGACTTTGTGACTGACAGAACTGGTCCGGTCAGGTCACACACACACACACACACACACACACACACACGCACACACACACACACACAGCTGAGAGTGGGCTGCATTATGAGTCTCCATCATTTTCCATGGCAGGGTCACCTGAGGCTGCCCTCATTAGTGCAACCGCTGGTCAAATTAGCGTTGATAACAGTTGGAGATGGGGAGGGCTGGCATTTTAGATGAATGAAAAAGACCTCTCACCTTTTAACCCCCCTCCCCACCACCACTAAATTCTACTGAAGGAGTGGAGAAATGTGTACAGTAAGACAGTAACAGAGTGAGAGAAACAAAGAGAGAGAGAGAGAGAGAGAGAAAGCAAAGGTGAAGGTAATGAGATGGACTGAGCTGCCACAGAGCATCACCTCTGAGTCGTCTGAAAAGTGGACAAACAAATTCCTTGAGTGCCACATGTCTGGTTTTTCCAACACACCTTCCCTCTGTGTGGGGTGACAGAGCCTTGATGGGTGACAGATGACAGACACGGCCCTGAAAAGCACCGAGCCTGGAGGCTTGACTGACTGACTGACTGGTGGGGAGAGCAGCCACATTGACATGCAGGGTTATGAGGCATGAGGGCGCCAGAGAGGGTGGGGCTGGCTCACCTCAGCCACCTCTCAAAAATAATCTTAAAAAACAATAAATAACAATAAAAATACCTTTCAGTGATTGTACCTTTCAGCTACCTGCGGCAGCGGAGGTACAGAGGTGGATAAGCAGAACGTTTAAACTTGAGCCGAGGTCTGATTCCGACCCTGTTTACATGCTCATCAACATCAATTATGACGTGATCATCAAAGTAATGTAAGTAAGGCAGTTAGAGCGCTGTACTCTATACTCTGATTATATTGCAGGAAACATCCACCCTAAAAGTCAATTAAAAAAACAGATATTGCTATAATAAGTATCTTGCATTTATGAGCCAACTGTATGGGAGCCCTGAGGGCTCAGCACACTGCTACTTAAGAAAACACCTGCAGGTAGACAAACCACAAGCAAATTAAGAAACATCCTTATCAACACGCTGCAAATTCAGACAAGAAAAACACACTACAGAAGCATGCAGCATTTTGAAAACGCGCTGCAATTAAGTGTTTCCAGATTACACTTTGGAGTAATGAACATGTCTGGTTGCTGGAAACAGTGAATCTCAAAAAACACTGGCAGCTACTTATTGACTAGCTTCAGATTCCTGACTGGCCAAAGATTACATGAAGTCATGTCCAGGTATTTTTACTGCAGCAACATTAATGTCTGAAAGCAGAAAGGATTTGTGGCCTTAAACATCAACAGTAACCATTAGGCTTTGGTGTCAGTCCATAGGGAATGCATATGAATCACATAAATAGCTTAAAAATAAATAGCAGCACTGGCAGCAGTCACATTATAATGCACATAGAAACGCAGCCAGTGAGAGAGGAGATGAGGAGACAGAGAGGGAATGACAGTGTGACAACAGGTAAATACACCTGAGCCTCTGCTAGCTGACAGGTGAACCATGTCTGCGAGCCGTGACCTCTGGGATGAACCGCAGTCGGAGAGAAATTTGAGTGTGTGTGTGTTTTGAGGGGTAACTAATTGAAATCAAAAGATATTCTTAGAGTATGCATATGTAATGATGTAGAGCCAGCTATGTATATATTATGGGCTGGAGTGAGGGATTAATAAAGTGAAAGAGGGAAAAAAACAAAACAAAACAAATGTAACCATAATATAAATTCAAATCAAAATGATGTATACTAGCTGAAGGAACAGCGAGTAAATACTTTTTTCAAAAATAAAAACAAGGGCGAACTCATTTCTGTCCAACTGCACGTGTGTAGGTGATTATGTGTGTGTGTGTGTGTGGGTGTGTGTGTGTGTGTGTGATGTGAAAGAAAGAGTGGGGGGTGTTTCAGTGTCTGGTTCTCACAGCCAGGATGGGGGAAAGCCCCCATCCCTTCAGGCTCTGCCTGACAACCAGACAAACAGTGATGAAAGATGGATGCTGTGCTTGGAGGAGAAAAGTTGGTGCAGCAGCAATCAGAGCATGGAGAGACGCAGAGCGGATGCCTGCCTATAGGAACACTGCCTTTTCCAAGGCAATATACCATTAAAAGACAAACACTCTGCAAAAACAACCCAATCAGCGAGCCTCCAGACCTCTGTGGCCAGCAGGCCCTCTCACATCTGATGCTGGTCAAAGGGCTTTGATTGGTTTATTATCTAAATGAGCTGGATTTTCCTCTGTGGAACCCGAGAGCAGGGATTTTCTCTGTGGATTAGCCTAACTGCAATATTTAACTCTGTCAGACGTAAGAACCCTCGACCCTTACGAGGATAAGCGGTTTGGAAAATGAATGAATGAATGAAGAAGAAGCAAAGGCGGGAAACACAGAGTGTTTGGGAGAAAGGCCTCAAGCATTGTTAGGTTTGGGCTGTACGATCCTGAAGCACGGTGCCTCTTGTTCAAACACCATCACCCTGCTATTAGTTTTGTTTATTTGCTGGGGGCACAAAGGCTGACATCATGTGGCAGCTTGCCATGTGGAAGTCAAACTCCTCTGCAAATGCATCACAACTGGACTTGGTCCTGGACTTGGACTTCCCTAACTAAATAAAAACTGAAATGCCATGGTCATTCTCATGGTCAGGTGAGTTTGCAAAATGTGAACTGATGATGTCGATAAAAGTTATTGCATGGAGCTTTTGATTGTGCTCGGGTATACCACATCAGTATACCCGACCTCCAACATAAATGCACTTTAGTGCTTTTGCAGGAAAAAACATGGATGCTCACTTCTCACTCTAACACAACACGTTCTGCCAACTGATTTTATTATAATCTAGTAAAGTTAACTACAAATAAAACTTGTTACAAAGTTGTTACAGCACATACTTATCACACATTATTAACTACATATCCACGAATGAAAAGTTTTATAAATTATAAATTGATGCAAACTCTATTCAGCAAGACTGCCAGTTTGAATGGCTTTTCTGAGTGGACATTTGAGTAGATCTTTTTTTTTTTTTTTTTCAGACCTCTGAGCACAGCTGAATGCAGCATTGGCAGGCAGGCTTCAAGTACGAGATGTACAGATTCACCCAATCAAGGTCCAATAGTGTAATAAATACTCTTTTAATTCAGCTATATTGATTTTTAAAACATCATGAAGAACACTGTTTTTATTCTTAGCCATAGTGTTTAAAATTACAAAATAATAATAATCCTAAAAAATTAATAGGAAACCTTTGATTCTGGACTCAAAAAAACTGTGTGAACTACTATCAAAAGCCCCATATCCTAAACTGTTTTCACTAAATTGAAATCAGACAAAGCAAAGTTTTGTGACTTGGCCATGCAGCGACTTGAGTCGATGAGAGCAGGTCGGACTTACGCTGCGCGGGGAGGACAGGCAGACGGGACAGACCAGCAGCAAGACAAAGGTCAGGGCCTGGCAGAGCCTCAGCTTCCTAGAGACACAAAGAGAAACAAACACTGTTGGTCGGTGACATCACCCTCACTGTTTACACATGCAAATGTGCACAAACAATGATGGCATGTGGACATAAAGGTTGTTACAGCACCACAAGAGGTGAGATGAGGAAAGAGGGAGGAAGAGAGAGTGCAGAGGAGAGGGGAGAGGAAACAGAAAGATGCGGGGCTGACACTTCAAACAGCCGCCCTGGCGCAGAGGTCTTTAGGTCGCTGATAATATCCACAAATAAGCTGCCATGCTACTGCGAACCCCTGTGGGCTGGAGCCAAGGTCAGGAATGCCCCCCCATCCAGCAAGTATCATTAATCCTCCCAACCCACCCCCAACACACACACACGCGCGTGCACACACACACCCCCAAGGCGCCTTATTAACTCCCACACAACCCAAGAGAGCTGGACCGCCTGCCTGCTTCCCCCTGCCAACACACACACACACACACACACACACACGCACACAAACATACACACACACACACAAACCATCCCTATATCCAACTGCTCTTCAACATTACATGAAAGCCCATTAAAAAGTTTTTTTTTTTTTTGTGTAATTACTATAAGATGTGGTGATATATTGTAAACCACTTACAGTATTGTGTAGATATAAAAATAGTTCCTGTGTGCTGTATATTATGTGTACTGTAGTGTACTGTGTGTACATGCTTCCCTTTTGCGTCTGTCTTGCATCTACATTCATTTTGCGTTTGCAGTGTGTGCCCGTGTATGTGATTTTGATATCACAGGATATGATTCCTCTGCATAATTTTAAATACATCACAGCAACTGAGGTCGTCATGCTGTTTGGATAATGTGGAAAATAGGAAACGGTAACTGCATGTGCTGTTTTGATGAGCATCATTTTGTTTGACAGGTTCATTTTATGATAATCATACTGTAATAAAATGCAGCATGAACTACAATTCAAGCAAGGAACCAATCCACGCTCTGATGACGGGATTGGCCTTTTGCATTGTTTTTAATTGCTGCATGCTGTACGCGATTTGGGGGAAAAATTTGGGGAGATTCTGTTGTGGCACTGGTATGGTACTATGAGAGAAGACGAGCATTCAACCTCATCTGGGAAGGGCAGGGGAAGTTTGTGGTGTTTGCTCAGCTAGCTCCCGTCTTCTCCCTCTTGTCCTTACTCACCTCTGAGAAAAACACGATAAAGCAACACTCCGACATTTGAAACATGCATTGTAAGACTTTTTGTCTCTCTGACTCATCAAAGGACAAGTGTGTTTTCTCAGAAGTGCCATTACTGTCTTGGAAAGCCCCTCTCTTTAATCGCTTCCTGGCAGTGCTTGGCTTGACAGCAGCAGTACATGTCATACATCTGAAGGTAGATGTGTGTACGAAACGGACTGTTCTGTGATCGAACACGTCGTTTTAATTTCCACTCTGAAGAAAAAGATGTGAAGAGGTTATATTTGGAAAAGTAAGTCAACTCTCCCATACTTAATCTTCTTAATCTGCTGTTTCTTGCGGCTCCTTTTCCCCGCTCCCATCTCCCTTCCTCCCACACCAACTTCTACCCTCCCTGACATCTGCTATCTCTCTCAGTTTTGTCGTCTCTCTCTTATCTCATCTCAGGCCATAAACCAAGAGGTGGTCCAAAGCTTTTGGACTTGGGTTTTGGCTCAGGCCCAGGTCAGTAGTTGCCCTGTCCAATTAAACGATACACATCTCCCTCACACTTGGCTGAACAGCCCTTCCCTTCAGAGACCTCTGCTCCTGTCCTGGCCTTACATGGGGGAATTCATATCAGTCATTTTTAAAGGCTCCAAAGAAGGCCACTTTGACTCAAAACAGTAGTGAGTACAAAAATCAGATGGCTCAAAGGACTTGGATGTCACTTTTCTTCCAGCGTCTTAGCTGCATCTCTGTTAAAAATTCTATAGAAGATAAAGGGTAAATAATATTGTTCTACAAAATACATTTTCATACTGTTACCTCGTCTTGTTTGGGGCTTCACTGACAACAGCCTTTTGGATTTTTAAAAAGAAAAAGATTACACTCTGGAGAGAAAAGCTCTGCCCTACAAAGACAAACAGCAGTAACTCTGCTTTTTCTGTTTTTTTTTTTGTTTTCAAGGTCAATGGTAATGAGCATGGTTTAGATTTCAGATGAGCGAAAAATGATACAAGTTAATGCTATGAAACAATCCATAATCCACTGTGTGCCAGTAATACTTTAGTCAACACAGGACATAAAGCCTGCAGCTCAGGTAGTTACTGTTCTTTGACGGTGCAGTCACAGAACCGTAAGGAAACTGAAAGGAGAGTATGGTTGGTCATTGGCTGGTTGGCCCCCTAACCACAGGGGCCCTTATAGAGGTGAGCAGGGGTCACCCCCCCTCCTCCTGCTCTCATTAAGACTATAGCAGCACATTAGTGAATAGCTCTGGGGCAGGGAGAGGGAAATGGCTTTAATCAATACGAGACTAGTTGTTTATTTTGACTGACATTAGCCACTCTCATGACGCTCTCAGGAAGAGCGAGGAAAGCACCACCCAACCCCACCCCACCCAGCAGCAAATGACCCTCAAACAACCAGAGACCTTGCAACATTCACGATGAGAAAGAAAAAGAACTCATTATGCCAGGCATGAGAAGATCAGAGAAACTCAAAGGAACTTGATGGAGAGCAAACCTCCACCAACACTCAACAATTCTCCAACTTGCAAAGCTGTGTAATACTTGTGTTTGTGCACTGTTGGTCTTCAGCGTTTGATTTTCCAGTAAACTTGCACATGAATACAATGCTCTTTAGCTGCTGACTTAGAAGTACCAGGTGTTGGATTTTTCCATCAGCATGGGAAGGCACCATGATACTTATGGATTAAAGAAAAAAAAAACATCTATAGTTGGAAATTCCAGATCCAGATCAACACCAAAATCCAATCAACTAATCTTTGAGTCAAAGGTTCTCTGACCACCAAATGTCAGCCAAAACCATATGCAACTTTTTGAAATATTGTGATGACAACAAACAGACAGACATGGGTGAAAACATGACCAACCTCTGACTTCACTGACAGAAGTAAAAAGGCGGTATTCTCCACACCCTTGCTCATTATTGCACCATAACATGGCTGAACTCACAAACCTTTGCTTAAATGCACTGAAAACACCCAGGTAGCTCTCACATTCCCGCCCTGCTCAAATAAACAACAGTTTCGTGTTGTTATCTTGCAATTAGATTACAGCTATAATGGTTGGACTGGCTGGGGAGCGCTGCACATGAGAGTGTGTTCTTTGACCTCTGGGAAGGTGCGAGTCCTGTCAACAGTGAAGCCACCTGACGGGGCAGAGGATCAGGGCTAAAACGTGCCGTTCCGGTCCCTTACCTTTTTTTGTGTTGGATCTTGATCAGGACCAGAAGTTACTAAGTCTGCACAGTGATCCACAGGCGTCCCTCTCCAATTGTCTACTCACAGACGGGGGAAAATCAATACATCTTCCAACCAGGAGCCAGTCTCGGCCTTTGACCCTAAAAGATTTAGCTGTGACACACCCAGCATTTGGGAAAGCCGGCTGGGTCTGATGGTTATATGGAGTATGGTGCTGAAAGAATTGACTCAACCTTTAACAGATGTTCAGTTTGAAGGCTAGGTGGTCAGGCCTGACCTCCTAAATCTGTATTGACTATGAATGAGGCAGCAACAATAGAAGAGTCGGACAGCAGGCGCTGACAAAATGAGTTTGATCGAACACTGGAAGGTTTTTGTGCCTCAGCAGCTGCTTAACTTGGAGACGCAGTAAACAATTTTAGAGAAGGCAAATTAAATACCAGTCTGCTCTGTACACAATACCCACAGAGGGTTGTGGTAAATGACTGAATGAGAAACAGACGTCTATATCAGGATGCTGTTTTTGTTGTTGTCACGGTTTAGAGCCCATTTCTTGCTCCGACATGGTTCTTGACTTCACTTCACTTCATTTCACTTCACTACACCAGCCCATTCCAGGACAGCCAGAGCAAACGTGGTACACTGTCATTCCTCAGGGATTATAAGATTATCTTTTCACAACCACTTTGACTGAAGCAGAGCCTCTTTCAGGCCATCTATGTTCATGGTCTCCTAATATGATATAGTCACACAAATGCATGCTTTGAATATTGTGAATAATTCTGCCAAGCAAAAAGGGCAAACATAGAGCAATTTGTCAATTTAGGCAATAGATCAAAACTTCAAAATATTAAAAGCTTAAAAGACCCTATGAAAGTTAAAGCATTTAAACTGGTGTACCTCATCAGTTGCATCTACCAGGAGCAAGTCAACAATAAAGACCGCCTATAAAATGAGCAAGGGAACACTGAAACAGCCTAGAAGCTACTCAGATAAACAATTATCCATCTTGCTGCTCCACCCACCGACATTATTCCTATCACTATCATTAAATTTTGAGTTAAACTCATCCCTGAGCATCCCTCAGCATTCATACCCGTCGGCTTTGGAATCAAGCCTCTGTCAGTTTCACATTTATGGGTGAAAACCGATAATTATCTAATAGCTGAAATCCTAGATCTGGATCACCACCAAAATCTAATCAGTTGCTCCCTGGCCCAAGGCCATTGTATCCATCAAATTTTATAACATGGCTGTTAGTTTTTGAAATATCCTACTGACAGAGAGACAAACAACTTAGCAGGGGTGAAAAAAACATGTTACTCAGCTAAGTAATAAACCTTTTAAACGGTGAAGAAATGGGTCAGGGCATATCAGGCCTTTGTTCGTTTCATGCAGGTACTGTAGAGTGCACGCATTCAGACGCCAGCACTGAACAGTAAACCCTTATCTGACTGAACCTTGCCTCAATACAGCATCCACCGAGTTCACTCCGTCACTCACATCAGTGTGCCACAGCTAATTCAGTGTTGTGCTGGGAGGAAATATGGCGAGACACTGTTAAAAAGCCTAAAATGATTTGCGCACAAAGTTACAAAGTCTGGATTTTTCAAAATAAATTACATCCAGCCACTTCTCTGGATTATTCAAATAAAAATGTGTCTCTTTCAAAGCAGTAAAGTTGAAGGGTTATCATTATTATTACTATTTTCATTTTCATTTGTATTCGCATTTGTTGTTAATTATTGGTACATTATGAAATGAAGAATTAGCTAACAAAAAGTCATTTTTTCATGGCATCATGGTTTTAAATGTCATGAGTTGAAGTATTGATTGCCTTGTCTGCAGTTAAGTCCATAAAGAACATACAGAAACCAAAGGATTGAAATTTCTCCCCTGGGAAGTCAGTGACATCATGGCATGTTAAACTAATTCTGAGTCTTGGTCTTGAAGCTATAGGCTCAGTGTTCCATGTCTGTAAGATTATATCTGATCATGGCGTTGATGGCTCCTTCCCAAACAAACACTCTCCTCTCTTTCTCTCTCTCTTGAACATGCAGACAGGTCAGGCTGACATATTTCATCTGACACATTACACCAAATGCAGGCCATAAAGGGGAAAATCACATTATGATATCTTGGGCGCACAGCGCAGCTACTTCAACACATCCTGTTACTGGTGAGACGTGTGCTCTGGAGTATTCCAATGAAATTACATGGATGAGGTAAATTTAGGATTGGGATACCAACAGACAGATTTACGAGACTCAAAGAAACGACAGGCTTCATGCACAGTCGTAGCAGAAGATTCAGACACTCTCCAGTCACTTTATTTTCCAGAGAGTGTGCACTCTGCTGCAGGGATGGGATTAGATAAAATATGAGTGAGATATTTATAGCCCATGACATTTAGGAGATAAAGGTAGTGTAGCAGGATGGGAGGAATGTACAGCCAGGGGTTGCAATCTCAGAGATATGGCTGGAGGATTACCTCACCCCCTGGCAATAAGTACAACAGATTGGATCTGACTTCTGCCCTCAGAAAAACACACACACACACACACACACACACACACACACACATATAGAAAGAGAGAGAGAGAGAGAGAGAGAGAGAGAGAGAGAGAGAGAGAGAGAGAGAGAGAGAATGGGCAGCTGCCTGGGCTTAAAAAGCAGCGTCAAGTTTGCCTAAAGTTTTTTCAATCCTAAAGTCTGTGTGTAGTAAACCATAGGTTCAGTGCATAAACACAGGCGTGCACAGTGGGCATACTAACTTACCTGTCATCCAAAACAACTCAGTATAAATCTTTAAGACCGGCACATAAATACCGTGCATGTGATAACGTGAATTACAATGCAAACAGCGTCCATCTGGGAAGAGAACTTGACCTGTCCTTGGAATTTATCTCCTCCCATCCTTCACTGTACAACTCACTGCTGTTCAAGGTTTTACGGCTCCTTCTTCAATTTATCGCGAATGAACCCAAAACAAATAACCACACGAACAAATATTCTTAATAGTGCATATGATAGCAGTGAATCAGAGAAAAAGCAGAGTCCATTCGGGGAAAAAAAAAAAAAAAAAAACCTCAACCTGTCTCTGGAATTTATCACCTCCCACCCATCCCTGTAGTATTTCACAAAGACTTAACACTAAATCACTTTAATTCTAGTCTCATGCAATTCGCCCAACACCGACTGGCAGATGACTTTATCATTTGACCCTACCTACTACAGCTGCAGCAGTCAACATGACTGCAGTGTGGAGTGTAACGCATTTGTATACGCAGTGTCTTACCTCGTCAGTGGTGAGGACATAGTAGATCCTTGTGAGAAGGGATCAGATATCTTACATTAGCGTGTCAGGTGCAATGTTGTCCCTGTATCATGACCTGAAAAGCTGCCACTCGGCTGCAGAACGCATCCCCATGTCAGGCTGCTCCGAGAGAACGCATCCAAACTCAACACCATCCATACTTTAAGGGGATGTTTCTTTTTTTTTTCCTCTTCTTTTGCGCAGAAATTGAACTTTCTCTCAGCTGTAGAGCACGTCCATCCAAGTTACAGCCAGCTCTGTTTCTCAGGGCTGGTCCTAACACACATCACATGGGCTCTGTCCTCTGGGACACCAGTCAGGAAAGTAATAAAATGCATCTTCTGGCACACATTCAAGTGCAAAAACACGATTTTCTGGAAGAAGAGAAAGACATTCGTTTTTTCTTTCTATTTCAAAAAACGAGGCGCAGGTGTGGAGGGCTACACATTATTCCTAGTGGAGGAATTCACAATCTGTCCCCAAGGCTAAAACAGTTAAGCCAAAGCGTCCCGGCAGGTGATTTCCAATTCAAACCAGCGGGGACAACAGCAGCTTCACGCAGCTGTTAACACAGTCCAGCATGGAGAAAAGAAAAATCCTTCTCTAGCAGGTAGATGTGATGCCCTGTGTGTCGCCCTCACAGTCCAAACAGGTCCAGAAAGTCGGTCAGGATGACAGGAGGCTCATGCCAGCCCCGCTCTGTGGCACCGGGCTGCTCGGAGTCGGGACGCGTCTCTCGGCGCTCCTCCACCTGAGCCTCCGAGCCCAGCGCCGCATTCCTGCGGAGAACACGCCCCTGTCCGCTCCGCTGCTCAAATCACAGAGCTGCTCCTCTCAAGTGAGAGGTGACACAATGTTTCCTCCCCAGAAATCATAAAAGGAAGACATCGTTTTATCTGCCAGGCTGGATTCGTCCGCAGTACAACACGGAAAATATTTCCCCTACAGCTACACCTGTCGAAGTGTGCTCCTATAATATTACTCTAGGGACTTGAGGCGTTGCCTTACTCAATGGTGATTTTTATCATGCACAATATCTTTTTTTTTTTTTTTTTTTTTTTTTATACATTCCTCCATGATGTCACTGCATGAGTGCTTTATAATATTTCTAACTTGCTGTGTGTCTGTGTCCAATAGTGAGTTTATAATGGCATGACCGTAGAGTACTCGATGGCATTTCTCATCTAATTGTTACTCTAATATTAAGATAGAAATATATTATCTCAAAGTGTCCCTAGATTATTTTTACAGCATTCATTTATCTATTCCTCCAAAGATTTGCTAATCCAGTAGTGAGTTTATAGCGACCTGTTGAGCTCTTTATTATTATTATATTATTATATTTACTCTATCTATTGTATTTATTATTTTTTGTGCCTCTTGTAATATCGATAACATTCGTATAGACACTTTTAGTGCGCCCAAACATCCAAATATGGGTTTACAGTCAGTACTATATCGTGCTTTGTGGTATTTTTTATTCTCTTATGGTATCATTATGAGATTCTCCTAACAGTATCCCATACCTTGGATATTTATGTTAATCATATAATAATCCTGCAAGTAGCCTGCTCATGGTGTGCCTGTCGTTCTCAGTAGTGAGATTATCAGACAGCTGTAATCTCACACAGTGATAACCTGTTATTCCAACATTTCTGCACAATTACTATTGGGACTTGTGCCTGTGTGTCCAATAGCATTTCTATCTATCTATCTATCTATCTATCTATCTATCTATCTATCTATCTATCTATCTATCTATCTATCTATCTATCTATCTATCTATCTTTTTGTATAGAGAGATATAAACAGAGCTGCTGTTTTTTCCCAGTTTCTCTGAATGCAATGAAGCAAAGAACTTGAGAGGAGTGAGAGTTTATCTCAGCGAGTTTAATTTAACCGTTTTACTCCCTCAGGCGTTACCCTCCCCCACCCCACCACCACCACCACCACCACCACCACACACACACACACACACACACACACACACACACACACCTCTTTCCTCTCACTCTGTGGCTCCACTGTTTGCACCAGTTGACTGTGCAGCACCTTAGGGATGAACATCACCTCCACATCATCTCCATCTACATGTCAGGACACCTATCTGTGTTAATCACTTCATACCAGCTCTCCTTTTTCATGGGGAAATCTGCAATTCCCTTTTTTTTATGTAACCATGTGGAACTGTATCCCTCAGGCATCTCTTGTATCTCTCACTGTGCTTTATGTTTGATGTGCCAGGTCTCCTTTACAGGTTGGGTTTTAAAGTTCAGGCACATTTTGTGATCGTTGTGTGGTGGAGTCATCCTGTGCTTTACCTCCAGCGGGATTTGGTGCTGAAAACAGGTAATCTCCACTTCCCCGCAGCACCTGTCTAGTCCAGGGGTTAGACTGAAATAACTAAGTGTCATGAAGCAACAACATAGCCTCACAGTGAACCCAGACTCAGTCCGTCACAGGGCCTTTAAGTACTGCCAAGGCAGAGAGAATTCATCTGTGCTCTGCTGCAGCTTCAGCATGTGACCTTGAGCTATCATCTGGAGCCATGCAGACATAACAGAGCAGGAGGCATTTGCTCCTCCACACAGAATCAGCAATCTTATCTGTCTCAGGGCTTTGTGATCTCGTCTGTCAATTACCATTGAACATTTGCAATTAGACGGTGACTATTAGCTCTCTGGTGACCATCAGGGATCGTGTGGGCAGTGTAAACAGTGTGTTGAGTGGAGCGAGTGATACCATCTGTTTGGAGTGAAAGGACAACGTTTTGGACTCAGAGCACTAGCCAGGATTTAACGTTGGATTCCTTTGTGCCATGATCATTCATACAGAAACCCAATCCACATGTCAAAAGAGTGATTTACCAACCCTGCAAATGGTGACTATACACTATTAATTTCTCCAGCAACAGGCTAATGGGACAGCTGACACAGCTGGCATGACGCAGCCCACCCGGCAGATCAGACACTGAATTGTGTCAGCAAACGATTGTACCAAGAGCTGAGAGAAGGAACATGTGAGTGAAAAGAAACAGTCACACCAGGAGTGTGTCAGGCTGCCAAACAGACTCTACAGGTGCTCGTGGGTTGGGAGAAAACAAAAAAACAGAATAGAAAAATTGCACTTCTGATATGTGCTACATGCCGTTTTCTCTCACTTTAGCCCCTTTAGCTCCTACATTACCAAAACGCGTCAATGTTAGATCTCTCTGCCCTTTGAAGAAAAATATTTTGGGCCTGGAACTGGACTTTTTTTCTAATTTCACAATCCTGACTTTTCTCTGCCTTCTGCCCAATGAGCGCTGGGATAGGCTCCAGCAACCTCCTGCGACCCTTGTGAGGATAAGCGGTTTGGAAAATGAATGAATGAATGACTTTATTCTCATTAATGCTGTGAGGAAAGTCTCCACCATGAAGACCATGGCTTCATGGATACTCATGTCTGGCTGTAGCCTTTATCACTCCAGCAGTTACACAAAACTGGAGAGAGAGAACTGAGTGAAAGTCGAAATTTGAAGCTGTTAGCCTCATCAGCGAATTACAGGCAGCTCTGAAACAGCAGTGCTTCAACTTGACTAGTCAGTGCTGTACATACAGTTTACAAAAATGCACCTGAGAGCAGCGAGCGGCTCCTCAGTGCTGTGTATGTAATGATTAGTTTAGTACTTCCCGGCCTCTATATGCTTGTCCGAGCTTGCAGAGAGATTTTCCACCGCCCTGCCTATATAGTTCCCCCATCATTACTAAACACACTTCACTATTTAGTCCGTGTGGATGTTTACTGTGAGACAGCAGTGGATAGCCAAGTGTGTATAGTAATCATCACATCCATGCACATAATCTCGCCCTTTCTCTGTGTGTGTGTGTATGTGCGTGGAGTGTATTTGCTGTCTACAGTGTGTGCCTCTCTGTAATAAAAGGCTTTGGAGCCGAAGAGCCACTTTACTGCCTCTGAGAGACATTAGGAGGACAGGGTCTGTTCTCTCTCTGTCTCCCTCTCTCACTATCAGGTTTTAACTGAGCTTGGCTGCCTGCCAGTGATGAAACGCTGATGAAAGACGGGTGCTGTCGGTGTGAAAAGTCACATACAGTATTACATGCAGCCTCGACACAGATGGGCTTGGAGGTTACAGTATGTCTTTTGTAAACCTGAAATCAGCTAAATACATGGAACACTTCCTGCATGGAAACAGTGTGTCGCTGCTGTCGGGCGAAAACCTCCAATTTAGCCCCGGCGTCAGTGATTTTCCTGTTGTCACTTCAAATGAAGGATTATACAGTTCTTCTATAGATTGAGAAAATTCTCCTGCCTATTCAAAACACACCTCTATCAAATTAATGGCAAGGTAGCTGATCCACTAGGATGCCTCAGTATATTTGCCATTTCAACTGAAATCCATGAATTATGCGCAGCTCTATTGTTTTTTACACATTACATGGGTACACGGTGAAGCAAAACATGTTCTCTTGAGTCACAGTGCAATATAAGTACAAATAAGATCAATACTCAAAACTGTGCAACAACATGGGTTCGCTGTATTCATGTAGTCACAAGTGAGAAGTAAAGTCCAGCAGTAGCACAGTTACATGGAAGGTAATACACGTGTGTCAGTAGTATAGCAACTGATTCATGGTGTTTAAAGCAAATGAAGCTGACAGAACTCATTCAAGAATTTCAGTATTTTTGCAGGAACATTTTTCTGCAGATGTAACTGGGACATCAGAGCGTAGCAGAGTTTCCAACAGCAGGAGAGAGTGATGGTGCACAGAATACAGATAATGTCACATTAAGTCTTGAACAGTGCACTAGTGCCTGATATAAGAAGTAGTAAGTATGATTAAAGATTCACTGTTATGTAAGTACTTGTACACATACACACACATACACACACACACACACACACACACACACACTCATGCACACGCACACACGGTGAAGTGGGTCATTTTTCATTTTGGATGGGGGTGAGCAAGTTTGGACAGCGGCGTCTGAAGCTCTAATCCACCTCAGAGTCTGTCTACATGCAGGAATGTTTGTCTGTTTTGAGAGAGAGAGAGAGAGAGAGAGAGAGAGAGAGAGAGAGCGAGTGTGTGTGTGTGTGTGTGTGTGTGTGTGTGTGTGTGTGTGTGTGTGTGTGTGTACAGTATGCACATGCATGCATGTGTGCTCATGTGCTTTTTGTGAGTTGATGCTAGCCACCATGTCTACAAATGACATGCGATTAAGTTGACACGGCTATTCATTCATTGATTGTCTTTGCCTTTTTATTCCATTTCAGGATCCGAACAGATCAAAATAAAATCAGAATATTTGTGAACCACTCTCGACAAAACAGTCTTTTTAATATTTGTTTTATTTTAACCTTTATAGTAGGATAGTTCCACTGAGGTTAATAATATCTGTTTAAAGGGCCAATATTTGCTTGCACATTACATCTGTCTTCATCTATTCTTATTCTTATCTGTCTTCAGTATTTAATGAAATCATTTTTTCAAGACCCTGAAAGGAAAGGAGACATCTAATTTTGTGGTTATTTTTTAGGTGAAAATGAGAATTAAATATCTAAGCTCCAGCAGACAACACACGCCTGAGCAAACATGCATGGCTTATCAACATTTGTGTATTAAAGTAATGGGAAAAATGTTATTCAAAGTCTGGAACAGAAACTTTATCACAACACAACAGCATGTGGGTTTCAGCTGAATGAAAATGAAAATAACAAAGAAATTCATTACTACTGAGATTTTCTTGAGTACAATCGTGATTCTTCACATATGTGGATAAAGGCGATCACCCCAACGTTCATCTTGGGTGGCATCTGAAGTAACGTGGAGGTCTTTCTCATGACAGGCCTTTCATTGGCAAAGCCTGCTGGCGTTCAGGCCCTGCAGGCGCGTCCTGCTTTGATCTGAGGACGTCCTGCATTGCTTGGGCAACACGCTGCTCTATACGGCATCACGGCTGTAATGTTACGACATGTTATGGATGTGGCACTTACAGCAGGATTATACTGTGAGCAGGCACTCGGCAGACGCTGTTCAGAGGCCACAAAGGTTTGACGCATGGGGTTCATAAAGTTCATAAAATAAAGGAGGTGGAAAAAGAGAACAACAACTTTGATTTACTGCTGCCAGAAAGGTATGAAAGAGTTACACAGCCTGTAACTCGCAGGTATGAAACCCTACAAACAAAGATGCTTTCCAGTCCCTCAGCATGCAGTCAGGTTTTTCATCAGGATTTGAGCACGCTTTGACAGTGTGTGTTGTCTCGTAACAGGAGCCATTCATTACATGCAACCACCATGGTAATTTTACCAACCGCTTTCCCGTGGGGACAAGAAAAAAAAAAACAAAAACATAAGAATCCCACTTACAACCTCCAGTAAATACCAGTCAAGCATGTATTCACATTTACCAAACTTTACAACGTATTTTGAATATTGTAAAACAGGCTGAACATCTGCAACAACATTTTAAGGACAGGCACTAAACAGCAGCACTTTGCCGTTAACGGGCCGGACAAGTAGATCTGTACTGTTTGTGCAGAGAAGATTTCAGCACAAACTGTGAAGGAAGTCACTCAGGGTTTTGGACAAAAACTTGGACAATATGCAACCTGGAGTTGAAAAATGTTTGTAAATTCAGCTGTAATTGAAGAAATGACATTAGTAACACTGTTTTTAAATCAAATTTATTTGCTTTGGTGTTCTCACAGAATTAAAATAAGGGTTTATTTGGTCATAACAGTCTTCATCAATGTGAGAGTCAATTTGAAAGTCAGTGACTGTAATGAAGAGTTTTAGGGGCTGCAACAGGGCTGGATGAGCTTTACTTCCCCTGATATTGTTGGATTGGATTCTGGTAATTAACGGTGAAAATATCCCACTTGTAGCTGAAATCAATGGGTCCTCCTGCAGAAGCACTGCAACAGATCGACACCAAATGCTTTCACAGCTAACATTGCTTTAGAGCTCACTTGATAAAACCTTGCTAAACACTGAACACTTGGTATTATATAGCTGATTTAATGTTAGATTGGGAAAATAATCCTCCATGAATTGATGGATTTATTTCTAGAAACAGAACAAAATCAGCATGCCGTGCTAACAGTCACTGTTCCTCACGACCACCTGTTGAGTCCAGAGGAGGAGAAAAGGTGCAGATGAAGAGTCAATCAAATGGGGAAGAGAGGAATAAAAACCAAAGTCGTGTCTGATTGGATCAAACCGCTCTGATGTGCGAAAGCAACTTTTAATCCCTAACAAAACTGCTGGTTTGACTTGTTTTAGTGTACCATCCCTTTATGATTTTGCTCAACACATCACAACCGTATCGCAGTGAGCGGTCTGTTCACCAACCTGAAGCTCTCGGTGTTCTGGTACAAACAGCTCATCTGGATGGGAAACATCTGCCTGCCTCTCTTTTAGTGTGTTTCCTTTACATGTGAGGTCCAGCAAAGCACACATTTCACCCCAGACCTCATCCAGGGATGTTACTGAAAGCAAAACATCTCACACACCCATACACACGCACGCACGCACGCACGCATGCACACACACACATACACACACAGCTTGGCTGAGAAAGCAGATGCAGTGGACAAGTTGTGTTTATGTGAATGGCACAGTAGTCTGAGGGGGGGGGGGAGAAAGAGAGGGAAGGGGGAGAGAGAGAGAGAGGGAGAGAGAGAGAGAGAGAGAGAGAGAGAGAGAGAGAGAGAGAGAGAGAGAGAGAGAGAGAGAGAGACTGAAAGAGAGATCTCCTCCAGACGCCTCAACATCTTAACACAAACATCTATAGAGCAGTAAACACAGCTGCAGGGTGAATCAACTCAAGGGCATGGCCACCGTGTGCGTGCGTGTGTGTGTGTGTGTGTGTGTGTGTGTGTGTAAGTGTAAGAATGTCCTGTATGCTTCCTATTTACCCAGTGATGGAGAATCACACACACACAGAGTAAATGTCATCTTTCATTTATTTGCTGACAGATGTTCCCACTGTGCAGAAATGTGAGGATAACAAAGTGAGTAAACAAATCACATCCAAGCCTTCATTCATGAGGCCGCTGCCCGCCGATCAGCACGCAGGACGAGAGGCGCGGACGCCCCTCGTCTTCTGGGAAATGAAGCTTATTTGTGGCTGTTCAGCTCTGATCCCGCTCTTGCTGTGGGATTTGCTATTTTGGTCAGCAGCCACCACAACAGCCAACACCAGAGCTGAGGTCCAAATCTCACTGCGCTAAAAATACCATTCAAAAGCATTTACTCACCGACGGCAACCGAGGAGTTTGTTATGTTGATAGCATGACTCAGGTGCTCTGATCAACTCCATGTATTAAATCAAATGTTGCTTTTCTCATTGCCAGAAAAGGCATTTATAACTTTTTCAGTGGTAGTTGAGAGAGTTTTTTATTAGTTTTCACAACCCATAAAGGAGCCACATAACCCCTCAGTTAAAGCATTAAGATTTCTAGAGGCATCAGTGCTTTTGAAATATTAACTGAAGATGAAAAGCAAAATATAAAAAAAAATGCATTTATAATTATTTGGAATGAAAACCTTCAAATGCAGTATTGTGAAACAACCCAGGAAGATTTGTTGCCATGGTTATGGCTAGGAAAAGGTCATGGTTAAGGTCTTATTGATGCCCATTCATTCTTTTGGTGATATCAGTTAGTACAGCAGCACAAAAGTGTTAAATTTTTTTTTTTTTTTTTTTTAAAGAATGGAGGGATGTTCTAGTTTAAAATATGTGGGAGACATATGTTTATAGCCTTGGTTTACTTTTTTTTTTTTCCCTGATATGAACATCCTGTTTTGATAGTTCTCCAATAATCAACACGATACTCAAAAGCAGCTGAGTTGCTGAGTTTATGAGTTGGTGCCGAGCCTCAGATGTTCTTTGGAACGTTAATTTCTTAAATCAGATTTTGTTTTTAGAGGTAAAGTGAGAGATGACAGATGGTAATGATAACATTTTATTTTTCAAGGTTTCTGTGACTGTTTCCTCCAGCTTTTTGTATGACACAATAACAGCCAAAACAGCAAGGACCTCAAATGTTGGTGTATGGAAAGCCAGAATTGACAAAATAGTTGCAATGCTCCAAATGTATTTTCGCCCACTCTTTTATCAATATTGCAACCACCTGCGGAAACTGATGCAGAGATGTTTTTGGTTACAATGGCTGCAAGATAAAAGCAGTCCAGACAACAGGAGAGGCATATTAGCTGCCTTACAGCGCACAGTGAGAGCAGGACACACTCAGCCACAAAAACAGCAGAATGTGGTAAAAACACCAACTCAGGTCAGTGAAAGTCAAGGACTTTTCGCCTCAGTGCAAAACAGTGAAGGAACAAGGAGAACAGTTAGTGACAAAACAAATGAGAGAGGAGAGAAACAAGAAAGGAAAGAGCTGGAGCAAAAAATCAGAACAAAAACAACCCAAAGGATGGTGAGAAGCTTCCAGAAAGGGAGCAGACACAGGAAAGTAAGTCACATTTAGGAACATTAGGAAAATGGGTAACATTACATTACAGTTCACTTGAGAACAGAACTAACGCACTTAATGTTTAAAGCTGAAATCTGTAACTTTCTGCATGTGGTTTCTCCACGGCGTGAAACAGAACAGCATCTCATGTCTAGCAGAATGAAAATATCTTCAACTTATCATGTAACATTATTTCACAAAGTGTTGAAACTGAAAACTAATATAGCATGGGATGATGTAAATATGTTGATGTGAGAGCAGGTTCACAGTGTTTGACTCAGGTTTGAAATAAGACTGTATTATGTCTCTCAACCAGGACAGGTGCACCCCGTCCAGCCGATCGGTACGTTTGACATATTTAGCACAGAACGGAGAGTCTCCAGGAGCGAGGACAAGCACAAGGCCAGGCTAAAGTTGGCCGGACTACAGTTGCCCGGACAGCAGCCCGTTTGCCCTCTTTGGTTGGTCTGCTTCCTTGAAGGGGGAAAAAAAGTTTGATTTTTGCCGTTGTGTCTGCATAAATACAAGCAGCCTATATATATATATTTTCTTTTTACTGCTACTTATGCAAAAGTTCTGCAAACATAGACTATTTCTGCTTGAGCTCGGTGCAGCAGTAAAATACAACCCTCACAGAGAATGGCTGATAGTGGAATGATGCTCTGATAGCCAGAGATATCTTGATTGTGCATTTGATATTAACTGAGTAAAAGGGTGATTTGAACATTATTCTGTATAATCCCTACTTTGCCATTTGAGTCATTGTTTCTCACTCTATCCAAAATGTGTATGGATGGGTCAAAATTCCTGTGGACATGTGCAGATTGTCACGCTCAGTGCCTCTTCATAACTCTGGACACCTGTCTGAAGAGTGGTGTAGCAGCAGCAGCAGCAGCAGCAGTAGTAGTAGTAGCAGTAATAGTGTGCATACAATCATATATTTCAGTTTTGATGATGCAGTGAAATATAATAAATTTCCAGTGACTTGATTCTGCAAAATCTACTTTAATTTTTTTTTTTTTTTACTTTACTTTACCATTTGTACAATATCAACCCATAACAAAGAGTTGAGGTGTTTGAGGTATTGAGTGTATTGTGGTTTTCACTTTGTTTGGTTTCAAAAATGTTTCCTCAAAGTTTGAATGCTTTTCACAGCTTCTGCTGTCTATAAAAATTAAATGATGGACCGTTTGTGACGTTTCACTAAGTGTCTTAGGTCATGTTTTACTGTTTTTGTTGTTTCATTCATTCATGGTTTTATTTTGTTGTACTCCCTCTCCCTAACTTCACTTCTTGTCTCTGTGTGCGTTCCCGCCACTGTGATTGTGCAGCCACGCCCCGATTACTCTCACCTGTGTCTCATTAGTCTCATTAGTGTATGTAGTCTCTGTGGTTCCCTCACCTCAGTGCCAGTTTGTCCCTCCCCCTGCTTTGGGGGCTTTACTGCAGATGAAGTCAGCACTAAGTAAGGCTTCGCTCGTGCTGGAAAAGATATCAGAAAACGTTCAGAGGATCAAAATCCGTTTTATTGGCCAAGTAAGTTTGCACATACAAGGAATTCGCTGTAGTGGTTTGGTCCTGCAGGTCACATGAAACATCAGTTACAAAAACACTGGACACTGGAGAAAACAGTGCATGTCAAGCTCTTATCACACCCCCTCCCAGCGGTTCACAGGAAGTTAACAAGCAGCTGAAGGAAACAATGATCAGATTAACAAGGGAGGGATGGACAGGAGGAGGTGTGTGTGAAGAAGCGAGGATGGAGAAAGTTTATGAAGTCTTCAGGAGATACCAGGGTGAAATTAAAAGAGCCAGAGGGTGCAATGACATGAAGAGATGGAAGAAGGAGAGAAGAGCCCTGTATCCCAACTTGTACATCCTGTACAGCTCAGGATGGATGTGAAGCCTGACAGCACAGAGTGACAACAGGGGACAGGCAGCAGCTCTGAGATGTCTGCTCATTCCTCGCTGAGACACAGAAATCATGACAGAACAGGAAAATGTGGCACAGTTGTGCCATGGAAGCAGTGAACAGCCTTCTTCTGCTTTTTCTGCCAGTCTTTGAAAGCGTCCACACTTCAGCACCTTAGGTCTAAATAAATAAACAAACAAATAAACTTTACTACTACTACTTTGTATCTTTGTTGTTTTATTCATCTCTGTTTTGACCTCTGCCAAGAGGAGTGTTCTCCTGTTAGTCTGTCTGTCTGCATGTTTCCAGGAAATGCAGTGGGCAGATAGGACAGCGGCAAAGAAACAGCTGCTAAGACTTTGGTGATAAAGGATTACTGATAAATCAGTTTTTAAGAAATTTTAGCCAAAATGATGAAACTACTGTAATGGAAATAGGAACTTGATACACGGGTCACGGGTGTATTTGCAGAGTCAAGAAATCCATTTAACTGTAACGGGAATAATGTGTGTGGGTGTAGCAGCAGGTTGAATTCATTGTTGGTGGAGGTTTGACCATTTGGAGCCCAATTTTCTTTAGTTCTCTGCAAACTACTATCCTTCTTACGTTGCCGTGTTACTTAATTTTTTTCTATAACTGATTGCATATTTTTTTTTCCCTCTCAGATTCACAATCAAAAGGTTTTTTTTTTTGCCTCTTGCCAGGCCACTATTCAATTTTTGTCTTTAACCTGTTGGACTCTGATTTTCCCTTACATTTCCACTTAATAAGCTAGAAAGATTTTTTCCATATTTAGTTATATCACACTTATATTGAGTGAAATAGTCAAACCCATGATGTCGTTGTTTGGCTGCATAATAACATCAAATTGAAATATCTAGATGTCTTGTGCATAATTTTGGGTTTGAACAAAACTTGGCCGTGCATTTCATCATGCATTTTTAATGGTAAATCCACCCATGGGACTTGCAGGGTTGATTAATCAGCTTGTCTGGTTAAATGTGCTTATCTGCCACACAGGTAAACCGTCTTTAGCCTGTCAGTGACTTAATAAACTTGACTGACTCCTTTCCAGCAGGCGGGTCAGTGTTGCTCCAGGCTCTCACCAGCTGGCTGGTGTACAGTCACATCATCCTCAGAGGAATTTCGGGCTGGCATCCTGACCTGCCCGGTCTCACTCTGTGGACCGACTCCAGCTCTCCGACTGATTAGTGTGATTATCTGTTCGGCTCCCTCGCTGTGTGTGTGTTGTTGTTTGGGAACTCTCCTCTGGTCCTGATTGCATCCAATATTTGAGCTTTGGCCGGGTTCCAGGAGCCAACACTGTCCATCTGTCAGAGTACACCGTGCACACACTCCGTTGTATCTGTGTGTGTGTTGTTCCTTCCATTCCACATCAGTGGGTGTGAACACGGGGTCTAATATTCCCACCTGCCAAGCACCAAATGGCGGTAAAAGCTGTCTTTGGTAGATAACTCAATGAGGCTCACCCACCACACTGACAGAATAATCTCCGACTGCACTGGTTAGTGGAAATTTTTGTTCTCTGCCTGTCCTCAAGACAAAATACTCAAAATAAAATCAAAACATCTTGCAATTTCAATCCTGTTGCACATCACAAATTGTGAACTTGATCCTTTAAGTGATGGAACAAGTTCTAAATCACCACACTGCACCTGATTTTATCCACAAAGCAACAATAAAAATAGACAGGGTGACATGTTTCTGTGACAAATGCTTGTTATGTATTTTGGCTGGTAAAATGATTCTTAGCTGGCAACTTTTTCAGTTAACCAGCCCAAAAAAAGTGAATTTGACAGTGTGTGTGCACCATGTGGATGTGGATACCGTCCACAGGGCAGTGAATGTCTCCCTCAGCTCTGGGGCTAATATGGCCTTGTGAGGTGCCGTGCAGGGTGAATGGGCCTTATAGGCTGCAGGCTGGTATTAGTGAGGTAATTGCCCAAGTCCTGTTAGGCTCAGCAAGCTCAGCGCTGTCACAGCCCACAGACAGCAGGGCAGGATTACACAGAAAGGCCTGACTGGAAACTCTAATCCCGCAGGGCTCAAACAAGGACAGAGCTGTCAAACTCCCCAATAACAGTTTTAATGGTCTGGCACCAAGAGAGAGAGAGAGAGAGAGAGAGAGAGAGAGGGGGGGGGGGGGGGGGGAAGGGGGTGATAAAGGGAGGTGAAAGAGGTAATGGTAAAACAGAGAAAGATGTTGTTAACCACAGGAGGAATGCTGTTTTGGTGCTGGGACAACAGTGGAATCAAATCATACACTGGTAAAGATTCATAGAGCACAGATAACTCCCCGCTTCATCGTGTCTCCAGGCAGGGCAGGGAGAAGACGCTGATTACATTATAGCCATCTGACTGCAGTTTGAGTCCCAACAAGTAAACACCGTGCACCACTGCTGTCCATTTTGCTTGAAGGAAATTTTTGCTTGCATTTAGATGAGTGCAGCCAGAAAACAAAATCAAGCTACATTTGGCTGCTTTACATGGTATCAGGATTGTTTCCATTGAGGGAAATGTGCTGAAATTACAATCTGTACCCACAATAAAGGGCATCCCATAAAAGTGTGGGTAGAAGAGGAATGATCACAGAAATGTGGGGAATAATTTAAGCGTTGAAATGGATGTAATGAAGTCTGGCAGTCAGTTAAATGTGTAATAACTGGCTAAGAACGGTAACACACAAACCTTCAGAATAGAGTGTGTCGGTTTGTGGTTTGAGGTTACGGAAATTAAAATGTTTGGGAAACCCAATGTGGGCAACAGCGCCCGAGATGTAAAATCAGGTGCACATAGTTTACCTGAAACCAAACATGTGCCATGCTGACGACAGAGCGGAACAGAAAGCCTGTTGAAGAAATGTCATTACAGATGTAACCATGTTTCAGCAAACACCAGAAAAAAATCTGTGCCATTTCAGAGCCTCACTGAATACCTTCTCTGGAATCAACCCGCAGCAGACTGCACAAAGCAAACCACACCACACTGCTGCCATCTACCGGCCAGATCTGGCTGCACACCAAACAATCACTCGACCAACAATATCACTTGATAGACAGTATAGTTTTATTGTTTATATTAAATCAAAAAAGGTAAGCACTATAACATACATCACAAACCAAAAACCTTGTGGTATATTAAAATTTAATAGTTGGATTTTTTTTTATTTATTTACCTCAAATGACATTACAAAAAAGTAGTAACACTAGTGGACGAGAAACATTCTTTAAATAATAGAACTGTACATTTTAATAGGTAACTAAAAAAGTAAGACACCAAAACAAGAAAAAAAAACCCCTCTGAATTCCTTCAGCAACAAATTAACAATATCAACAATATTAGCTCTAACATTGGTATTAAAAACAAAATAAAAGCAAAACAACAAAGATACGATGAGGCTAACTGACAGAAAAATACCAAGAGCAGGTAATGCCAAGTAAAGCTAAAGGGAAGTGAAGAGGTCACAGTTACAGGGGAAATTATTAGCTGGAAAATGTTATTGATACAGAACAGCAAAGTAAGGCAGTAGAAGGCAGGCTTTTACATAGCAGGAGACAGGAGGCAGGGCAGGGGAGAGGAATACTTTACAAACGCATTCAAACACAGAGTCAGAGGGAAAAGCCTATCATAAACGGGATAATTATATACTGCAAAATGGCTTCACTGCTCATCCACTGTCATACAGGGTTCATAAGACAGCAGGTAAAATGTTGTTATAGGATTAAGAGTGGAAAAAACAAATATAAAGCTTGCTATAAAACAGCCTCATGACTCCCACACCACTCGCTCTGTTTCGGACAAAACCAAACACACTGAATCTCATTCAAAAACTCCAAACCCAAAGGTGAACACAGTGCATGTAGGACACCTTCCAAGAGAAAAGTTCAAAGTACATACAATGACATACGGTGTTGTACCACTGCTACTGCTGTCTACATATGTTGTACGTGGGTTGCTTTACATCATTTCTGCAGGAAGTCACTGTTGATCAAGCAGATCCAATCCTGAATTTAACAGACCCTCTTATTTAGCGAGCCAGTCTGTACACTGTGGACATTGGACACATGTAATATCGTTATTTCTATTAAATTTGATTCCACACATACATTGTGTAAATATAGAGGAAACCGCAAGCCATGTTACATTGCATAATACTTCACTTACACCTGCTCAACAGGTTGAATTCCACTAATTAATGAAAAAAGAGAGAACACACAGCCAAAGGAGCAAAAGAGCCAAAGATTGTTCCAAATGCAGCCTTTGGTAACATAAAATGTGAGTCTTGCCCCCTTACGTTTAACTTCCAATAACTCATTTCAGTAAGACAGACACTAGAGGGCACTACATGCCCCAAATGGTCAGTTATTACATAATCAAATGTATTCAAATGTGCTAATGTATTGGAAAACCTGAGCTTCTGTTACAAAACAAAAACACGTAGCCAGACTAACCATTCTCAGCCCAGATTTTGATAATTTATTAGATAACTCTGTTTTCTCACCTCACATAAAAAAAAAAACAAAACAAAACAAAAAAACAAAACCTTTCATCAGTATATTGAAAATGCGTGTGTGCTGACTATACTTAGTCATTACATTGACTATATTTAATCACATTAAGTGTTTCACTTTTTTGGTAATGGCTTCACTGAATTTCTTTGGGTTATTTCTTATTACAAAAATATATTCCCACTATCAAAATATGCAAAAATATTCAACCTACACAATGTTAACAAATCAGTGCAAAAAGGATAAGTGCAATGTTACATGAGTCCGATGTCAACGTTACAGCCTGCTCTCAGTAACTTCAACCATAGAGGAAGTTGCTGCCATTGCATAAGGACAGAAAGCCTGATCCAAACAAGAGATAGTTAGAAAATTATCAATCCACAGTAGCACAGTGTCTGCCCTCATTCAAAACACAACATTTAAAACAAGCTGCATTACAAGTACAAAATGTAAAATAAAACTTATGTAACGGAGATATATACAAGTAGATCTGAAAACAGAAGCAATTAAAAAATAAAAATCCTTTTTTTTCATGGTTTTTAGGCGTCCCAGTGCTGTCAGAGTTCTGCTTAAAATGGCTCTAGGCCACTGAATCACAGCCAACTCTGGGCCAAGTCCGTTTGTGACCAAGGGAAGGGGAAAATCCATCAAAATTGCAAGCAAAAATAAATCTTTTATTCAATACATCATAGAATTATATCATTTATCAGAAATTCATAAAGGTACACTCTTTAGTATTGTACTTATTAAAATCTTTGTAAACAGTTTGCCCTTTTTGTCTCTAGTTTGAAAATACATTCTAATCAGACTGAAATTGAGGCTTACATATATATATATATATATATATATATATATAGATCTGTGGCAAACATCTTTGTTTATTTTTTGTACAAAAAAATCTGATGGTGTACATGGAAAGAGAAATTGCCAAAAAAAAAAAAAAATCTACAGTCTCGACAGAAAGACAGATCCCACTAGTCTTCATTTCTACCGTGATTGTTCAAGAAGCCGTGGCATGACTGGCTTTCACTTCAACTGGAGGAAACTGGCTTGCTAGTTTTTCTACTGGCAATTTATTTCACTGCACCAGTTGCACAAAAAGTAAAAGTACTGCAGACCAGCTCTGGGTTCCCATTTACGTGAATGCAGAACGATGCTGTCATTGATGTCGACAGTGTGCCGACATTCCTGCTGCTCTTCAGGATGTTGATGGGGTTGCTATGGTGTGTAACCATGGTGATAAGGTTGCCATGGCTTCAGGTGGCTGTGAGTGCAGCATTTGGGGGGGTGTGAGCTGGTGGCTGACAAAAACAAAACAAAACAGGACGCCTTCCACTCTCACTGGAGAAGAACCTTGTTGGATTGCTGTGTTAATCTGAGGGAGGAACCTGGAGGATCTGCAGCATCTCCACAGTGAGAAGTAGAGCCTTCAAAGTGGAACTGCTTCCACTGTTAATGCTGACACTGTCTGCATGGTGGACATCTAGCAGGATATACCAGCCCACCCACCATAAAATAATTACAGATGATTATGACAAAGACTGCATGTGACAGCAACTTTGCATCAAACAGGTGTAAACAGGATTTGTTCACAAGTCTCCTCCTTTAAAAATGTGTGTGTGCGTGTATGCATAACTGTGTGCATGTTAATCACGTCTTTCACATTTAATGAGTCTTAGTGGCAGTGGATGCATGCACAGTGACCCTATAGAGATTGTCTGCATGCATATTTAGATTTGTACTCTTATACTGCAAGTCTGTGTTTACGTGTTAAAGAGAAATCAGCTTCTCCTTTAAAAGCCGTAATACCCTTTCTGTTCAGAGTCTGTCGCTGCGGAAAGTATCCTCAACTGATGGGTCTGGCAGTACCATGTCGGGATCACTGAGCATGCTCAGACCGTCCAGACTGAGGGGCTCTATGCGCAGCTCATCCTCCAATGGGAAGCCTGCCTCTGAGTCAAAACATTCTGGCACAGCTGACAGCGCGCTGCTGATGTCCTTTGACAGACTTGGGTTGGAGTCATCTACAGAGAGAGAGAGAGGGAGAGAGAAGAGAGAGAGAGAGTGAGACAGAGCATGTGTATGTGTGTGTGTTTGTGTGGGGAGTGAATGCTTCTTCCAAGCTGGCAGGCAAGCAGCGACACTTCCTCTTCCCACAGCTGATAGTTCCAGACTGCCCTCACCCATTAGTCATGAGGTCTCTCTAGCTTAAAAAAAACAACAAAAACAAACAAAAAAATATCCAGAAATGCTACTACAGCACAATTAGACTGGCTTGCAACTGCATCACTATCTGTGTAACAAAAATCAGAACTTGTGGCAATATAAGGAATACTTCATATCCATCAGAGCTGCAGCCTGGGGCAACACAGATACAAATCAACAATGTGGTGGCACCCTGGTGGCTCACTGCGTAGAGAACGCACCACGTAAGTCAAAGGCTAAGCTGCAGCCTGGGTTCAAATCCGGTCAGACACTCTGCAATGTGTCATCCCGTCTCTCTGCCCTCAGAAAAGGGCAATTCTTTGTTGTTGTTGTTTTTTTTTTTTAAACTACTACAAGAAATGTCAACTGTGCTTAACTGCTGAGAAACTGCTTGTCATGCAAAGCCTGTGTGCTATAGTAAATCACCTCACGGCTGTAATTTGGCAGTCACCTACGGTGGCCCAGAGAGGACAGTAGTTGCACACACAAGATATCATCCAATAAAGGTTGAATAGGATGAAAACACAGTTAAGGATACTTGAAATTAAAGATGTCATTTTTTGCCCTCTAATATATAATGTCATGGTTATTTTAGGTACTTTCAAAGATATTTTGTCCTTTGCCCCTTTTAAGTCCCAGCACATCAGGTCAACATAAGGTCCCCCCTAATCTCACTTGAGGCTAAACGAGTGGAAGAATAAACGACTCCCCTATAATAAACTCCCCTGTAAGACGCACCAGTGAGTATGATGTTGGGCACCCCTCCGCTACAGTTGGTGTACAGCATGTTGGACTTCATCTGTAGGGGGTCCTGCAGGTTGCCATGGCTGCCACCCAACCCTGTGATGGCAGCCTGGGAGCAGTAGAGCGAGGAGGAGGTGGAAGGGTCGAAACAAGAACCCCCTGCTGTGGAGCTCATCGCGTTTTCCAATAGACTGAAGTGGTCCAACTTTCAGGCAGAAGATGAGAGAGCAGTAAGGGGAAGAAAAACAAGAGATCTGAGGTCCGTGTTGTCACATTCAGCCTTAAAAAGCAGCAATATTTCAGGGGATGTCTTGCCTCACAACTTGACAACAGTGTGAATGCTGTGGAAAGCGGTGGTACACTGAAAATCTTGTCAACAATACACCTGATAACTGCAAGACACACACTGTCCATGATAATCCATGAAGCTCTGTGGTCTGAGGAGCAGTTTACATCTTCGCTCGAAAAAAAAAAAAAAAAAAAAAAAAAACATTTTACAAAAATGAATCTTTGTGGTATGGTCTTAGCATTTGATATGCTTTGCACTTATACTTACAAAATTGCTTAGAACAATCTAATCTTATTGTGTATTACTGTCTGCCCATATTTCACACATTTACCCCAAATTTAAAACTGCATTACACTGCTGTGTTGAATTCTCAGCTCTGTTTCCCATTGAACACATTCTGTTTTACATCTAGCTATGTCTCAGGGCCAATTGGCACTTGGAAAAGTGCAAAACTCCAGCACTGTTTAACAACTGTTCAACTTGCTCTGCTTTGAATTTCAGAATTGGACTATTTCAACTTTCAAAATGTCCCCACATGACTTTTCCTATACACCCACTATCTGCGCAAACCAGTGCTGTTAGATTTTATGAGTCATACGGGAAAACAGTATTTCGAATTTTATTTATCCTCTATTACTGGCCATTATAATGTTAACATCCTAACCTTTTTGAAGGTTATATTCCACATAAGGTGACCAGCCGAATGGCAGCAGGTTAGACTACTCTGTGCTTGTGCTTGTGCTTGTGCTTGTGCTTGTGCGTGTGTGTGCCCAGGAGCAGGGCAGTACCTGGTAAGGGAGGTTCTTGCCCTGGCGGTTAGAAAACTGGGGTTCCATGAAGGGGTCGCTGAAGAATGCCGCCATGTTGTTGTGCTATCACGTGGCAAGTCACAAGACAACAGGAAAAACAAGTGGTCAGCAAGCAGTCTTACTTTGAAACTAACCATGAGATGAGCCAGGTAAACAAAGGACTTTTTGTCAACAGATCTGAGAAGTGGAGTAGAACGAGCTTTACTGCTCTAAATATCACTGTCTCGGCGACAAAAGTGAAAGACCCAGTGGAAGACCGTTAAAGAAACAAAAAGGCCAACGCTGTTTGACATATGTGTAAAGCAGGTTAATTTTGTCTGTTGGGCAGGTGGGCACAAACTCCCTGATAATGTTTTGATGGTTCTTACTGGGCTGGTGGTGAAGTCCAGTGGGATGTTCTGGAGAGGGGAAACGGGCTGCTGCTGCTGCTGGTGTTGCTGCTGCTGGTGTTGGTGCTGCTGGTGTTGGTGCTGCTGCTGGTGTTGTTGCTGCTGGCGTTGTTGCTGCTGGCCCACTGCATGCTGGGATTGCTGGTAGAGTGGATAGGGTGGGGGTGGCTCCATTGGCATGTTGCTGGTATCCAAGGCCACTCCCTAGACAGGACGGAGACAACCAGGAGGGGTCACTAGAGGTTGAACTCATCAAGTTGTTAATTTTGCTGAATTGGAAGCTATACCGGGATTCCACCATGCTTCATTTTATTTATTTGTTTTATTTACTTTTTTCAGACAACCTGTGCCTGCAATTTGAAAAAAAGGGCAACAGTCAAAATTTTAGAGGCACAGTTAAAGCACAATTTTGACGCACTGTAATGTATTATCGCCATAATATTACACACACACACACACACACACACACACACACACACACACACAATCACTCAAAGGTGCATTATGTTTTCCTTCCGAGTCTGGTGATAAATATATATATTTTTATATCTGCACACAAGAATTTTCATTTCACATGTATTTTGTACACATTTTACTTGAGCATTTTGGTTTCAGCTATAGTTTCAGTATTTTTGGTAAGGTCGTACTTTTTTCAGTGTACTGGCAAGTTCTGAGGTACACTGCATGTTTGCAACATTTTAATACAAACACTGACTCATGATTTAAAAAAAAAAAAAAAAATAAAATAAATTATTGGCTTAATCTTTAAAATTCATCCTAACTTTAAATTGGATACATTTGGTTTCATGCTGCACACATGAAACACACATGCACTCGCTGACTCACTGCAAACTGAAATCAGGCCAGCTGGTTCAAAATGTTTCCCAAAAAGGTCTCTGGCATTTTTTTCTAAGTACTTCTGACATGAGCCGTGCCAATAATTGCAATGAAACTGATGGCAATGGCACTTCCTTGGAGAGCACGAGAACATACATTTTATGTATGTTTTTAGTTGTACTGGTAGACCAGTTTTGTTTTTTTCACAAATTTTTATTTACACTCACAATTTTTAATGCTACTTTTCATCATAGT
Source organism: Myripristis murdjan (assembly GCF_902150065.1). Classification (NCBI taxonomy): domain Eukaryota; kingdom Metazoa; phylum Chordata; class Actinopteri; order Holocentriformes; family Holocentridae; genus Myripristis; species Myripristis murdjan. The sequence continues at coordinate 31,078,032 of NC_043982.1, read as the reverse complement.
TTTGATTTACAGTCAAAAAGGTGCTGAGTGCCTGAGAACCAGGTTTCTGTGCCATATGTGAGGTGTCTACCTGTGTGATGGGGGAAAGTGAGGGTGACATGGTCGGGGACAGCTGCTTGGCTAGACCCCTTCGCTGATCAGAGCCAGGTGACAAGGTGAGAGGGCTGATGGGAGTCGGCCGTCTACGTGGAGAGTTGTTGATGCCTCCTGGGGGAGGGTTGGACAGCGAGGACAAACGCAGGGATGAGTGGATGGAGGGATTGCTGAGCGATGAATGCAGCTGTGAATTGTTGAGGGACGCCTGGATGGAAGGGTTGCTCAGAGAGGAGGAGAGACCTGCAAGGACAGAGAGGATAATGTGAGCCACAGACACATGCTGCTCAATCTGAAGGGTTTAAATCATCACCATGTCAATGCAACTTGTAATGAAAGTTATAAGTCAACAGAGAACTGAGCATCCAGAGCAGATATGCGACTGCAGAAACCAGAAAGTGGAAGTTATGATGCAGCGTATGTACTCGACTTTCCAGCATGCTCTCCAATCCCCACCCAAAAACAGTAGACTTTATTGTGTAATTGAAGAGGGAGAGCAAGATGGGGAGCAGAGGAAAGGAAAATGAGAGAAACAGGGAGGAAAAGAATAGAGCTGATTGTAGCAAGCCAAAATGGGGTCAAAGTTCCTCTGTCACTTTGGTGCTCAGCCAGGCTGAACTATGTTCAACACAGAAGCCCAACCACACACACAGTCATATAATACAGGGAAGAAAGACTGAAGGAGTACAGGATGTGATTAGATCAGCTAGCAGAGTTCAGAGTGTACAAGTTGGCAACAGAGAGATAATTCAACAGGTAATCTATAATGTATGGTTGACTGGCAGACAGAAACAGGAACCAAATCAAACTTGGGGTCTCTGACTCTGGGGTGCGGTGCAAGGCCTTCATGTTCATGCATCAAGAATTAAATCAGAGGGAAACCAAGACCATGGGATAGAATTTTAGAATGTGCCATTATAATGTTATGTCTTGAAAAATAACAATAATAAATAATAATAATAAATAATAATAGCGACTGTTAAAGATTAAAGGTAATTATTACACAAATTTGGCGTTTTTTTTTTTTTTAAGTTTGTGCCAATTGTCTCCGTTGCCTTCTCCTTTACTTCATTCCTCCTGGTGTCTGCACACATTCAGCAGAGCTGAAGATACAGTGTGAGGGCTTATTTTCCTATTTTCACCGGAATCCATTTGGTGTCATCCATTTTTTACAGGATGAAAAACAACTTCTAAACTTGCAAATTGTCCAAGCTAGTAGAAATTCCATTACAGTAAACTGGAATTGAATTGGAATTGCATTTTTTTCCATATTAGAAGTCACCTGACAGCCATAGAGGAAAAAAACAACTTTCAGAAACTCAAAAACAACTTATAGGTTTTGTCACGTGAATATATTTTTTAAGTTACTTATTGTTCTAAGGCACTCACGGGTAATGTAGAATTAAAATGCCAAGTGGGCACTGTTGCATTAAAAGAGCTGCTTGGCTAGGAGCCTGCTGGGGCCCCAGCAGGCTGCTTTTATGCCTTTTTAATGTAACAATGCCCACTTGGCATTTTAATTCTACATTCCCTTTGACTACCTTTGAATGATTAGTATCTTCAGGACTGTCACCCCTTTTTTCAAAAGAGCACCACAGGATTCTGTACATCTAAAAAACAGTCAGATACCCTTTCTGAGTCCATGTTTTTTATTAAAGGCATCTTTGCCAGTCGTGACAACAGTCAATTTCAGGTTTTGATAAAATCATTATGTTTATATTTCAAAAACAAAAATGGGCATGCCAAAAAAATCTTACATGACATTCACTGCAAAATGGTTGAGGGAAATGTGGAAATAGGCTATAACTCATCCTGTGCTTCCCAGGCCGCTGCAAGCTTGACAGTCCTGATTTCAGCTGTGCTGCACTATGTTAGTAGCAATATAGTTTTCCCAGTGAGCACATAACCAGTTTAACTACATCTTCGGTATGCTAAAAATCCTCTTCTTGCAGCACAAACACAGCAATTGCCAAATTTCTCTTGTCCATTAAATTTTGAACAATGCTAACCCTGTTAGCTACATAGACTGCAAGTAGACACTGAGACTGATGTCATCAGCCTTGCACTCTTGGTCTCTGTGTAACAACAGGCAGTGCTCACAAGTGCCCAAAAATTTCAGCAAAATACAAAATCTAAAAAGGCATCTCATGTGATCACTAGGGATGGGAATTTCAAGGAAAACTGCAATTTGATTTTTCAGAGTATTACTATTTTCTGCCACCCCTCCCAGCAAAGATCTTTATTTCTGATTGTTTATTGTGATACAGTATTTGTTTGAATGAAAAGGAATAGCCAACTGTAACAAAGCTAAAGAAATCCTCTTTAAATGACAGCAGCACCACTAAAAATATAGAAAATTATTGAATCAGTATGCCTGTGTGTTATATTTCTAAAATAATGTCTCTTCTCGCTGTGTTTTTATGTCTCAAACTGTCGGTGGTGCATCTGACAGCTGACAGGTGTTTCAGTAGACATCACTATTATTATTTTTATTGCAAACTTGCTGCAAACAGCAAGAAACAGGGCTCAAGCCTAAAGAGTGTCCTGTCATCCAAAGGATGGAAAAAAAAAAAAAAAAGCATTTGTGACCGACAAATATCTCCCACGGAAAGCTTCTGGGACAAAAGGGGGATTTGGGGATTATCATTATTAATATTTGCCTGTTCATTTAGGAAATGACAAATTGGATCAATTGCACACTGATAGCGCAGCTGATCAAGCCCACTACAGTGGCTGACAACAACTGAGCAGCTCCTCTGTGTTGTTGCTGTTACTGTTAGTAATCACTGGCTATCCCCTTAGTTGACTGCGGGGCGAACCCCCTGAAAAATATAATGATTCTGAAATTTTCCCGTGGTACTGACCATTTCACTGGTAACTGCCAGAAATAATAACGTTAACTGTTGCCCTGTTTAAAGAGCGTAAATGGAGGTACAGTCACTGATGATGGACAAACCGAAGAGAACTGAATCTGACCTGAGTCGGCCTCCAAGTCATGACAGAACAGAGACGAGGATACAGAGACCAGGGTCTCAGAGCTGCTGTTGGCTCCTTGTTATCGTTAGAGGTTACATCAAATTACATCATGATGTGTTCAAGCTCTATTCAAAATAGATTAAGTATTGGGTGAAGGTAAATTATAACATCATCATGATATGTTCCAATGTAATCTTGTAAAATTGAGTTTTAGCGGGAAACTTGAATAAATAGTTTTTTGAAAGACAAATTTGTGGATGTTTTCACAGCAATATAAAATAGATATTAGAGGGAATTATGGCCTGTTTAACTTTCTAACACTAGTTCTAAGCAGCTTATATTACATAATTAAAACTTCTAATGCCAAAACCTTTTTAAAGTAAATATTTAATCATTTATTTCTTGATCTATTGAGTCTTTTATGCAAATAACCACTACAAATGACGATAACAAAGTAAAAAGGACATCTGGAATGGTTCTGGCACGGTGGTGGGAAAAAGTTAGTCTGGAATGCTGATAAAAAAAAAAGACATACCAGATTGTGATTATCTACTGACTTGAACGTGACTTTCAATTTTACTCCCATTTTCAAATCGGGTTCTGTAACTGCAAGACTTCACAGCGCTATAGCAAATGCCATATTGACCTCTACTGGACTTGCAACTGATCTGAGCTAAACACACCAAGTTCATGCGAGAACACAAGTTACTAACGATCTTATTTCTGAAAAGTCAGTCAGTTCCTCGGCCTTCACCTCTAGTGGGGGGTCCGGCAATTATAAGGCAATACTGAACACAATGGAGTAAAATATGGCGGTATCAAAAACGCCAAATTTTCCCGGGAACCACTGCACACAGTAAATTGAATGAAACATTTATTTTCAGATTAATACTGCTGCCTGGGTAGAATGAAAAAAAAAAACCACAACACACTGTATATAGGCCACTGCCACTCAAGCAAATACACATACAGGTAGACACACACACACACACACACACACACACAGCTTTGCCCCACCCACCTTGTGAGTTGCCAATGCCCAGGTGCATCATGGCGGCTGGCAGGTTTCCAGTGCTGCTGCCACCACTGAGGTTGGGGTATCCCCTGATGTCCTCAGGGTCCAGCGGGGTGGAGAGTGGGGAGGGGAAGTGCAGGTTGCTGAGGTCTGGCAGAGAGCCACCTGTGTTCAATGAGCCTTGATAGTGGGACAGGCCAGGGTTCTGCTCCGGAGATGGGAATATACTGGAGGGAAGGGAAGGGAAGGTAAGGTAAGGTAACTTTATTCGTACCCGAGGGTAGATTTGGTTGCAGTTAAAAGAGTTAAAAGAGAGAGATACTTGAGGTGCCTTAACAGAAAACTGTATGACTCATCAAGAGCTGACACTTAGAAATCTGTTGTGATGAATGGAAATTCTTCTACGTACATGTGACATGTGCAATCAATGGTAGGATTATTTCAACTGTTCCCATTTCCTTTCCAAACTGACCAATCCTTTCCTAGACTCTTCCACTTGTTCTAGCCTGCTCTGTTTTCCAACCCTTCACCATTTCCTCCATTCTCCTGATTTCCAATCCTGCTTGTATGCTGTTTCAGTGACAGACTGTGGCAGCAATTGTGACTGACTGTTGTCTGTCCACACACGCACGCACACGCACACGCACACGCACACACACACACACACGTGCGCAGAATACAAACAATGACAATATGTGGCATGAATGCTTACCATCCCAAACAACAAAGTGCCTCTCTCTTTCAGTAAGAAAATTAGAAGAAATGAAACAGAGGCCAGTAAAGCCTGGCTCTTGCTGCTGAAATTATTCTTTGTACTCAGGGAATGCTGGAGAATGGTGGTTTCTATGTTGTACATATATTATTCATCATTGTTCAATCTGATATTTTTCAACCAAACATATGAGCCATCTTTCCACAGACAGGCTCGGGCTCTTAAGATAAATAGCTTTCTATTATTTTCTATATACATATGACAGTCAAAGGTGGACAAAATTATGCCTGATCTGGACTGCCTAAAAAAATATGCTTGGAATCATGAAACTGTTGCTCCACAGTACAGCTAATGTATTTCTAGTGAAAAAGCCAAGATCTGCTTAATGCAATGTTTTCAAATGCAAATGACACCACTGGTTATTTTCCAGTGGCTAAGATGATAGCCTGAGTAAACTGTAATAAAAGAACAGCAGTGGAAATTTACTGTTCCTCCTTTAAAAAAACAAAACAAAACAAAACAAAAAAACAAACAAAAAAACAAAGTACAAGCGCAAAAATTACAGTAGTAATTGTCAAGCTCTTGCAGTGATGGATTACGGAAAACATCTGAATTTTTTCGGTAACAACAAGTACAAAAGACTTTTTGTGATATCTCCTTACAGATGATCCAGATATAGTACAAACAATAACATTCATTTCCAAAGAGGAAACACTGATGTTAATCCTTTTGTTTCTCATTAGACTTACTTGATTCCAGGCACTTCACAGGATTTGGGTCGCGACGCAAGGGACTGGACCTGGAAGAGAAAACTGAACTTAACTGGACTGAGGCTATAGTTGCTGAAAAATAATTCAGAGTGCACTTCAGAGGTGAAAATGAAAGCAAACATCACTCAATTCAAGGTGTAAGATACTGTTCAAAAAAGGGTGCCCATGGTAGTGATAATGTGGAGGCCATGGTAGTGTCAAAACTGAGACAGGCATGATTTTATATAACTTTCCTTTGCAGTTTTTTAACAACATACAGCCTGACAGAATGAGCAATTACTATGTTGGGAAAAAGAAAAATGGGCTTTGGGTTATGCACTACACTCACAGGCGTCTTTTTATGTGAGGGAGATCTACAGTAACACAACTGATGGGATTTTGCTCACATCAATCAGATTGATGGAAAAAATGACAAAATAGGGTTCAGGTTGAAAATCGTCTAGCTCTGCTTTAAATTTGAGCTTGATTAAAACATGATATGAAATGTTGAACTAAATTCTGCCAATACGGTGATTTAATTCAAATGAAACCAAAAGGTGAAATCTATACATTGTACATAAAAGTTATATTATGTTATGTTACTTAAAATTAATGCAGCCTTCACCTGAGAGTCAACAATTCACATCTTGTATTATAGAACCCCTGCAGTCAACTGAGACATCTGAACTGAACACCTTTTTTGGTTTTAAAGCAGTCAATGTGCACTGCAACACCATAATAAAATAGATCAATTATATCATATTTCTGCTGAGACACTGCCCCATGAATAAAGAGATAAATAGCAACATATGGTCAACACAGACACACGCAGACACATTTCTGTAGTCATTCAGTAGTGTTACCGCTACTTAAAACCAGTGTTGGGACCAATTACTCACAAAACTAATAAGTTACAATTACTAATTACTTTTGTAAAAAAGTAATTTTGATTACTACTCAATTACTGCTGCAGAAGAGTAATTCAATTACTGGGGAAAGTAATTTTTATGATTATTTTTTTCTTTTCTTAAATCCTCTTATTAATGCACATATTTTTGCGTTGCTGTTGCAGTGTGGGCATTGCTGTCAAATTTCATCTATCATTGTCAGTGTTGGACACGTTACTTTGAAAAAGTAATACATTTTAGTTTAAAGTAATGATGTCAGTTAGTCAGGATAGGGAATTGAACCCCTGGTCTTCTGTACGACAGCGAAACTATCCGCTCTGCCGTCGGAGAACACAGACGATTCTTCTAATTTGTGCTCAGTCATTCTCCATGCATGTTGATAAGTTACGAAAAACTGCAAAGTCCGACCGGTTTGAAAATTGACACACCGCTTTTCTTCACAAGACGCACATTTTTCGAACAGGATAGTAAAATAATAATAATAAGTATTAGTAGTAAGTAACGGCAAGTAACGGCGCATTTTATTGTCAGTAACGGTAACGGCGTTACAACAGGGGAAACAGTAATTTCTTTGATTACTCGTTACTGATAAAAGTAACGCCGTTAGTAACGCTGTTACTTTGTAACGCCGTTACTCCCATCACTGCTTAAAACACAGCACAGGCCATGCCATCCATACAGTAAATATTTTAGGCGAAAAATGAAGGAAAGCAAATTCAGGCCTATTTACGCCTATGCTGTTTAATTAACTTAATAATCTAATTGTTTACATTTTATATTCTTTAGAAAAATGAAGAATTGAGCTAGAAGAGCTTCACTTAACCAGACATACCTTTATGCTATCTCATTACCCTGTGTCATTCTTCCAACAAAGCTGCATGGTCATTCAAATTGCCGGCAATTAAAAACTTCAAAAGGGTGTCTTGATAAATATTATAGTTTTAAATGCTGAATAATATATAAAGAAATGTTTTAAAGCAAATAGGAACCTGAACCACTTGGCAATTCAAGTAGGCTGCTGTTCTTGTGAGGTTTGAAGAAGTGAATTCTCCTGCAGTGCCAGTGAAGCGCTGGAGTTTTTAAGCATATGGTCTTGATGAGAAGCATGTCAAGCATGAATGCTTAGGGAAGCCGTTATACAGACAACACAGAAAGCATGAATCAGGTGTTCATGTCATCAGTAAAACCAAATTACTTCCACGGTCTCACCTTTTTTGCCTCCCACAGCTGCTTGGGCAGGGGCTTGCTGACACCTATTAGACTCTCCTCATTGGGCAGCGTGGGGAAGGAGAAGACTAGAGAGAGAAAGCACACCCCTTAAAATACACAGACAAACTGATGCAAAGGTCGGCAAGTAATCACACTGGGACTACATGGATGGTGTGAGAGAGGAAATGCGAGAAAAAGAGGGGGATTGAAAAGCAAAAGCAGACAAGTTTGATCTTGTATGGTCTCAGAATTAAAGTTGCAGCTCACCATCTGCGGAACCGTCCACTTCTGCCTCATTCACGCTGGCTGCACGCCGGCCACAGCCAAAAAACAGATGAAAGACAGAAAAACAAAAAAGAACAAAGGCAAAAGAAAATTAGAGATTCAAAAATGTACAGCTGTTTGATTTAACCCAGCATTTCTCGCACAATAATCAGCCCTTGTGATGGCAATGGGTCCTTTAGGGAATACACTGCAATTACTGTGCAGTTTTATAAACACAACAGCTGGGCATCTGGCATCATGTTATTAGGGAACACAGTCACATAACAGAGGACAGGGAAGTGAGAAGTGGAGAAGGGGTTCATAGACTCAAGCAGAATAAAGAGGGCCATTGTTTTCCCCATGTGACAAAAAAACTATCTTTATCCATGCTGTAGATCTGACACTACAAAACACATTTCTTTGTGTTTCCCTCCTTCTTACATCTTTGTCTGTTCTGTGTCTAACTCTTCTGTTTAGCAATAACACTTGTTGTGCACTGGGCTGCTTAATAACAAAATATTTTTTCTTTCCCTAAATGTCTCTGTCAAGGCTCTTCATCCTCTAAGACTTGATTTCAGCTTCTTATACATTTGCTTTTGATCCTCTGCCCACCCATTCCTTCTCCTTCCATGTTCTCATTTTCTCGGGGGCCCATTCATTTAGAGAGGCAGCTTTCGGGCTGTTGGAAGGGATGGGACAATGAGGCGATACAGCAGTCTGGCATCGTTTAATTTCCCATCAAAGATGTCTAGTCACTGCTGCTCACAGAGGCGCAACCAGGGCGGAAACAGGACAACTAGGACGGAAAATGGCTGGCTGGTGTCCCTGGCTGGATCACTTACACAGTGCACTGTACTCAGTATGGGTGTCATATACGAGGGGGTCTCAGGAAAAAACAAATCACTTTGTTGCTACAGGTTACCAGCAACCACAGGTACATTAGAGTTCCTTTGATGGTGCCCTTATTCTGGTGCCTTGAATCCGACAAGACCCCAACAGAAGATTGAAGCTGAGCTCCCTGTGCTTAGTGCTTCCACCATAGCAGAGTGACTCATTGCTGGTTAGATGCTTCTTTCATCAGCCATGGCTTAATGACACTTAAGACAACCTTGACAGGTGTAAATGGGCCCCCCGGGCTTCACAGCTTTCTGCTCTTCTCTAGCAGCAGCCGCACCAAGCAATGAGGCAAGGCTTTGATGTTCCCTACCATGAACCAGTTTGGTGTGATGCCTGCTTTTAGAGGACGAGTTTTAAACTGTTATCACAATTCCAATTCATATAGTAGTGGTGATTCTGGTAAAAACTTTCAGGGTTTCCAATACATGGGTTTCACTTGGGGGGCTCACCCAAGAAGTTCTGTTCACATCCAGGAAGATTAAAAAAAAAAAAAAAAAAAAAAGTTTTATGAAGCCCCAGCATGCATGATTCTGGAATCAGAATCAAAATCAGCTAAAATTTGCAAAGAAAACCCCTCTACTAGCCCTCCCCTCCATCTCCTTCCTCTCTGAAGGACCCTGACCGTTGTCCCAGCTGTTTCTCATGCATGTTCAGAGCCAGAATATTCCTGTCCAGCAACTTCAGCTGACAGCTACCACAGCTAACAGTTAGTTAACAGTGACACTTAGTTTGATACCATTATCAGCAAACTGACACAAAAAAGACAACAAAGTTACTCCATACAGCTCATGCAACAGGATCTCAGTCTTCCGAAGCTCAGGGGTTGTATCCTGAGTGGAAAAGACTTGTATTTACACTGTCATTTATAAAAAATGCTCTGTATAATTCAATTCACTTGGCTCCAAACTCCCATGTATTTGAAATGGTGTTTGTAAACAGCATCTTGACACTCTTTAATTGGTGGTGTGCAAAACTGCTCAACACTTGGAAAATGAACATGAGAGCAGTTAATCTGTGACAGGCCACTACAGTTTAACTTTTACCGCCACAGTTACACTTTGCTGAGGAAGAAAACATTCCATTGTTATGATCATTTCATGGATCTTTACGTTCAAACTAACTGTGTTTCCTCTCACTTGCACCAGACTGCCACTCCTCCCTGTCCCAGTGCTGTTCCATTTATAGATTATAAAACTCTTAGTTAGGAAAATAAAAGTAAAACTTGATTATTTTATTGGCTCCGGACTGGCACGTTTCCCTGTTCAAAATTAGTTTTAACTGAAAACTGCTGTCACTGTCATTAATTCATTCATGATAAGAGACATTTCCTGCTTCCACCGCCACAGAAACTTTTTCACTTTAGTGTTTTTTTTGTACTAAAAATGATGCTTGAATGCTGCTCTGCAGTTATTATTCAGTGCTTGCCAACAGATGGCCAAACAGCCAACTACTTATTTCCAATCTACTACTTATAGTCCAATCACCTACTTTATTATATTAATTTTTGATACGAGAAGAGAAGTTTTGATTAACAAGTTGCAATTCACTGTGTGTGTACATTTACGACCTCTAGGCTCCTCTTCCAAACAATGTGAGCATGGTGACAAAGAAACGTGCCTTTCTGTCTGCATCAGTCCTGCCCCCACATGCTCTAAATGAATGTGTGGGAGCGTGTGCACTCAGTTGAGAGGTTGTGTCCTGCCGAGTAGAGAGCCGAAAGTTGTGTTCAGTGTTTGACAAATATTAGCAAAATAACTGATGACAAAACACATTTAGAATTGCACTGATTGCACAGACAGGGGACATCCTCATTATACAGGCTACTTCGATAAACAATGGTAAAGGTAACTTGACGACTGCCCCTAGACCCCCATAGCTGGCTACTTTTTCCCACTGGCTGGCTATTCCATATCCTTTTGAAAAGCCATGCTAAAACGCATTAACACAGTGTAGTAGGCTAATTACATATAAAGTTCATATGTTTCAAGGTCTACTGGAACTGCAGGTATCTCCAATTTCTGTGTATTGACTGAGTCTGTGTGCAGTTTCATGTGACAGAAATGAGAAACATCGCAAATAATGATATCACTTATTTTATAAAGGATCTCTCTGTCTTACTTTTTCAGCTAGGTTTAAGGTGAGCCAAACAGAACACAATAGACACAGAGTGCCCTGAGCCATATATTCGCGCTGCGGTGATTCTGTTTGTGTTTGAAATTCATGCTTGGCCCGGATCTCAAGCCAATATCCTGTTTAAACTTGTTGGCTAAACAAAGCGAGTAGTAATCCACTGGAGGAGCACTCCTCTCATCCACTACATGCCTCACCATTTCTGAGATTTCACAAAGGTGACAACACCATCACACAAACACACTAAAGTGTCAAACTCTCAAGATGGAAACAATAAGACCAGAAGAGGAGTAGTGAGGAGAAGTGAAATGATGGGAAAAGATAAACTAAGTAGGCAGAGAGAGCAAGTGAAAGTAGGAGAAAGACTGAATGAATAGTCTCTTAGTGACTTGTTGCCTCTTGCCTCACTGCTAAGACATTTTAATTACCAATTCCACCATTCTTTCAGTTGATAAGGATGGTTTCTGGGCCAAATTTACATTGCAAAATGGCTTCAAGTACATAGGTGTACAAGGTAGACTCTAAGGTATTATACTGTAGGATTAATGTTACATTTTTGTAATGTAGCCTGGCTGTGGGACTAAGAGGAGCTGGCTGGATGGACTGTGTTCTCTGTTAATGAATGACCAAGGGAGAGAAACACAAACACAATAAACTAGTATGATTACCAAGCCATGGGCCCAGTATAGGAGCATCCCACCTACAGTATGTGAGTGAGTATGTAGTTTAAATCAGATGCCTGTTCTATGCTGCTATAAACAGCAATTCTATTCTCATTAGGTTATACCTATAGTACAAAGTACAGTGCACTGGATTATCATTAAAGGACGTATCATAGTTGGATCTTCTTAACTGGGATCTAGTTAGTTTCTGTGAGCTGTGTTTTTCCTGCCCTGAAGTGTATGTCCCACTGTCATACTATGATTACCTTCACCTGGTTTCTTCCTCTGTTACATGATCACTCTCACTCACTTATCATCACTCATTTCTTGTTTTCATCAATTATGTCAGATCAAATGAGCAACAAACATGAGACAACTGATTGTGTTCATACGGTTCTGGCTGAGGTGAGTTTGTAGCCTAACATGTAGCCTCAAATATACAAATGAAATTAATAGAGAAAACAACACCATTTTGGCATTTTATTGATTAAAAAGCCAATGCAATAAGTTTTAAATGGTACCTTTACACGGGTAATTATAAATGGTCTTGGAGTGTGAAAAGACGAAGCAAACTGCATACCAAGTAGGTGATGGAGGTAACTTAGGGTTTGAACTGAGGGTTTCCCTATTGAAAGTAGCTGACCTTTAACTGGGTTTCATCATCATCATCATCATCATCATCATCATCATCAACTTAGTCTACATGCCTAATCTCCTCCACAGCAGGTTGTGCTCGTGCTATCAGATCTAAACAAACAAAAAGCTTGCCTTTGCAAAGATACTGTATTGAACTGGCTTCGTGACACAGGCATGGGCCTCTTTGAGGGTTTACCATCTTGGGCCATGTACGTGTGTGTTTTACTCTCACCATTACGCTGTGGAGGGCCTCGACCCATCTGCTGGTTCATGCCAAAGGGATCCTGAGGATTTGGGTTCATGGCGCTTGTGTGAAGAGCAGAGTCTGAGTTGGTTCTGTGGAGGATGAGGAGAGGATGAGCAAAAAAAGATTATGCAAATTGTTTGAGCACCTTGGACAGAAGCAGAGGATTCCTCAGGGCTGAAGGTCAGTGAGTCATTCTGTGCTCTGCCTCCACACAGGCTGCATTCATCTGCAGGCTGGAACTGACCTTTATGGACACATTTTTCTAAGACTTGACTAATGTTTACAAGTCTATGAAAGAATTACATTTTGGCTGATAGATTAAACAATAATCACCAAATTTAACTGGCCATCCTACTCTTTGCTACACCTAAAACTTAATCATTAGAAAGGGAACAGCTGCAAACCTACAAGGACAAAATTTTGTTAAATTATTATCAAAATGCCATGCCAGCCATAGGATCATGCATGTTTTTGGTTTTTGTCTGTTTTCTTTTCTGTGAAGTATGTGTTTACTATGTTTCGTATCAAATATTAATTAAATAGCAATTTATTCAACTGTCATTTAACTCTTATAGTACATACAGAAAGAACTAGTTTGTCATTCTATATAAACAGAGCTGGGTGATATAGAAATGCTTCCAAGACACAATTTATCATATCAGTCGATATCGATAATTATCTAAATAGTTATCAAATTATTAGGTCACATTTAAAGGATCATTTTTGCTTCTGAGTGAAATCTGAATTAACCACAATGCTAATCATTATCATTATGCTGATCTCCTTTAGCCTACCACAATGAACAGCATGGAGCTCCTGTGTGCTGTGTGTGTCTCCTCACCCGTAAATGGGCATACAACCAGACCTTTCTGTATTCTTCTCATATGAGTGGCAATTTGTGTTAACCATGGACTATAACTGTTTTAAATTCACAAATATTTCATTGAGCTTTTTATTTTATAGTTATAGAGAGGAATATATTATAGAGATTTATAGAGATATTTTGATAATTATTTGCCCAACCCTACTAAATGATGTTTTTTTTTTTAATCTAAATTTGACAGGCAGGTGCTCTGTGCAGAATTTGGCTACATGCACATAATCAACTGAGTGGAAGTGCTAATGGGCACAGCGGTCAAAAATGTAATTTCAATCAAGGCCAAATTTCAATTTACAGCTAGGTAACATCATTTTATATGGAATAAACAAACTCCTCCTCATCTACATGTTAACGCAGACAGATATGAAATGTGAGCCTGTACACTCACAGTTTCACCTTTCACTTGCACCTGTCTCTAAAACACACACGCATGGATTAGCCCACGCAGAGCCACAGTCCTATTTCACTCCACCTGAGGGCTTTCTCTAGTGCACTCCATTAAGCCTCAATGGCTCCCTTGATGAGTCACTCCTACTTCCCTTGTAGTAAATGGTGTTACATGGTTTGGTACGTTACGGTCTGACCCATGCCACATGATGGAAAACAGAAGAGTGTCAGCCCATATTTGATTTTAGAAAGGTCAGATTTGGCATTTATTCCCCTGATAAAGGCAGACATGGTTGCCTGTATAATATTTCAGTTGTGTTATTTCATTTCTCCAAGCTGATCTCGTTGAACATTCTGGGTATAGTAGATACATTTAAAAAAAAAAGGTTTGATGGTCTGAGGAGAATGTGTAGCAACTGATGTTATAATGTCACATACTCAATTTAATGTCAACCTACATTTTATGTGATGTAAGCAAAACGTATATGACAATATACTGAAACAGAATAATTGTTAACCAGCTCCGTAGTTACCAAGAGAGCTGACATGGCATCCAGTTTCATCCTGTTCCATATTTCATCACGCTATAGGAGTTTTACGATAACATTTTAAAAACACATTATTCACAATCATAATATTTAAAGTTGATATTGCATTCACTGCTCATCTGTAATTGTTGATCTGTAATTTTCAAATGATGTTCGATGCATCATTTTCAACGATACAGTTGTTTTCAAACAGAATTTTTAAATGCGACAGCAAATATTTCTGTAAAGTTTGACAAAAATTGTAGTTTAGGGTTGTGATCCAAAATTCATGTATACATTGGCCCTTGACACCACCAATTTTCTGTCAACTGTCAATGAACTCTGGGCTCAAATCAATCACTAGTAACAGTTTACACCTCATTACTTGGACATAAACAGAGACATAAATAACAAGATTGAAAAGTAGAAGATGAATAAGGCGTGAATCAGGCGCCTTGATGTTAGCTGCAGAGGAGATGCTGTGCTGACGAGAAGTCTTGTGCCCTAAAGCTGGGTTAGTAAGAGGAACTATTGATTAATATTTAAGAAATACAGAGATGGACAGACAGACAAGACAGTGAAAATACCAACCGTAACAGTCTTGAGCTCAAAGTTTGTGACCCTGTATCTCAAGCCTCAGAAGAAGAAATGAAAGCATTATTAAGATGTTACAAGTAAGACAGAGATTTAGAGATCTTTACAAAGGATAAAAACCAGGAAATTATATATGGCAAGAGACTGCAAAAAGACAAAGAACAGAACGGCTGCTCTGTGTGTGAGTAAGAGTGGGGAGAGACATACAGCCAGCAGGGATGAAGCGGGACAGACAGATTGAGGGCAAGAGATTGACAGAGAAAGAGGGCTCATGGGTCACCTGTTGAGTTGTGATATTAATCTAAACCCAGGGCGTTTTTCCTCAGGCCATGGCTGCTGTTCCCTTCAAACACAGAGACAGAGGAAAAGCATGACAGATACATTTAGTGGGCGAGAGCCACTGAGACACACCTAGCTGCTGAGGACAAGATACTGTGCCCTAAAGTTTAAGAGGAAGAGAAAACATCATGGTGAGAAATAAGGTGCGTCTGTGCTGGTGTATGTTTGGAAAGAAGAATGAACCAGGAAAATAGTCTTAAAGATCACACAGCACGCTCACATATTTGAGGAAAACAAAACAACAAAACCCATAATTATGGTAAAGCAAAGATTAAAGACAAGGTGAAGATGAGGGAGAAAGATGAAATGAGGACAATGAAAAACAGAGTGTGAGCAACAAGGATGGCCAAAAAAGGGGGTGCTCTGAGAATATAAAGCCACGTTTGAATACTGGTGCAGCATAGCCAGCACTCCAGGGAACGGCTGATGTGTGGAGTCATTGTCAAGGCCTGAAACAATGCAGTAGAACAGTGATGAAGTGGATTTATCTGGCACGTTCAGCAAAAAGGGGTCTTGACTCTTGCTAAGTTGAGGCTAAAAGCACACCGAAGCGACCACTGTTTTTAGGAAGCAAAAAAAAAAAAAAAAAAAAAAAGTTCTCCAAGAATGCCACTGGTCCTCTGACACACTTGGACGGACTTCCCATTGAGGGCTACACCATCTATTTCCAGCCATGCTCACATGACCGACAAGAGTGGCACAATTAGTGCTGCTGGTGGTCACATTGGTTGTCACTGTGATAGGGCATATTTAATATGAAAACTGCTGTAGAATGCAAATCTTTGTTGTGGGGTAAAAGTGCATACCAGTTGTACTGATTTTTTACAACCTTTAGGCTTAAGAAAACATTTCAAAGCCATTGGATACACTGAAAAATGCAGGGCTATCAAGCTAAAAACAAGGCTGCCTTTGTTTGTTCCAGAAAAGCTGACATTTTAGAGATGCAACTTTTCCAGCTGTCAACAGCAAAATGCAACCTGATGGAGCAATGAATATTCAAAGGTGGCACAAAACTTGAGCTTCAGAAAATATGTATGTGATAAAAGAAATTACCTATATCATTAGCTTACATGTCACAGTTTGGTTCTCAATTAAAGACATATTTGTGTGCAACTCAGTTTTAGTTTGGCAGATCACCTTGTATTCTCAGTTAGCCATTACCAGTCCGTGGTTTAATTAAGAAATTATGTGCCAGCAAAGCCTGCAGGGCTCCAGGCGTACTACAGGGGGCCATCTTTGACCTGGCAGTGCTGTTTGATGCACTGACACTTGATGAGCAAAGTAAAGAAATGAGGTGGGGAAAACAAACTACGAAAGTGACAACACCTTCATAAGTGTCACGTCACCTGGCCTATCCCTGAGAGCTGTACTAGCCTAGATTAATTTGAGATATATGGGTTAGGCTGTGGAATGCAGATGAACTGCATGGTGCAAGGGTGAACACTAATATCCCTCAAACACAATAAGATGTCAAGGTTTTATTTTCCCATTCAGCTCCTCCATGTTTCCTCACTGAGTCTTCCTGCTGGATTTTCTGGTGAAGAGACTCCTGTGATGATGAGTTCAACACAGCGCATTACTTATTCAGGACACTCACTATTGAGCACAGCATACATCTCTAGATAAGGAAATTTACTAGTTTAAAAGAGCCATACCAGTGTTTCACCCATTAACTACGGTTTACCAACTTTACACCCATTTTATATTTCAACAAAGAATTTTGCAAATCATGCAGGAGAACTTAAAGTCCCTGTGAAATAACAACACATGACTCCTACTAACTGTAAAACAGAGTATCTTAAATAGCGACAATATATTGTGTTAAAGGGTATAAATAAAATTTTCAACCAATAAAAGCTTCCCAAATCTTTTAACGCCCTCTCTCATCTACCTGTAACTTCAAATAAAATTGAGTTTCTGTCCCTTAACTAAAAAAAAAAAATCTATATAAAGAGTAACATACAGTACATATAAGAATACTATGCTCCAGCAATCTTTAAATTTTTATGAATTTTATGAAAAAATACTTGCCAAAGACACAATCTGGATCTGTATTCTGTGACGTATTCGAGATGAAATGGTAATGAATTTATAAGACTATAAGATTATTTCCCAATTTTTCTTCAGTGTATCTGAATACTAGTGATTACCATGGCAGCCACGCAATTTCTCTAGAGTGATCGCTAAAGTTGCATATTCTATGATTGCTGCACAATTTCATGTGAAGTGGATATTCACGAGTGCCACATTAAAGCCATGCATTTTTTAACCCCTATAGCCAATCTATATTAAAAACCACATTCATTCTTCTGATACTCTCCCACATCTACAATACTTTTATACATTAAATCAGTTGAAAAAAAAAAAAAAAAAAAAAAAAAAAAAAACATGCTGTCTGAAATTAGCTTACAGAAAATCAGAGGCAACACAATGCAGCATGGAAGACAGACTACAAAATCATACTGATAGTCAACTGGGCTAACAAAGACTAATATTATGCCAAAAATGAATATGTACATGTGGCTTTGCCCCTTTTTTGGTAACAGTATATTTTCACTGCCTAATCTGTAAGAGTACCCAGACTGTGGTGTGAATTTAGGGTTAGAAAATAGTTGGTATACACTAGCTGACAGAGCACTTTGTATTAGAGGGTGGCAATGAGACCACCTTCACGGAGGATAAAAGCCCTCTAGAGTCAAATCTCCCAGTGAGACAGCAGAGGAAATTTTAAGATCTTTTCTCTGCAAAATCTCTCTATGGTCCTACCTCTGGGGAACTTGGTCTAAGACTGCATCCCTAGAGAGGCTAGTGTGGGAAGAGCAGGCCAAAAATGGGTGAGTGGAAGAGATGGAGGGCGTGGGACTGGGATGAGGGCTGTGACCCAGGCGGATGACCTGAAGCAGCTGGTCTCCAAAGGGACACATCGTGGGCCCTACCAGGTCTAAAGCCTGCAGACCCAGGAACCCAGCCCAGATAAGTCTCTCTAGCCTCTCTACCCGGACGCCACCATTCGGTTGAGTTCTTTGATCCATCACACTTGTGAGTAAGCAAGCATTAGACATTTAATGCAGAGGGGAGAGGCTGAATCTCAAAATTCTGATTCGACATAAATGGACAAGGTCAGAAATGTCACCACTTAAAAACAGCGTCATTTATTCAGAGAGATAATAAAATCTGTTGGCCCTACTGCTGGCCATGTAGTGGTTAAAGGCTGTGTGAAAGGCCGCGTTCCCTTGCATTTCTGTCATGCCTGACAATCCCAAACCACTGACCCCCAGATGCTGGAAAACGTGTATCATCAGATTTGTTTCTTTACATCAAAAAGATGCAGCATCAAAAGTATAATGTGAAGTGCAACAAAAACACAAAAATGGTGTTTCTCTAAATACACATGCTTATATCATCATCTGAAAAGCTGTGCCATTCTCTTCACAGAAGTTGGCTGTTGGCATAAGTTGGCTGTATGACAGTCTTCAGTGCTTGAGAAAATAAACTGGGTGTAGACAGCTGAGCATATTGCAGTGGGAGTTAAAGCACTGAAAGGGTTAAAGACATCAGTGGCTCTTGTCCAGGGCTGACTAGTGGTAATGCAGTGCAGATGTGGTCGGCGTTGTAAACACTTACCGCCCCACTCTCCCCTGAGAGGAACTTGCAGAGAATCTGCGCCTCACTGAAGCAAGACCAATGCCAGAGATGGACATTAACTTGAACCACTGTTCATTGGACAAGAAGTGATGCTTGTTTTATGATTATGGCAGTCTACTGAATACTAGTGTAAAAAAACAAAGAGAAATGTATTCAATCGGATGTGCCTGCAAGCTACTGGAAGAAGAGGATTCCAACTTTGGCAGGATTACAGCCCTGACATTCATCCTCTTCACCCTCTGACAAAGTGTTAAGGCTCTATTTAGGCTATAAGTTCAGTTAGTACATAGTTTGCTCAGTTTAAGTAAATGTTGTTGTTGTATACCTTGACACATTGCACTTTCATATTGCACTTTCATGTTTTAGACCACCAAGTTTATTTCTGTTACGCTGCAATCCCTCATTTAAAATAATTTTACCCTGGGGATCTAGAGATATTTTGCTTTGTGTGAAATATTAAACTGTTTAGATGTCATAATGGAACACAACCAAACAGATTCAGAGTGTTGAGATTAAAACATGTTTAAATAATCACTCATACATTTTTCACTTCAACAGTTTCTAGTGAAATAAATTACAGTGAAAACTATTTCTCAGTTTTCTGAGGACCCACTGGAAGCCCCTCAAGATTCCTGGGGATCTCCAGGCCCCACTTTGAAAACCACTGCCTTAATATGAACATGTTTGAGAGTGCAAACACAACACAACACTGCATCATTTATCTGCTTGTCTCACTTTGGCAACAAATACTGCAGTGTTTTCTGTCAGAATAGGTACACTATATGGACAAAAGTATTGGGCCGCCTATAAATTACACTTGCAGGAGCTTTAATGACATCCCATTCTAAATTCATAGGCATTAATATGGAGTTGGGCCCCCTTTGCAGCTATAACAGCTTCCACTCCTCTGAGAAGGCTTTCTACAAAATTTTGGAGTGTGTCTGTGGGATTTTTGCCCATTTATCAAGAAGAGCATTTGTGAGGTCAGACACTGATGTTAAGACGAGAGGGCCTGACTCACAAGCTCCGTTCTAGCTCATCCCAAAAGTGTTGGATGGGGTTGAGGTCCGGGCTCTGTACAGGCCAGTCAAGTTCTTCCACACCAAACTCACCCAACTATGCCTTTATGGACCTTGCTTTGTGCACTGGGACACAGTCATGCTGGAACAGAAAAAAGGCCTTCTGTAAACTGTTCCACACAAAGTTGGAGGCACTGAATTGCCCAAAATATCTTAGTAAGCTGAAGCGTTAAGATTTCCCTTCACTGGAACTAAGGGGCTGAGGCCAACGCCAGAAAAACAAGCCCATAGCACTATCCCTCCTCCACCAAAGTTTACAGTTGGCACAGTGCAGTCAGGCATTCACAAAACCCAGACTTGTCCATCAGACTGCCACAAAAAACACGTTTCCACCACTCCAGAGTCCCGTGGTGGCATTCTTTATGCCATTCCATCTGTCACTTGGCATTGTGCATGGCAAAGTAAGGCTTGCATGCAGCTGCTAAACTATCAAACTATCGAAACCCATGCCATGAAGCTCCCGGTGCACAGTTTTTGTGCTGATGTTAATGCCAGAGACGGTTTGGAGCTCTGCAGTTATTGAGTCAGCAGAGCGTTGGTGACTTTTACGCACTATGCACGTCAGGCTCAGCAACGCCACTCTGTAACTTTACGTGGTCTGCCACTTAGTGGCTGAGTTGCTGTGGTTCCTAAATGCTTCCACTTTGCAATAATACCAGGCACAGTTGATCCAGGAATATTGAGGAGGGAAGAAATTTCACAAACTGACTTGTTGCAATGATGGTATCCTATTAATTACTATTACAGTACCACAACTGAATTCAGTGATCTCTTTACAACAACCCATTCTTTCACAAATGTTTGTAAGAACAGACTGTTTGACTAGGTGCTTGATTTTATACACCTGTGGCAATGGGTATGAATGAAACACCTGAATTCAGAGATTAAGAGGTGTGTCCCAATACTTTTGTCCATCTAGTGTAATTTTACATGAACTGAACTAATTGGGCTTAAGAACATGCTTGCACTTGTCCCTTCATTCTGCTCTCACTTTAGCCTGTACATTGCTGTCTTTGTGCTGACAATCACAAGGCGATAAGTAATGTGACTGCTTTTCAATCTCCCTTAAAAATAAAAGGCAAATGTAGCTTTTGCTTGACAATATGTCCTGAGGTCTATTTACATTTCATACTTAGACTTAATGCATTTCTGTGAGCCAAAATAATCAGTTTCATGCCAAGACAAACCACTGTGCTGAAGTCCTCTATCCTGTCAGAAGACAATTTACATATGGTGCAAATGCAAGCTGAAATTTCAACTGGTGGCTTCTGTTTGAACCCTGTCACTTTTTCCTTTTTAGTGAGGACTGTTTTCACTTTACTTTCATGTGAGCTTTCACGTCAAAAGATACAAACTTTGTTCTACAATGGGACCAGTTGTTAGAAATACAGCTACCTCTGGGCTATGACCATCTTTAGTCCATGAGCCTAACCAGAGTTAGAAATGCAACAAACACTGAATTCTGATATTATCTGTGGCAGCTTTCTGGTCAGATATTTACAAAGAAAGGACATAAGGAGAAAATGAAAATGACTGCTTTTTTAGCACCAATTACATCACAGTTAAGACAGGTTCTAGTCCAGCAACTTAATCTTCATGCCATATTCATCTTCAACCTCTAAACTTGTATGCTCTTTTTAACTGAACTGTAAAATGGGCAAATCAACCAGCATGAATTGTGAAAACTACATCACTCATGCCATCCCAGCAGATCACAAGAGGCAAAATTTCCTTAATAAAAAGTCAGTAGTCAGTAATAAGTAATAAAAATATAAGTCAGTAATACAATCAGGCAATAAGACTAAGCCAAGAGCAACTAAAAGCACTCCTATCTTTAGGGCTGATGCTCAAGGAAAGGTAACAGATGCAGGGCAGATTATTTTCAATAAGTCCTGGATGAGACCAGAACCTAGTTTTAAATGTATGCTGTTCACAACCACACAAGTTGTCCCAGAGCAAGATGAATAAAAAGTCAAATCAATATGAAAACAGCAATCCAATAGACAATTAAACTAAAATGCATATAAAATTCTGTTATAGGTCTGATGGCAAGCAGATGGGTTGGATGGTAAGCAGATGGGCTGGATTTTCTCCAAGCCTTCTGACTCGTCTCCTCGGACAGAGCAATTTTAAGCCAGCACAAAGGGGAAACTTGTATATCTCTGCCTGTAACGCTGAAGAGGGCCAAAATTTACCACTGAGGGGGAAGTGTATCCCTGTTACACACTGTGACAACAATCTGCTGCAGGTTGGAGCAGGAGGCTGGGCCTGGCCTGCAGAGACTTGACTGAGCTGATGCCAATCACACAGAGAGGGCTGACGTGGGGGAATGGTGGAAGTGGAGAAACAACAACAAACGAGAGAGATGAACAAGAGTAGAATGAAGTAAGAGTTCAGTCGTGCAGGCCAATGTACAGGGCCATTTTAATGGAGAGTTGTGAGAGACATTTAATATCAGAAAGAAGGGAGAACAAGGATTTCTTGACAGTTTAAGAAAAAAATCAAAATTGAAACAAGCATCACAGACTAAATCTGATCTTCAAACAATTAGGAAATTTTGTGAAATAGTGGTAAAATGTCATTAACAACAACTATGTGGAACAGATATACACATATACGGCACTCAATGGCAAATAGTTTTGTCAAAACTACCACTGTGTCACTTTGAGCATACAGCATTTCAAATCCACATCCTGCTGACACAGGCACACTTGATTATTTTATGTATGAATGATGTGTGTACTTGGTAACTTAGCCAACATCTACCATCAGACAGAAACACTATGAATTGACCTCAAAATAGATATTTTCGGGCACACCGGTGGCTCACTGGTAAAGAGCGTGTACCATGTACCAGGGCTTAGTCCCAATCGCAGCGACCGGGGTTCGAATCCGACCTCAGGTCTTTTGCTGCATGTCATCCCCTCTCTCTCTCCCCTGCCTTTCCTGTCTATCTCTACTGTGACTGTCAAATAAAGCAGAAATGCCGAAAAAAATAATCTTCAAAATAGATATTTTCAAAAAGAGGTAATTTCACCAAGGACAAGTTAAAAGCTAAGTAAAAACCATCAACAACAAATACAAAGATCTTTGAACTGAATCTCCTCAATATTAAATTATATGATGCTTCATCTTTCATCTTTCACTCCTTAACAAAGCTGAGTCCATCCACACACAAAAAACATAACATGACAGTTAGTGTACAATGATTTATGCCACACTGCTTTCAGGGAAACACACCCGCTGTAAGAACACTGACGTCTGGTCGGTCTGTAAAGATATTTGTCAGCCAACCTGTTTTATGCAATCAACAATGACAGAAGGGTGTATGCCTTATTCACCTTTACAACTTGTTACAGTACACTCAGTACGAAGGCTGGCGACTGGCTGTGTGTGTGGTGAAGATGAGGCAAATGACTGGCAGCATGCCAAGCTAGCATTCAAAATACAACTGAGGAGATCAGGCCAGAGTGAAAGGGAGTAAGGGAGGAGCTTGGCTCAGCTTTTTATTGCAGAGCCATAACTCAGTCTCTTGTAAACACTAAGGGAAAGCAGTCCACTAATTACACTGACTGCTATAGGTAGGCACAACAAGACAGCTGAATTGGACAGAGCAATCTTATAACCCATATCAGTGCAAGCTAGTCAAGTACTGTTTTTGAGCAAGTATTGAGACTGAAGCTTGGCTGAGCTGGAGATACCACAGGGTAGTGGGTGCTGTGCTGTGACAGCATGGAAAAACTAATGGTTGGATGACTGCTGTTGGGCATGACCTTTAAACAAAAAGGCTATCTGTCAAACACCTTTTGGTACACACAGCCTTCCTGGGGCTAACACAGCAGCCTGACACTTTAAGCATCTCAGAGCAGACGCTACACCAAAGCAAACGGCACCACCCATCACATAGCCCCTGTTCTGCTCTGGACACCCAATATGGGGAAGAATTGTGATTTAAGTGTGATCAAGGTGACTGGTGCCTGGCTATAGAAAGGCAGTATTTGTGGGCACAGACAGACCTGACGCAGGAAATAGGTTAGCAAGAGGAAACGGTTCCTGTTGTAAAACAATCTAGCTAGAGGAAGAAGTGCAGACAATAACCATTCTGTTGGTGGCTAACCAGAGGCCTCACTTACCTTCTCCAGTTGTTGTCCGGTGGGGGAGACAGGTACACTGCTCCATACGGAGAGCTCTCTATGTGGGCTTAGGTTAAGGAAGTCAACGGCACAAATATTGAGACATCAACTCAAATTAAATAACTCAAAACACTGTATGAGTTACTAAATGAAAAAAAAAAAATCCACCTCTTCACAGAGCTATCCCTGCCCTTTCATTTAGAAATGAAACAAGGATGTGGTGTAAGAGCCGCTTTCAGCAGAAACACATGACATAAAAAGACACAGAACATAGTATATTCAAACAAACCATAAAACATTTCTAGTGTAAACCCATGTTCTCATCTCAAACCTTGGTGCAGTGTATGGCCAAGTGTGAACAATAGAGCTGCCTTTTTCAAAGTTTTAATAAAACAATGACAGCATTATGGTTTTGGACTGAACGCCTATATAGAGTTCCTGGTATTGTTTCTAGATGGGCAGGACTTCAAAAGGGAATGCTCTGTCTTGCCAACAGTTTATCTTGTGTTTTCAAGTCAAGATCCTCTGCTGATGCTGCTGGCAGTGTCCTCTTTGGTGAGTTGTTTGGGGAGGATAGTGAAATGTTAACCAGTCAACAAAAACAAGTTTGATTACTGCAGAGATGGTGTGGCAGCCAGGGGCAATCTCTCTTTTATTCAACATCTGTGTTGGCCCGGAGTGAATTAACATATTTCTACCTACTCTGACAGATCTACACAAACTGCAGCCCTGCTTTCACTGATGACTTCTTACATAAAACGAAGGATAGGCACCTTTTTGAATATACATAAACACAAAGAAAGCAGAGTAGAGACTGATTGGTTACTCCAGATGCAAGAGAGCAGAGGGAAACGATCCTGTCCAACTGGTTATTTTACTGGTTCATACAAGATAACTCAATGACACATACAACTCTGATGGTGGGTTCAAACTCAAACTGTCATGGAAGCTATTAATCTTATCAACAGACAAACTAATCAAAGCTAGTCTGAGTAACAGTTAGGCACTGGATGATGGGATAATCTCATGGACCAATTCTATGCACAATAGGGGGGCTCTTGATTACTACAATGGCACAAATGTGATAGAGGTTCAGTAACAACAAAGTATAACTATGCTTATATGGTTTTATGTTATATTTTATATTTATATTTTATATGGTTATATTTGCTTAATTCTGAGTCACATTTTTTTATAGCACTGGTGGTTTTTTACTTCTAGAAAGTAAACAATTTAAAAAAAGGGCAAATGTTACAATTCTGACAGACAGCTTGATCAACTAACCATCTAATTTTGGACTCCAACAGCTGAAAAAACTGATACTGTGGTTCAGTTTTGGCCCCATGATGTCATATTCTTATTGAATTTTAATGTAATGTCCCATCCCTAGGAGAAACACAAGCAGCACTGAAGCTACAGCAAGAAACAAAACAAAGTAGGCTCGTTCTCGCAAGAGAGTGGTTGACATGCAATTGTTTGGGGAAAAGTAATGGTTTTGTGCATTATAAAGAAATTATACATTTTTCAGTAACAATGTTATTAGACAGGTGTCAAATTAAGCGAGGGAGTACAAACCACAAGGCCTGAATGAATATAAAAGCCAATTCCCACTACATGAAAAAAAAAAAAAAAAACTTATTAACTCAACTGTCAGTTGTTTTTCCCTTCATGACTGTGACTTCACTCAGAATTCTGGGTTATTTTTTCCTGGCAATTGAGAATTTATATCTCAGAAATCTGACTTTTTTCCCCTCACAACTGTAACGTCATAAGGCAGAATCTTGACTCACTGCAATTCTATTTTTTTTTTTTTTTTAAAGTTGGGAGACCATCCATGAACACACCCAGGTTTAAGGCACCATTTTAGTGAGGGTGTCCACAGACTTCTAGCAAAGTCACGATAAA
This sequence comes from Myripristis murdjan, assembly GCF_902150065.1. Classification (NCBI taxonomy): domain Eukaryota; kingdom Metazoa; phylum Chordata; class Actinopteri; order Holocentriformes; family Holocentridae; genus Myripristis; species Myripristis murdjan. The sequence goes on along the minus strand of NC_043982.1, from coordinate 31,052,045 downwards.
GGTATTTTTCGACGCCACAAAGACTCAGTTTACAGGCCCCATCCCCGCCCGGCAATTGATCCAGAAATTGATTACATTACAAGCTCTGTTTCCATCCAAAATGTTTTGCATATTTTTAGTGTATTTCTAAAATCTGACAAAAGAAGATGCTATTTAATTCAGGTTTCCATCAACTATGTCATGTGACGTATCCTGAAAAGGGCACTTTAATGATATGTAATCAAATGCCGATAGCCAAACAAATGATAGAGGAAAATGAATGACCTTCATGCTATGGGAAGAATGATTATTACAGTCCTCAGTCAGATGTGACTATATTAAATGTAGCCAAGAGAAATCAGAGAGGGTTTGCAATAGCCCATTTTATGAGGGCTGAAATGCTGCTGTTGCGATCAGATGCCATCCAGCATATACTTGGGAGTGTCGGTGTGGTGCTGTAGATTTCCTCCTGCCACAAAATGCCTCCCTTGCCGCTGCACTGTGCAAACAGTCACTCCAGTACAGGAAATGATGCTGGTACTGCAAATTTAAGGTCAGTAAGTATTACCAGAACCAGTATTGTGGCTCTCTGATAGTTCAACAACAGTGCCTGAACACCCCCTCGCTTCACACACACGAACACGCACGCACACACACATACATGTACATGTACATATGTACTTACAGGGACACAGGCTCCCAGCACTGTAGTGCTTTTACCTATTTATTTATGGTATGTGACCATACTGTTGTCATTTATTTATTTATCATGCACAGTGCTACTGTGATTGTGTGTCCGGCCTGTATATGGTGTGTCTTGTATGTATCTCTTACTTTTGCCGCTGTGACAATTTGAATTTCCCCTCTGGGGGATTAATAAAGTCTTACTCTATTCTATTCTATTCTATTCTATTCTATTCTATTCTATTCTATTCTATTCTATTCAATGCGGAACTTTTCTGGATTAATCATGAGAAAAGGGGAATTCTCTGGTGGGGGCATTCGATGGTACTATACTGGCGCTCAAAGCATTTCACAAAGAGGCGTAGTAGTCTCCTCTGCTGTCATGTTTGTTGGCTGCCAAGAGGTGAAACACATGACAAAAGTCCCCGCTACATCATTGTTGCAACTTAAGCATTTTCATCAGCATTAATCACATTTTCTCCTATTCAATTTGCTAACTTGTCCACCTCAGCTAAATGCATAAACCTTGAGGAAATTTTTGGGGGCAAATTTCCAGTGTTTCCCTTGAGATTTTCTTATGTGCACCTTGACATTTGCATAAAAATGGATGGTCAAATTCCTTGCAGAATGAGTAATTCCCAGCAACATCAAATAATTCCAGGCACCTCTTGTTCACAACTGATGTTGCCTTAACTCTCCTCTCTTTTTCATTGCAAATGAGCAAAGCATACAAGGCGTACAAAGCATAATTGTTACTCATGTATTTGAATACTTGACTGGAATTCAGTGGAGCTCAAATACATTCATGAGCCGTGTCTGATCTCCATACTGTACTGTTGCAAGAGAAAAAACACTAGGTGCAGCACGACGTTGCAGTCATAGCCTGCAACTGTGTGAGAGTGAAAAGAAGTTGATCCTTTTTATACTTGATTTTCACATGCATTTCAGGTGATCAGATTACAAGTGGACAGTGCTAAATACAAGTGCAAAGAAGTGTAAAGGACCACAAAGACACATTGTGATCCGATCACCCAAACCACTTGCCAAGGTGGCCCGGGACACATTTGACCACATATCAGTTGTAGTGTATGCAAATGCATCCTGATACTAATGCATCCCCAGCAAGGATGTAGTGAATGAAGTGATGTAGGCAGTAATGAAATCCAACAACAAGTGGTCAGCTAAGACACTTTTGAGACGCATGATAAAGACAGGTGTGAACAGCAATGTGTCTCAGCTGTCTACTTGTGCTCGGATCACCTGAAACTCCATGTTAAACAGGGTCACAGTGTCACTAGATCCGAGCTGCGGGCAATATATTGTCTGGGCCATGTTCAGCAGTATCTCAGTGTGTCACAATGGTGACTTTGAAACAACCATGCAGCCAGCTTCACCATCTGCCCTGCTAAGTACTGAACAAGGGACTGAACCAGTACTAGCTTCAGAGGCAAAGTTATATAGCTGTAGCATGTGGAGGTGGGCAGGAAAAGTTTTTTTTTTATTGTTTGAAAATTTTATTTACACATACTGATGTATCATGAGGTCACCAGATGGCATTTCTTTTCAGAAAATGTATTGGGATGAAATATAATGTCTGGATTTGCTGAGTAACAAACTTCAAACTAACTCTATATAAAAGATATGTGACCAAATAATGAGCTGCGGCCAAATTAAGTATATTTATGAATTTGCAGGTGTATGGGGACTGTCTGCTACAACTACCCTACATCTGCAATAAATGCTATAAAATGCATAAAAGCAAATTTTACACAGCAAGAATGACCAATTTGCACGACTGCCCTTGAAATGCTTCTACAACTGACCGTATATTAACCCAACAGTGCTGAGTGTAAAACAGTGTATGGAACAGAAACAGTATACTTTTAACATCAAAATGGGTCTTGGTAGGACTAGACCTCTTCAATTCACTTTCACAATTTCACAGACCACCTATTAGTTTTGGAAGGTATAGTTTGGCTTGCTTGTGAAAAAACAAGCTTCTGCTGTGAGAAACATATGGTGCCTGCAACAAAGCTGGACTGAGAAGCAAATCAGGCAAGGGAACAGTCCTCTTCCTGGCTTCAGTCCTTATGTGTGATTGCCATATTTTGTACTGGCTGCTTTGCTACCATAAACAACACACATGCACAAACACAAAAACACACAAAAACACACAAAAACACACACACACACACACACACACACACACACACACACACACACACACACACACACACACACACACACACACACACACACACACACACAACCTATTCTGTAACACATAAAACTAAAACACACAGACTTTCTGAGGGTTAGAAAATTTCAGCAAAGATTTACGGTTTGACACACTAAACCGGTCCATAACCAACATGTGTGTTCATTGAGAAATCAATAATTTACCCTAGTGATCAGAGCAGTCAAACTACTCTGGGACCAATGACAAACCAATACTATCTCTTTCAACAAAAATCTTCACACCATCTTTTCCTCTTACGTATATCAGCACTTCTGTGTGTGTGAAACCATACACACCCAAACCATCCACATACAAAAAAAATAATAATAATATTTCCCCGTAGGAAAGTAACGTTATGAGATAATAGAGAATCTTACCTAAACACATCTTAAGGAGACTGATTTGATCATTGCAGAACTCTCTGAAAGAGGTTACTATGTTTAGAGCTTCCATTTACAGTGGGATACCCTGTCAATATAACAACTCTCATGTTATTTACATGATCTTCTACATACAGTATATGCAGAATAGAAACAAATAAGGCTCATCAGTGACATCATTGCACTCCTGGAGACGGTGTAATGACAACAGGGGACCAATGTGGATGATACCACCTCAGACCTAGAAAAATGTTTCATTACATTATGCATCTTTTCCAAGTGATCTCTATGGAACTGTATGGTGATATGATATAATTTGTTTTGAGACATTACAGACTCAAACGTCCCAAGGTGAAGAGTAAGCAGATTTGATACCTAAAACTGTAACTGTCCTTGTTGAGATAGTTAACGCTGACCATTTCTTGCGTGCCTAAGGCTACAAATACTCTAGCCTGTTCTCTTTTCCTGTGACTTATCTTTCATAATTACACAAGATCATGCTCACTGCCTCTGTTTTGCAATCATGTCTAAATGATCTGAACAGCAATACAGCTATCTTCCACCACAGAAAAAAATGTCGCTTCAAAAAGTAGCGGCACAATTTTAACAAAGATCCAATATTTTGGTACATACTGTGATCAAGGCCATCAATAATGATTATTAACCTGGATGATTAACAGTTAAGTGAACTTGCTCTGCGTGGCAGATCATCAAGAAGACTATTTTTAACTTCCAGTCTCTCTAAATCAGGATATAATAAACTCCTTGCAGCAGTCACAGCAGCTAGAGTCTTACATCACAGGATACTATTTTCAGTCTGAATGTGTTTCTTATTCACATTGACAGAACCCTGTATTTTACCGTAGGGCAGTTGCTGTGATTTCACAGTGCATGTGGGAGGCTGACGTATGGAGAGAAGCATCACACAAAACTCAAACTATATTTACTTGTGTAGCGGATAGAGGACTGTCACCTGCAATGGGCCTTGGCTGTTTGTCCACTTGAAATGGATTTTGTATTGTTTCAAGTTTCCAAAGGTGCTTAGATCAACTTATCAGCAGCAAGAACCTGGCTGAAGTGATGTTTGTGTTTGTCGTAATTTGCTTTGTCATGACAATATTTCCAAGTCATGTAAGATGATCAGTGTTTCATGGCTTAAAACAATGTTTCTGCTTTGACACTCTGAGACCAGAGCTCATTCAGTGCTTCTTAATAACTAGGTCCCTGAAGTTCAGCATCTAGGGTATGCATCTTTACATCTTGAGCAACCTGCTCAGTGCTATAACTCTTGTGAAATGGTATATGTATGTGACAAATACATAGCATGCACACAGTCACAGAATTCATTGCAAACAGTCACAGAATATAGACAGTAGCCCTTGATGTACTATGAATTAAAGATCAACACATGACTATATGACTATAAATAATAAATATTGAAACCTTGATATGCCAACATGAAATTTACAGCTTGTCAACACTCAAAATTTCTGAGGCAACATCAGTGAAATGTAGGGGGCTAGTTTACAAGAGAAAAGTCAACTCACTGCACTGTTACTCACTCAGAGAATTTTAACCTTGTAGCATTTAAACATATTCACATCGCCAATGAGAAACACATAACAACACACGGCACACATCCTCCAGTGTCCCCCTGCAACACTCACATCCAAAACATGTGCACAAGCACACACACAACTTGAGTGTGCACTCACAATTTTGAAAATTTCCTGCTGTCAACGTCCATTAAGCGTTCGTAAATGGTACTGTCTCTGCATCAAATTTCACATTAGCATAATGACTAACTCTGCTCCTGGGGCGCAAAAACATCTTCCTACACTGGTAAATGTCATCACACTGACAGAACCACACTGGAAACAGAAGCCTGGCCACGACAAACTGCTGTACTAAAAAGAAACAAAGACCAACCATCTCGTAGCCATAATATCCACGTTTCACATGTATTCAATACATATTTCCAATTAAGTTTAGGATGATTTCTAGAAGATGTGCAGACAATTTTTTTTTTTATCTTGGAGTCTGTACCCATGATTCACACTTGTAAGGATATCTGCCGTCCATGCTTGTCAATGGGTCGGCGATGGGGGGAGTTAATGCGGTTCCGGTCCCTGTGGACCCGCTCCACCAATCCATGGTGACGTGTCCCTCTAACTGAGTCCAGTCCTGATGGGAAGCCACCCTGAGGGACAGACCAGGAGAGGCGGTTCAAATCAAACATGTTACAGTGCAATGTCTGGCAATCTACTTCAGCAAGGGGTGGGAAAGTGGAGACACATGAAGTTTACGAATGACTTGTGAAATGCTCTTTATTCTTCAATTGAAACACGTCAACATTGACCCCCCATGACTGGACCAAGATGCCCTGGGTGTAACTGTGGCTGGGACATTGCTGATGGAAGCTAGGGGACTTTTTGGCCCATTAGCGTTGCTGTGGTGGTCCAATCGGTTTAATTTTGTAGATGCTGGATTTAAAAACACATTATTCGTAATTCGTATAAGGCTCATAAAATTTGACACAGCAGTTTTTGAGATATTGAGCCTGAAGCTTATCTGCCTGATGGGTAGGCCAATAATACATGTAGGTTTATAACTAAAATACAGAACCCCAGTGTCAGAAGCCATCATTAACCAAAGTTTCTCGCAAAACAGGTAGCAGAGGTTGAGAAATCACGTGACGGATGAAAAGAGCCCAATCGTGGAAGACAAAGAGGGACTGGCAATCACTTATTCAAAAATAATTTTAATTTTCAGCTATACGTACTGTACCTGAATAGTAAATAATTCGTCTACATTTTATTTATATTTCCGTATCAAGCTCAGTATTTGCAGAGTAGCCTCGACTGAGCGAAAGGTCTGCCATTGTACTATAGGTTAATGAAACTATCGTAAGTTAACTTGCTGCTGCCAACGTTACTTAACTTGTATATTCCCATGTGATGACTGCTACTTAAACAAAACAAACATAACAAAGCAACATTTCAAATATCTATTTTTTTTTTTTTTGCTACTTGACAGCATTAAATCTTTTTTCTGGAAAACTCCCTCTAGAGCCCCCGACACAAGAATTATCCTTTCATTAATTTGAAAGAGAGCTAACAAATGATTATCATGAAGTGGAAACTAGAAACCACTTAGTTCGAGGAGCTTCCCTTCCAGTAGGAAGGACGAATGGACTTCATAACTGACAGGGGCTTTCTCCCTGCACACAGGGATTGATTTCTGAAGCCAGTCAGAGCCACGATCACTGCTCTACCTCAAAGGGCCATTCTTCCAAGAAACAAGGCCACTTTCACCTGGACCTTCTGTATCTCAGCCTAGCACACTCCTCAGAGACCTGACACAGATACAGGCCCACTGCTACAGAGAAGTACTGTTGGATCACATACAGCACTAGACTGCTGAAAAGAGCGCTGAGAACTACTGCAACCAGAGATCACTGATCTTTTATTCCATCTTTGCCAGTCTTCAGAAGCACATGTGAATTATTTAACAGTCTCACGAGAGGCTTGTTTGCGCTTCTTTAAGTCCAGCACAGAGTTGTGTGCGCTTGCTGTTAAAGAGCAGAGAGCGCTGGAACAGGATCTCAATGTGGTCAGACACAACTGGTCTTGAGAAAGCCTGAACACAGTAATTAGAAGGTAAACAAAGGTTTCCAGAAAAATCACTACGTTCAGTTTTACAGTAAACACTTTCTGCTTGAAGGAAACCAGCAGTATATAGTCATGTAAATGATAAAATTACTCAGTACAACTATGATAAAATCCCAACCTGAAAGTCAGCGCTGGCATTTCCAATCTGATTGACGTTGGGCAGAGAGCCTCCATAGTACTGTGCCCGGGACTGTGACAAACGAAGCTGCTGAATCTTCTGAAACTGCACCTGTCAATCAAAGGGAGAAAACAAACAGATTTTTTTTCTGTCACCTCCAAGACACCGTAATCTTGTGCAAGTAGGCTTCATACAAGCAAAACGTACAGGTGAAAGATGAAAAAAGTGCCAGTTTGGGTTGTGTGGTCTCATAATTTGACAATAGACAAAGTTGAAGGGCAATTTAGCACAAGACAATTTAATCCAGGTGTCATCTTTATGGTTTGTTGTCATTTTCCTTTTCCACACTCATGTACTGGTGCAATGCACCCACAACACCCACTTAAGTCTGATAGCATAATTTCAAGAAATTCAGACTACTCTCAAATTTCTCATTTCATAGTCAGACTATCACCTCCTCCAAACATAGCACAGTGAAGATTGACAGCATTCCAATGTTCAAATCAGTAGTTAAAGTTAACCTGCAAAAAAAGCAAGCTGTCCCCACAATGGAAACCATCTCAGATTACAACCACCTACTGTCTTCATTTATATGTGAACTAAATGTTTTAGTACAAATGTGTGACATACTAGTGACATTGGTTTCATCTTCCTACCTGTGCTCTATGAACGCCTTCACAAGTTTCATTGATATTTTTCACTGAAGTCTTATCTGAAGTTTTCACATCAGATAATCTAGGGGTAGACATGCTATAGAAATCCTAAAATTATAATTAGTTGTGTTAGGGTTAGGGTTAATATAGCAGTCTACTAAGCTTAGGATTTGATGTGAAGAAGAGAACAATGGAATGAAGCATATAACTCATGTGCAAGTGCATTCACACTTCCGAGTTGCACTATGAAAGCGCAGCAATTTTAGGGACACTACTTAGGAAACACATTCTAGGAAATGGACAGCATGGCATCCAAACCAGAACCCTACAAACAGATCACACAAAGATCAACTCACAGAAAACAGAAGGCAGTTTGTTCTGCCAAGGTAAGGTAAACAGAGCCAATCATCAATTGTGATCAGGAATAGGCAAATTAGAGGGGCGTTCCTTCCTTACACCGCTGAAAGGGCAAAATTTGAATCTCAAAGACTGACCTTATTAGATTTTATCAATAGATTTACAGAGACTGGAAAGAGATCTTCTCCCTAAGAGAATGTCCACACCAGCAGATATTAGAGCTAGGCTTGTCTAAGTAGAAAACAGAATTTAGTTCAGAACCAGGCTCCCTGTAGGCATAGGCCTACAGGGAACATAACAACTAAGTATATTAGAGTGTAAATGTGCAATAACCATGAAATGTTTTATATCAAAACTGAGTCCAATTTGGACTATTGTTTGTACATTTGAATCACTTCATAGACTAGTGAGAAGGATGAATATTTGGTGAATTCTAGCACTTAACTGATTAGCCTAGTTGATGAACAGGAAATTCTTGTTTGTTTTTATAAGTGATAAATTATTTTAGTTATTTATGAAGTTAAAATACCAAATTCTGGTGGCTTCAGTTCCACAGATGCTTGGTTTTCTCTGTTTGATATCATCATAAAATACTCTGGGGTGCTCTGGCTGCTGGTTGCAGCTTTAACACATCACTGTTGACTCCTCATGGACAGACTGTATGTGACTGAAAATGTTAGTTCCCTGTCCCAGAACAAGCAAAAACAACCATGTCTGTCAGGCTCAGGGCACCTTTCATTCTCTCTACACTTAAAAGCCATGATTATATGCAATGCTAATAAAGTATAGCCTAACCAAAGACAATCAATACATATAATCTAAAACCTGCATAAATGACAGGGAACTGAAAGCCAATTTACATTCACCATTAGAGGGGTAAAAGTGAAGTTAAAACTGCCCCCGCTGCCCAAAAAAAAGGCCATAAAATTAATGGATGGGAAAACAAAAAATCTATATGCATCATCTCATGTGTAAGGGATTTCAATTTATAACCTCCAACTTTCAATCTTGGACTGATGTGAAAACTCTTCTCTCACTTTGTAATGACACAATAAAATAAATTAATTTTTTTTTTTTTTTTTTTTTTTTTTTAAATCTACATTTACTGCAAAATTTCAGTGTCAGTGTTAGCTATTACATAACAGTTGGCACAACACAGCAACTTTATTTGTTAGCATAAATTTATGGTTTACAAGGCTGTAAACTAGTTGCATTACAGCTGATGAAAGAAGACTGGAGTGAGTTTACAGTAAGATATAATGTACAGTACTCCAGTGCCCCAGGCATTTTAAATTCAGTCTTCTGGTCACTGGTGCAAATGCTGAAACAGCTACTTCTAATTACAGCTGTTTGCTGGCAGTGTGTCCTGTGCCCTGGCCTGCCTCAGCCTCACTCACTCACTGGGCTTTTCTGTCTCACAGGGTCACTGACAGTTCATACCTTATGGCAAACTTCACCCAGTGTTGCCTCAAAACCACATCCTCTCTGACTGGCCATTTAAAACTCTCCCTCTCATAGAAGGGCACATTGTGAACCAATGGTATGTAAATAACATGAAAAGAATCTTTATATTCTCCCAGGAGACACTATTTTTATTCACTGCAATGGGTAATATAAGCTTGAAAATTTCATGAGATTAAAAGCAAGGTCAAAGAGACTACAACTCCAATACAAGAATAATGAAGTTAATGGAATACTTCCCTGTCGTCCTGTTTTGTATGTTGTAAACTTGTGGACATGTAAAGCCCTTTGAGACTGTAAACAGTGATATTGGGCTTTAAATAAACTTGAACTTGAACATTAACACCATGGACCAAGAGCAAATAGGAATAAAAATCCATATGTACTGTAAGAGCTAGGCCTACTGCTTGAAGCAAGCACTCATACCATACAAATGTAACATGTTCTTGATGTAGTAAACAAAACAAAACAAAAATCATAACGCAATTACTGCTACAGATATTGTGATTGTGATATGAGTCACAATGGTAGTATGAATGACCATTTTTTGCTGTCTAATTTGCCATGTTCACTGAAAAAAGCTATTAAAATTATTTAATTAATTTTATTTTACAGAAAAGGAATTAAAAGTAACATTAGAGATGTTACAATTAAGACTGGCCTGACTCAGTTAAAAACTGTTTCACAGCTCCTGTTCTGCAGCACATAAAAGACAAAGTCACATCACAACAGAAATTTTTCAAAAACCAAAAACAATCACAGAAACAAAACATCAAAGAATCATAAAAGCCATCATAAAATGATGATTGTGTGATTTTAGATGGGGTATGTACCACACAAACATGTTTCCTTACATCTGGAAAATACAATTAGTGGGCCAGGGCATCTCCATAGCACCATTAACACTTTATTTTTTATGTTTAGTCTAATATTTTTCCTTTATCAAAAAACTGTAGCTCCTGCAATTTGGGTATTACACTTGGCCATACTGCAGTCTCAATAATATTTCAATTAACTGTTCAGCCCTGATGTGCTCTGAGATTCCCTGTAGATGTAAATCTCACCATCTCCTTTCCAGAAGAGCCAATCAGGTTGAGCACACACACCACATCTTAATCACAACACTGTATCTCTTAAACAACAGCTTAACACCAGTCCTGCTTTTTTTTTTTTTTTTTTTTTTTAATCACTTGAATATGCTGAAGATTGTTGTTTCCTGACATTTAGGCCGATGTTCTCAAAATCAGGCATTAGTCCTGTAATTAAACATTGGTCTGCTGGGGGACGAAAATCCACGTGCATTTTATTAGTGCGTTTTTAACATGCAACAGAGCTTCCTTTGGGGGTTTGTAGCAGACATTTTTGGCGCGTGGTCCAGTTGTAAACCCAGTCACCGCCGTTTCCTGTTCCAAAGCTGGTTGCAATTCAAAACAGGCCTTATGTAAATGACTGTACCTTCATTTGGACATAGATGTAACATTGCACATTAATAATTAATTAATTTATAGCTGAGGCAAGGTGGCGGTGCTTTGTAATAGTCCCCCCTCCCAATTACTTCCCATTAGCTGTTGTTCTACCGCTGCTGAATGTAAGTAGAGAAATAGTCTACCACAGTCTTGCTGAGCAGATGAGATCTCCCAGACAGCCGTCAGTACGCTCACTCTAGCCACGGCGATGTCAAACAGGGAGCTTTATTCATGATTACAGTGAATGCATTCGTGCAACTGACCGCTGGCAAATGAGAAATAGATGAAAATTTAAGTGCATTTACCCTTGAGACAGTGAGATCTGTCATAAGCTGCTCGAAGGCCCGCGTCTCCTCTGCTTGCTTCTGGTTGTGCAGAGCGATCTTTTCGCTGAACTTCCTCGGGTTTGAGCCACCTGTGCCCGGGGATCCGGACATTGTGTGGGCCGCAGTTTTACAACTTCAGCTACTTAAAAAAAGTGCAAGACGATGTTTAAAGTCTGCTTTTTAACACTTTCACAGGACGTTTCAGTGAATCCATGAGGGCTTGAAAAAATATCTCACATGGATGGATAACATAAGTTTGCGTTGGGTAAAGTTGACTGACTTCAATCGTGCAGTATCGGGATGAAATTTGTTGCAAGCGAAGCTCGTCGCTGAAGAAGCTAAGCTAAAGCTCCCATTAATGAAAGTTGTCTTCTTACGCCGTCACTAGCTGAGTTAGCGATGTAAACAACACGCTTGAAGACGGCTTCCGCTGTGAAACCAACTCCGATAACTTTATATGAAAATGCCGTGCTGTTTAAACTTTAACTGAACAACTGAGCTTAATATTGACATTTCACCAGCCAACCACTTGTTTGAATACTGCGCTGACATAACGTTAGCTATTAGCTAACATAACGTAGAGCGTAACAGCCGAAAAAAAAACAGCTGCGGCTAGCTAAGTTAGCTAAACCACTGACAGAGACATGTCGACAGTTTTGACAAACGCAGTTTTTAACTCATCGACAGGTTACAACAACACCCAACTAATGTGCTGAAAGTAAGTCGTATCGGCGAACTGACGTCAAATAAAGTAGTTAGCCTCGTTAGCTAGCACAAATGTCGCTAATAACGTTAGCCACGGGCACTTGGGCAAAGGTTTGCTCAAGAATTTGAATTTCAACAAGTGTTTGCTGCTCTTGTCCGGAACAAACTACATTTAAAGCGTGTTACCGTCTAGTTAGCAAAAAAGGAACGCATCTACCGCAAATGTTTACACGGGATATACAACAGTAATCCTCAATTTAACACTTAAATTGATACGGCGCTCCCGATTCGAGTCCTCTGTTAATCCATGCACTGCACTGCGAGAGCTCCTGGATATTTGTCACATACAAACAAACTCCGACCTGGCGAATCCATAAAGACAAACAGTGCAGTCAGTGACGCTCATTCGTCGTGTTTGCTTCGTCCGACTTCTGCAGAAAAATTTGCGGATTAAAAAAACCAACAAATCCAACTCATCAGCCGCCGCTTGAATAGGCTAGAAGCAGCAACTCAGTTAGTGGCTTGTTCTTCTCACACTAGTACTGCGAGAAAAACATTACCTCGTAAAACACTGTCGATGCCTGTGGTGTCCACACAGCGGCGACAGAGCATTGTGTTAACTTCAATGGCTTGGGACGACTAATATCTCTATTAATGATATGCTGTGTCGCAAATAACTAATTGGAGTGAGGCCTATTGATTGACGAAACGTTTGAAGCATGTATGTCCAAGTCCTGTGTTAGTAAACATTAAACAAGTCACTGGATCCGGACCAGCTGCAGCAGTGTTGGTCCTGTACTCTGACCTTCCTGAAGGGTGGGGCAAGTGAAAATAGATTTTCCCTACAGGGAATCAATACAATTTCACATTACCATCTAGGCTTGTAACATGCCCGTGTTATAAGTCCATTATTATGCACATTTAGAAGAATACACTCATACATTATGGGAAATATTTTATTTACTATGATTCTTGCTTCAGCATTACATTTGGGCCGACCTACACTGGATAGCTCTTTGAAAATCCAACCTGGAATGACACTTTTCCGTGTAGGGGAAATATGTTTGCGTCTATACAGCTTTATTCTAAAACAAGTAAAATATATTTAATGGACTGTAAATCCGAGCAAACAACACAAAGAGAGCCTACGTTAAAGGGAACAGTGTCTACCTCTTATCACAGAAGCTTCACAAGACAGAAAATCAACATCTTGTTCCATTAATCACCATGGAATATCATTTAAGGCCACTTCTCTTGATACAAAAAATATATTAAAAAAAAAAAAGTGTAGAGTGACATCTACTGGACCCACAAGACTAATTAACCATAATACTGCACATGCTCAAAGGGCTGAGAAGCTCCCTTACATGATCTGTCCTTAGTTTTGCAAACAACTACAGTATAATGTGAACTGACAATATATAAAATATAAATAAGGACAGGATTGTTGAATCTGTTCAACATAAGACATTTTAAAACAAATCTCTGTATTCAACGTTCTTCTTAAACTATCCCCTAGTTCCCATCCTATGGCTTAAAGATTCGCAGACATTAAGTCAGGCTTTGTTAACTAAACTGCAGTTGTAAGTGTGATGATCATCTGTGTTTCATTTATACAGGATAAACAGTCATCTAAGAAAGCCAAATGAATGAGCACACTTGCACAGCTGTGTGTGCTTCGAATGAGAGTCAAGTCCTGTCTCCTCTCTGCTGAATGTTAGTAGACCAGCAGAGGCATGAGAGGAAAGGTGAGAGGGGACCAGGAGGAGAAATGCACTGTGGGTGAGTTCTGGGTACCAGGGCTGCAGCAATGGCCAGATCAGTTGAGTCCAAGACAAGCCAAGATCATGACTTGGCATATCAGAATGAAGGTCTACGGAAAGCAATTAGTGCCAGCAGGAGCAGGATTTCAATGGCCCAAATGTGAATTTGTCATACTGCTCACATTTCACTATCCTATTTAAAATAAAACACTTTCCCAAAAAGCCACTGACTTCAAAAGCAACTTTAATGTCTTGAAATAAAATGATTTCTGAATTTAACTATCCTTGCATATTCAGTTGTCTCAATTGCAGATTGAGCTGAGACACATTCAGATAAGGAAAAGCAAATGAGCAATGATTCAAACCAACATCAGAGAGCATACTACTAACAACTAATTTTCACTCACTAACCTAATCTCCTAACTGTATGCCAGGTCAGAGAGTGAAGACCTGACTGGCCACCAGTAGAGATGGTCCCTGGATGTCTCTCGGAGAGCTCAATCTCAAGTATTAAGCCATTATAATTCAATTTCAAATTGTGCTATGCAAGTAATAAAAATGAATTAATTTTTGGAAATTCACTATGACACTTTTGGCACAAATGTCTTTCCATAGATTTCAGAATGGGAGGGGTTGTATTGAATCCAAATCAAGACTGAGACAGGAGTGAGTCAAGTATTACTACAAACCAGTAGCTGAAACAGTGGGCAAATACGTGAAAAATATTCATGACACTCCAGTGTTTTCAAACTAAAATACACAATGAAGGGGATGGAGTGCATTTTATGTTTTTCTAAATGCTTCCAGCTGTTTATGCATTGGTCTCCATTAGAATCACTAAATCAAATACAAAAAAAATTCCAAGAGGACAAAGATAAGTTTGGTCCAAGACCAAGCCAAGAGTTGCAAGATGCAGCCTCAGGTACTACAGGCCTGCTGTGCAGTGTGACAGGACCTTGGTATTGGTGAAGGAGATGGTACAATCAAGCCTTTATCAGTCAGATAAGCAGATAAACTAACAGCTAAAAAAAAAAAGAAATAAAATGTGATCTCTTTACATAAAACATACAAGTTCTACAAGTAATCAAGCCCATGCACAAGGTATTTGTAATATTCCAAGCAAATAATAAATCTTAAACCTTTGACCGCATCGCAGTCATAAAAAAAAAAAAAAAAAAAAAAAGACAGTAAGCAAAAAGATTCCAGCAGGCTTTTGTGGTGTGCTGACTGGCACACTGGACCATTTCATTAACAAAGCACATATGTTAATGCTTTTAATAAAAAATAATGCACATAAATTTGCATTAGAACATAAGAGAAGTGCAGAAGGAAATATCTAGGAAAACCAGAATGGTGTGAGTCAGGGCTTTCAGCAATCCTCTGTAAGTGGATGATCTCTTTCAAACAGTGTCTGTAGCCCCTCCCTCCTCTGTTCTTCTATTTTCCATAAAATTTCTTGTTGAGCAGGAAAATGAGCAGGTTGACATTTATGGTGGCCCTGTCAAAGAGCTTCATTACTGCCACACCTTCATACTGCAGCTGGAGAAGATCCTGAATGAGAAAAATAAGGGGAAATTAAAGGACCATCAAATCACTATTCCAGCTTACAATGACCTAATGTGTAATGTATTAAAAGAAAAGAAAAAAAAATAATACCTGATATTCTAATTGTAACGTCTCCAAGTGCACACCCATGAACTTGGCCTTAACATCAAACACTCCAACAGTCTCTGATGGCGAAATCTCAAAAATAACATTTTTGAACCTGAGAAGGGAGAAGAATAAAGAGGAGAGAGGTGAGAGAATAACTTTAGGATAGTTAATCATCCAGACAGCAGACCTCAAAGTTTAGATGCTAGATGATGTTGTGTAGAGCAGCACAGCAGGCAGCCAAACAGCAACCTGGTTAATAGTCCAGTAATTTTAGGCCAAAATTGGGGTCAACCTAGGACAAATTGCAAGAGAAGCAAACTCTACTGATTTTGTGTCCTCAGTTTGTCCTGAGTGAGGGAAAAAAAGTCCCAAGAAATCCCACTGGTGGAAAGTTTTGAAAATCACCTATTTATGACCACATATTACCAAAAAACACTGTTTTTAACACACAGGGGAAAGGCGTTCAAAATTTTACTTTCAGATATCTATAAAAATTCACAAGTTGATTACACACACAAAGACAAGAAAAAAAGTCAATTACAAGTTCTTTGACTTATTCTGTTTACACATGCATATCACACATTATCTGATTTGACATGTGCTAATAAGGAATATAAGGAATAAATGCCAGAAGAGACATTTAAACAGTGAATTAAAAGGTTACTATATATATAGCTCAGAGAGAGCGTACAGTAGCCAGTTTGAATGAACAACCAAAGAAACCAAGGTGTTCAAATGTGAGTGTCTGAAAAGGTTACTGGCCAGTGTGGTGGGAGAGCCTTACTGGTATGTCCACCAAGGACAAATTAGTCGCTTTAAATTGGAGGATAAGTGTTTCACTGATTGAAAAACTCACTGATTAGTCTGCAGATCCTCTATTTCAATCAGCACGCCCTTCTCATGGAGGCGAGAGGCGGTGTATTTCTGTGAGACCTGCTTGCTCTTCTTGGCCTTGTTGTCGCCTGGTTTCTTAGACAACCTGGAGGGAGAAAAAATAAGTGTACAACACCATAAAAAATCTAACCAGATGCACAATCCCACTATTTCTAAACTGGACTACATTGTATACACCTCTGAATAGCTTTTGTAGCAGGAATGATAATTATTTTTAGCACTCTGGCCTTCATCTTCATTCAACCTTTACCCGCTGTCAGGTATACTGATTTGTAGTTTATTTAGAGGATTTCTTGGACACACTGTAACTTGCTGTGCAGCTTTTTAATATGAATATAACTTGATTATTGGTTTTCAGCTATGAACCCTTAACACCCCATGTGAAATGGAAGTGCACTAATCCAATGGCTTTCAAACCAACAGTGCTCGCTGTCTTGAGGACCACAATTTAAAACCACTGCAAATGTCAAAACCTTTAATTCTCCATTGAATTTATGTGCCTTCACCCACTGAGCCACCATGACACCCCGAGTGTGAGATCTTTTAAGATTAAAAGGCCACTCACTTGCCCTTGCTGGCCAAGTTATCCATACATGTTTTGATGTACTGATTGTAGTAATCAATCTGCACATTGTAAAACTTGGTCTTTGAATTGAGGGCAGCATTGGTCTGCTGGAGTTTCACCAACTCCGCTTTCCTGCGCTGACGATACCGCCGCTGATTTCTGATATCCTGTAATACACACAAGAACACACATACACCATTGCAATGAAAAGAGGTGGGTGTTTTTACGATAAACACACATCTAATCTAATCTAATATTTAAAAACCTGATTGCTCATTTTTACCTTGGCTATGTCATTGATGAGGTCCTGATAGCGGTTCTCAGGGTGAACCTTTCCCAGCTCTGCCAGCCTCTGCAGGTTACTCTTGATCTTATCCTTCTTCCCCTGCAGTGTTAGGCTGTCATCCACCACTGGTTTGGCCTGCTTCATCTTCTCTGGAGTCTTGGCATCCCGGATGGCCCTTCTCTGCATGGCACGCTGGTACTCCACTTCCTGTCAGACAGGGAGTCATAGTAGATGTATAATTTCAGTTTAGGAGGCGCTATATGAGAAGCTCTATTCTAGTGATTCTATATAATATCTCTAAAATCTGGGCAAGCAGAACTTTTTCACAGCAGGAATTTTTACATAGCCATGTAATAGCCATGTAAAACAGAGGTGTCACTAAGGACATTAGAGAAGATTCTGCTCCATTTAGGTCTAACAAAGCCAGGGTCCTGGTGTTGTGCATGCAGGCTCACTGGAAAGTCTCCTGTACACTTAAATGGAACAGAACCTCAATTAATGTCTTTAGTAACACCTGTGTTTACCTGCCATTTGGCTGCTGTGTTGAGAAAAGGGTCTGTACAGTCTATATTATATGTGTTTGAGCTCTGTTAGCCAAGACATTTAATTATTTAGCAACAATCAAAATAAAATGTAACTGAAGAATGAAAATTAAAAAAAAAAAAAAAATTGAATTTAATGTATTTTACTTCATGAAAAAAAGTGTACATTCAGGTAAGGCTCTGTGTAACACAGAGTTCTGGCATTGTTCACAAAACCCATTCATATTTTCCCTACAGATTTTGGACTGCATGCAAAATGACGCAAATGTTGATTTACAGCTTAAAACATTATGCCAGACTTTGGCTTACTGTTGCGGGACACAGGAACTCTGAAAACTTAAGCTCTGTTTTCACTGCAACAATACCCTCTTTCTGTGTTGTGCTGTAAAGCAATCTGGCATATCCCTCCAATTCCAACCCGACAGCTCACAACGTTACAAGCTATGTGGAGGCTGGTTGAGGCTGACAGTCTTCTTGGCAACGGTCTTGTTTACAGTCATTATGTAAATGAATCTAAATTAATGTGATAATGATTTAGTGATGTTAAACAGCTAAAAGAAGCAGCTTTAATTTTTGTTCTAGGTCAGTAATATCAGCAGGATAGTTCCCTTGTTGTCCCTAAACCCCCCCAGTTCCTGACCTGCTCTTGGCTGGCTGTAGACTCCAGGATCTCAGTCAGTGTCTCCCCGGGCTGGAACCGGATCACATCCACAATAAGCCTCTTGGTACTGGAGCGAGGTGATAAGAAACACAGAGATGTAAGCATAACTCATATCAAGGTAAATCAGGTCTGTGAAAAATCCACATTTACGTGTAACCATCAATTGGACTTCAACCTATAGTGTGCCTTACTTGAGTAGGAGGGTCCTGGCATCCACCTCAGCGTTGGCCTCACCAGGGACATCAAATTTGTTGGTGAGTGTGAGTGAAACCTCAGTCTTGCCCATCAGCTCTTTGCTGGGGTCATCAGGGGGCAGAGGACTTTCACCTAAGCATCGAATACAGCAATCATTTTAATTTGGTGAGTTTAAATGATAAAATTAAATTGCTGTAAGTCAGTTTGTAAACCATTCCACCAAACCCAACATGTTGCATATGTTGCCTTCATGAGAGTGTGATGAAGGTAACATCTGATACATGCTGCTTCCAAAACCAATGACTGGCACCTTTTTGGGTGTGCATTTTTTGAAGAAGCAAATAATAGGTCAGTGGAGTGAGTTCAGAAAATTGCATCCTGTTATTGTGATGAAGTCAGACCAGGACAAGATAACACGTGTGTCGTATCACAATGTTGTGATATTCAAAATCCTAGATGAAATCTGGTTTCATAACACAATATCGCTATAATATTGATATTTCGCCCAGCTGTATGGGAAAGCGGTTAAAACAAAAGTTGGTGTTACAAATGATGTATTATTTTGTGTTATTATAATGTATTATTTCACAGTTAACTAAATTTAATTAAGAAAAAGACTGATTTTAGGCTGGGTGTCCAAACCTAATTTTCTATTCCTCTGTCAGTCATGTGTTTGTTAGCATGATTGGTTTGAATGGAACAACACTAACTATGAAATTATTCCCTGCTGCACCCTACTCACCGATGAGGGACTCTACAGTGGGCACCTCTCCCAGGTCCTCTAGCAGCTCGTGGATCGGGTCATTGTGCTCTGGAGCAATAGCATCCTGATGGTCCAATAGCAGCTAAAAGGGAAGCAGTACACAGTAGAACAAATTAGTCACAGAAGACAAAAAACTCTCAGAAGAAGCTCAAAATGAAGAACTTAGATACTGAATGACATGACTTATTGGGTGTGTGCATGTTAGCATGCAGGAGGAGTGATTTAGGAAAGACAGAAGGAGAGTGAGGTGTGTAAGGCTGAGGTGTGTGAGGCTTCAAACTCACTGTGTGAGTGTTGATAATCTCTCCAATAGAGATGTAGATGACAGGTTTGGTGAGGGTGACTAAATCAGAGTACTGATCCACATTGAACTTATCTTCCAGGGATGGAACGTCACACGCTGCCAGGAAGAAACGCCTGTGGTGGAAGATGCAACCATAAATTAATATGGAACAAGACAGCTGCAAACAGTGAAAAAGGAAAACAAAGGGAGAAAAACAATGGAAAAATTCTATCAGACAAACTATACTACATCAACGTTAGACTTCAGAAGTGCAGTGTCAAGACATAATGACATGACTATGGGTTGAGCAACATCATGCAATAAAAAGAAAACCAGTCAGGTGAGAAGAGGACTCAGACCTGAACTTCTGATAGGAGGCAGTGAGGTACTCATTGATGGGGTTGAGATGTGCGTTGTCACCCAGGAACATCTTATTGGAGGCGGCGTGCTGCAGCATCTTGGCAATAGATCCCAGGTTTCGTCGCTGGTCTGTGGTCAGCTGACCACCGGCTGATAGTTCAATGATGTCGAAGGCATCGGGCGCCACAATGGCTGGATTCATGTAGCGGTAATACAAAAGGTTCCCCACAATCTGAAAGGTCAAAAATTAAAATATTCAGTTTCTTCATAGTTAAATCAAAGTTTAATTGAAAACTGAAGCACTCGCTGTTTTTATGCTTTTGGAGCCCTTCGTTGAGTTAAAAAATGTTAACGAGCATAATATGTCACAGTATTGAGCAATCCACCCCTCAAAGTAGGTTAGAATTATGAATGGGACTAACTAAAATTGCTACATGATGCACTCATCAGCAACTGAGATACAGTGCAACACAGTTACAAGAATCAAGAGTTAATCCTCAGTGGCTCATCACCATGACTATTAATTAAACTTGTGTTACATAGGGGTTGCATGTTTTTATCATACACAAAATTGCCGTCATTTTCATCTGTTTTGCTGCCTCTCTATTGTAAAACCGTCACATTAATCGTCAGTGAAAGGAGTTGAGATTATAGTCCCTAGTAGGGATTACTGAGACTCAAGAAAGAGTTTCTGAGCATGTTAGGACATAGATTAGGCAGGAAAAGGAGAAGAGCCAGGAGAGTGGCATGGCTCACCTTTGTCAGCAGGCAGAGAGTAGAGCAACCCAACACAGAGAGGCTGGAGCTTGTTGGCAAGGAGTAAAGAGCAGAGCGGGAGAAACAAACACAAGTGAAAGAAGTAAGACACAGGGCAGGGGTAGAAAAGCAGGGCAAGACAAGGAGAAAGACAGAATAAACTTTCAGTGAAGAGGAGGTAAGAGGAGCAATGCTTGTCCAATCCGCTAGGATAAAAACCAGAGTAATTAATATCAGTTTCAGTGAATTTAGAGGCAAACCTTGAGCAGCTCATCCTCTGTGGCATCAGGAAACTTCTCATGGAGCGTGTCCTTCAGTACCTTGGAGATGAAACGCATCCCATATCTGAAAGGAACACACAACACAATGTAAGACATGCAAAGTTTGATCAAGAAAAAAAATAGACCAGCTGACTGGAATTGGGGAGTCTACAAAAAGTTGATCTGTACAGACAATAATGTTGGAAGTGAAGAACTTACGGAATTTTATCCACTGAAACGACTATAGCAGACAGGAACTTGTCAGTGACCATCCTCATGTTCTTGATGGAGGCCTCCAGTCTTGTCCTGACCTCTTCATGGCTCATCGCCTGCTCTGGAGTCACGTCATAAGGTAGCTTACTGTTAGGGACAGAGGAGAAAGAAAAGGGGAATAGGAAAACCAGAGGAGAGGCAGAGTGAAAATGAGAAAAGACAGCATTGTTTTATTTTTCTGATACCAGCTTGCTTTCAAAAGGTCCTGGCAATGACTGACGACCACAGCAAAGCGTAAACTGTCAGTTACGTCCATTTTTCAAGCACTCTCACATTATGGGATGAAGATTAAGTACCCAAGCAATTGTGAATTCCACAATGCGCAATGGCAAAGTGTTTTCAAAACTTCGTTGAGATATACAAGAAATGGAATTGCTGACACTGAGCAAACGATGTCCTGATACAATGAAAAAAAACTAGAAAAAGATATAGGAAAGTCAACAAGCATAACAGTAAAAGTGGTGTTGCTTGAGAAACCAGCAGACGGGATCAGTGACGTCCAGAATGCCACAAATGTCCTTTAGGCCTTACCTGGCCTCTCCAGTCTGTGTCTCCATCTGGTTGACCCAGCTCTTGTAAATGTCCACAGGGTCTGTCTTGATGTTCAGGGTTTTGTCATCCATAATCTCCTTGACAACCGGTGCCAGGATCTGCCGCAATGCATTCTGACCTCGTGCACCTCTGTTGAAACTCACAACCATCTTGATGACTGTGGGGTTTCCTGTGACAATCTCCTGGATCTGGTCCACTTTGGATCTGTGGACAAATGTTAACGGCAACATTCAAATTTGTTACCACGTATTCATGATCATGATATAAACTCTAATCAGGCTTAAGATGCCTTGTAAATTTACTGTGCACCTTATCTTCATAATTTGGATAGCCAATAGTAATTGTGTTTGGGAAAACCAATTGTCATTTACTCTTTTGGTAACTGTCTTTTGTGTAAACAATGTCAGATGTGGTTCTCACTTTATTTCTTCCTGCAGGGCAGTTTTAAAGAGCTTGAGCAGCAGGTACTCTTCTCTTTGGTTAGAAGCGTAGTTATAGAGGGTGAAGATTACAGAGTCCATGAACTTGGTAGATTTATTCTGTGGCATCTGGAAGATCAGCTTGGCAAGATATGTGGGGTTTGTCTGAAAGGACACAGAGCTCTGGTTACAAAAGATAAAAAAAAAACTGACAGCTAAATATTAAGAAAGCTGTACAAAACAATAATTTCCAATTGCACATGGATAGTAATTATCCCAAAATCCTGAGAAAAACAAGATGGCATTCACTGTCTCCTCGTGATATGAAAGAACAGAGACAGACCTGCAAGAGGTAGAAGAGGTGCTGGTAGGCCTCCAGTTTGATCCTCTTCTCCTTGCTGAGGGCTTTGAGGCCTCCCTTCTGCTTGTTCATCATCATCAGGTTGGACAGCTCGCCCTTGTTCTTCTTGGTCAGCTTCTTGCTGTGGGAGACCACCTCCTGCAGCGTGATCTTGTTCTTCACCAGCAGGCCAATCTTGATGTCCATCAGGTTCAGGTCGTTCTCCAGCTGCTGATTGGAGCGGATGTTTGTGACTACCTCCTCGCGGAGTTTCATCAGGTCCAGTTCCTCCTGGAAGTCTTGGTCACTGTGGTCTAGCAGGTGGACGAACTTCCGTACCACCGCCATTGGAGGATTGTCAGCGTTGACTAAGAGAGGAAGGCAGTTATCATGAAAGCAGTGGGTGTGATGGACATCAACTTGAATACAGATTTCTTTTTGAGTGTTTTTTTTTTTTTTTTTTTTTTTAAGTCAAGCCAGTACCAAAATTTTGAGACCCATTCAGAGAGAAAAGTGATAAAGTCTGTTTGACCACAGTCTTTGAAATTCTACTTACTCAGTGTCTTGTAGTCATCCCTGGCCTTGTTGGCTCGGATGAAAGCCTGAATCTTCACCACGTCATCAATCTGAAGAGTAAAACAGTGATTACTTAGCTGATTAATAGTCCATGATATCACAGTGCCACAGTAACCCAGTGTGAGTCAGTGAGGAAATGACTTGAGACATTTTAGAATGCTTAATGAGCAATCTGCCACACTGAAATCCCAAAGGATCAAGAGCAAATGTCAGTGGATGTGTCAAGGGAAATTTGTGTACAGGCAACACGACTTTGTGCTTTCATTAGCCTATTTACCAGGCAATTTCTTTATTTTGAGTGCTGAATTTGTGTTCTAAAATGAACAAAACTGTCTCTTAATTCTGATAAACTGACCGAAACTGAAGTAGCAGCAGTAAAAGTACTTTTATGTGACCAGGCTTGAGGCAACTGTACTGTACTTACATGATCTTTGAAATACTTTAGACGGTCTTTATATTTCTTGCGAGCTTGGTGCATCCGAACCATTGCTTGGATCTGTGATAAAATAAAATAAAGCCTTGGGTATCAGCTGTAAAAATACCACGTACGATATTAAAGGCATCAAGTGAGCCTTTTACCTTGACAGCATCTTCACTGTGGTCTTTCAAATACTGCTTGCGTTGTTTGAAATTCTTCCTCTGCTGGTAGCCTTTCCAATGGGCCTGAGAGAGAGAGATCAAGAAAAGTGAGACTTCACAGCAGCAATTTTATGTCCTAATAGCAGATATCAAACTGTAGCTGACCCTGAGGACATTAAGCACACACAAAAGGTTTAATTCTGTATTTTCTGTCACTGCTTACTATAACATAAGATTATTTCAGAGATGATGATGGATGGGGTTGACTTCACCTGTATGCATGTAACAGCTGGGTCTTGGGATTTCAGGAAGTTCATTCGTTCCTTAAGGCCATTCCTCACCAAGTAGCCACGGCAACGAGCTTGCAGCTTAGTAATTAGACTCTCATTGGCTAGCCACAGCTGCTCTCGATTGTAGGCTGTGGTTACCCCAGAAACCACTGACTGAAGGGGACAATAGTACAACTAGTTAAACATGCTTGTGAAAGGTTACGTGCATCCATTGTTGGACTAGTCCAGCAGCTTACCTGGATGTCTTCCTTGTTGAGTTGGGTGTTGTTTTGGAGGAAATTCTCTGGCTCCACCCAGGTACCCTCACCTGTCTTCACATTATAGTAGTAGTTGTGTCCGCCCTTCACCCAGTGTTTCACCCACTCACTACCATTATCACCTGGAGAGAGCACCATGAAAAAGACATAAACTTGTATCCCGTACAAATAATGCAGGCATCAGCTGAGCCAGTAAAAAGATGCATCATTCTTCAACAAAATTCAACAACTTCCATCCAAATCGTACAAATGGGGTCCAATATATTACATTTGAGTTTGAAATTCTGATATTTAATTATCGTGACTTTATTGGGCTAATCAGAGTGATCTCTAAGGACAGCTGGATGTGTGTAGCATGTTTCATGTCAGTAAGTTTACAATGTTGGAGTTAAAGGCTTTCAAAGTTTAACATTTTGACCTGTAAACATTTTGCTCAAACATGCCAGTCAATCTATGGTTTTATACACCAGAACCTAGTGCCAAAATGAATTATCCATCCAAATTTGTGAAAATTGGATCAGTGGTGGTTGAGATTCCTTACAACACCTCCATTACATTGCATCACACCTTCAAGTTTCGCCAAAATCAGGACACAAGAGCACAAACCCAACCATTTTAAACTTATGGGTGACAATAACTACTGCATGCAACTACTGATAAAACTGATTTGTCCCTCCCCTCGTTCATCAATCCATCTATCCATCCATGCACGCAACACTCTCTCACCTTCTTTCTTCTTCTCATCTTTGATCTTGGCCAGGTCATCCTGGTAAGTCTGGGCACACTCAGAGGTGACCCCATACAGTCCTGCCGCAGGGTTACGGAGAGCACCCAGGGTCTTAGCCGTATCGCCGCTATCAACTGCCTCATTGATGGCCTGGATGGACTGGGAGACTGCACAGACACAAACACAGACATTAGCCTTCAATGCACTATAATGTCACGGATATGGGGAGAGAAAGGGAGGGGGTTCTTCCATGCCATACACAGTATGTACTGTATGCACAACAGGTCAGATAAAATGGATGTTAGTGTGTATTCTTACACTGTACGGCCTCCTGAGTGTCCTTGTTAGCATTCAGTATGGCGTCCTGGATTTCATCCAGCCACAGCACAGCAGAAGGATCCTGGGTTTCCTGGAAGGACACGGGAAAATATGTTGATAAACACAACAGTCCAGAGCATGCATACACACAGACATACACATATACAAACACACGCTAATATAATTGCAGGACACCATCTCTCCTCTAATTGGCTCAGGACTGTATCTGTGTTGGAAACAATGTGACTCTACCAATCTGTATATTTTGTCCTCATAAGGAAGGTTTCACACCAAAGTTAAAACTCTCCTGGTGGTCACTGTTAGATAATTAGAATATCAAGATTATGACATCTGCAAAAGACATAATTTAGCTAAGAATTATTTATAAATATATTATTCATATATGAGCAAACACATAATGTAAAATTACATTATTTGTTTCTCTCAAGGAGAATATGCATAGACATACATTATTTGTTATGCCATATTGTGTAAAGTTATGACATAATAAAACGTTATTCTGATTCTAAAATAAGTGGATGTTTTGTATTCAACAATGCATAATTTCCATGTTGGTGGTAAAAACACAGAGAACCTAATACTGTGCATGAGAAAACCAAAGCACAGAAGTAGGCTGTGATGGTTTTTTTTTTTTTTTTTTTTTTATTCTTGATATTTGCAGCCTTTTGCATTTGTATATATACTTAATAAGAGAAAGAGGATTCTCAGCTTGCCTCATCTTCTTCGACACTTGGCATATAGGCATATGAATATCTTGAAAGTGTGATCAATCAATTGTGGGTTAAGCATATCCGTGATTGCAGCCACACCCTTTCCTCAAAACACAGCAAGTATCGTGGCTGCACTGCATCCTAGTCTACTCATTCTAGTCTATTGAAGCTGCTGTGAGTGGAAAATTGAGTATCTCTGCCTTTTCTACATGTACTATTGAATGTTCAATTTTTGTTCTGCTTTGCAAACGATTAAGAAATGAGTAAAAAGGCATTGAACAGCAAATGGCATCACATAAGATAAAACACAATACTTAAAAGCAGCAAATAAAATGTCATGGGTTTATATAAGATAAAATACAGTAGATTAAAAACAAAAAATTACACTCTAGCAAAAGAACACTACACATACCCAACCAGCCTCTGAATTTCAAGCATCTGTGCAAGATGCAATGTTGTCTGAGAGACTGACAAAATATGGTCACTGCTGATAATTTGTAGACAGTTGATCATTTTCTTGCTATCAAACTTGGGGAGATTTTTCCTGACGTTAATATCTACAACTGCTCACCAATCACTACAAAATCAATGTGTTTATAAGGCTACACCAAGAGGCTGACCATGAACCCAGCACTCTTCTATAACTATTATTTTGTACTGCAGTAGTACATAACTGCATGCAGATGGCAGTCTCTCTCTCTGTTTCAGTTTCTGTCTGTGTGTGAGTGTGTGTGTGTGCTTGCATGCTACCTGCTGGTGCTGCTTTCCAGAACACAGTGAAACAGGCAACGAATTTGCTGAGGGCCTCCCCCTCTCTCTTTCCCGCCCCTTCTTGTAGCGCTTAAGGCTACAGGAAGGAGGAGTGTGTGTGCATGTGTGTGTATGTGTGTGTGTGTGTGTGTGTGTGTGTGTAGGGGGCAGGGCCACACTTGGGTAGAGATACCTGATCTGAAGTTTCATATGCAAGGGGGGCAGGCAGCTAAGATCTGCAGCAGCACACACACCAAATGTAAAATGAGCTCTGTCTTCATAGTAAACAAAGCTGTACCCAGACAAGTGATAAGTATTTGTATATTTACAATAGGCGCTATAATTTGTATTTGCAGACGATGAGTCACTGCAGCTGGAGGGAGGAGCTAGACAGGGTGTGGTGCCAGAATGGGCAGGGGACTGGAGGAGGATTAGGGTGTAGTTTTCTTCAGTTCAACAAACATTGCATACACATCATGGAAATAGAGGAAGTGAAAGCTGAGGCAGCGGGTACTTTGGTAAATCATCCTTTCAGTATTTTTTCTAAGACACCGTGTCCAATATCATGATATTTATTGCCATACAAACAGTGAGCTCATACATGCTTTTAATTCCTTTGACACATAGAGTGTCGGGCAGTCACAAGGGAGCTTGTGAACACACATGCAGAACAAAACACATTATTAGACTGAAATGTATGCATCCTCAAATGACCCACTGTGTTATATTCAGCTTGTTAGTCAGCCGAGTCTGGGCAGGACTTCCTGCAATTTATCTAGGCCTCCAGCCCACAGTAAAAGCCGACTGCCTGACTGTCTTTCTTACTAACTGCTCTAATTGTACAAAGTTACTGAGGCAATGTCCAGAAATCAAAATTCAACAAATTCAACTGCAACACAACAAGCAGCATTTATTGGTCTTTCCTGACCTAACATCACCTGAAAACAGCCCTCACGCTACCCATGAATCTATGTGTTAGCCACATGGGTTCATTCTCATCAGTAGATAGCACCTCTATGAGGCTCTCCTTCCCCCAGCTGGGAAACACATGAGGTCCATCAGCCCTTTGAAATCCAACAGGAAGTTCACACTGCGCTAACCACTTCCTCTGTCTATAGCTGACCATCATACACAGTCACAACTCCAATCAGCAGCCAGAGGAAAGTGCATATGTGTGTGTGAATTGCCACTGCTCAACTGTTTGGCAAAATGCTTTAGGAGTAGTCCATCTAATACAGTGGTCAGCTTTCTGCCCATTTATGGAAGCAAATGACTGTGGCCCGACTTGTTATTTCCTATGCCTGTGAAATCACCAGGGAAATAGCTTGCTTTTTTTCTTTGCTCCTGTGTTGAATGTGTGATGGGGAAATGGAGCTCGTCAACAAACAGTCATCATGTTCCCACATGATAAATCCGAGACTTGGGATGTAACTGATGGCTGTTGACATTTGAAACAGTGTGGGCAGTCGACCAAGCATTTTGATACTAATCTTGATAAGGGACTTCACTTTATCTGTGTTTACACAGGATAAAATAAGACTGAGAACCAGAAAAGCATACACTGTGGGAGTATTTCTATTTAAAGGCTCTATCCTTCTTAGCCAAGAGAGAGAACATTTAACTCCGAGACTTTGGTTAATAAGAGCTCTAAGTTTCTGTTGAATGGTGATTAGTAATTTCCACCAGCATCCGCCAAGAGTGCAGCTCCTCCATATTCTGCTTTATGCATGTGGTAAAACCAAAACCAGTTACTCCCTTCTGACCTCACCTACAGCTCAGTTGGGCCTTTGTTTTTCCTATGTCAGGAAACTGTCCGAATATGGTGCTCTGTCTGTGACATCACATGCAAAAACACTGCATAGACGTGCACGTACAAGAACCACAACCATCACCATCACCTCACCAGGTCCTGATAACACAGGCAAATGAGTCAGAGAGAGCAGGGTACTGAAGCTCCTCTTTCTAGAGAAACATATGCCTCTATCAAAAGTAGACTGTTGAATTTTAAAATTTCCCTTTTTTTGTTGGAATCAAAGCTGGAGGTTTAATGAAAACATACAAAGAAGAGTTCTTTGAGTCAAGCATCAGAAAAGTGGAGAGTTAAAGCAAGAAAACAACAGCAGACATTGCCCATAGAGGAGACATGAGGAGGAAGTGAGTGGGGGTGAGGGGATGATCACACCATGACATCAGCGGTCTCGACGAGTCATGTGTGGCTGAGGGGTCTGAGTCACATGGAGCCTGCAACCCTAAGGGCCTGGGATCCCATTCACTATCACCAAACATTCATTACTGACAATAAAATACCAAGATATCTACGCAACACTTGGGTATTAAAATGACTGAACATTTTAAGTCTTGCTCTTTGATGTTAAATCGTTCAGTCGAGCGAATGAGGGGCTTTCTGGTGAAATAAAGGAGCCTACGTTGGCAATACTAGAGATCCTCAGGTCTTTGGAAAGAGCCTGTGTGAATGTCTGGTTGCATTTCTAAATGTGCAACCTGTCCATCTCAACAGAAGTGAAAAGACGTTACTCATTTCTGGGCTGTTTTTCACGTATTTATTTTGTTATTATATTACTTTGCTGACTGTTGATGAGCTACAGCTTTTTCAGTCGGGGCTATACAGCTCAAGACAAGACAGTTTACTGTGTCACTGTAACCTACATTTCAAAGCAAAGTTATCTTATTCACGTATACTCATGACATTATTGAATTGACCTACATTCACACTTCAGCAATCCTACGCTCTCCTTTTCCAATGTGCTTGCTACATATTAGTGAACAGCCAATTTTCTACTGGAAGTCCATAATGGCACCAGACACAGATGTTAGATTTGTGAAACAACTGCAAAGCTTCCACAGAAATGGTGAATGGCAATGTCAAAACGCTGTAAGATTAAAATTCTGTCTCAAGCTTGACAACAAAGTGTGTCCCTGCTCTTTGCTGCGTGTCTTCCCCTCTCACTCTGTCCTGTCTCTCCACTGGGAATGCCCAAAAATCTATCTTTAAAATACTTGAAAAAAAAACAAACAAACAAACAAACAAAAAAAAACAAACTCTTGTGACTCTCAAGGTGTTACGCATATGGATTCTTTGTCATTTACACCTCATAACAACAATATGTAGGTTCATTCTAATACCATTAATGCTTCTGCCTCCATTCAAACCATAATGCAAGTCATATAAAACACAAATTGCCAGATAATTTAACAATATAATTCAGCATCAAACTAAACTACTTGCAGACCACATTCCATCAAGGACCTTAACACGTAACTGTAGCCGAGCCGTGTTTGCATAAAATGACATACATTTGCATTGTGTTCGCCTAAATAATAGATATGAATGGAAAAAACAAATGTGTCCAGGAGTGACCAGGAAAATAACACAGCAGCAGGGAGATACGTGGAAATCCCCACACAACCCTTCCTTCTATGTATCTGTGTGTCTTGATCCTATTGGTTAATTAACTGGCTGATGACCACCCTTCTTGTAGACCATGTAAGGTGTAGTTTTTCATTCAGCTGTAAACAACCCTGAAGAATGACAAGTGTAACCTAAACATATTTTTTGTGTTCTTGCTCCATCATATCTGATAATATTACACTGAAAAAAGGAGCTTTATCCATGCATTAGCAAATTGCCTATGCTCAGTGACCCCTGTCCCCATACTTTGATCATGAAGGTGTGTCTTTGCTACATTAGCTAGAATTTCCCAGTTTGGAATCAATAAAGTAAATCTGTCTATCATTCTATTAGATAAAGTTTATTTTAGTTTAGTTTATCATGGAGAGTGGCCCAAACTGGGAATCACTGTCTAATCAACAGTAGTTCACCTGGACTTTTATCTTACAACGACATATGGGAGTGTATTTACAGAGCATCAGAGCTCAGACCAGCTGCCTCAAAGATAATTATTACCCCCAAGCAGGCAGTATAATGAACAGTAGACGCTTTACATAAACCCATGGTGATCTCTTATTTTGTAGGATATCTTATTTATTGTGTTTTTGTTTATGTATTCATGTTTTTTATTTATATATATAATTTAAAGGATGAGAGAGGAAGCCACATGCATTTCATTGCATTTGAAATTACATGGTACTTTTTAAGTGTATATGACAATAAACATGAACCTTGAGATTTAAGAGTGTATGTTAAATGGTAAATGGCATGCATTCCTATAACTGTTTTCTAGTCTACTGACCGCTCAAAGCACTTTACAGTGTTTGCCTCACATTCACCCATTCACACACACATTCACACACTAATGGCAGAGGCAGCCATGTAAGGTGCCAAGCTGCGCATCAAGAGCAGTTAGGGGTTCAGTGTCTTGCTCAAGGACACTTCAACATGCTCTCTGGAGGAGCCGGTCATTGAACCAGGAACCTTATGATTACCAGACAACTGACCTACCTCCTGAGCCCCACTGCCTTGTATATGTGCATGTACATATGTGTGTGTGTGTGTGTGTGTGTGTGTGTGTGTGTGTGTGTCTTACATGAGCCTTCTCTCTGCGGGCCTCTAGCAGCTTATCGTGGTAGTGCTGGGCCACAGAGGGGTCTACGTCTGTGAGCTTGGCTGACGGGTTCTGGAGGGCAGCCAGAGTCTTCTGGGGATTCCCCTCATCCAGAGCCTCATTGATCAGACCGATGGCAGCAATACCTGTAAACAGATGGACAGACGAACACAAACACAGACAGAAAAACACACACACACACACACACACACACACACACACACACACACACACACACACACACACAACATGAGTAAATGATCACACTTTGTAATATGAGGGGGAAAAACAGGAAGTTAGGAGAGGGAGGGTGACTGCACCTGTCACCAATATCAGAATATAATATCAGTCAAGATGTGATGGAAATACAGCAGGAGATTGCATTTATTTTTAAATCTGTGTTGATGTGTTCTTGAATGTTCATCTTTGTGGCAGCCAAATTAACTTTTTCAAAATAAAGATATATATTTTTTTAGATTTAGGGTTTTTAAGTATGTTAAGGTTAAGGCTCAGCCTTTGTGAGTGTGTGTGTATGTGAGTGCCTTACGTTCATGCTCTTCCTGCACAGTCAGGTTGACCTGGTCGATGCAGGCTTGAATGTCATTCCAGGTCAGATAGTCGCTGCCTTGCTCTCTGGCTGCTGCCTTCAAGCGCATCAGTTCATCCATGTACCTGCAGAACACACAGATACCACATCAATAGCCCTCTTCAACCCATTCAAATAAGTCACATAAAAAAGCAAACAGTACTCCCATAAGATGTCACAGATACCTGGTAGGTGCCCATACCTCTGTGCATATTCATCCTCCACATTACTCAGTCCAGTGACGGTGCTGGACAGCTGTTTCCAGAGGGAGGCTCTGTCTCCAACATCCAATGCCCCATTTATCAGCACCACTGATGACAGCATCTCCACTGCAACTAGCAGCTCTGGGTGGGACAAAGAGCCCTGCAGGACACACAACGTAATTTTATCTCATATGTCGGGCTGCCAAAAGACATTATTACAAAAAAATTAAGGACACCACTTTTCCATGGTGTTTTGCTTCCATAATGTTATGTATTTCAATTTGAAGTGGTACATCATGGAAATATGGAAAGTCACTAAGAACTAGATGCTACTTGGTGTGGTAAGTAAAGTCACCCACAGTAAAATGTATAATTTTAAGTCACCACAAAATCTGGATTCTTCAAAGTGAAAAAATTCTAGCTACGGGGACAAACACGTCTTAGGAAAAGGAAAGTGTTTCTGCAGCGTGGACTCCCATGCTGTTCTTCCCCATTGATGGTTTTCTTTAATTATCATGTATGCCTACTCGCATACCATGACGTAAACACTCAAAATACTGTATACTGCTTGCCATTATGTAAAAATAACGGAATTTTGACATAAAAATAGAGCTCCTAGCATTTTTTTTTCCATTTATTGTTTATTGTCTTACAAGAACAGTTCAAACTTAAATAAAATTTGTATAGTCCTCTATTCACCCACAGCCAAAAGAAGGAAATGGCCTATCCTGTTTACATGTGGCCAGCCAACAGAGTAGAGCAGGCTCTCTATTGGCTATAACTGTAAACAGGATCAGCCCATTTCCACCTTTATGATTACCAAAAAGTGCAGACCAAAACCCTGTCAGAAATCAGTTGCCAATTCATGCTGTGCTTGATAGTTGTACAAATAAATGCAGAATTTTGACTGACATGAGTGTAAGCGGATCATGATAATATTTTCATTTTGAGGTCAACTGTTGAGGCCAGATGTTTTTATGCCTATGACAACGCCGCATAAGGGAGGTGAGTGGGTTAGCAAGTATGAGCATTTGGGCTAGGTCTTCTATGCATAAGCACTTTCTTTCCTTTAAGGTCTGCATGTATGTTTTTAGATTTATTTATTTATGTATGAATGTGTGCTGCTGCAACAATGTAATGTAATTTCCTGTGAAGGATCAATAAAGTACTCATCATCAAGTAAGTATTTATGTTCAAGTCTTCTGGGTACCTCAGCGCTTTGCTGCTGCAGGCTGAGTAGTTCCCTCTGGTAGAGGTCTGCAGCGCTGGGGTAGACCTCAGGCAGCTGGGCATCAGGGTTCATCAGTTCCTCAACTGTCTTCTCTGGCACGCCCGCCCTGATGGCAGCATTGATACGCTCCACCGCCTGCAACACTACAAACACACAAAAGATGCACAAGTATAAGAAATACAGATATAGGCACAATCTTGAGACAATTCTGAGACCCGTGTGAGAAGATTTGTGAGCGTACGCTTCAGGTAGCTCTCTGAGATGTCATTGGCCAAGTCCACACCATTCTGCAGCTCCTCTCTAGTCAGAGCTTCACCTGGAGAAGACTAACAGGGAAGAAATAAGAGAGACAGTTATAATGAGACAGAGAAGCAGAGTTTTCTTAAAAAAATAAATGTGCAGTCCCACTCAGGGATTTTGCAGCAGAATGAGCATCTTTTCTGAAGAAAGTAATGATTGCAGCTTGTATTTCCTCATGACATGAAAACCTAAAAAATGACTCCACTGTATGTCAAGAGTTTCCTACCTGTTCTTTACCCTCTCGGTCAGCCAGCAGCTGTTTGAGGTAAAAGCCCTTGTTCTTGGCCTGCAGATTCTGTATGCCCATAGCCTTAAGGGCCTCACATAACTTGTCCTCGTCACCGCTCAGCAGGGCCTGCTCTGCCGCCTTCAGTGCGTTGCTCACTGTGAAGGAAGTATTGACAATTACCAACATTAAGGCAGATTTAACACACCATCAGTAACACGTTTTAAGGATCGATGAATTAACAAGCTGGTAAAACGATGTATGTGTTCACTTCACTTACAGTTGACTTTGTTGACGTTGCCCTGGATCTCAGCCTGGGTGAGAAGCTCATCGTACACATCTCTCTCTGCATCGGCATTCTCCACCAGCTGCTCCGAATGACAGCAGCAGCAAAGAGGACACAACAGTGTTATACATTACTCCTACTTAATGTTGTAACACAACAGGGTAGGAAATCAAACTTTTTTTGGGGGGTGGGGGGGTATTTGAGTCCTTTTCTGAGAAAATTTCATTCAGAAAATTACCACCCCATTTGTACCTCTTAATATTTGATTTATTTTAAATCATAATATACCACATATCCCACAATGCTGGTAACTGTTAGCAGGGCTTACATATTTTGCTTCTTTTGCTGCTAGATTTTTGGTACCAGAAGTTCTACTGCTGCAGGCTGCAACTCTGTTTTTTCTTGAACTGAACAAAATCCCTTAGTCATAGGATCCCATAAATCGCCTGTAATGGCCCACAGGGGATACAGTCTCATTTAAATGTGAATATAGGACAACTAAACAAATGAAATGTGTACGAGGTAAAAATAAAAAGGGTGCCCCAAAACATTTTTGCTCCTTTCAATTTTACTATTTATTTCTGACCCAGTAGGCCACCCTGTGAAACCCAGAACAGTATTCACCACACACTATGATCCACTGGTATGGAGGCAAAATATTTCGCACCCGTTTGCGAGAGCTGGCCACCTTCTCTCCCTTGGCATGGTAGAGAGTGTCATGGTAGTGCTGGGCAGAGCTGGGATCCAGGTTGACGAGCATGGCATTGGGGTTCTGCATTGCAGCTATGGTGCCTTCAGGTACTCCCTGATCAATGGCTTCATTGATAGCTATTACAGCAGCATGCACTGAAAGTGGAGGAGGAGAATGGTAAGGATCTGGTTTTAAATAAACGGGAAACTGTTACCGGTTAAAAATTGATGGATAATATATTCAAAAAGAGTTAGGTATCTCTTTTCAAATTGAAATGCGAAGAAGACTTAAACATTTTATGATGTATGATGGGATAACAAGAGAACCAACCAAATTACACAACAACTAGGTAGGGGATCCTGACTTTAGTCCCACCCACTCCCAATGATATCTGAGCCCTTCTTACATGCAGCTTCATCCACTGAGAGCTCATTGGCCAAAATCCCACCAATCTTGCTGAAGGCGGGCATCTGGATTCCATATTTTTCCAGCTCACTCTTCATGTTGTTGATCTCCTCCTCTGAGAGAGGGAAGATAGAGGAGAAGGAACAGATCCATGGATCACAGCAGTGAAAAAAGAGGGAGTGTGAGCGGGGCTTGCAGATGGGGGCAGGGTTAGAGAAGTGAGAGACTAGGGCCCTCAGTGGGAAAGAGAGACAGCCTGTTCCTGGCTTGTGTGTGATAATCAGATCCCCGACTCTGGCTCTGGGACAGGGAGCTGAGCGGGAACTCGAACGACAGGAAAAGCTCTCACAATTACTAATGACTTTCACATTGCCAGCAGCTCCTCCACACCAGTGCCTGCTGAAAACTCCTCCCTTTTCTTTGCTCTCAGCCCTACTGCTCTGCTTTCAGGAAAGCAAACACATTTAACAAAACTGACATCTTTTCTTCTCTTGCCTCTACATTTTGTGAAAAGTGTGCAAAGGTTATGAGATATCTAACAGCTTGGACATAGAATGACATTATTGGCTATCAAAGACAGAATGGGGAAAAGAGCTGACTCATGGACTGAGGCTGTTCAGGCTTACTCTTACCCGTAAAATCTACTTTTCCATACAGGTCCTGGATCTGGGGCGCCAGGCCCAGCTTAAACAGGTACAGGCTGTAGAAGAGGAAAAAGAAAAAATGAGCGATGGAAAACACTGCAATAAATGGAGAACAAGGAGTGTTTCAGGTTTTATATGATGGGAGGGATGGAAAGCAGAATTGCTCAAAAATATGACCATATTATTCGTTGGAATTTTTACATGCACCTACTGCTACAGTATGAAGTAAACATTAAGATATCTCATATTCCATGAAATAAAAGTAAAGGGGTTTTGATATAAATAGGATGAAAATAGAAGTATATGGAGAATAAGCTACCAAGGTGAAAAGGTCATCTTTGATTTCACTGTGACTTTCATTTATGAAGCCAATAAAGGACACCCAGCCGACATGAAAACTGTGCTGAAGATGTTATTATGAGCTATCTAAGTCAAATAACATGACACGTTGCTTGATTGCTCTTCTTCTTTGTTGTAGTATTGGTATCCAGTTTGAAAAACTTTAACTCAGTAATGCAATCAAAGTCATATTTGTGCATCACAACAAACACGAGCTGGAGCAGCTGCTGTAACGAATAGCATGGCATGTTCTCTGCTGTGGCCTTTAATAGGTAATGAACATACATTTGTGGAGGCATCTGGGTGCCACCTGGTTGTGTGTATGTGTGGGTTGGGGGGCTTTTTAAGCCTAACAAACTATCAGTCATGTAGCTTGGAGCATGGGTACACACACACACACACACACAAACAAAAGGTGGAGCATCTCCTCCCTCTACCATGCCCTTCCTCTGCTCTGTTGGTTGACTTCCTGACTCAAAAGGCCTCTGGACGCTGCACCAATTTTACATTTACTGGAATGCTCTATTAAAAACAAACTACTACATCTTTTGGCGTAGGTAAGGGGGGGAGGGGGTGATCACCTTGCAGTGCTCAGTGCCTCTCTGCTGAAAAACTGCACTGATCACCTCATAAAAATGTCAGACGTGAAGCATGCTTAGACCACAGATGCAAGGGAGTATATACATTTTTAAGTGTTCATGCTTGAGTAACGTGAGCAGTGAGAATCTGATAAATGAGGAATTCCTGTAATTCCTACAACAGGGAAACATTTACCTCCTAAACAAAATATCCGATCTGTGTTTGATGGCCTCTAAGCTCTTAACCTCATGCTTTTCAGTCTATTGAGTAAACTGGCAGCAGAGGAATCTCACCAGTTGTGTGTTTTGACTTCAGCATATTATCATATTGCAGGGCTAGACGGTCTGGGGGCTGACATTACAATAAGGCAAAGAGACAGAGGCAGAAAGAGAGAGTACCTGAGAGCATGTATACAGTAGATGCAGCGCGGCATGTTCTTTCTGTCATATATGTCTGTGGTTTCTGGATAGAAGATCTGAAACAGAGGTTGGGACAATGATTCAATCAAGGCAGTGATTTCAGCTCATTCCCAAGCATGGTAACATACCAGCATGTCCCAGCATGTTGTACGGGAGTAGTCCGGGATATTAGCTCAAATGGGGGATTACACAATATAAATAGGAATTCACATGTCCTGGCATTGTTATTGGTAGTTCAACCAACACAGGCTGCTGAGGGCAATGCCGATATTTTTTGCACTAAAGCTGCCTCTGGCTGTCATTTTGTGGTGATACCTCAATATCCAAAAAATGTCTGAAATATTAAATGACAGAAGCACATAGTGCAAAGACTGGAGAAATAACATAGTTATCCTATTAATACCACATGTTTGTGAATTTCAAATAGTGATAAAATTTTTAAATTAAAATTTCCAACACCATGAAGAATAACTAAGCTTAATTCTAAAGAGTTGTCTTGCAGAGTCATTCTGCTTTGTTTATGGTCCCATAAATTCAGGTTGCAGTCCAGGGTGGGGAGTGTGGGTCTGATTATCTAAAAAAATATATATATTACATATAGCCACTATTATCGTAATACTCAAAATGATCAGATATCAGCTCCAGCGTTTTTTGAAACTGCACGTAAACATGTCAATGTGTTGGTGCGTGTGTGTGTCTGAGACAGAGACAGAGAAAGACAGAGGGACCGCTGGCCATGCTCACCTTTGGCAGTCCCTTCTCTGTCATGGCATTCAGCCACTGGATAACATTGTCTGTGTGTCTGAAATGGAGACCCGTTGCCTGTAAGAGAGAGACCAAACTTCAGCAAACAAACGCATCATTCATTCCCACCTCACAGAGTCACTCTGGACCGACTCACATAAGACAAGAGGCACAGTGAACTGAGGCCCTATTCAGCCGACTGCTGCTGCCAAGTTCAAAGACAAAGGAGGGAAGCACATACCCTCGGGGAATATGTGCTTAATGAACTGTTCACCTCCAAGTCAGAATTCAGTCATTATCTACTCACCCCACCATATCTCAAACTTCTGTTTAAGTTTGTAGGACCACCAAATACAAAGCGAGTTAGTCCTATTCTCAGTGTTCTCCTAAACTATCAATGGTAACATCTTTTTTACAGCTCAAAAAATATGAAACGTCTATAAAATTCCTCCAAGTGTTATATGGTCAAACAATTAGACTGTGAGACTAAAAATCCAATAGAGGCGTTTTGGCCAAAATGTTGGAGCATTCCTTTAACTACATTTTCCAGTCATGTGTACCATACCGAAGACCCCACATTCCTACAACATCTGGGTGACTATTGGCGCTTTCAAAAACAGGCAATGTCAATGAGGCAAACATTCCACTTTTGGACCCAAAGTGCAATTGTTTGTGAGAGCTGTTTTGAGAAATCTGACAGACATTTGATGCTTTTTGGCAGCTGTTAAAAGTTGGTCCCTTTAACTTCAAATGGTCTTTAAATGTGCCAATGCACACCCTACCATTTTTGTGACTGCATGCAATTTTGGCATAGACGGCCCCATTGGGAAACAACCAACACCAAATCAAACTTCTGACACGACCAACATGGTGAGAGGTTATCATGTACAGGCGTGATGTATGCTTTTGTTTTCACCTTGTAACGTGTCTGCTCACGGTCATAGATCTTCTTGAGGGAGACGGTGTGTGGAGCAAAGAAGTGGCCCAGTTTGGCCAGATAAACGCCGTTCCTCAGCCCCTCCTCCAGCTCTGTGGTGGGGGGTAACTCCTCGTCCAGACATGCCTCCATCCATCTGCAACGAAAGCACAGAGAGCACACGTCACAGATCAGAATAACAGCATGCAGAATGCGTACAGATATTTATGAAACAGACAGTTCATTTTCCCAAACAGAGGAATAAAAATTACATAAGTATAAAAAATTTACATAAGTTTTGTAAATAAATATCCTTGATTAGACTTGATTTATGTGGCATGGAGTCACTTTTTCTACATCTTTGCACTGCTGATACAGCTTCTAAATAAGGAAAAATACAAAAAAATAAAACAAACCAAAAAAAAAAAAAAAACAAAAAAACAAAAAAAACATAAGGGCCATAAAACAAAACTGCACTTTAAAAGTCAACATACAGAAAAGTACCAGCAGATTAGTCAGTACATAGTAGACACGTGCATACACTTTCAACTACACTGCTGTGACCTGAAAATTATTTAGCAGTGTAGCAGTTTTCATGGCTCAGTTTGTGCCTCAGTTTTTAGGCCACAGATTGCCTCAGACTTGAACTGACTCTGAATTTGCGTACTTAGAAAAAAAAAAAAAAACTAACACAAAAAGCTAAGTAGGGTTTTTGCCAGTGGTTTGTAAAAGTTGTGCAATTTAGCTACAGAAAGCCTTTGTATGTAGTTCGTGAAGAAGGCAAAATGTAATTATTATTAATCAAAAACAGTGTGCAATGTTCTGCATCATGAAAAGTGTTTCATATAATGCTAAAAAAAATTTCAAAGCCACTTTATTAGCTCCTGGTACAAAAAATCTTCCATTAAAATTTTATTTTTAATTAATAATAACTACTTCAGTATACAGTACATGTAGCCTATTCGTTTTACATTTACATCCTGAAGGGGGAAACATGACATAAATACAAAAAGGGATATATATACAGAATGGAGAATAAGTCATATTGGTGATTATATTGATTGTGGAATAAATCATAATAAATGTGGACAGAACTTTTCACTTTTCGTACATTATTTCATTTTCAGTGCTTAGAACATGAAAATAAATAAATATAAGCAGGAAGCAGGTGGAAGGTGACCAGGTGGACGGGGGCTGAGATACTAATAAACAGGACCTGCTCAAGTAAGACAGCATAGAAGTAGCCTGTATAAGAAGCTGTCTGCAACAAATTTTGCTTTAATAAATCAACTGAAATGTTGAAGGCTTCCCTTGGGCCAATTGGTAACAGGATAGATCATTACCTCTCTGAATTTGTGTCTGAAATATTACCAGAGGTTCAACAGCCCAGTCTATAGGCTATCTGCTGGCCCATGTGAAATCTTACACTGTAGTAACTAAGGGACCTGAAGCCATTTCCCAAACACTTTGTTGTACCCGCAAAAACAAACACACATTAATATCTGGCCTGTGGTAACCTCTCGTCCTGTACGGTGAGTTCCCAGCATTCCTCCTGTGTGACATTTCATTTCTTTGAGGTCATATTGTGGAGTCACATTCCTGCTGTGTGCCCATGTCAGCTGTGGGCCACAGAGTAGATTTACTGAGCTCGCACACTGAGATGGAAATGTTCCATGGACTAGATCCATGCAATTAGTTTGAATGGAGTGGATTCCACCACCTCATGTCTTCACCCTGCAGTAACTATGGATGCAGTTATCATATTTTTTTTTCACTGCCAACACTAATTCAGAATAACAAACTTTAAAGAAAAAAATCTTCTGTGGATCCTCTTACTTTGCTGTATATCACAAGTCTATGCATTCCAGAAGATATTTTCTTGTAAAGTGCTAGTATACATTTTTTTTTGGTGCACCCACTTTCCTTAATCTTGCCTCCCTTCTTTTGCTGCAGTTCCTTGGATTCCCAGAATGCCTTTCTATAACCCTCAGACAGGGGACAAGATTGTTTTGCTTTCAGTCCAAGGTGGTTAAATGGGCACAAGGCTATAGCTTGATATCAACTAGTTTGTGAACACTGGGGCATGTCTATGATTGCAGCTGTGCCCCATACTCAAAACATATGTCTTGTGTCTGCAATGCATTCAGTGTATTGGGGCATTTATGGGTGCAGAAAATGGTTTATACCTCTTCCACGACGGATAGGTTGTCGAATACTCACACAAAATGGCGGCTATACACCAAGAGGCCATTACTCTTTGATGCTGAGGGACTGATATCAAAACCTGGTGTTCAGCACTGATGTTTTAGATTGCTGGAATTTTCTTCTATCACATTCCCTTATAGCTGTGCTGGAAATATCTCAGGGTGCCCTCACAATGTCTACATTTGGTCACATATCCACAGGAATGAGAAAAACATTCTAAGAAATGACAAAAGATAAAGTGACACAATGGAAATGTTCCATGGACTAGATCCATGCAATTAGTTTGAATGAGCAATGGAGACAACACAGACCCCATATGACAAAGCCAACTAAGATTTTTTTTTTTCTGCTATGCCACACACATGTTGGTATAAGGTTTTAGTTTTGGAAGAAATCTGTGACATAAATGCCTTTTTTAACCTGATACAGGCTGAAAAACCCAAGCTGGTATTAGTATCCAATGTATGCATAGTTATAGCTGCCCTCCTCACTTACAAAAATCATTCAGCATTTAAAAATAACTATATTATCCCAATATGTGATATATCCATGTACCCTATGCAGGAATTGTATACTCCAAGTTATGTGCAGTGGTATGTGTCTGTGCTGGTTAATGTGGCCTCAAGTATCGTTCTCTGATATGAAAACCATGAGTTTATCATTGGCCATGAGGCATTTCACTGTTGGAGAACAGACAGAATGAGGTCAAACACAGCCTTTTTAAAAAGGCAAACACTCTCTCTCTGTTCATTTGCTTAGAAAACACTCTCCCTCCTCTGCAACTTCCGTCTTTGTAAGGCAACATCGAAGTTAACTACATCATGAGTAAGATTAAGAGACCCCCACACACGCCCATGTGTCTGTATTACTGGTGAGAGCATACACTGACTGCACTTGCTCCATAACTTTACCCTAATTCTTATATCAACCCCCAAAACCAAGTCAGTGTCTCTACTTTGGAGAATTTTCCTCATCTTTTAGAGGGAATTTGGTCCTTGCAAGTGTACAAATACACAAACATACACATACACACGCCTTGCAGCACACAGGTCGCCGAACCCCCAGCTGAAACAACTCCCCTCCCAGGAAGTCGTGCCATGGGGTCTCCAGACACAGGCCTGCTATTGAGGGCAGGGTGGCTGGCCCTGAGGCAAGAGGCCTGAGCTGGCCAGCTAGGAACAACCCCCTCCTTTCACTCCACACTGGAGCAGTGAAAGGCTCCATAAAGGCTCCAAACTAATGGTTCTTTTATCAGGCCAACACACCCTTTCCAGCCTAGCACAAACACAGACACACCCTCCACTTTACAGGCAACTCCAGCAGCTATGCATGG
This sequence comes from Myripristis murdjan, assembly GCF_902150065.1. Classification (NCBI taxonomy): domain Eukaryota; kingdom Metazoa; phylum Chordata; class Actinopteri; order Holocentriformes; family Holocentridae; genus Myripristis; species Myripristis murdjan. The sequence continues at coordinate 31,009,583 of NC_043982.1, read as the reverse complement.
GATTTTAGACTGCTGACAATTAAATTCCAACAACAGAGAATAGCTGCAAAAATAAATGTGAAAGTGTGAACATGACACTAAATGGACATGATTAGACATGGGTCTAGTGTGGAAGACAGCGAGATAAACAAGAGACTGGAAGGTTCAAGAGCATCCTCTGAAACAAGCTTAGACTGATTTAGACTGACTTTACAATTTCTTTGTGTATGATTATTCATGATTTTGGTGTAAAAACATGTTTCAGCAGGACTGTAACTGTATAATGTCCGTAGAAATCATCCAGAACTGAAGCGCTCATGTCTGAAATCAGCCTCCAAACTTTTCTGTTAGATGTTCCGGTTAGGACAAGAAGTTAAGCTTAGACTTTAGGATTAGGGATGGAGTTTCTGTCAGAAAGCCTCAGGTGCTGATTGTAGACATGAGCCAACTGATCTTACGCTGTAGAGGAACTGTAACCCTGGCAACAACTTTGTGACCCTATAGCAGAACTGCACCACAGAAATGTAAACAAATCCAGTAAGACTGCTATTTAGACTTTAACTAGTGATCAGTCCTCTCTGAATAAATTAAAACGTATATTGGAAAAGCCTCGGTTAGCCCAGTGTTTGTCAGCAGTAACTAAAGAGCAATGCCATTTAGACAAAAGCAGTCGCTAGGTCATCCAATTACAAATCAAAAATTGGACCTTTGACGATGGAGTGATGATTATTTAGCAGTCTGTTACAGTGAGGAATAAAGTATTCAATTAAGCACCACAACAATAAATTATAGCAGACCTTTTCATAGCATCCATTTTGACATGAAATAGCAGGGTAAACTCAGGTGATACTAATGACATTAACTTAGGTTACATTCCAATTAAGTTTAGCCGAGCCTGTCCAATGAACCAGAATGCACAACACCAAGAGCCTGGCTCTGTTAGACCAAGATGGATACAACAGGAGAAAGGATGCGAGACTAACAACAGGCAGAGATCCAGAATGCAAGAAGCAGTATCCTGTCCAGTGTCACATCCTGAGTGCTGGCAGGAAGCCGAAGCTGCTTCAGAGTTCAGAGGTCAGGCTCATAGGAAGAGGCCTGCTAACTGACCACTGTCTCTGCAGGAAGACATACAGACACCTCGCCGCTGGTCACTCTCAGGGCTGCTGTCTAGGTACATCCTCTGCTCTACTTGAAAAGGTCTATTCTTGTCAGTTTCAATCCACACAGAGCACCATAACTAGCGTGTCTTATCCAGCAGAATTACTTTATTGGTGCAGTTTAACTGTAGTCAGAGCACACACGCGATAACAAAGGTGTTTGGCTGCAGTGAGTCAATGAATAACGTTTTGTCTATGGAGGTGGAGAATCCACTGACTGACTGCCTGGCTTCCTCTTTCCCAGGTATTTCCTGAGCCACAAATATACAACTCAATCAGGGCTTCCCCTGAACTTCTTCCTGTTTTATAACAGATAGCTAGCTGTTTATACTAACACACAACAAGCCTTGTCATTACAATGTAAAGATATATTGTTTACTTGTCCCTCTTAAAGAGCGGCTTAATGGATCTCTGTTCACTCAGTAGAAAGGCTGGGTCATGTTGATCCCTGTAAGGAAACACTTCTTCCTCTTGCAGGTCGTCCAGACTTTAGGTTGCTCTGCTGCCCCAAAGTCATTGCAGGACTTTCTGATTCTAGCCAAATATTCTGATCCATAACAGAAATTATATATAATTAAAATGACATATGTTGTTGTGTTCACTGAATTAAAATAAAAAAACATCCACAAGGTAGATTTGAGCTTTGTCAATGCATTGTGCTATTAATACAAACTCATCACTTCCTGTAAACATTTCAAACTGAAAGGCCGCTAGCATTTCTGTGGAAAGAATCCCTTCTTTTCTTAGCAAGGCTTTTATTGTGAAATATTTGCAAGACCATGTTGTGGAAAATTCAGTGACTTGCACAGTACCACAAAGCACCACATCACGCTTCACTGGCATGCTTACTGTACGATAGGTACTGGGAATTTATCCACCATTGTTTTAATCCCTGGTCTGTATTTGGGGCCCAGCCTTTATTTGTTTGTGCTTAACACGCCCCTAGCCATTCCTACTTTTTACTGCATACCGGTTTTTATTTGAGGAACATACAGTAGGTTCAAAATGCACTCTGTGTGAGGAACTATAGTGGCAATACTTAACAGTTAATGTATCCACCGATACTTCCATCCACCATCTTTGCAATGGTTTACAACAGCCTAGACAGTATCTCTGACCAGTTACACACAAAACAGGCATTACAAAGACAAACATTATGCTGCCTTTGGACACAATTCAACAGCAGGACCAAAGGGAGAGGAAGGGGGCAAAAAGTAAAGTGACGACAACCTCACGCTGATATGAACAAGCTGTCAGTCCTTTTGAACAATGCACTGTTTTGTATTGTACTTGGCATTACGTATGTGAGTGCACCCATGCGTGTTTGGGAAAAGGAAGCATGTTTACAGAATAACTGGAAGGGAAAGGCAAATGTGCGGAGTGCCTTATCTGAACACAGCAGAATGTCAAGGTACAGACTAGGGCTGGGTGATACGGACAAAAATCAAATGTCATGATATTTTTGACTGAATGCCTCAATATTAATACTGTGATGATATTATCGGGGTGACTGTTGATCCTTGTGCAAAAATATTTACACAAGAGATTTTTGATTAATAATCATTAGTGATGGGAAAACGATGACTAGACAGTAAGAGGCAAATTACAGAACTAGAACAGCCTAATAAGTTCAGAAATTTGCATGATTTAACTGTTGAAGCCTTTAAAACCATGGCATCCCAATATGACGATATCCAAAATCCCTGACGATATCTAGTCTCATATCACAATATCACATATGTTATCAATATATTGCCCAGCTCTAATACAGACACACTTTTCTATTTGTTCCTGCTGCCTTTCCTCCCCTCCCTCATTCTATCCTGCTTTCTCTCCCTCGTTACCTCCCACCTCTTCCACTGTTATGCTGAACTGGTGTCTAATTAAGAGGAACTCGAGAAACAGGGCCAGTTTGTGCAGCACCAGGAACAGGGTAAAAGAGCAACTATGCAAAACTCTGAAATTACAGGGAAAAACACTCCAGAAATCTCTTACTAGTCCTGAGGGAGAGTACACTCTGAATCCAAACTGGGGATTCATGAAACATGGTGCTGTTTGAGAAAGACAAAGCACAAAGGGAGAGAGGCATAGAGAGAACTAGAGGAAAGATGACAAGAGGGAGCAAAGATGAGTGAGAGCCAAGTTGTCCATTACATGCTTTACTGCAACACTGGAATCCTGCACTGACTGACCCTTCCCCAGCCAGCCACACTCTTCCAGTCAGATCGCAGCTGTGCTGACACTGTTCCCCTTCTCTGTGCATGAGCACTCCCACTGTGGTAAAATGTGGGACAATAATCAGCCAAATCTCTTATTCCAATGTGCTTCTTGTAGGCCTGGGCGGGATACTGAAAAATGCACAAATAGATTGTGATTCTCTCACCAAGGTAATTTTCCACACGTTGGTATGTTTGGTTAAATCCCTCCTCCACAGCTTGCAGTGTGCTCTGGGGCTGAATGATATTGCAATTATTTTGAAAGATATTGTGGTTTCCGTATGAATCATGATGTCCATGGGAACGATCATTTTTGCATCATAATTTTTATTTTCACTAAAAAAAAAATATGAAATGATGATGTGATTTTCACTAGGGTCTATACCAAACAAATGTTACGTTACATCTGGAAAATACAATGTATTGGAATGGGTGTCTCTGTAGCACCACAATAATTCATTTAATGATATTTTATCATACATTTTTTCCTTTATCACAAATACTGCAGCTCCTGCAATGTGGATATTGCACATGGCCATATTGTGATTTCAATCATATTTTGATTGTTCAGCCCTTGTGTGCTTTTCAGAGAAACAACAACATAAAGTCACATCAGGTCCACATCTGCCTCATCCAGCCTACGTGCCTCAATAAAACAAACTTTACAATATAAAAAGACTCACCTATAGTTCTGAATGAGTGTCAATGCCAAACCTGAGTTCAAACAACTTAAAATATCACTATCTTATTCTACATTGTGAGTGTATGGCAAGGACAAATGTGACATTTATGAATCAAGGCAAAAAAAATAAGCTTTATCATTAGAGGTAAATGTGGCAGTGTACAGTAACATGGATTTCAGCTGTTATCACTTGGCCACATTTCCAGTGAGTTTTTAGGTGCGACAGGTTTTAAGACTTGTTCTGACTCCTTGGTAAAAGCATAGCGGCCCTACTGATGTGGATATGGTCTTTGCCCCATCACAAGAGACACTGGCCCTGAGGGCTTCTCAGTAAGTTGAATTACTAATCGGCTCCCATCTGACCTGCAGGGTTATTACTCATTATTATCCCCAATTAGGTCATCTTAGGGACCAAATACCAGCAAGGGCTGACATAGTAGGAAACCAAGCACGCCTGAGGCAGTCAGGGTAGCATGGGCCTGCTGATAAACCACGGGGGTAGGGGTGCGGGTGGGAGAGGTGTGGGGTTGGGGGAGGCAATAATACAGGCTTTCTACCAACACGTCTGCCACTCAGCATACCACCTCACCTCGCTACTTTCTCAGTTTAATCACCATCTGTGAGCCAAACACTCAAAACAGTTTGCCCATGACGGATATCCAAACCGGAAGAGTAAGTTCTAGTCTCGGGTTTCACAGGCGGCCAGGTGAGAGACTGGCTGGGGATGGGCGCAGGGTGGGCGGGGGGAGGGCTCTTGTGGCTGACAGAGCCTTTATGGAGCACTGATCCCTTCGTTTTTCACAGCTCATTCAGATACAGCAGCCTTTCTGTACAGTATACTGACTACTTGTGCTTTCACTGCCGCCCCTTAGCAACCACTGCTATTCAGGCCGACTTGCAAACGCGAGCAGCCCTATAACATTTACGCCAACCAAAATACAGCACTCAGCATTGTTGACTTTGTAAGGCACACTGCACAGTGAAATGCCACGGCCTTAAAGTGATAACTACGGCAACTTTGGTGTGGTAATTGCTGTGGTATTTTTGTGCTGCGCTTGCCAGAGATCACTTGTCATTAAAATGGTGTTGCCAAGTACTGTGACGTCTTTTTATCTTAGAATTTCTGTTGATGGAGTTTTAGTGTCTGCAGGTGGCGCTCTTTTATTTGTATGTGCAGCCATGGTGGCTACCACTGCTCATGTTAACTATCCAGTTCTGCTTCTACTTCCTCCACACAACCTGGAAAGGTAAAATAAAAATACATCACTTCCTGAATGCTGGTGGATTTTTCCTAGGAGAGGAGCTACCAAAACCAGAGCATTCAGAACAGCAAATGTAAGCTTTCATGAACTGGACATGGGTTAAATCACTACTGTGTTAAACCAGTAAGTGACAGAGAGTAGAAACATCTAACTGTATTATTGGGAAATTGGATTTTACAAATAAAGTAAAAACCCTTTAGCCCTTTATCCCAATACCATGATACTTGGAGCTAGCAGAGCAGGATCATGCTCAGGATTGCAGCAGTCACCTGAGGACAGATCCTATCAGAGTTATCAGAGAGTTTCACCATGAAAATGTTTGTACACATCACTCTTGAGCTTTTCTGTAGCACACCATGTCAGGCGTGACATTACAAAACATTTATTGCAGCAGCAGCTATACACAAGAGCGGCTGGAAAATATTTGAAAACAGGAAACTAGCAAATGGCCAACAGTTTAAGGGGAAATGGCCTGCTGTTGCAGTGAGACTAAGTGAAGATGAAATTCATTAAACTGATGAGAAAAGAGAGCGCTCTGCTTCTGTTGTTCATGCCATGAATGACGGCTGTGGTCCAACATTTGTGATCATTTATTCTTAAAAGAACACAGGTGTCATTTACTTGTCTATGTCCAATGTCCCATGATATGGGTAAATACAGTTTTTAATATTTACTAGGTTTTTGTTGTTTTTAAAACTTGACAGTGTAAAACCTATCTTTAAAGTGACTGTTATCCTAAAACACACAAAATAAGAAGACATGGATGGGAGAATAAAGTTTATTAGGATACATGTTTTTGAGGAATTATTTCCTGGAAGACAATTCTATTTTTTCCTGTAGGTGTCAGCTACTGAACGTGTAACATAATGCAGCACTGATATTAAAACACTCAACTCAGCACAATGACATAAAGATACAAGAGAAAGCTTGACCAAACCAAATGAAGGCTTCATGTCCACTGTGATGGATTACTTCACTCTGGAAATTGTTTTCCAAACTGCACAAGAATGAATGGTAGCAAAGGAATGGCTCATTTTCCCTTCTTGGGACGAAACGGGCCCTGCAATCTCCAACTATGCTGACTGTGTGCAAACACCAGGGAGGACAAATGGAGAGCAGAGGAGATGCTGGATCACTAGCACAAATTTTAAAAACGGTTAAAGACAGTTTGTTCCTTTAAAGCAGTTCTCTAGAAACTAGAGTTTATTGACTCTCCAGCAGGCGGGCCTGACAAGACAAAAACGGTTAGAGCTATGCATTATCTCACAGTCAATGATGTAACCCAATAAACATGCGAGTACTCATCTCAGTCCCCTCTTTGACTAAATTTTTATGTCAGGCATAGTTTCTACTCACAGGCTTCAAACCTCTGCAAAACAAATTGGAGAAAAGGAAGAGCTGATTTTACAGACGTCAGCTTTTCTTTATCTCTGACTAAAACAAAGTGTATTTTTGGCAGGGGCGGTGTGTCTTACTGTCACACTCACACAAACAAACATGATGACCTAATGAGAAAGGATTGTCTGTAAAAGCAGGGCGACAAAAAGAATTCTGCAAGTCAGGCTGCCTCTATGCCCAGAGTCACGACGACAGCATGCTGTCTGTCAGTCTGTCTGTCAGTAAGAACTGGGAGCAGATCTCACCAAGTGGTGCTATGAAGGTGGGGTGGATACAGCTGTACAAACTGAACTGTCACCACGACAGATTCCACAGTGAAAGATTTTCTCATGCTGCTAGATTAAAATATGCAGGAAAACACCGCACAGATTCAAGAGCCTGGCCTGCTGTCACAGTGAATGCTGTATCTGTGTGTGTGTGTGTGCGCGCAGATGAACATTGCACTAGTAAATAACCTTTGATCTGTACTAAATAAGGTCATTACAAACCCTATCCACTTCTCCGTTCCTCTCAATGTGGGAAGTAATGGAAAAGTTCATCACCAGGGTTAAATAAAGGGTAATTGCTTGACTCGCTTCATGTACGAAATGTCTACTTCTCAACTGGCTTAGATGTAATGGCCATAATGAATAACCTTGGAACAATTATGTGGGCTACACACTGCAAATGGTAAGTGGCTGTCATGGAAGATGTAGGCGTCTTTGCAATTAAAAAAAAAGCAATGATCAAAAAAAGATTTGACTAATTTCAGGGTTTACAAACTCAGTTGTACATCAAATTCAATAATATTTCAATGACTTTCAAGGTCTTGTTTGATAAATTTGAGGACATAAAATTGGCCTGTAGGACACTGACACTAAATATTGTATGGGCCTCATTTTTACTCTCTACTCAGGCCCAGAGAGCTGAGGTGTGTTGCTGAATGTTGGCACTTCAATTTAATTTTTTTTCCAAGGAATTTGTTCATTTTCAAAAACATTTAACCCTTATTTCAAGAATTTTAAGACCGTTTGGGAGTGCTAGCATTTGTTTATTCAATGCAAAACACTGTGATGTAACTCCAGACAGCTCTGTGTGTGTCTGTTCACCTGCCGTGACAAGACTACTTGGGTAAATGTGCACCACCCCCTCAGAAAAAAAAGGTACAACTCTTCACCTTTTTTTGATAGTGCTTTTGGCATCTCACCATTCAGAGAGGGAGGATAAATACCACAAATAGCAGCTTGCGGAAAATGAGCGATGTGCAGTGACGTGGTAAATGAAATACAGTTGGGGAGTTGTAAGGCAGTGGAGGAGGGAGGGAGGCTGATTCACAAGTGCGTAGCTTTCTGAGACACACTCTACATCACGTCCAATGGGCTGACACTCCCTCTGCTGTAGATCCCGCCGGCTTAGCTTTTATCTCGCCTTCACAGAAACAAAGCAATCATTTACCTCAGTGTAGTCAACAATGACTCCTACAGAATTACTACTCTGTGAACCAAACACAACACATGCTCACACACGCACTAGGATTCGACCAATATGGGTGTCTGAATGGCAATACTGATGCTGTTATTTTAAGACTGAAGTCACAGGCACACAATATCCAGTACCATCAATATCTTTAAAATTGACCATTTTCATGTATTTTAAGCATTCAGTATTTGTCCCCAGACTTCTATTCTATTCTTAACACCTCTGAAACAGCATTTATACATTCACAGGGGAAAAACAAATGCATTGAAAGCCAGACTAATGTTTTTGTTTTTTGTGGGCTAGCAGTCCTTTAAAGGTGCACGATGCAAAACTGCATTGAAGTGAGGACACTTCAGACTCAGCTGGCAAAAAAACATGGAATAAGCATGACATTTTATGGTTGAGTCTACATGGTTTTTACCTCAGGTGCACACTGAGAACCCTTTAGACTCAACTAAAACTGAAAAAAAGTGTAATAAGCAGGAAATTTAAGACGGAAAGTTTTTTGACAGTTGAGTTGACAAAGTCCTTACCTCAAGCAGCCTTCAATTTTGCACTGTGCACCTTTAAGGCAGGGTGACCAAATTCACCTACTCAGTGGTAAGAAAACTGTGGAACACATACTATCTTTAAATATTAAAGAATTACTTTTACTAAAAAACACACAGGCGTAATTAAATGGAGAGATAAGCTAGCCTCCATCAAATCAGCAGTGGATGACAATGAATGGCTGATATCTGATATCTTATAAAACACCAATATTAGCCAAATATATCAGTTATCTAACACACAGCGCACAAACACACAAGGAATTATATGCATGCTCTCTCATTTGCCCTGCAGAGGCAAACCAAACTCTCCTCTTACACTTTCACTCTGCTTTCAGCCTCCACGCTGTCAGATCTGCGTTTCCAATAAGGTGTGGAATCTGGTTCACCTTTGGGCTCAACACCTCTCTGAGTGCTACACCCAAAAATCACTACAGCACCCTCTGAAAATACCTGCTGCTGACAGAGTGATATGTAACCTGTTCCCAGCTTCAGACTGACAGAAAACAAGGAAGACAGAAACGTGCACAATGTGAGCCAGAGGCTATGAAGCAGTCATGACATCTTGACAAAAATATGGTTAAATATGGACCAGTCTCAGTGAAGGCACTTTGAAGCCGCATGGAAATATTTGTTAATACTTATGTCATAGGGTTAGAATGCTCAACCAGTACTCGACATAGATCAATAAACACAGGTATCGTACAAAAAACACGCCCAACCGCATTCCCAAAAAGAGAGCGAGAGAGGAGTTTGAAAGTAAGAAATTAAATAAGAGATAAGAAAGAATTTCACTTATTCATTTCACTAGGAGACGTTTGTTTGCAGTTATGAAAAACAAAAACACAACACTGAGGGCACAAACCTAAACACATATACACACATATGAAGCCAAAGTCTAAAAGAGGGCACTCAGCAGAGCACCAACCTATGCCAAGTTCACAGCTGGAAATTACAGCACAGATTGTGCTGAGCCACACCTCCTTTATGCAATGCTGCTGTCACAGGAGTTAGATTTTTCAAATTATTTTGCTGACAGTCAGATGGACAGACAGACAAGAGAGATCTCATAACCCCTCTACCAGAGGGTTCACCTCCTAGGTGGAGGTAAAGAGAAATGGGCAAAGAGAGAAACTATGTCTTCTACTGCAATGTCTTCTACTGTACAGACCAGAGGGGGTGAACTAGGTACTGAACATTCAAATTTTACACCATGATAATGTGCATGGCAGACAGCATTAGCCTTAGACTCTAAAGCTGCCTTTGATGGGAACATGAAAATGAGAGTGATAACACATCGTTTGCATCCCTTAGCTGAGAGACAGAGAGGCAAGTGATGATCAAATACAGGCCGTGCCAAGTAAACAGCACACAGCCCTGCTGCACCGAAATCAGACATTTCAAAAATGCAGTGTGGCAGTGCTACAACTGTGACAGAGTCACAACACATTCCTAAAGCAATGTCTGTTTTGCACACAGACTGACACACACACACAAGCCACCCAGGTACACACTCTCACACCCTGCTGTGCACCTGTGAGACACATTCTTGCCATACCACATGTCCAGGCACTTTGCATGAAAACACACTCCTAGTATTCATCCTACCAGTGTTACCCTGCAGGCTCATGTGTTCGCATGGACCTTGGCGTACCCGAAACTTATTTTGCACCTGTCAGTGACAACATGGGGCCGCAGAAGTCTGGCTCATAACATGGAAGCACAGCAATCTTTCAGGAGCAAAATTAGTTTACATAAGCGGCTAACTGTGGTGTGGTGATATGGTAAAGGCACAGTTGAGCCAGAAGAGGAACATGGAGAAGCTGGGAGGAGATACAGAGTGTAAGAGAGGAAGTTAAAGGGGAAAAAATATCATTTAGCCTCAATAAACCAGAATCAAATATAGTCACAAGACATGTGTTTTAGGAAAGGGATGGGGGTATATCACTTTTTTTCATGACTGGAAACACTCTCACTCTCTGGATGTGTCATCACTGCCTATCTCCATCAACATGAATAACCTGCAGCTGAAAGCATTAAGCTCACACCTCTTGTTGAAAGGCATTCTGGGAAACGCAGGAATTCAGTATCTGCGGATTTGAGGAAGAAGTAGACAATGCAATGTGAAAGAAAGTGAGACTAAAAAAAGTAAAAAACAAATAAAAAATTGAAAAAGTAAATTAGAGCACATGATCACAAACTAACTCCTGTCACTTAACAGTGGAAGAGAATGTGAGGGGAGTTTGTTCCTTTCAGTGATTAGGTGATGTGAAGCTGCAAAAATAATGCGGCAATTAACCACTGAGCTTTTTATCTGAGTGTACAGTCTCACAGCTGCATGCACACAGACTCCAACACTCACACCGGAACCTGTTACTATGACAACTCGGGGTTTCTGTGGCAACAGCAGGAGATACTAAAATCAACAGGGACTGAGTCACTTCCTGTCTCATTCAGTCCTTCCTCTTTTAAATACGTGACTCCATGCTGGGCTTTACCCCAGTCGTATCGAGAGCAAACATAGATGCATGCACATGCACAGACCCCAACCCACACACACATACACACACACACCCACCCACCCACCACTCATACACCAAATAATGAGCCTAAGCTCTTTCTAAAGATGATCTTACATTCTACACTCACTTTCTATACCTCCTTTTTCTGCTCTATAACATAAAGGATTTACATCTGACCTAAATAATCTGTGCTGCCAACTGCAGACCATGAAATCATCAAAATCTACACCTAGTATATTTACTGTTTAGGGAGGGTCGTTGTGAAACAATGATGTAGCACCTTGTTATGTCAAATAGAGCTGGGTGATAAGGACAAAATGAATATCACAATAAGCAAGAGAAATTATGACTATACTGACATGTATCACTATGTCCTAACATTATGAGCATCTGCCCAGTTACAACTGCACATCCACAAGGTCAACTTTTCAGGAACTGAGAAAAAACAACTTTGTTTTTAGCTTGACCACAACGCATTTTGACATCATCAAACAGGGTTTCAAAAGGGTTTCATAAGACCAAGTGTGGTGGAATTTTCTCAACTCATGGCCAACTCAAATGACAATCACAAGTCAAACGGTTTTCACAGGGCAGCGTGCAGAACAGGCAAAATAACATGTTTAATCACCACACTGATGCTCTTTGCATTGATGAAGTGTGGCTTTCATTAGACTTCCATAATTTGCTTTACATCTAATTTTAATTTGCCTTTTATTAATTTAGACATCACTCACTTCATGGCCCAGCACTAATGTAAGGAATTACATGTCACCAGCGCAGTTCTGAATCTGTTCATACAGTATGAAATGAATAAGGGGCAGCCCATATTGCTGTAGGTTCTCTGCCCAACCTGCAGATGAGAAACCAGGTGAGCACATGGTCTCTCTTTTTTTTTTACCTTTTTGCCTCCTCCAGGTGGCACAGGTACTCATAGGCCATGTTCTGCTGCCGCCGCTCATCCATCTCCTCTGCCGTGAGCCGCTCCACCCCATCCAGGACAGCTAATATCCAAAACACACACACACACAGGGAATACTTGTAGACAGCAGCAAAAAGAGCAAAGTAAGATACTGGATCTGTGACACTCCCCCTATTTCTCTCAGAAAGTCACTCTCTTAAACATACAGCAATAAATGCTAAATACTAGGGCTGAATAATATGGTTAAGTAGAAAAGTAGAAATTTTGACAAATACAATGAACGCACTATAATTCACAGTTTTATATTTTAGCACTATTTTCATTTTCACTGAAAAAAAATCAGTGTCTGGTATGTCTGCAGAACACCATTTGTAGGGCAGGGCATATCTGTACAGCACAGCACTTTATTTATAATACTATGTCACATACTTTACCTTTTTCAAAAAACCTCTAATACCTTTCACCTTTTTATGATTCAGATCATACAGTATTTCAGTTAATTGTTCAGCCCTACTAAGTAGTACATATTATAAAGATGTGTTTGTCTTGCTATTCACTGGAATATGTAGAGGAGCTCTAACCCTGACTTTCCTGGTTCAGTCTGGCTGATTACATAACTCTCTTGCCTATTTTCCATAAGGCTCGCTGGCCTCCAAAAAGTTCCACATATTGAGATGCCTTACAAAAGTTCTACACCATTTCATGCAGAAACCAACTTAATTTAGTCATCTGTGAATATAAAACAGTTACATATGAGCGTAATAATCTGGAACAAGGTTAATGGAATATATGATGTGGTCACTGCATTCATCTTTGAATGACAGCTCATTCATAGACAGAAAACAAAAAACAATGCAGTGGACCTTGTGGAGGGATTCCCATGGGATTAAACAACGTGGACCAGATCCTGCCTGCAAAGCAATGCTGCCACAAGTAGGTCTGCTTTTTCGTTTTTTTGGGTTTTTTTTTTTTTTTTTTTTTTTTTGCTCTTTTCCCCTAAATTATGGAGAGGGGGATGGGGACAGCAGGGCGCGCAATACAAAGAGGCCCATTTTCTGCCTCCTGTCACATCTGAGGCGGTCGAAGTAAGCCTGTGGGATCACAGGCACACCTCATCAGCCTGTGAAATCCTAATGTTACCATATTACTACACTGTGCTACACTGTGCCTATGACTAAGTGCACTGAGAAGGCCATTTTTCTCCTCACTGACACCGTTTTCTGAGATTTTCACCACACCTCTGCTCACACATTAGGAGCAAATCATCTGTCAGCTCAGCTATGTAATTCTTGATTTTCACAATGAATGAGGCTGTAAAGGCCTAATGCCTTACAGTGTATCCCAGTGCTTCATTTTCTACAATTCAAATAAGTTTTAGAAGCTTTGCCTCAAGCTCAATAAGTACAGTTTCTGAAGTCACTGGGTGTCTTAGGAAGTTTGTAAGATTGGCCAACTTTAAACGATTATAACTTCAGCTTTATTCATATGATTCAGCACTTTAACAAAATATAATATGTAAATCATTAACTGATAATCTACTAATTTGTCCAGTTTGTGTCTTGTTTAAGAACTTTATTGTCTTTTTTAAAGTTTGTCTGCGTCCTTGTGCCCCATGTGGACAAAGTAAAGTTGTACTGAACTGAACTAAAACGTATTCTCGTTTAATTTATAAGCCCGATGATGAAAATATTACATAGCATGAAAAATGAAGGAGGCCTCCCTCTCAAATAAGCAAGGCATGATATTGAAAACGCGGAAGTCGTTAATAGGCTTTACCATGCTGTCAGAAAGAAAAGCAGTCTCACTGCAAGCCGTTTGTAGGAATAAAAGTCAGCGCTTTTTTCTAAGTTCGGGGTTGTGTGCATGAGCAGCGAGTGACCACCGACCCTCAGCTGCTTATTCCTCTCTAGTCTGAAGGAAACTCGGCAACCTGGCATCTCAAGGTGAGGACAATTTCAACTTACAGCCATATCTCGGCCGGAGCCCGTCTGTCTCGTCTGAAGTTGACATCCTCTCTTAAGAAACTTGACTCTCCCCACTCCACGGTTTGCTTTAGTGAAAAGTTACGCGGCGTCTGTACAGATTCTTCTCCCTGTATCTCCTGGGCAAAAGCGCTGAAAATGGGAAGGACCTTTCGGCCCTCTTGTTCCTTCTCTGCACAGTTTGAGTTGGGACTCTTTTTTTCCCTTCTCCTTCTTCAAACCTCACTGATGTCACTGGGTGTGTTCTTCCTAATCCTAAAGTATGCGTTTCAGGAAACAGAGCTCAGCAGCCTCCCGGGCAAAATGTAGGCACAGCGCCCCCTGCTGTCCTCTGAAGGCAGGACACTCCTCTGGTGCCAGGAAGAGCAGTGGTCCCCAAACGGGAGCTCTGGGGCCTGCTTGAGCCCTTGATAGGCTCCGAAGGAAGTTCACCAGACACATAAAGACTGGGTTAAAGATTCATCTGTATTCAGGTTACATCATTTTTTCCTTGATAGTTTTGCAAGTAAATGTAATTTAGTTAAAAGGGAATTAACTGAATGTGTTTGAAAACTAATTAGGCCTACATGCTCACATGCTGGTGAAAGGTCTGACATCTGGTGGTGTTATGTGATGTGATGGTGTTACATGTATGTACTATTTTGTGGGCAAATCAAACCCAGATGGCAAACAGCGGACACACATGGTTGTCATGGAAAGGATAATGTGGGTTTGGCTGCTTTTTGTTGCAACTGCTGCAGTGCTACCATTTTTTTTTTTTTTTTTTTTTTGTGAGTATTAGGAAAGAAAGTATACCTGATGTGTCAGATGTGAGAAAGAAAATATTAAATATATTAGGTAGGCAGATAGATAGATAGATAGATAGATAGATAGATAGATAGATAGATAGATAGATAGATAGATAGATTTTTTCACCCCACCCATCCAACCACAATGTTGAGAAAGTTAAAGGTTATCATAAAGCAAACTAACCCTCCAACTCCATCGTCCTTTGCATGGCATGGTTCTTGGTGAAATTTCAAGTGGAAAATTATTTTTTCCAGTGTACCTGTTACCATATGAATTCAAGTTGAGTACTCCCAGGCAGAACAGGCACAGACCCTGGACCCTGATTGGCTGCAGCACCAGTCCCTCTGATTCAATTCAATTCCAGTTCAAACTCTGTAATTTGGCCTGAATGGATGGGTTTTACCTAGGGGACCAATCAGTTCCAAGTCCAGTTATAATGACTTTACTTTATAAGCAGAGAAACAGTTTGAATTCCTTTAAGGTCCCCCTAATGCCACTATGGAGAATATACATGAAAGACAATTATCAAAGCATCAAACCCACCCTGCTTCACATTCATTCAGATACACACACTCAGACTGGTCAGTGCCCAGTACAACCACAATCATCTAGGGCAGAGGCCATGGGCGTTTCTTGGACCTCAGGACATTGGGAGCTGAGCCCACTGCCTTGTAGGGTGGTCCGGGGGTATTCTCCCCCGGAAAAAAAATGATAAACAAGCTCTATTTTTATGCTTTCTCATGCATTTTGGCACCTTTTTTTTTACTTGCAAAAAACTGCAACATGTACTTTAAAAACACCCATTTATTTTCAGAATTAACAATGAACAATATACAAATGTCTCTCCAAACTTCTGCTCTCTCTCAATCTCACTCTCCATCTCCTCCTCTCCATCTTCTGTGCTCTCTCTCTCTCTCTCTCTCTCTCTCTCTCTCTCTCTCTCAATTCAATTCAATAAGCTTTATTGGCATGACTGTAGTACATAGGCCTACAATATTGCCAAAGCATTTTTGGACAGACGTGTAACAAACAGTAGTGATATACATAAAATAATACAGATAATAATAAGTAATTAAGTATATATCCTATGTATGTGTGTGCGTGCGTGGGTGTATGCGTGTGTGTGTGTGTGTGTGTGTGTGTGTGTGTGTGTGCGTGCGTGCGTGCGTGCGTGCGTGCGTGCGTGCGTGTGCGCGTGCAATGCGTGTGTGTGTGCGTCTAGGTCACTCACTGGTCACTCTCTCTCTCTCCACCTTCTGCTCTCTCTCAATCTTACGCGCTAGCTGCAATGATCTGCTTAAATGCAATAATTGAGCATTAGAAAATGTGTGCTTCCCATGTGATTGGCTGAGCCGCGTTCCATGCCATTGTAAAATCAGGGTAACCCACTGGCAGACCGCGGCACAAAATATCTCCGCGCCACTGTAAACGGACATGGCGTTGCCTAGCAACCAACTACTCTGCGCTCAACTTCCTCCTTAGGTTACATTTGTTTCAAGACTTTGTAAACAAAATGTCAGACGTTGTGGTGAATTTTGATTTGCTGGGTGGCGTGAGCCTGGATCAGTGGTTGGTGTCTGTTAAAGGATGCTGAATTCACCACCAGCAACAATGTTTTCGCCGGTTTGATAAAGAAACTCCACCGAGAAGGACGTGACAAATCTTCCCACCACCAAGCCATAACCGAGGCAGAGTGCCAGAAGATGAAGCCCTTTCAGGCACGAAGTTCAGACACACCTTGGGGGCTTGTCTGTAAAGTCTGTTTTGACGTGCAGCTTCATATGGGACGCAGGGCGAACGAGGGCAACCGCAAATTAAAGCCCGACTCCTTCAGCATTCGCCACTACGAAAATGGCCTAAAATAGGCCTATGTCACCCTGTCTTTCAACGAATGCACAAAAAATCACAAAGATGCTGCCGAAAAAAACATAGAAAGCCTGCGGGGATTCATATATGAGCAGCCGGGTAACTGTGTCCGGTGGCCTCCCTGGAGAAATAGCCTACCTCTCCCTGCTGCCTCCTGATCCACCTGCCTTTTATCTCCACCCAAAGCGGACACAGTGTGACAGTGCCGATGTATGGTAAATTAACAGTATACTTTTATTATTACTGTTATTGTTACAACCGACGTTAGGCATACGTTTGCGCAAAAACGCACCTGCCGCGAAACGCACGCCACCGTCCCTGCAAAGAGGAGTCCAAACATAATTGAACACTATTTTAACAATTGCACTATTAATGGAAATATCCAATCCAATTTTATTGTTGCATTATTACCAATACATTATTGATTTTTTTCTTGTGTGTTTATTTTATGGGCTATATGTAGGGTAACCGTTTTATAAAAGCAATAAGCCCCTTGAAGCCGTGAGTTACAGTGATTTTACAACGGCGGAGGGGCACTAAGGCACTCCGCTGCGCGTCGTGCCGTTGTAAAATCACTGTAACCCACGGCTTCTCCGGGCTTATTGCTTAATTGTGTGACAGTGAGTCTGAGATTCATATCACAGATCCTGTCAGCCAATAAAACACGGTGTTGCCACACAACTCTCATATTGGTCTGAGGGTCTCGCCGCTGTTGCGTTAACTGAAAACGGGAAAATAAAAAAACTGTCTTCTTTAGTGTAATGCGCTTGAATAGCGCACGGTGATATTATATTCCTACTCCGTAGTAAACCGCAGAGAGGACGAAAAATTATCCGGGGCTAAAGAAAAAACATTTGGGGCTAGAGCCGCGGATGCCCAGGCCAGGCGACGCCACTGGCGGTAGCCACTGAGCAGCTCCACTGGACCAGCTGGGTATTCAGTGCCTTGTTCAGGGGCTCCTCAGCTGCAGTAGTTGGTGTAGGAGTGTGAAGTTGCTGGCATCTTTTGTTGCTTGTCCATCACCTGCCCGAGCAGCAGATTCAGCCTGACTTCTGTTTTTAGTTAACCCCAACATGGCTGCCCGTAAATAGGCCAACCTGCCATTTTTTCCATTCATTTCTAGTCTCAGCGAATATTGTGAATTATCATAGGTAACAGGAAATCTGCAGGTGGAAACGTAAAGGTGTCCTCTTTCATTAAACATATCATCCCATCCCACACGCACGCACGCACACACAGCGCTTACTAGTGCATCGTTTAGTTGCAAGCTATAATGTAAATCGATATGTAAATTGCCCCCCGCCCGCTGATAAGGAGGTTCAATAGAAAGCTGGTAAGACATGATTAAGTATCATAATCAGTGGCTGCGTTATGTTTTGTGGTTATAACTTTAGTTCTGCCTGACAACCTCTAAGATCGACCGGGTATGGAAAAATCGCTACAATGTCCTCATCTTGCCATAATATTCTACTATAATTTTCTTATATGCTGAGTTTATAGTGACATTAATCCCTCTTGACGGTAATTTTGTAGTATCAAAGTGGTGTCACGACAATATTCAATATGTAACCATCTTACAGTTTTGTTGTATAATTTAGAAATAATCAGTCTGAAATGTTTCATACTGTATCTGTTTTTCTTGTCAGAAGGCTCATTTATTGTAAACACAAATTCTTGTTATAAGCACATGGGGTGGGGGGGGGGGGGGGGGGGGGGGGGGGGTGGCTGGTGGATGGAGGGTGAGGCAGAGTCTTCAACTTCCAGTGAGTGATGAAAGGGGGTAAATTACCACCTTATCAAATTTCTCTCTTTCTCAGAGAAAACGTTTTTTAGGCCTAATTTACAAGAGAGATTACTTACTACACAACAAAATTGTTGGTATTAATTTAAGAGTCTACATTCGTCTCTATGCTTCTATCACCCACGCCCGTCAGAGTTAATTTAACACTTTTAGCACAGAGTAATCTGTGCACGAAGGTTACAGGCTGATTGAGACATCGAACCGAGTATACAAAAGTGGGAAAACTATTCTGTAAGTAAAAAGGTGGGTAAATTAAGTGTTGGTAGATTTCCAGCCAAGCTCTTTGAAGACAGACTCCTAATTATGCTGCATGGCCTTACGGGCGGGGCTATGACTCCATATAAGAGAGAAGAAGGTCCGGTGTGTGGAGGGAAAGTCTTCTCTGGACCTGCGACCCTCCAGTCCACCCCGCCAGGACCTCAGCCGTTCTCCTGCTCTTTCCTCCTGCCGGAACCTCCGCCCTCCTCCACACCGGGACCAGCACCATGGACAGCTCCGGCATACTCCGCGGACTGCTGTGCGCCGGCCTGCTGATCGCCCTGTGTCGCGGCCAGGCGTCCCAGGAAGTCTCCGCCGAGGACTTTGGGGTTGAGAAGCCTGATGCGGCCGCAGACAAAGACCTGGTCAGTATCACCAAAGCCTCTTTCCATTTATATCAATGGAAAGGGAAAGGTCAGTCGTGGTAGGTCAGCTCTCACTGAAAGTGAATCAATGTGAAGACGGGCTCCTTAAGACTTAAAAACAACGTGATACCCATCTGAAAGTCTAATTGATTTTGTTTATGCTGCACATGAATGCAGAAATCAATGCTTTTCCCCAAGCCGTGCCTCCTTTTTAACCACCACAACTGGGTAGCATGCAACAAAAGTTAAATCTCTTTCTGCGTGAATGGATGTAAACATGTTTTACCTGTTTTAATTTTTATTATTTAACTTTGTGTCCCAACTTGTCTGTTTACCATGTAGTTAGAGGCGCTGGAGGCTGTCCTGGGGAGGATGCACAGCCGGGTTTCCTCCACCGAGAAGAGAGGCATCCCGATGGTAACTTACAGCTCGCCTTCTCTCTGCATTACAGAGTCAAACTCCTAATGGAAAACACTGGATTTCTCCATATAGGAACCGCTTCACCCACAATTAATCTCTACATGTTTTTTTTACACATTACTGCGTGTAACATAAAGCAATATCAGGAGCATAATTTAGTGTTTTGCTTGACCTCGCTAAGTCCATGCTTCTCCACCGCTGTTTAATTAAACCAGTTAGCAAGCGATATGCCGCAGTAATTAAAAGATAACAGGGAATAGTAGCCTAACAGCACACTGAGTGTAATTACAGACGAATGAAGATTGGGGCCTCCAACTTAAATTAACTGGAGGAAGGAAACTAAAAAAAAAAAATGGGAGGGGGGATTTACCCCAATCGTCATGTCTCATTACCAAAAACAATTAAAGAAAGAAAGAAAGAGAACTATTCCATCACGTGGAAGCCCAACTGAGCCAATTCAGTTTAGAGGATTTAATACTTTCATTAAGACTGGTGATTTTTAGGCTTAAGTATCAAGATGGCATTTTATCCCACAGGGTTAAAGGTTAACTGCTGATCACTGGTCTCTCTCTCTCTCTCTCTCTCTCTCTCTCTCTCTCTCTCTCTCTCTCTCTCTCTCTCTCTCTCTCTCTGCAGTGCGGGATGGGTGATAAGTGTGCGATGAAGTTCGGGCCCCGCATCGGGAGGCTGTGTGACTGCGGCAGGGGGGGCAGCTGTAACTCCTACCTTCTCAAGTGCATCTGAGGCACCGAGGCTCTGCACAGAAACAGAAACAGCAGCAGGGCCGGTCCAGAGCAGCCAACACCACTCACCTCCCCTACAAGTTATGCAGCATCCTCAAACCAGACCGACAGTCTTCTTTTTTTCATCTCCTCCATTATCATTACTGTTATTGTGCTGTTGTGTTTTAACAGTTGTTTCCTGAGGAAGAGCATGAATTTTTGTAGCAGCACTGATTATGTAGCATGTCTATAATTAATGTCTGATGTCCAATAAATATCTCGATTCTTCACCTTCTTGGTTGATGATTTTATACTCATATGGTCCTTGCTCCCATGCTTCATTTCAAGGACAGTCTTGAAGTAAATAGCCTAGTAGCTGTCATCGGTGTTAATTTTGCTGAATTTGTGACGCTCACCAACAAGTTTAAAATGGAATAACACCTTGATATTCAATCTTATAAATAAAAGTTTATCATAAATTACAGTTATTATCTCGTTTCTTGGATATCTTGGGTTTAAGCTACTCTTGTCAATTAATGCCTTGACTTTATCAGGCCAAGCTATGAGAAAACAAAAAAATGTATTATTTTACATTATGTTGCTAAGTCACATGATGTGAATGTGGTTTTTGGACACATGTTGGTGATTGTCATATGAGCTATTTTTTTCCACATTGTTTTCCACATACAAATAGACAATTCATAAGCGAGTTTTAAATTTATTTATGCATTTATTTATTAATTTAGTTACTTAGTTTCAATAAGGATATGTGCAATGGCACACGTACATATGGAGGACAGGTTTTTGTTTTCAAAGTTTTGGTCTATGGTGATGTTGTCTACATGCCTTTTCCACACTGCATCTTTTAGATTCAGTGTAGCTGAACACAAGCTCTACAGTTTGTGACAAACCCTGGTTTCCCATATACACTTTGTGATTCAGTAGACTGGTCGTTACAGAGTGCATATAATAGAGAAAATTTCATTTGAATATTTTTAGGCAAGGCTGGTTCCCCTCATGTATCTCTTGAGGCAGACCTCCTTACCATGTTGCACTGAGCTCTAGGTGAAAAAAACTTCACCTGCTTTGCTCCGTGGACTTGGAATAATCTGCAGAGCACACTACATAATAATCTGGTCCCCTTGGAAGAATTCATATTAAAAGTCCACGTAACTGAGAAATGCAACTGCCTTATGTGAGCTGGATTTAGCCTTTGATGTTTGGATTCCATGTCTGTTCTGTTTAATTTTATTTAAACTGTAACTGGTGTTGGCCTGGCCTGGTCTCTCTCAGAAAAGATATTTCATTCTTGAGTGTCTTCCTGGTTAAATAAAGTTAAAATACATACATACATACATACATACATACATACATACATACATACATAAAAACTTGCCGTGTGAAGGTCATGTGAGTTTTCACGTGACTTTTTTTTTTTTTTTTTTTTGCAAGAGTTTGTTTGCATCATTCTGCTTGTGTAACACCTATCACAGTATGCTCAGCTGGTATGGAGAGCACTGTGCAAATGAAGCTTTTCACAGTGACAGAGCTCTGTCACTGGTCCAGCCACACATCTTTCTCACAGCGATAATTGCACCTATACCTGCAGAGGAAAGCAGCAATCTTGTTTCACATTAGTATTAGGACACAGTTAACTGCAATCAATAACACTATAAATTTCAAGCACTGTGATAACAGCACATTGCCAATATGTGTGGGTGCTGTTTTTGCACTTTTATGGCCTGTCTAATAAAGGCTTTTTATTATTCAAATCTATAAATCTAAGTGCATGTTAAAGGTTTTATTCAGTACATTATACACCACTGGTTGTCACTGATTGCCCTCACTTTTCTTTCAGTTCTTATTGTAAATTTAATTTGAAGAAAGGGAATAAAACAAGGTATGGCTTTTGAAGGAGCATTGCCAATACTGATCACTTTAAGACCTATAGGGTAAGAGACAGATAAGCAAAGGGAATTTATGGCATTTTCACTATATGCTTTTCAGCCCTGGTGCACATTAACTCTCATCAGGAACTTAAACTGATTAACATTTAGCATTTAAGACACTTACCTCCAATCCAATCTGTGCAGAAACTACATCTGTAGCTCCTTGAGATGGCAAAACTGACAAAAGTGATGTGAGAAGCAGCTATTAAAGCTTGAAAACACAATTTTAAATCCAGGGCTACATTTATTTCTCTGGTCTAATTTTCTTTCTTGTTAACTGTGTGATTACTTTGGGTTGAATGTCAGCCATGTTTGTGAGATAGAGCTCAATCAAGATCCGAATCTCATAATAACTCTTCACCTTCAGCAGCTTTGTCCAGATTCACTTGGAACTGTGGAAGAAAAAGAAATGAGTACTAATTTATATTCCGAGAATAGTGCAGTTTCTGGATGATGGATGGGAAATTTCAGTTACCAACTCCAGAAATTTTGCATAAATACTTAAGTGACATAATCCATAAATATTAATATTTCAGTGTTTAAAAAAAAACAATTTTAGTGCTGAAAAATGGAAATGTTGCTTTGATTGAATTGAGTAATTTTTCAAAGTTACTTAATTTCACATTACAATTAATTTTATTTTCTGCAGTGTTTTCCTTTGGTCACATGGTAATTGTGACAGGAGGTCAGAAATGGAGTTTCTTCCTTGAAAGTATTTGTACAAGGAAAAAATAACACCACAAATGAGCTTTTGAAAAGCAGATTTTTTTTAAAGCCTTCTCCCTGTGGAAGCATCAAGCCCCCTGGAAGTGCCCTTTTAAAGATGTTTTATGACATTTCTGCTTTATTAGATGGTTTTCAGTGAACAGAAACAAAAAAGATGGGTCAGTGGGGTGATGACAAGTTGCTGCATTTGCATGGTATACACCACAGCAAATGGAGCTACCAGGACAAATTGACCTTTTGGAAGAATGCCGTCCATGCACCCCGCTGCCGCACACATGTATTCACAGCTCAAAACAGTGTTCTTTTTTCTGTATTGCACGACAAACTGTGCCCATAAATGAAACCAAAATATCCAACTGTGACAAAAGCCACCGCTATTTAAATACACAACGTCAAACATTTGGAAAAACAGAGGAGACTCGGTCCTCTGATACACATGGCCTGGAGCCAGCAGATACATACTTGCTATTTGTCCCAAGAGACTTAATTCAGAGGTCCATAAAAGGCTGCAATAAGACAGAAGAGCTCATTTAAAGGGTGCTTTTGACTGCTTTGGGCTTTGTGGAGAAGATAGGAGGCAAACAGCAGTGTGATGATTCCCTCATTCAAAGCCTCAAGCAGTTCAGCATGCAATAAAAACAAGTCAATGGTGAATGAAAAGCGTATTCACTGCTGAATTCTGCTTGGCCCCAGGTATCTTTTTTTTTCTGCTGAGAGTGAAACCTTACCCACAGTTCAGTTGTGGCCTATACTGTGCCAGAGGACAGTGCTGTATCAGAGGATACACGTAAGCAGTCAAGAGGTTACCAAATTGTAATCTTTAGCATCACTCCTCATTAATTTAAGCACATTCTCTGCAGAGGAGTTTGCACATGACACTCCTCTTGCTCCATGTGGTTAAACTCATATTTATCCATACATACAGTATCTTTATATGTATATCATAGCAAATATGTTTGTACGTGCATGCATAAATATATTGCGGTAATGTATCTCTTTCAATCTACTTATATGTACTGTATAGCACGTATAGT
Organism: Myripristis murdjan; assembly: GCF_902150065.1. Taxonomy (NCBI): domain Eukaryota; kingdom Metazoa; phylum Chordata; class Actinopteri; order Holocentriformes; family Holocentridae; genus Myripristis; species Myripristis murdjan. The sequence continues at coordinate 30,985,527 of NC_043982.1, read as the reverse complement.
ATATCTATTATTATCCCATGTTTAAAGGTATATTATGCAGTTTCAGAGTGAAGGATACCCCACCTTATTATGATATGGTAAAGAATGACGAATGACCCTCAATTTCCAAAAGAATATAATTTAGAAATGTCTCAGGAGTTCAGAACAACTCTTTTGCCCCATCATAACCAAAAATGTAAAATAATTTGTGTACATTTGTCATGAAAACATTTGACTCTAGACAGGTATCTAACAGTGTTAGTTTAATTCCACGGGATATTAGTCTTAGCATGAACCTGAGGGATTTTATCCTTCCTCAGACTCATCATTACAGTTAGTAACCAAAGTGGTGTGCCCTCCCATTTGAAACTGCATAGTCTGCCTTTAAATAAGCAATTGAGACTTTTAGTAGTGTCTGTAAGTAACTATGCGTGTAGATCCATGTAAGTGATGCTCACTCTTTCCCATATCTCTTGATTTGCTATCTGGCTTGTCTGATTCTGCTGAACTAAACAGATAACTCCTTCCTCTCGGTGCTGTGGTTGTTTGTTTCCATTCCTTTGACTCCCTGTGCAGGGAGGATGTCAAACACTCCTGTTCACCAGAACTCTCTTTGCTTTATTTGCAGCATGTTGACAGCCCCATGTCATCCTGTGCTTGTGCTAGCAGCTGCCACACAGAGCACAGGGGGATGTGTTTTTGCTGCAGAGACATCAGACTGTTGTTTGCCATGTTACATCTATGTTACATCTATGTTATCTATGTTATGCAGCTGCTACCAGAATCGCCAGACTATGAATTTTAGATGTGATGATGTACTAGAAACAGCAGTGAGACATGATGTAGCCAACCCTTGGACCAATCTAACATCCTTCCAAGGTTTTTGTCAGAACAGACGAGGGAACAGCAAACGTCGCACCAGTTTCAGCAACTGTACCTCTTTATGTAGATGTGAATCCAGTGAAATGGATCCAGTTTCTCATTCAAACATTTACATTTTGAAAATTCAGCAGTCAGTGAGAAAAATAGTATGCTCACTTCTTCCTTATGCGATACTCAGTCATGTTTGTAACTTGCTCACATTTCACTAACAACTATGTTTCTGAGAGCTGTTGTAAACATAACACACATGAACAGGGAGGTAAAAAAAAAAAAAAAAAAAAAAAAAAAAAAAACAGAAGATCTATGCTATAAAGCGGAGCTTGTGGTGAACCTGAGAGTCAGAATATCAACTTATATTCAGCTCAAGAACATATACAGGCTAATGTGTTACTAAACGTCCATGTTGCTTTAAGTCATAATTGTGAAAGGGAAAAAAAAACCATCTAAACAGTACCAAAACGCTTCATCTTTCCATGTTTTGACAAAACCAGACTATTACATATGATTTAAAATTTTTGACCATTAATTGCAGTGCCCCCATTCGGCCAGTTGGTTTAGTTTCTGAAATGTTGCAATATTGCATGCTGGTCCAATTATCATCCACATCAGACCAGTGGTGTTTGAGCTGTCATGTTTGATGGACAGACAGACACAGCTTGATCTTTAGTGCAAGACATAGTGTCAATAATGGAAATTCAAAATGGATTGGACGGACACTCATGCTTGTTTAAACATTAGACCGTTCATATAGAGCTGAATACGGGAATACATTACTCAACTTGCTGACATCATTGTTGTTGCTTTTATAGGCTAATATTGATTATCTGAGATTTCTTTTTCATTCCAGACAGACAGCACAGGTTAGTGCTTCCCATGAGATTCAGAGATGTATGGACCAATTACCAGCACATAGGGGTTATATTAATTCGTTTACAGCCTCACTCATGTACCTACATACACAGAGACATAGAGCAAGAGAGAGAGGGGGGAGAGAGAGAGTCATTTAGGGATTGCCCAGAGGTCCTGTTTGGAGGATCAGCAGTTAACCTTTAACCTTGTGATGAAATGCTGCCCTAAAGAATCTGTATGACTGATGTCCCCAATCGCCTGCTGTTTTCCCTCAAGTTGCAATCGAAGTTGAATTCCCCCTCCTGTAGTGAATCAGATATTGGTGAATCCTAAAAGGACCTGCAAAATTATATTAACAGCATGCTCTTTCACCTGACGGCGAAGGCACAGCAAACCATGTAATGCCATGTTAATTCAGTGTCGGTGCAAAAAAAAGACTGTTTTACCTTCCCATTAGGCTCCATAACTGCATGGTTCTTCGATGGTTTGACTATTGCCATATTGACTTTGCAATGGCGACTTTTCAACTACTTAATTTTTCTTGCTTTCTGCACTGAAACCCACTGGACCTCAGTGACAACTCAGCCATTAAACCATCAAATTCAGATTTTCAGCATAATGTCACTTGTCACTGATACAGTGTCTTTCTGTAGTCACGCTGTAAAACTTGGATAAAGATGTTTTTCAGCTGTGAAATTCTTTGCTGCATGCTGTGTGATGCGCAGTGCATGGCAGATTTTAATTACACCGGGTTACAAAGTAGCTATACCATACTGTAAGTTGTGATAAGGTTGTCTCATGTGAATGTCGTAATGGGATTAGTGACACACTAGTGCACCAGTGCCACGTTACAGTTAATTAATTATGCAAATGAATAACTGGGGATGGACTTTACACAACTCATCAGAGAGAGAGAGAGAGAAAGAGAGAGAGAGAGAGAGAGAGAGAGATCCCTTCATAGAATTAAAACAGTGATAGTGTTTAGAGTGTGAGGAACTCCTAAGTATCTTCGCTGATGGAATGGATGATTTATTTGTAACATATAGACAACATGTTATTATCCTCTTGTTATGACTTTCACTGCTTTTGTCACACTGGATTAACAATCTATGAATGAATGAACTATAGTAGCAAACATGACGCAGGTTACTTCATACACACGGTGGAGTATTTTTTACTGCATACACTTTCATTCATATTTCAAATTGTACAGTGTGTCGGAGCTATTTGTTTACAAACTATAGGCCTACAAATGTGAGCAGATTTTTTTTTAGCTTCAAGTAAAGTGCATTTTAAAAAATGTCATCAGATACTTTCAGGCTTTGTATGAAGTAGATTTCATTAGATTTCAGTTTGCTGTTATATTTGGTAAGTTTTGGCTTTTCAATTAAAAAAAAAAATCAGGTGTGTGCCACTCCGAGTTGTCCACTGCTAATATGAGGGAGGTGAAGATGTGATTTTATTCAACTAGCTTCTCGGGGGTTATTTTGTGAACCCTGCAATCAAACCAGCATTAATTTGCCTTAATTAGCTGCTAACCCGCCTAGGAATGTCATTAGTGTGGATGTCAATGGACAATTTTCCAGCGTCCCATGATGCTGCTTCAGAGGCTTTTCTCTCCTGACATGTATAAATTCTGCTTGAAACACTGAGTTTGTAATTTGTTTGCATGAGAATAGTCACATTTAAATAATATGTACATATGTGTCATCAATTCTACATCAAAATGGCTTTCAAAAACCCATATCAGCTGAACAGGAACCGTTTATTTTAAAACACAAAGTGTAGACATGCTCCAGAGTCTCTGCAAAACAGATACTAATTTCACTCAGAGTCTGCGAGTTTAAAGATTATGAGAAGTATCCATCACACATAATCTCTGAACAAAAATGTAATTGGGTTCTGTATTTTTCCTGTGAGTGACTTCAGTATTGAAATAGCGTAGTGGCACTGGAGGTAATTCGTTAGTTTGAAATGTAATTCAAATATAACTCAGGGCATTTTAGGGGGATTTTCATTTTTAGATCATGCATGAGTTGGATGTGTCATTTATTCTATATCAGAGCACTACGCTAGCACTTGGTGTAAATGGTAACGTGCAATTACTCGGAGTTCTCAAGGTCGCTGTTCAGACTGCAAGTATTTTTAGTGGAAGGCCAATAACTTGAAGTGAAGAATAATGAAGCAGGCTGCCTGGCCCTGCCGCTCACTGGACATATTTCATCATGTGCTGAGAAACACTGAAGTGAGGTCTGATTTGTCCCTGCCTACAGCTGCAAAATCTGACCTTTGAAAAGCCAGTCTTAGTTTTTCTCAGCATGTTGCTTTCAGGTGTGTTACCATAGATAGTGCGGCTGCAGATGGAAAGCAATCTTTTTGATTTGATTTTGACATCTATTTTATTAGCATCCCTCCAATGCTCCAGTTCAGATAAAAATAACTTTATTTGTACATATATAATATAATAAATATAATACAGGTGTTGATTGACGTGAGGGCCTTATAGACTCAACTGATAAAGGTGTAATAAGTTCACAATATGATGGTTTAGTCTACATGGTTCTCATCATCAGGCCAACTCACTGATATGATTTCCATTTTTCCTACACTTATTCCATATTTTTGCAACTTGAGCCTAAATGGTTCTCCCTTCCATTGACCATCTGCAGTTTTTTTTTTTTTTTTTCATTGTGCAGCTTTTTTTGGAAATTTGGAAATAACAAAAAGTAGAAGCAACAAAGCAGAATGAGGTTCCTCTTCTCATCTTGAATGAGCTTTTATTGTGAAGGGTTCCACAATCTGTCACTGATCATTTATTTTGAAATGTAGTAAAGGACAATACTCAAGCAAAGGTGTACGTAAGTAAAAGTAAAATCACTGACTTTTTTTTTTAAATACTCAAAAATTTACAAGGAGACAACAAAGCTACTCAATTACAGTAGCTTGACTAAATGTGATTAGTTTCTTCCACCTCTGGAAATTAATAACAACACATCAGACAGGATGTAAACAGTGTCTACTGTCAGTCCTTGTATCGTGAAATGTCAATTAATTTGAAGCTGACAACATGTTGACATTTTAAAAACACTGCAAATGAGCTATTAAAAACATGTCTCCAAAAATTCCCCTGCTCTGACAGCCTGCCCACAGACTGACCTCAATAACCACTCCAGTGCCCTCCTTCAGATCTCTGTCTCTGCCCTGGGAAAGTCACACAGTGCAGCCCGTTTTCAGCCAGAGAACTGGAAGTTATGATGGTTCTTGAAAAGAAAAACCACATTGTGGTATTTGCAGCCTTATTTATTCATCTTTTTTTTTTTACTTCAAACTGACTGATGCGTAATTTGATCAGTCCTCTCTGTGTTTATCTTAATAGACTATCTGTAAAATAATCAAATGAATTGCATTCACATGGCTGCAAAATGAATATTGGCTCTACTGTAACATGATAATATCAGGGTGATCTTGTACACTAAATGAACTGTCCATCTACATCCATCTTTGTCCTTTCTATGTGTAAGTGTTTGTCTTGGTAGACCTTACTCTTTCCTAATCAATTATTCCAGCCAATAGTCAGCATTTCACTTCTGGAACTTTACAATTTCACATCATTGATTAAAATTAACTAGTTTTGTTGGACTGAAAATTGAATTGCATTGTGCTGGGTATTTGCTGCAGGCACAACTCATCTGTCATCACAGCCACTCTGTGATCTTTTACAAAAAAGGGTAATAGATTTTGTATTGGTGGAATTTGATGTTACAAATTGGAGGGTACAATACGCAGTTCATTTCAATCTGTTGAACGTTTCAAAAGGGAAAACAGTCTCCTGTATTGTTGCTCCAGGTGCAGACTGTCAGAGTGCTGGTTTATATGCAAGCACACTGCTGAGAGCAAATTTGTTTTCCCAATGGAACATTTGCTACCCACTGCCCACAGTCGCCCCCCACTGACTAATTTGTGTAAATCAGCCTCACAAAATTTAACTGCACTGATTGTGCAAATGTGATGTAGAAACTGGGCATCCAAAAATGTATCAACAGGATATGATGTTGCAATCTGTTGTGCTGCAATCCAAGTTGACTTTCCATATAGAGATTAGTTTAACAAATGCATGTCTTTTGCTGCTGCTGAATGCTACACCGCTCCTGTCAGTAGATGGCGCTGCCTGTTTACAAGTATCTACTGAGACATACAGGACGTTAGATCCTGTAGTGCAAAGTATTGTGGAGGACTGAGATTCTGCAGGTTTTCATTCTTTCCAGACACTACAGCGAGTGGTTTCACTGCTTAGTTTCCTCCTCTCTGGTTGAAGTTGTGAAGTCAGCTGCTGTTCTGGCTGGTTGGAATGAAAAACGTGCAGGCCCTTGCACCTCCATGGCACATAGTGTGAGACCCCAGCACTAAAATAAGATTTATCACATTTTTCTCATAAGTCAAAAGCCCAGTACAACTGTATTTTGCTGTGAATACATCCTTTATAATATTTATTTATACGTCCTATTTTCATTACTTTTTTTATTTTATTCTACTCTATTTTTTTTCTATCTATTACTTTGTGTGATGTATGTAGTCAAATTCCTTGTATGCATAAGCCCTATTGGCATTTAAAGTTGATTGTGCTTCTGATTATGAACTGGTTTTGTTTACAGAGCCATGCATTGCATTGAGATATTTTTGTCAGTCTGGAATATTCTGAGGTCTTTATACTGAGAGAAGGGCTGATAGTCAGGGTGTGGTGCAGCCCAGAATTTTGAGGGAGCACAAACTGACATACCATGATATACAATATAAAAAAGCCACAATGTAGGGACAGAGCATCATGTTTGGGCCTTATGTCTGTGGGCCAGTGCTCACAGAAGATCACATATAAAGATCAATGAGTATTTACATGAGTATATGCTATTGAGATGGCCATTAACTGCAAAAAGATTTTTTTTTTTTTATCTCAAGTCATTTAGACTCATTGCAAGTGTTAAAATCCTGTTATCCTCAAAACAAGTGAAAAAAAAAATCTGCCAGTCGGTGAGACAATCCCAACTGTTTCCACTAATCATCAACTTGTTTCCAGAATTTTCTTGAATCAAGTGTCACTTTCTTGATACCAGTGAACTGATCTGCCTTATTCAGTCTTATTTCAACATATTTATTTATACTTATTATACATATTTAAACAAGTGTAGCTGCATTGGAAACAAGTAAAATTATTGGATCCCACTGGCATTTTTTTCCACTTGTTTTAAGAAAAACAAACTTTTATCACTGGGTATGACACGAAATGATGGAGATGTTTTTTGCAGTGAGTAAATTACATGTTGCTGCCTCTCTTTGATACAGTCTGTCATAAGAATGTTGACAACACCTATTTTAAAAGACGCAATCTGCTGTAATTCCACAAATACATCACTGTGCAAATGAAGTACTTACTTATAATACTTACATTAAAAAACATTTTAGGTAGCAAATATTACTAAATCAAATGTATTTTGTGAAAGTTGATACTCTGTTCTGATAACCTGAATGACAAAACAAATGGTCCTTGACTTTATTTGGTGCTGTTAATGTGTGTTTTTGCTTCTTCAGCCATGTGTGTAATTCCTTGTTTTTCATATGGAGTTCTCATGGAGGTGTGTGGTGGTCTGGCAGTAGCAGGGTCTGCCATAAATGATGTCTCATCAGCGAGCAACAGGAGATTAAAGGAGGTCACCATCGACCTTTGGGCCAAGAGTAATTTCCCTAGCCAAGGAATTTTTCAAACTTGATTGTAAGACAGAAAGGCATTACCTCAATATCTGGGTCCATCAGCAAAGAGGGAAAGCCGCAGTGACTAATGTGGGTCATTACGACAACTCTAATAACAACACTCGACTAGGATTAATTATTCAGTGACTCAAATTACTTTGTAGGCTTGTTGAACAGTTGCTTGTGCTTTTACCACGATGTTACATGCCAATGAACAACACAAGGGAGGGATACAAATATATCCCAGCTTTTTTTGTTGCTGAAAAAAAAAAGGCTGGACAGTGATGAAAGCCGCTTACAGTCCTATTAGGTGTTCAGTGGTTGGTACACTGCAGCATGTGACCAGATCACCAATTTGGATCGGGTTTAGTTGTTAACTCTTTGTTGTTAACCAGTTTCTTACTGCAGAGTATAATATATTTACCCAGTTCTGGGTAGATAAATATGTATCACCTACCAGGTATTTTATGTGTTGTTGTGTTCCCTTGCATTGAATGCGAGCTGCAGTTTCCCCTGTACCATGTGTACCAGTTTCTACTCATGACTTGTCAGCAATATTCCTGTGCATTTATTGTACTTGGCAAATGAAGTGAACCCATAAATACCAATTTCTCAAATGGTAGCCTCAATAGACCAGAAGGCAATGCAGACAAGATATGACTGCATTTTGGGTCAGGGGTGTGACTCACAGGGGATGCCACAAGACATTCTGGTATTTGAGAAATGTGGGAAATTATTTCATTAAGTAGAAGTAGATGAGGTAACAGGGAGGGAGACACGAGGGAGAATAGGGTTAGTGCATTTTAGCCCATGGGTGGTGCTAGAGGAAAAAATCATAAGGTCGCCAAAACTGACAGGGTTCCTTCCCTGGGGAGCATGGATGTGCTCTCCAAATATCATGACAGTCAGCCCAGTAGATTGTGAGATATAAAATTTGGCATTTTGGCCTGAGGGTGGCGCTAGAGGAAAGGCAATGGTCATCAAATTGATAATGTTCATTCCCTGAGAAGCATGAATACACTCAGAAATGTTTGCAAATGTTTGACCTGAGGGTCACAACAATTTGCTTTCACATCTGTACTGAAGAAACAATACCTTATTTGTTCACTCTTTCCACCCTATGTAGTGCTCTTCACAGTTGATCAGAATGTATCTGTTCATTCAGATTCAAAGCCTATGTGTATCTTTCTTTTTCCTTTGATGTTCAGAAATGCAATTATTTGATTTTGTGAAATAACTATTTTCCCGACTTTACTTCCATGCATTCTGACTCAATGCCCATGATGATAGTCAACCTTTAATTCTGAACCTCCCAGTTTACAGCATTTCTCCACCCTGACATAATGGTGTGGTCCGCTGAAGAGAAGGCTGTGCTCCTCGTCAAGCTTACTGTCCTGTTGACGAAGGGGGCAGAGGAAGGAAGCAGGCTGGAGGACCATCATCTACCTGGTGCAGGCTGGCTGCCAGAGTTTTGTCGGCATATCAACCATGCGCCTCCTGAAGGACATGGGAATAGCAGGAATGAAGCAGTGTGAAGCTCTGGAAGAACTCTCTGAAGAGGAAGAGAGGGGCAGTTTTTTGGCTCTGGCTAAGGAGAAAGGAGAAAAGTTGGGGAATTTTCATTTGACTCAAAGGCCATATATAGGGAGTGGCGATGTCCCTGCCACTGCCCCGCCACAAGGAGACATTGTGGGACTAAAGGAGCAAATGATGGTGAATGGTGGTTCTCAGCTGATGACCCTGCAGCCAACCCATGAGCACTGGAGGAGGCGCAGCAGGCAGTAATGCCTAACAGGTTGAAACATCCACCTGTACTATCACCCAGTTGAATGCACTCCTCCAGTGTCATATCAATCCACTGATTGCGCTCTAAGATATCGTGTGTGCAAAGTTGAAACTCTGGCCTGAGGGTGTGTCATGGTTCTGTTTGGACACTGTCTATTTTCTGTTTCTTCCTGTTTCCATGTGTTTTTGGTATATTGGTTTCCTGTGCCCTCTCTGTCAGTCTTGTTTGCCCTCCCCAGTAGGTTTCCCTCCACAGCTGCCCTGAGTTCAGACTCATTAGCTCTGCTTGTTCCATTACCTCCCCAGTGTGTGCCTTGTGTTCCTGTCCCTTCCCTAGGTCAGTCTTGTTTCCTTTTTAGTCTCTAGTGTATTTAAGTGTTGCTTTCAATTCAGTTCTTTTGTCAGATCATTTTGTCAGTTTGACAGTCTGTATTTCCCCACAGCTGTTTTTCCAATTGCCTGAGTTCCTGTCTTCTTCTTCTTCTTTTTTTTTTTATTAGGTATTCTTCATTTTAAGCCAGCCTGCCTGTATCTCTGCACTTGCTCAGCAACATATTGAGGAATGTTGCTGGAGGAAAGGGCCTGAATTAGCCAAAACTGACAGGGTTCATCTTTTAAGGTGTATGAATATGCTTCCTAATTTCATTGCAAATCCACCCAATAGATTTAAAGAAATGTTGCCTTGGAGTTAAACATTGAACAGGCTGACTGACAGAATGGATGGATTGAAGTGGCCATCCTTAGGCCTGCCAGTATGGCAACAAAACAAACATTATTACAACACTTGATCACAAAATAATGCCTGGAGTGCACTGAATATCACAGACCGATGATGCCTACTTGGCTCAGAGGCACTTTTGTCAGGATCATTAAATACAGACAAATTTAGGAGAGGAAAGCAGGGCTAAAAAGTGGGACTGCTCCTAAATTCTGACAAATAATGGGCAGCTTTTTAACACAGTTTTTTTATATACAAGAATTCAAAAATGAGTGTAAGCACTTTTTGCCTGTGTCCTCAACTGTGATTACAATTTGAATAGCAGCATTTAGCTTGTATTTAATAGCTGTTTGTCACCTCAATTCCAGTATCATTTTGGATTCTAGGGTGAGGACAGTCCATCCTTTGTCTCACTGGTTAACAATTCAGGGAAAAAGCTGACTCCAAGAGTCTATAAAATGTACACTGGACACATCAGTAATAACACCTTCTCCGGGGGACAAGAGCATTCTGCTGCTTAACACCCTGAATGTATGAAACTGCAAGTTTTAGGGAATCTTAAAGCTTGCCGGTATTCATCTACTCTAATTACTGTCATGATAATTCTAAAAAAAAATGTAGCTTATGTAAATATCAGGAGCTATGGTAAGTTTGAACAAACCCCCACGCTCAGACACAGTATTAGCTGTGTTCCCATCATACCATGTAAATAATGCTGTGAATACTGTGTTTCGCTGTAATTACTGCTTTTCTTTTCTGATGACCTATGATTATGGATAACTTCCTGAGAACCCTATGTACCTCGACTGTAGTTCTTTTTTTTATCTATATTAAGAACAAATTGGATTTTACTCATCATGGTGCCATTTTTCACTGTGACAAGATGCTGGTTCACTTGGCCAAAAAGCTTTCGCCGTCCTACGTTTTAAACCAGCTTGAGACCTTTGCCTCATGTCATGTCATGTTGCCTTCTCTCTGTTCCCAGTCACTACTGTATTTCCTTCAATTTATGCTGTCTAATAAAAGGGAGAAAAGAAAAAAATGTACCTTTCACTGCATTAATTTTGGTAATTTGGCTTTTGTGTAAAATCAGTGCCAGATTTGGTTTGAAGAGTGACTAAACCCCGATCCCAAAACTCTGTCATGGCTGACCTCCCATCATGGGTCACTGGTCTTTGGTGTTAGGTGGAAATAATCTGTTGCTTGTCTGATGATCATTCTGATCTCAGGAGACGAACTTGAGCTTCTCTTTTTTGACTCATTCTGTGATCATTTGTGTATGATTTATTGCTCATAAGGTTTTCTGTAGCAATAAATCAGACACAGTTGAGTGCTCCTAAAACACCTTAGGGGCAATAAAAAGAGATGAAAATGACGTCTTTAAGACACATGAAGTTATCGTAAGATATTATTTTAGCAGCACATGAAATGTAGGACAAACAGAGGAGATCTCATCCTTGTACACCCCTGATCTCATTAATGTCTTGATTATAGTAAAGAGAGGAACATGAGATGAGTCTTAGACTTTCATGAGACAAATCTGAGAAGTGCAACCCCCGTATGCGATCTCATCTCATCTCCCCCTTGTCTGATTTATTTCTCCTAACTGTCCAGCTGAGGTCACATATAAGAACAGTTTAACAATAAATATATAAATACACCAACCAGCCAAAGTTAAATGTGTCTCTTCAATAATATTGTAAAGGGTTTGGACCCAAAAAAACACAAGCCAAACAGGAAAACAACTTAAGAACACTGCTGCATTAAAACGTTTCAGAAATTAACAGGAAACTCAAACTGACAAAACTGATTGGACAAGTGAGAGAAAGTGTGTGTGTGTGTGTGTGTGTGTACCTGGTATTGCTAATGTTGTGGGGAAATAAATCTGTTTACACAGTCACGTTGTGGGGACTCGCCTCCCTTATGGGGACAAAAAGCAAGTCCCCATAAGGGAGCACCATTAATTTTAGGGTGAAGACTTGATTTAAAGCTAAGATAACTTTAGGGTTAGGTTAAGGTTAGGGTTAGGGTTAGGCAGGTAGTGGTTAGGGTTAAGGTTAGGATAAATCTCCAGGAAATGAATGTAAGTCAATGTAATGTCCCCAGAAGTGATGGAAACCAACATGAGTGTGTGTGTGTGTGTGTGTGTGTGTGTGTGTGTGTGTGTGTGAGAGAGAGAGAGAGAGAGAGAGAGAGAGAGAGAGGGCTGCTGGGTCGAGGTGACAGTGAATGACAAAGTGGGTGAGGAGGTTCACAAAGAGAAAGATGGAGGGAGACAGAGACAGAGAGAGCGTGACAGGATGGGCTGTTGTGGGGACTTAGTGATCAAACAAAGCATAAAGTACATAAATGCATTAATGCAGCAAAGCTAATTGTTGTGGAGGGCGCAGGAGTGAGCAGGGCCAGGGCAGGGGGCCAGGCCCAGGGACAGCAGGGCACAGAGACAGAGACACAGACAGTGAGACACAGACATCAACCGCTCACATAGACAGAAAACAACACAGTATGTTTTCACTGCCATAATGTGATGACTCAACGTCACAAGTGATGTCACATGGAAAAAAAGATCTAAGCAGGATCTAAAATGATTTGCCTTAAAGAAATGCTATGCTGAATGCCTGATTCTGGTCAGGATTCGGCAATAAAGTTTCTGAATCAGCCCCACTCAGCACATGGGCCTAATTTTAGTGATATTGCAGAGGTGTTAAAAAAAAAAAAAAAAAAAAAAGTTTTGGTGGTGTTTTTGATGTGAGTGACTGTAGTCAAAAGTTTGAGAGATGAGGCAGTTGTCAAAGCTTAGGGTTAAGGTCGTTAAAAAGATGCTTTTGCATTGGGGGACTAACAGCCAGCAGTTCAGTCTTGTCAGCGTTAAGAAATCAGAAGACATCCAAGCTTTAGTAGCATGCAGACACTCCTCAAGCTTGGCAAATGCAGAGCGGTCATTGTGCCTGATGGGGATGAAGATCTGAGTATCATCAGCGTAACAATGGAGGCTTATGTTAGAACTACAAATAACATCACCTAGAGGGAGCGGGTTAGAGAACAGTGGAGGGAAAAAAACGACCCCTGATAAACACCATAGTTAAGCTCTTGTTACTCAAAGGTCACGTAGGTAATGTAGTGGGCACACTGTTTTTTCTCTGAGAGATGGGATTTAAACCAAGAGAGTGCCAGGCCACAAATACCATGAATAACCCATTTTCAGGCTTTCTGACAATGACAATACAGTGTGGTCAACCGTGTCAAATGCTGCATTCAGATCAAGTAAGAGATGAATAGATGCAGCACCAGCGTCCACGGCTAGTAAGAGATCATTTATCACTCCAGTAAGTGTGGGTAGGGAAGAATGACAGTACCTGAAGCCTGAGTGAAACGCCTCAGATTGTTGGAAGACATACGGTCCAGAAGCTGAGCAGCTCCTATGTTTTTCAAGTATTTTGGAGAGAAACAGGAGATAAGAGATTGGTCTGTAATTATTTATGGCATGAGGGGCAAGATTATGTTTTCTCAAGTGGAGGCCTGCCAACAGACATTTTAAAAGCAAAAGGTAAAGTGACAAATTTAGAAGATTGAGCACTGTTGGGCAAAGAACAGAAAAAGCTCTATGTAAAGTTTAGCAGGCAGGTGGTCAAGCAGGCAAGAGGCTGGTTTGACAGAGTGCACCAATTTAGAAAGTGCATCTGAAGGGATGGCATCAAACTGAGTTAAAGAGTTAAAGAGACGGTTTTGAACATCACCACCGACTGAATGTACTTTTTTGCATGAATCTCAAATTAGTCTCTATAGTATTGAGACTCTTTGAAACTTATTGAAACTCAAAATGCACAAAATCTCTCTCTGGTCTTGAGTATTGCTAATTTTTGTCTAGGAGATGTAAATGTGATGCAAATGAGATCTCATCTTGAGTTTTAGGCCCACCTTGCTTTGGGCACCACCTGTTGTTCTTCATGGGTGGTGACATCGCTTGCCACCAACCACCAAGCCCCCTACTTCACCAAAGATCTGGATTTGGCATTTAGTTATTCTCTAAGGTAAAACTGGATTGCTGCTGGTGAATGTTGCTGACAATATATGTAATTTGATGGGTGGTATAATTATGGATGTGGTCTCAAAAATTTCAGGAAATCAACACAAATAAAAATGACAGATTACATGTGGTGGACATGAATAACATGAAAATTACACTCCTCCATCATGAATGGATTATGGGACATTAGCAGGAACTGGACATGCCATTTTCATCTGTTTGTTATATGAAAAGGTTAGTAAACGGCTAAGTTTCAGAGAATAAAACATCTAGGGTTAATACTACTTTAAGGTTTAGACAACTAAAATTTTGGTCAAGGGTAAGCTTCACTTGCAATAGAAAGTTTCAGTGCATGATTAAGAAATGAACCAGGCTTTACCCCTAAAGATTCAAGACTCAGGATCAACTTTACAACTTTATATAACATGATCATGCATAAAGACATATTATGTAACAAATGGTAACCACAGAGAGAGGGGAAAAAATGTGTTCTTCGGGCGATGTGTCTTTGTTTCAGTTCTATGCCAGAGTCATATCCTCACGCTGGTTGTTCAGATGATAAAACAATACTTTAAAAACATTTCATGGGATTGCAAAGGATGAAAGGAACCTACTGAAACTAAGCTGCCAAGTTGCCTCATAATGAACAGACATCACACTTGATCGTATTATCTCAAACCAGTTGCTCAAAGAGTTGTCAGGCCCCACATGGGTTCTACTGCTCATTTATTAAGCGCAGCAATGGCAACTTCCCCTTACAGTGGCTAAAGAACAACACACACCATCAAAGGAAACACATATTTCACAGGATACAGATTTGGAACAACAGGCATTGGGCTGCTGGAGTTGAAAGTAAACGGATCGGCCCATCTACTCCCAGACCTGCAGCCTAACTTTCCAACAAATTATTTCAACGTCAAACTATTTTGCCTGTTTCTGTGCATCTCCTATATGTGATTCTTGGTGGAGAAACAGACTTCTGACAGGGCTATACTGGCTGCTAACATCATCTTCAAGCTATAACCCAAACCTATACTTTGCAGAAACTTATACTTTAAAGAGGAATCTGAAGAGCTTTTCTGTGTTTTACTTTCTTCTCCTCCTGCTGCTTCTTCATTTAACTTTTTGACCACTGTGAACTGATCTGCTCAGTGTCCAGTACATTCAGTCCATCTGCCTTCCAGTGCTTTTTCAGAGCTGATACCATTTGCAGACCACCTGCAGCATTTCCTTCTGCCTCATCTCCATGGTTGTGGACATACACTTTCTTGTTGAAATTTTTGCCAAACCTGCCCCTGAAGTCTTCTGGCTTGATGCCCCCGAACAAGTCTCCACACTTCCTCATTTGTATCGTTTCATGATTACACATTGCACCGAGTCAAGTCTTTATACTTCCATCTCGTTCCCCCTTGGCCTACTTGATCTTAATCCTTCTCCCTGGTTGTTATGACATGATGAGGGATTGTTCTACACCTTAAGATGTTCCTGCTCTACAATTTTCCTGCCTTCAGCAACTTTAAATCCACAAACACTAAAGAGTAGATTGGTGAACTGTCTCCTTGATCTTCAAGATGCCTGTATTTATTTATCTATTTATTTAGTCAGTAGGTTAGGTAGTTAGTTAGTTGTTTAGACAGGAAGGTCCCACTGAGATCTCTTCTTCCAGGGAGTCCTGGTCAAGACAGCAGCACAATTAGATCCACATGGGAAAAAAAAATCACGTAATAGAGCACAAAACAATACATAAAAGCAGTACAGGGAAGGGAGGGAGGCATGCCGGCTTTGCCAGCAATATCCTCCAATGCAATAATAACTCCATTTCAGATTTACGCTATGAACTTAGTGGCTGGAAAAATTGCATACCTATTTTGACACACATTTAGTAACATGCACTCAATATTAGGCCAATATTCATATTTTTTTTCAAATGGCGACATTGTGTCACAAAATATCAAAACGTTCTGATTCAAAATGATGTGACTAAAGCTGCATGGTTACGGTCAACACTTTTATCATCATACTGCTGCAATATCATACAGTGAGGTTAAAGGGTTTGCCAGCAAAGAAACCCTCTATCCAAAGTTTCAAGAAAATACCTTGAGCATGTCTCCCAGGGGTGCCGCCAGGGATTTTGGGCCCCATGAAAAGAAATCTTATTGGGCCCTTGAATAGCCGACCTTTTTATTTCAGGCCTTTTGAGGGCCCCCTCCCCCATTCTGGCCCTGGGTAATCAGTCCCGCTCTTCCCCCCACTACGATGCCCCTGATCTCTCCTGTGGAGCCCCATTTCAGATTCTGACATCTGAGCCTAATCAAATATGTTTATGCTGAAGTAAAGGAATAATCAATACGTTTCTCACTGTTAAACATTGCTGCTGTTGGCACAGGAGATTAAAAAAAAAAACAGAATAATGAAGGCATTCAGCATAGCATTTCTTTAAGGCAAATCATTTTAGAGCCTGTTTAGATCTTTTTTTCCACGTGACATCACTTGTCACTTTGAGTCGCCACATTATGGCAGTGAAAAGCCTAGAATAGTACAGACGTTATCGATTTTTTTTTTTTTTTTTAACTCATCTTGAATGGCTAGCAGTGCCTTTCCATCTACCCCTGACAATACAGAAACTTGAAATTGAAATTGATTTGACTCCCAGTGGCACCCAGGTGCATCTAAAACCGTGAGGAGATTTAATTTTTCATCTGTTATACAATGTGACCTCTTTTTTCTAATACTCATTTGTGCAGGTAGAATTGGATACTGATCTATGGTCCACTTTAACTATTCAACTGGACTGTAAATGGAAACCCATTCTTTTCCAGTGTGTGGTGCCATGTTCGGCTTTCACGGCTATGAAACCTGATGGGATACTCTCTCTCTCTCTCTCTCTCTCTCTCACACACACACACACACACACACACACACACACACACACACACACACACACAAGACTCCTGAGCATGTTTTCAGGTGTATTTTTTTCTTCCATTGAACTGCATTACAACTGATATGTGAATTGTTTATTTAAGTGTGTTCCTTTAAGGGAAATATTTGTGTGTGTGTGTGTGTGTGTGTGTGTGTGTATTTGTGCATTTGACGTTCTATGTGTTTGTGTATGTTCATTTGCATATGTGAGTATACACACACACACACACACACACACACACACACACACACACACACACACAGAGAACAGCAGAGATTAGGGAGATTCTGTTGTTACAAAAACTGCAACTGTAATGATTTCTCTACACTGCAATTACACAAATGAGTGTGCATTATTTAAGAACAAATATAAGCCGTGTAGGCAGACAGTAGAAGAAAGGTCCCAAACTCACAACCTTTAATTATCTCACAGTGACGCACAAGAGCTCTCCTGAAGGATGCTGGGCTGACAGAGTGAACTTGTCCAACTACATGTCATTTACCGATCTACTGCACTCAGCGCCTTGCCTTTGTCCTCACGGTTCAGAAGACAAAGGTGGAATGAGGTATGTCTCCCTCATGAACAGTTTATTATTCTCTGCAATGTCATTATTTGTCTTCTTCAATACTGTTTTATTTCAATTCACAAAAGTTAAAGTATTAATCCCAGTGAGGGAGGTTCAAAGCTCCTTCGTCATTCTTTTAACACGCTTGAAATGTTCCACAACATGACAGACAGCTTAAAACGGACTTGACCAGCCCACGCATAAAGAATTTCAAAGGCTTGTGTTTTGACTCTATTGGGCAGCCTTTAAGGAGCTTAGCATTATGATTTAATGGGGAGAACTGACAGGTTTTGGCATTAATCATCTCCTTCACCCACACAAGTTTGAAACAGAGCCTCTTCCTCCCCTGTGCTATGAATTACTGCTAAAGATGCAAATCATGTCAAATATTACCAGGAGATTAATAAGAGGGTGGGCACAGAAAAAAAAAAAAAAAAAAACATATGACAGGTCAAGTGAAGAGATTTATTTTGACATGAGACAATCACCAGACGCTTGAACACATGAATTGTGCCAGGAGGAGTTCAGCAAAGCTGGTTAAGAGCAAAACAGGACGTGTTGCAACTGGAAAAAATAGGTGAGAATATTTGTTGGGGCATGTTAGACCATCTAAAATTAACTGATTTCATTTTCAGATGCCCTGTGCGTACACTGAAAGACTGGAGAGCTGATTTGTTAGATGAAGTGGATTCATGTTCTGTTCATTCCTAAATTTTTGTTACAATTCACAGCCCATGATACAGAAAATGGAGGAAATGAGCAGACAGTCAGGAGTGAGGCGCCAGTCATAAGTCACTTGGTCAATTATGACCCTGGTGTGTGTAGAGAAGCTGTGTCCTGCTGCTTTAATCACACCTTGTCAAACCTGGACAAGTTGGTGATTGAGTATTGGTGAGCCTCCACTGGGACCCTCTGATTCATCTGTAATCACCGTTAATTTGTCCTTGGAAACTAGAAAAGGGAGAGAGAGAATCTTCTAATACTATAAACCAACATGCACAACATCTGTGATCAATATAGTAACAATTTTACAGAATGAGCCCAGATACTTCCCTGTGAGGCTTGTACACATGCACATATTCCAGTGGTGCACAAGTGCACATATACAGCATTATATTGTGTCATTTTGCATTTGTCAGTGAGTGGAAAATTGTTAATAATGGTCACAAACATATCCATATGTATTGCATTTACAACACTATATGGAGGCCTAGAACAAAAAAAAAAAAAAAGAAAAAAAGAAAAAAGAAAAAATGGCATGGCATTCATCAAATTAGACACATTATGTCATTAAATTATGTAATTAAATGTCAGTTAAAATAGGTGGAGCATTATTGACCTCTCATTAAAACAAATTATTTATTATAAATAATGTCAGTTGCTACAATGCATGATAATGATATTTGGTCACTCATGATCATGTAGGACTTTAATAAAAACATGGTATGAAATGCCCTACAGTTATAGAATTACCCTTAAATAACACTTTCCCTGAGGAAAACTCACAAGTAAACAAGAAATTGACAGATGAATAATGAAACTGTGCGAGTTCAGTTGAAATAGCAGCAGAAAGGGCATTCAAGTCAATGACTCATTCAGTCATAAGAAATTGGCAGCGACAGCCAGTAGTAAAGTCAAGAGAGTATGTTTGTAAGATATTATATTCAATCACATTTGCTTCACACCTTCGGTAATTTTGCTCATTAGTCGGGGTCTTTTTTAAAGGAATGAGTTGAGATGCAGCTATTGGACGTGAGTCACCACTGGAATTAAGACATGACCCTGATGATGCTTTGCCAAGAGCTCGCTCCTACTCCGTCTAATGACCAATCAAAACTCAAAGAGAGAGGTATCAGTGTGTGTGTGGGTGTGTTTGTGTGTGTGTGAGAGAGAGAGAGAGAGAGAGTGAGAGAGATCCAGAGAGAGAGAGAAAGAGAGGATTGCTCTGACGTTCCCCACTTATGTCACCACATCCTCCTCCTCCCCTTCCCTCCCACCTCATTCAGTTTCCATATGAGGTGTTTTCTTCAAGGGAAGTGTTCTCTCCTAACAAGGCAGCGGGCAGCTAAGTGACAGTTGTATTGGTGTGTGTAATTAAGGCTTGGCACCACAGCTCTTTTGCTCTTGACTGGAGATTTTCCCTGTCTCTGTTTCTGTGCTCTCTCTCTCTCTCTCTCTGTTACTCCCTCTCCTTCCCTTTACATAAACTCCCAATTTACCCAGAGCAATACATCACATCTCAAAATCCTTAGAGGGGAAAAACAGTTAAGCAGAAAAGGAGGTAGTTCTATGCACTGGAGGAAGAACGTAATTACTCCAACACTGGACCATGAGCACTGCAAGCACCTGTCAGTCTGTCTATCACTGCTAGCCAAGCAAATTGCTGCTCTCATGTGAAAAAAGTGCAACCACCGTTTTTATGTTTTCACTTCACCTGAGGGATTACATACAAAAGTCAAGAGCAACCATAGTTAAAGGAAAAATGCTTTTCTCAATATCACAGTTGAAGCTTGGAGAGCTTAAGTAAAAGTGGTTGCAATTTCTACCTACATCATATCTTGACTACATTAAAAATCTATTACACTGATCATCTGTGAGCTCTCATTTTGCTATTGTCACTTCCACCTAGGCCATTCAACATTTTGGCTCCGCTATCAAGCCTCTCATGAGGGCGACACCAATGAGACGGAAGCTGTGAAACACGCACACAAACATTAATTTATCTTGAGAGAACAAGATAATTAAGTTGGGATTTTCGATACAACAGAGCTAAAATATATGAATTAAACTGAAGTAGACAGGCATCCGTCTGATAAAGGCTGACATCATCACAACAGTCTGTGACCCAACTAATCATTAAATCATTATTGGAACAAACAAGACAGATGTATTTTTTTTTTTTAATTGCAAGGTGAGATAATTAAACCGTTATCACACACAAAAAAAGTTTGATCACTAGATAATTAAGATGTGATCTCAGTATAGGGGAGTTAAAAAGTGGATGAGCGATCGCAGCCGCTCTCGCTCTCCATGATTAGATGCTCCCCTGTGGGCTGAGAAAGTTTTCCATCCTTGGGTTTAAATAACAGCTCATTCAATCCCCTTTCAATAAACTCCAAAATGTGTGGTGCTTAAACTTAAAACAACAACAACAACAAGGCTTCTATTCTTTGCTCCTGAAAAGTTGATATTTTACAAGGTTTTCACCCGACAGCAACAATAATAAAAGGGGCACGGAGAAGGTGGAAAAACAAATATTTTGAAAGGTTGAGGAAAAGATAATGGGAGCTGACCTCTGCCCATTATTATAATATCTCACATCAGAAAGACTCTCAGTCTCTCATACACAGATACACACACAGATTCACCTAGGAAAACACACATGCACACGGACACACACACACACACCTTGATTAGATGTTTCCTGAACTAATGACAATTGCCAATGGTGGAAACTAAGAACTGATTAGAATCAATACCAGTAGCACTTAATCCACCGACTTCAATGAATGCACAGGAAATAATCTTGGTGCCGCAGGGGCACAGAAACACAGACCGCTAACACAGCAATAATGTACATCCTGACACATATGCAGGCTGATTGGGGGCGATAATTAAAGGTCAAATTTTTAAACTCAACATATGTCAGATACCACTGGTCTGGTTTTGACATCACTTGGATGGCTCTTTGCACCAAGTCCTTGTGTTTTTTTAAAAAAAGAGTTTGCACCAACTGGTCTGAAAGGGGCTCCATAATTAGAAGTCCATATTTCAAACTGAAAGATCATAACTACTAAATTTATATCAGCAGTCTAATGACTGGTGAGATGACACGTCTTGTTACTGATTGGCCCAGTGGGTTCCTGCATCATTCACTGGAGTCCACGTTACCTAAGCCACAATGCTCGGGGGGTGATAAAATATGATGACACTAAACAGTACAATTACAGTTAGTGATTCAAGAGGTGATGAGAGCAGGTCCAGATATAGGGCTCTTTTTTAGCAATCTATGCCCGTGGTCTGACAAGCATGGTGCAAGTGCATTTAGGGCGTGTTGAAGTCCACGTTTACTATTTTAACGGCAGAACAAAGGGTCATTGTGCCAGGTGCATGGTTTAAAAGGGTTGTGCATAGTCTCTTAATTAATCATGCGTGTTTTGAGTATAACATGCAATACAACAATTAGAGCACTATCTCCCATTCTCTTGCTATTATATTGGTGGATTTGCCAGGTAAGAAGGGGGGCTTATCTGAAGAGGTAAGGGGTCTGCTCGTGCATAAAGTGAAAGCAAATGAGCAAATCATCTTCCACAACATCTGGATTCTATTAAAGCTCCCAGAGGTGAAGCAGGCGTCCTTGTGTGCATAACAAGCAGAGTGTATGTGTGTTGTGCACCCGACTATGTAGGTGAGCATTACTATCTTGATAATGCGCCCTTAAAACAGCAGTGAAAACTGTGCCATTGATTTCAAACACTTTTTTTTTGGTCAGTCACACAATCACTTTCAACTGCCCCAAGATAGACTGCCCAAGGCTGCCCCAATGCGCCAACAATGAGCCGGACCACACCTCATTTTAACCCATTGATATATGAATTATGAAAGCCTGAGTCAAGATTTTTTTCTTATGTGTTTTTACTCTTCTTAAGGCATGAAAACTTTTGTAAGTCTCCATACTTCTTTAAGGATGCAGGACTGGTATTACCATGTCATGATACTAGTATTAATATGTTTTCAGCAACAAGAATTGACAGTCTCTGCATAAACCTCAATGGGGGAGGGAGCAGCAGAGAGCACTCTAACAGCTGATATGCAATTCCACCATAGAAACCATTGCATTTAGGAGAAATGACTTTAAAACAGCTGTCCACTGTAGTGACCGCTATGCGCCAAAGGGTTAAGACCAACACGCTCATGGGTGCACAGATGGGCACAAGTGCAACATGGGCACTGGATGTGTCGGTTGAACACTAGCAAAGATACTTGCATTGCACTTGGCGCCACTTTGCACCAGGGTCCTTTGTGTGGAATGAACAGGAGTTGAGAGGTGTCACGCTCAGTTTCTGGTTACTGGTGGTCTTTGTCTCAATGGACCAGTACTGCTGTGTTGTGATTTATTATGGACCCAAAAGCAGAGACAACAGGTTGAGGAAAAGGTTGAGGATGTACTGTTTGTAATGGAGGTGAGGTGAAGAGAAGATGATAATAAGCTGCTTGGAGGTTTGGTCCAGGCAGGTGGTGTGGTGGAACGAAGCCGGGCTGAATGGATGATTAGTTGAAGCAGGGAGCTGCGGCAGAGCGGCGTGGGCGAGCGGAGACAGAGGGCAGGAGGGAATCCTGAGCACAAGAGAGTTCACAATGAGCATAAACAGGTTCGTGGAAACGTTGTGGGAAAACACTGGCAATAACCTTAGCAGACAAGCACTAAAGTGGCCAAGAGAGTTATTACCACACTAGAAAACTGAACAATCTGGTGACAAGTGGAAGGAGTGCTGGGGTTCTTATCTTGGACTGTCTATGGGTTGATTGGAGACAGCTGAAGTGGTGAAGCAGGAACCAGGGGAGAGGGAGTGTGCTGCACCCACGCCACACACACACACACACACACACACACACAATGAGGCAAACAGGGAGGGGGGAGACAACAGGGAACACAGAGAAAACAGAGAGAGAGTGCAGAGTCACAGCAGGAGCCATGACAGGTACAGTTTCACACACTGAGGCTGTCTCTCTGTTGGCAGATATCTCTGAAACTGATGAACGGATGAATAGTTGATTTCAGTTGGTGATATGGATCTGGTATTTTTGCAATTAGTTAATTATAGTTTTTTAGCCATAACTAGAGAATGAAAAAGATTAAGGCTTGATTCCATCTATTTTAAAGGGACAGTAAACTCAAGTAAAAATGTACATTTCCTTTTTAGAATTATTATTGGGTACTATCTTCATTATTTAAAAGTTCCCAAAGGTAAAACCTACTGAGTTTTAGGGGCTGCGTTTTCTACAGTGATACGTTCAGATTGAAACTCTTAGCCCTCACCTTGTCTGATGTAATATTAGATAAAATAGTTTAATGCTCCTTGGTAAAATGGAGGATTTATATCCAGAAACAAAGTCAGCATGCCATTCCAAGAGGTAAGCAGTTACTGTAACTACAGTTTGTTGTCTAGTAGAGGATAACAGGCACATTGAAGAGTCAATCAAAGGAGAGCAGGATCAATCAAACATGAGGTCGTATTCTGATTGGATTGCTCCATGTGTTTTTAGTTTGACTCTGGAGAAACCAGCTAATAGGTCTGTCTCTGCATAGAAAAGACTTTGAAATCCTGCAATTTAATATTTTCTACACTCAGTGATGACAGTAAAAATCTTTAATGAGAAAGCACACTTTAGATTACCAAGCCTTTAAGGTATTTTACAAAGTTAACAAGAATTAAAACACACATGAACAGAATGACGTGAATTTGGAGAATAACTCCCCATCAGTGAAGGTTTGTGTTCTTTGAGTGCTTCTTGTGTTGGATGGTAATCATTTCTGCCCTTTTCTTTCTTGACGTTTGCAGCTTCATCATGGGTGGCTGACAGCCAATCACCCGCTCAGCAGTGTGAACAATTTATTAGAGCTTGTCCTTGGAATATGAGGAATCTGTGGGGAACCAGACTTATTTAATTACATGGTTGCAATAACAATAAAGAAATATAATGTGTTTATGTATGTTAGTTTTTGCTTGAACCAAACTCTTAAATATGTACAAATGCAATTCCATGACCACAGTGAGCACTGGTTAAACTGAAAATAACATCACTTGGCAGAGTGAGCAGGTTTAGGGCAGAGGACCTGTACTTTCATTTGCAGTGTGATGCCATGGTGATACTTGTGCTACAAGCTGTTAGTAACAAGAAGCAGGTTGGGGGCAACTTTCTCTCCCACAAGCTGATTAGCCTTTTCTCAGCAGGACTCTGTTGACGGTTAGGAGCTTTGGTGCACTGGATATTTCTATGCAGCAAGCACCACGGTGAGACCAAGGTTCAAAAATCTAATCAAATGTTTTCTGGCCACAAGGTATTCATGTATGATTATAACACTGCCTTCACAACTCTTTAAGAATACATGTATGTAACACTGGGACTTACAAAACATCCAGACTGCCACTTCAGTACTTGTGGCATAACAAATCCTGTCCTTTGTTTATCCCTACTCCATTTTGACCTTTGTTTCATTTCAATAGCACTCATAGATTTTGGTTGCTTCACCTTGGATTGACATGATCTTACATAAATGCACAATACGCAACAGGCAGTGAAGGTCACTGCTGGGCTCGGTGATGTGCCCACTAACACACGTATTGTGCATCATCTCAGATTGTTTTTTTACAGTTGAAGTTGCCCCGTTTTGTGTCTTCACAGGGACAGGAGCCTTCAGGTCCACTCCCTGACAGAAAACTTCTTCAACTTTGTAGAAAACCTGGCAAATTTAACAAAAATTATCTAGCTTTTTGGTGAGACGTATTCATGTCAACAGAGGATGAAGGAGGATGAAGCAGATGTCCACATCACAGTCCTGGGATTAATTGATTATTTTTTAGAATGTACATTCCAGTTACAGGATAATTCCTGCACTTTTCCTTGTGATATCCAGATTTTTGACTGGAGGGCCAGGTCAAATAAATGTCATACATTAGGACAAGACACTTTGGGCTGTTTAAGTTTTTGTCTGTTGGCAAAAGGACCAACTCATGAATTCTAGATTATTTCATCTATTCTGGACCTGTTGTGTCAGTGAGCTCCAAATTTCATTTGCTATATCCAGTTGTTGTTTTACATAATCTGTGAAGCCACATTACCTAACTGCTTCAAGCATCACACTCCCAACAAAAGAGGGCAAAGCTTGCATGCAAACAATTGAGAACTATATTTAGAACAGGGCAGTGGGGTCTGCAAAATTGTGAACCAATGACAAATGACTGCCAGGGGTACAGCTGCAAAAATAATGAACTGGTAGTTGTGAATGAAACAGGCTGGTTGTTGTCATGAATAAAATGTTAAATTGGCATCGAAGTCATTAAAAGTGGGGAGAGAAAAATGAGTCATGCAGCCTCCGGCACAATCAAAGCTCCCAGCTCTTCCATCGCTGCCTCTGCTGATAGATCGAAACCAGGCAACACTGATATAGGGATCAAAGCAACTTCTCAAAGCCTTTTTTTAGTCACCACCGAACCAGGATAACCAGACTCTGCTGGCTCAAGCACATGATTAAGAATACAATATGTGCTGCAGCAGCAGTTACTTGCTGGTCCGTACTGTGCACTGATGTATCCTCGGCACTGGCACAGCTGGTTAAATAGCTGTAGCAGATGTAAAATATTTTGTGTTGTTGCTCGTTGGTGGAGAATGTGGTTGGAACAAAGGATGGACATGTATAATTGCAGTTAATTGTAATCACGGTTTCGTATTGCAGCAAAACTTTGGTTTCACCTGATAATGGGAGACTAGTATTAGCTTCTTTGATTGTCAGTATTCCTATTTCCACCTTCCCTGCTTCCTCTTTTGTAGCACCAACATCATTCAACCCAAAAAGGGCAAACAGCCTTATAACTCTGCTGATTTGCATGATAAATATCATGTTATTAGAGTGTTACAGATACAAGCAACAAAAAGATCTTCTCATCTGTCATCATGACTTATATAGCTCTTCATGCTGCAGTATGCTCACAGAAAGTGAAGGTTAATAATTAATACGTTTTAAAATGTATTTCATTTTTAAATATTTTTAATGTGTAGATTGAATTCTTCCTATTTCCTAACTACTGCTACACCCAAACCCTCTCAAGCTCTCTCTCTCTCTCTCTCTCTCTCTCTCTCTCTCTCTCTCTCTCTCACACACACACACACACACACACACATACACACACACACCAATATCCTTATCTTTTTATGTTATTCTTATTTAAATGCTGTTACATGTGATTTCTTTCTAGACATAAGAAATCAAATAAAATGAAAAACTCAATGAAATGATGAATGTTACCTTGTCCTTCTCACCAGTATTGGGTTAGGGTTAGTTAATGAAATTATGGTTATAAGACATGATATATATGTATGTATGTATGTATGTATGTATGTACACACACACACACACACACACACACACACACACACACACACACACACACACACACGCACACACACACGTATATATGTATTTATGTGTGTGTGTGTGTGTGTGTGTGTGTGTGTGTAATATTAAAGTTGACATATCCATACACTCTCCCATCACATCCAGTTATTTGGTAGAAAAAAAAACTGTCTCTTCCTCCAAATTAAAACTAGTTTACAACTTTAATTGGCTAACTTGTTCAGAGTGAGTATCATCCTGCTTTGATTTTATCCTGCAAAAGGATGGCAGTAACAGCTGACATCAGCGTTCATTTTCATGATCATTTTCAGGATAAAGAACTGTATTCTCACCATATTTAAATGCATGAGAGGGCGCACATGCCTGTTCGGAAAATGAAAATATAAAAGTAATGTTAGGAGCAGTGTAAGTAACAAATTACTGCACAAAGACAGTGACAAGTAAAGCCATGTCACTGAAGAAAATGGGAATGCACAGCACACCAATTCTCCACCTGCCCAGCACTTCACTCCTATGACTTCCATTCTAAGTTCAAGTTGAGGGACAGTCTCTACCTCCACTCATTTACATCTTAAAAAATCAATTGATACAATCTTGTTATTGTATCATTGTCTCATGGCAGGAGATCATGGTGCTGATCACCACCAAGATCAAATTATTATTATTTATTTTTGTCCAAGGCCAATGTGCCCACAGAATTCATGAAATATGCACTTATATGTTTGCGCTTAGATGTTTTTTCTTGAGATATTTGCCGGCACAGAGACGAAGTAACTCAAAAAAATAAATAAATAAAAATAGCCCGTCTTTGGTGGAGTTAATGAATGAAAAGTAAAGGATCACTTTTTCAGGTTCTGATGCTGCTGCTATTATTGTTGTTACTGTTGACTTCGATGCAGATTTTTGCCCAGCAACTTTTACGCAATGACTCACCCACGGCCAACGGCAGCTCTTACGCATGACCAAAAAAAAAAAAAAAAAAAAAAAATTCAAAAGATAAGGTGGAGCGAGCAGATGGGAAGAGTCAGATAAAAAGGTGTTTGCAGTGGAGGAGCCAGTATCTGAGCCGGGAAAAAAGGGCCACACATGCTGCCGTGCACCGGGACCATGCAGACCTCCAGGCTGCGGACCAGGGCGCTGCTCTGCGCTCTGCTGCTGTCCGCCGTTGTTGGAGCAGAGATGTTCGAGTCGGAGTCAGGAGAGGAGCTGAGCCCCAGAGCCCTGCGGGACTTCTACCCCAAAGGTCCGAACCTAACCAGTGAGAAGCAGCTGGTAAGCGCATCTCCACTCCTACAGCCACTCTGACCACCGACTTGTATCAGGCTCTATGCAAATCTCATAGCGACCAAGTTTTCCTGTTTTATCACTAACTTCTTTCTCCTCTTGTTTTGTGATGTATCACCTATGTATTGCATTGTTTTTCTTAGTGATGTAGTGGTAAATAATGTGAGAAAACTGACCTCCTGTTGGCGCTCATATTGCAAATAGCCACCGTCACAGACAAATGATAATATTTTGCGAAAAGTATTTATTTAGGTACCATTTTTACCATTTAAACGCTTATATTTGCATTTCACTGTCATAAAGAAAAATTAAAAGGTGATTTACCCTCCATTGCGCACATGTCTATGATATTACAAATACTTTCTGCTTTTTTTTTTTTTTTTTTTTTTACCTAAACAGAATTCCTTCCATTGCTAGTCTACGGTAGTACATATTTGCTCAGTCAGTGTGTCTTTTTTTGTGTGTTCCGACAGCTTGGAGCTCTCCAGGAAGTTCTTGAAAAGCTGCAAGCTAAACGACTGCCTCTATGGGAAAAGAAATTCGGACAAGTGCCCACGGTACATACTAAATAATACTACTAATAAAAATAAGGATGCATTTCCTCAGATTTAAGACAGGTGTGGGACTTCCAAGAAGTTCAGCTGAGACGCTGCATGTACTCGCTATGCTAGTTTTCCCCACACCGTAATGAGTTAGGCTACCTGTGATGTGTCCCAGGTGTGTGTGTGTGTGTGTGTGTGTGTGTGTGTGTGTGTGTGTGTGTGTGTGTGTGTGTGTGTGTGTGTGTGTGTGTGTGTGTGTGTGTGTGATGCTGGGGTGTTGGGGGTCATAATGAGACCTTTCTGCTTGTTGCGTCCCTCTCAGTGTGATGTCGGGGAGCAGTGCGCGGTGAGGAAGGGCGCTCGGATCGGCAAGATGTGCGACTGTCCCCGGGGAGCTTTCTGCAACTTCTTCCTGCTGAAATGCTTATGAGATTCGCCTGATCTGAATGTATACGGGGTCTGATACGAAACGTTGTTACACCATTCTTATGTAATATATACTGCAGTCAATTTTTTTAAAGATACAACTAAACAACAGGGTGCACTTTGAATGACTGACCAACCCTTACGAAAAAGAACTATAGTAATCCTATGGCATATTTCAGAATGATACTAAACAAATACCACAGGAAAACTGTTGAGTCTTCATAGGAGTATTATAGTGTAATTATAATGAAAATACCATCCAAGAATCATACGGTTTTCATAAGCTCACTCACATACACACTGTACATTGTAAGTAGGAATATTATAGTAATGCTATAATATAGTCACTACAAAATCATCTGAGTGCCATATCGCTGTATAAGTCTATAGTAATTCGTCTATAGTCATTTTATGGGAATATTATAGTGATTTTTCATTTGGGCAAATCCAACAATATCTTTTGAACTTGAACTATTTTGTTTCAGATGAATGTTTGTGTATGACTCATAATAAACTGTCACATCTTGTTTTGTAAAGCAGTGGAGTGGCCGCGTTTTTTTGCGCACGCGCATGCACGCACACACGCAGGCACAATTAGTCCAAAACTATTCCTCAAGCGTAACACCCAGACTTTATCTTGAAAGGGTTATTGTTACAGTACGTGTGGTGGAAATAGTTACGAATGAAAAAACGCAGCCCTACTGTGTGTCCATTAACTGCCATGACGGAGTGGCTCCAGGCTTTTCTTTATGACATCATGTGTGGCATCATGGAGCAGGATACTGCATGTGCATTCTTAAAGCTTAGTTTCTTTTGATTGTAGATTCACAGCTTTATGAGTTCCACGAACATTTCCCTCAACATTAAGCCTAATTCATGATGACAGTTAGTGTTATGTTTAGTGCGTAGAGGAAATCTCTGTTAGAAATTTTAAGAAGTGTCTGCCTTTCATCCTAATATTAGAGAGGAATGAGCTGGTGACAACCCTGATATATGGTATAATTACTTTTTGACATTAACATCTAAGCACCGAAAACCCTTAAACTATGAAAGCAATAACAAATGACTCTGGACTGCAGTGCATCAGTTTTGGGAGTCAACTGATGAAGTCAAAAACTGTCAGCATGACAAGACTTTATGATTATAGAAATTACTGTGTTAAGTTCACTCTGTGACAGCTAATGATCTCTCACGTAAATTAGTTATCTCGCCATTGAAGGCAGTGAGGAAACATGTCTTTAAGTTGAAGTGCCACTTTTGATTTTTTCCCAGAGTGGGCAACATAATCTGTATCATTATGTTCCACACCACCAAGCTTGCCCTTGCCTGACTACTTCCAACAAGCAGGCATCAATAATGCAGGGGAGACAAGTACAAAATGTTCACTTAGTCCATTTTGTCTTGGCTCGGTGTGTGTGTGTGTGTGTGTTCCTGTTTGGCAAGTCAGCGTGAACCCTACAGTAAAGCTGTGGAGATATTTTAGTTTTTGCTGTAATCAAACACTTCCCTGGCTGTCTCGTCTTGCCTGTGTTGTCATTATCATTAATCCCATTTCAGGTTCCATACACACATGAATGACAGTTACTTGAGAGCAGATTTCTACCTGAAGCACCGAGGATACCTGTAGCATAAAGATTACTCATAGAAAGTGAAAGTCAAGTATTATTTCAGACAATAAACATAAACACTAGTACACCTCTTAAAATTCATCAAAGGAAAGATAATTTATTGAGAGTGCCTGGTTTTGCCCACCCAATACAGTTTCTATTTATTACGTAAGAGAGATGCAGTTTATGGTGACGTGAAAAAAGTACAATTTGCAGTTCTTTTTCTGAGACTTTTATGAGACTCAGGCAGCAAGAATTTAAGCCTCTGTTTGTTATTGATTCATATAGGAGTTACTTAGGGAAGAGAGAGAATATGTGTATGAGCTTGTAAAAGCCCAGCTCCAAGCAATAGTTTTGAAGCAACAGTCCCAAGATAAACCTAGATAAATAAATGTTTTCAGTGTTTGCCTTTTTTTTTTTTTTTTTTTTAAGTATTTGTGGGTGAGTTTGGGAGAGGGGCGATAAAATCAAAGAACAATAAAGAAAGACTGAGATGGACTTGGTTGTCCAACTTCCTCCTACAGTCCAAAGACCCACAGATCAGGTGAACTGAAGACTGTAAATTGTCCACAGCAGGACCATATAACCAGGACCTGCTTGTTGTGAGGAGACAGTGCTAACAATTGAGCCACCACATCCCCAGCCCCCAACAACCCTGATTAAGAATAAGTGGGTATGGAAAATGAATAGATAATAAAGCAATGACAGTGAAAATGTATTAGATGAGATAGATGGAGATAGAAGATAAATAGATTCCTTTATTGTCATTGCACAGAACTGAGCAGCAATCTTCCCAATGGTGCATTCACACATAACAAACTGACATTAAAAATAGGAAAGAGTTAAAACTAAACGAATAAAAAAATAGTATGTGTATATGTATTTGTGTATGTATTTGCTGTAACCTATAAAACAAGATTTAAAACAATATGATAAAAAGTAAAACTTATTAGATGAAACAAGATGAAAAGTGATGCAAGCTGAAATAAAGAATGCTATATGAAAATGACAGTATTCAGAATATACAGTACATCAACATAAGTCATAATGTATGTCAGTGAGCTGGATTTGTAAAGTTACATTGAGTGTTTTGTGAACACACACAACCCTGGTTGTTTCTCTTTTGTCCCTCTGTCTATGTGTTGCTGTGCTTGTATAAGTGTGAATTATAGACAATGTAATGATTGTTGTCCACCCAGGTTTTTCATGTTTTCATGTTAGGATTGTTGATTATGAAGGAGGCAAAATAAATCAAGAAAAGACAAAAGATTAATACAGATAAATAAAAGATAGAGTCTAGTCTGGTCTGGATTAAGTGGAGGGCAGCTTCACTCCTGAGTCATCAGAGGTCCTACCAGTGACCACAAAGAACTACAATTGACCACATAGCTGTCAAGATCCCTGCTTGGCCTGGTGTTTCCCCTGCCTCTCTGTGTGTGGTGTGGATGTCTCCCGGCCTCTTTCTCTCTCTCCCTGCACACCTGAGTCATCCTAATTAGCATACTTGCCAGTCATCATGCCGTCACCACCCTGACCCGTGAAGCCCGCACCAGCCACCGTTCCCAGCTGGATCACTGAACCGTTCACTCTGTCACAAAGCCTGCAGCCACACCAGCCTGCCCTGCCAGCCTCGCCAGCCACACCACTTCACCTGAGCCAGCCACCTGCTCACCTTCCCAGTGCGCTCTTCAGTAAATCCATCTGTTTTCACCACACCTGCCTGCCTGCCCTGCATTTGGGTTCACCTAACTCCAGTCTCATGGCAAAAGCCCACCATAAGGTTGCTAGTTTGTGATTCTTCGTGGTACTTTGTGATCCTTTGTGGTTCGCTGTAGTAGAGTGTGGTTCTTTTTAATTCTTTGTAGTAGGTGTGTTACTTTTTTGTTCTTTGTACTTCTTTGTGGCACACTTTGTGGTAAGCTTTGAAGTTTCCTTTGTGATTTTGTGGTTGTTTGGTTGTTTGTGATACTTTGTGCTTTTTTGTAGATCATGGTAGTTTGTTGTTCTTAGTGCTACTTTATGGAACATTGTGGTATTTTGTTTGGCTTTATACATCTTTGTGGCAATTTGTGACACTTTGTGGTTCATTATACTGTTGGTAAATTGAAGTGAATATTGGAACCCCTTGTGGGTGTTTGTAGCTAAGGTACATGTATGCTCACACTCACTCACAGACTAACTAATATTATACTAACACACTAACTAATATTATAATGTCAGTGTAGCACATGAAGGTAGTTATATGACAACAGTATATCAGATCTGTCCGAGCCAGAATAAAACACTAGTCAGTCCAGACAAATATCCTTATATAGAAATAACAGTTGGAAAAATCAAAGCAACAGATTAATACACTTTTCTAAAGTCTACTGGCACAAACCAGACAAGGGAATTAAATGTGTGACACTGTCCATTTTCACTCTCCTGAAAGAGTACCAGAGAACGTCAGTCTCTGGTACTTTGGACTCGAGAGTTTTTTGAGGCTGAGATGACACCTCAGGAGATGTCTGTTCATTTGGATTATATGGTCTGCAGAATAAAGTCAACCATCCTTGATGTGCTATTTGGTGCAGAGCCACCTAAAAACAAAGGCTCTCAACCTTCTGCATCACATGACCATCATTAAGAATAACTTCAGGGAGATGGAGGAACAGAGAGGAACCTTGTGGATGAGGAAAAGCTCTTTGAACAGAGTGAGTAAATAAGAGGCATGGTGATAGAGGTGACAAACCTTTAAATGAAGATTATTGTGGAGGAAGGACAAGGGGGCCATGAGGGAACAGCAAGGGAAAGTGACAGATGGAGGACAAGATGGCACAGCTAGAGAAAGTGAGAAAGATAGACAGGTCCTGGACAAGATGGTTTAAGTACAGAAAGACAAAAAGCACCTTGAGAGAGACAGATGGAGAAGAGGATGTCACGGCTAGAGAAAATGCTGCTAGAGAGGGGCAGGGAGGCGGAGGAAAGGAAAGCACATAACAACAAAAAAGTTCATGTTGAGAGAAAGTCAAGTGGAGATGACGCAGAGGAAAATCTCCTGAAATAAGAAAGAAACATGGCCAAAATGACAGAATGAGAGGAAAGGGTCCTGGGAAGAGAAATAAAGGTGGAGAATGTGATGCACAGAACAAGAAGAAGTTCCTGGAGACTTAAAGTTGGGAAGATGACCTAGTCAAAGAAAAAAAAAAAATATATATATATATATATATTAGGAACAAAGAGAAAAAAAAAACAAAAAACGAAGAAGCCAAGAGCAACGAGGAACAAAAAAAAAAAAAAAAAAAAAAAAAAAATGATGGAAGAGGAGTGACAATTTTAAAAGAAAAAAATCTATAGGAAAAAGCCATGGAAGAAAAGAGGCAGAGGAGGAAAAGAAGAAAATATTTGTTGAAAAAGTGAGGGACGGGGGAAAAACAACACTGATATTTGAACTGTGGATGTATGTTTGACCCTCGCAGCCCACAACCTGCAAACTGATGAAGGTGCACCATGTCAAACCCAGCCAGCAGACACACATCAGCAGAGCATGTGCGTCAGCAGGTGCAAAATACTGGAAGATTGTGGAAAATACAATATACCTGACTTAAAACTACACAGCCAGGCAGGCCTCACAGAATGTGCCTTCAACTGCTGAGTTGTTTTTAATCCTGCCATGTGAATGTCCTTATATTTCATGCCACATTGACCTTTCATTGAAAATATTCTTGTGAATTAGTTAAAACTCATTAATTCTGAAATTAACATAATTTACCAAAAAGAGTTCATTCCTCTGTAAGTCATATTTCTCTCTTTTCTCTTCAAAGTGCTGTTCAAAAGATCACTACCATCAGCTTTCCCAACCTATTGACTGGTCCATACAAGGGAGAGAGATAACTTCAAAAGACTTATTGCTCAGTCTCACCCACTCTGTTCTTGGTTTCCGGGTCGGGATCATCTGGACCGCCTCCGCCTTCTTTTCCTGTGACTTTCCCCCTCCAATGCCCCAGCTACTGTTCCTCTGTCTGGCTTATACTGCATTTCTTGGGGAGGCTGTGAGACCAGCCCAGGACACAAAGGAGGCCCACTGGTCAGTCAGGATTTTCTCTGGAATCCCCACCTGAGATGACAACAGGACAAGCTTGCAGGCCATGGTTTGAGGTAGCCTTCCTGAAGTGAACAGCCTCTGGCTACTGGGTGGCATAGTTGACACTGACCAGATTGTGCTGCTGGCAACTGGCTGACTACAGGAGTGTCAGCACAGTCAAAATCCATTTGACTGGCACTCCTGTGATGGACAGTGGCACCAGGAGAAAGCAACAAGGCAGTTTGACACCGTTCTCTCACATTTGAGGCAGCACCAGCACAAATTCTTGATCTTAGCAGATAGATAGAGCCAACAGAAACAGCCCAATCTATTGTAATACTCAACTGTCTTCTGCGCTCTCCAAATAGGAGGTATGTATGGGCTATTTACATCACAGTGTCAATGCAGGATCAGGACAGCACTAACAGTTCCACCTGTTCCCCATGGCACAAAGCTACACTGTACAGGAGGCCACTTTTTAATCATAAAAAATTGCTGCTGAGCCTGGAGAAACACGTCAAGAGTTAGGGGTAGGACGGGCTTATCTTATATAATGTAGTATGGCATGCATAAAAAGTGGCACTGTAATTATGTTGTCCAGAACAATAACAATAAAGCTCTCTCCTCTTCTAGGTCAGCCTCCTGGGCGCCGACCTCATCCAGCAACACGGAGCAGTTTATCTGACCTTGGTGTTTCCAGGTCGTTCTCCCTATAAATCCCTTTATTGTCTGGTGTCTGGCAGCATGGGCATATACACTACTCACAAAAAGTTAGGGATATTTGGCTTTTGGGTGAAATTTATGGAAAATGTAAAAAGTTCACGCTACAGTGATATTATATCATGAAAGTAGGGCATTTAAGTAGAAGCATACACTGGTGATTTCCTCATCTCAAACAATTTCTTGAAACAAAAGCCAACAACAGCGGTGGATATACCACAACAAAAAATGTCAGTGTCAATAACTTGTCATGTGCCCTTGAGCATCAATTACAGCTTGACAACGACGTCTCATGCTGTTCACAAGTCGACTTATTGTCTGCTGAGGCATGGCATCCCACTCTTCTTGAAGGGCGGCCCTCAGGACATCGAGGTTCTGGGGTACAGAGCTCCGAGCCTCTACACGGCGACTCAGCTGATCCCATAGGTTTTCTATGGGATGCAGGTCTGAGAAAGTGCAGGCCACTCCATCTGAGGTACCCCAGTCTCCAGCAGCCGTTCCCTAATGATACGACCTCGATGAGCTGGAGCATCAAACACCTGATGCGAATTTTGCCGTTAAACTCCTTGTTAGAGAACAGCAACTTGTGCAAAAAGTACTGAAACACTGAACAGTTGGACATGTACATTCAAAAGTTTACAGAAGGTCACATTAAGTTCACCTGTAAAGGTTATAATGCATTTTAGGTTCATCCTGAAATTTCACCTGAAAGCCGAATATCCCTAACTTTTTGTGAGTAGTGTATATCCCTAGAAACCTGGACAATATCTCCTAACCAACGGCGGGATTGGCAAGTTCTTCACCAGCCCTACAAGTAACAACTACAGTCCTGGGCTTCCCAACACAGCGACTTGGGCTGCCACAATCTGACGCACATCTTTGTGGATACGCAAGAAGGTCCCCATTATGCAGGACCAGACAGCAGTAGGTCTGGATGTTGTAGTGTCACAGTGTCTCCAGACTCAGTGATTCCCCTCCCAGTTCCTCTGGTTGACAGGCTAGGGGAAGTAGGGTTCCAACATTGCAGAAGGTGTGGCTAGATTCATCTGGGCTCACGTACCGCAGATGGACCTCCTTCCCAGATCTTGGCTCCCCCCAGAGCAATTCACAGGCCACCCCAAGTTGTGTGGAATATGCCATAGTGTGTAGCTTCCTCCGTCTTTGTGCTTTCCACCATCTCCTTCTATGTTCTGGGAGCCTGCTGGCCTACAGCTCGCTCTTCCTCAAGGGGTAGAAAATTGAGGAAGTTATCCATGGCAACCTGGTCCACCACATCTGGCTGGTGGAATCGATGGATGACATCCTGGAGCTGAGCCATCTGGGTGTTGGGATCATCCTCTGTCAGTATCACCAGCAGTGGGACTGTTGGGCCTGATAAGAGCGGGCAGGAACAAAAACCCACTTTACAATTCCAGTCACGACCTCCAAATATGCTCCCATATCATACAGCCAGTTTAGTAAGTAGCTGGAAGGCTGACTTAAAGGGTCATACCTGTGATTTTGCATGTTTAGCATAATATCTACAAAATGTATATATTTTTATATGTTTCTGTTAATCCTTTCATAGCCATTGGTTTACATTCATCCCACAACAATATGAAAATTAACTTTCAGAGACTTCAAACCTTCTTCACACCAGTATGTCTCCATCTGCATTGTCCACAGCTGTAGTGCAGGGATGTGTCTGTCAGGCTAGACACACACTATGGAGACAAGGTATATGACACAATGTCCGTTTTGGGGAGATATTTTAGTGACAGCCATAACTGGGTGTGGAGTAGGGGATTTATGACCACTGCAGAGTGGCAGGGCTCTGGAGGTCCATTACACATGTTTCCTCACTGTCACTGCATTCTAGCCACAGCTCTGGGGAGTGGTAGACATGGTCTACCACCTGACTGGTGAGAAAAAATCCAACTACTGGGTATCAGTGGTAGTAACCAATCCAGGCCCTGTCAGACAGGATTCACTTGCATTGTTAGATGATGCCACCCTCAGTAGTGTTGTCATCTTCAGGCCCTGAAGAAAAGTGGATGCAGAGTGATATGCTCTTGACCTTTTTTAAAGAGGGGGTGTTATAGGGTTCAATGGACTCACTATGATTGGCTCGACACATGCACGCACACTCTCAGTGGACTGAGGCAACCATAGCGGAGCCAGTAAGAGAACTCCACAAGAGGGTGAACCCTATGTGAAATATATGTATGTAATTTTAACAGGTCTCTCTCAAAACAAACCATACCACTCATGCCCGCATCCTCATTCAAACCATTGGCTGCACTTCTTGCAAAAAAATCACACAGACATCTGATAGCAGGCATCCTAAAACTTGTCTGTTCATATTAAAACTAACAAGCAGTTACAGATGACCATATCCATAGTCTTAACAGCCCTATACAGGCTTGAAACAGTGCAAAAACAGTACAAACAGGAAAAACTGTACAGCTGGCTTGTAACCAAAGTTTTTCCAATTCTGTGTTATGTTTCTATGTAAGAATGATGGCCCATCAAAGGGTTGTGTAAGTTTTTCCTGCTCTTCATAAGATGATCCTGACCTGGGAAACCTTCAAGAGAAAATAAAGCTGGAGGACAGACGTGACAGTTTCCATTGTGAACATGCAACAATGATTCATAAAATGTGTGTATCAGCATTACATTCACTGTTATATCGACAGCACAGTAACAGACAGCCGGGCAGCCTACATCACTCATGACCTAAAAACCCTGCTGCCCTCTAGTGGTGAAAACTGAGTTTCTCAACACAGTTTGCAGACTCACTCTGGTTAAATCGGCAAGGTATGTGAAGAAGTTAGACCAAAGAAAAAAAAAAAAGTTAATCAGTGAATTTGGTGGTGAATTTCCATGGAATTATTTTCTGTCTAACTAAAAAAAAGCCCGCTTCAAAGTTCAAACCACAACTTAGGAAGCAATTTACTGCACTGCAACCTAGGAAACCACATGTTGTCCAGTCACTGCTTGTGCTCAAACAGCTTGCCTTTGCTAATTAAGTGGCAAACCACCAAAAATATGCCGTGTAATGATGTGAATGCACAGCCAAGTCAACTGTGTTGATAAGGCCAAAAGGATCCTGCTGGTAAAGACAATGAGGGGGTCAGACATGAGTGTCAGTCAAATCATTGTGTTTAATGACTTGATCTGAAACTGGTACCACCTACTCACTTTGTGTAATGAGCAAATAAGTCACCTAGCTGTATACAGACTTTCCAACTACAACTAATGAGCAGCAATACTATTATTTTTATGATAATAGTCAACATATATTTTGAGCTTTTTTTGTATTGTCTATACTCTCCAGGGTGCCAGATAAGCCCAGAGTGGATTGAATTGATGATAAGGCGGATGATCTGAAAACAAGAATTACCCCCTTTCATCATCAATAGCCATTAACAACAACACATTTTAAAAAGAAATGGTTATGTAGATAACCATGGATCTGGTAGAATGACGAATGATCATCATCATGATCTAGTACCTACTAGTATTACCTAATACTTAGTGCTGTAAAGGTGGGTTCAAAACTTTGCTCCACTTCTTGTCTTGAACATTCCAGGGTGTTTCGAGGGACAGGAATAAAAACTAGCAGCCTTTGGACTACATCTATTGTTAAATAGATAACCTTTGATTTGTTTCCATCTCATTCTGAATGATGAGACAGTCTTAAATGGGATGGCTCATACTAACCGGGTGGTGAGGAACAAGAGACTCCAGGTTGGCAAAACCTTGCTGGGCAGCAGACATAATGCTGTCTGTTGAAAAAGTAACAGTCAACATGTTTTCTTATATTTCTCACATGTAGTTTCAAGTTTCCATTAGTCACGAGTATTTGTCAGTGTTTTTAACTCAACAAGTTAGTCTAATACAAATATGACAGATACCTCTAACTCACTTGTGCACCCTGGGAACTGAACCAGAGGATATTATTCATCTACATACAAAAAGCACTAGAGTAAAATCACTGAGGCAGCCCTTGCCTAGTACCTTTAAAACTGCAGTGAGTGAACTAGTCAGCACCACTGAGGCCTATCTGGCATGAAATCATAGCAGCACCGATTTCCTGAGAGGTCTCACCAACAATACCACAACTGAGCTTAAATAGAGCATTACTGTAAGCAGCAGAGATGAAAGTTAGCATATCAAAAGGGTCAAACTGTTACGATAGCTTTACAAGACTATGCAGAATCAGTATTTTAGGTTTCTGGTATTGCAACATATACATGGTGGAACTCCCTGTACATATGGCGGACAAAAATGAACTTTTTTAGACATAGATTCTATGCCAGTAACTAATAACTAGACATTAACACAGGCAATGTGTGATATTGAGCTGGTTAATTCAAGTTGGACATTAATGTGTCAACTATCACACACAAAAAAAAAAATCACTGTATGTTAACACAAAGTATCAAGAATACTTACAGGTTTATCGTGATCAATTTGATAAAATTTTCCATCTAAAGGATGATTTGGACACATAAAAAACTATAATGACTCTCCAATTAAACAAACATATATTCATGTCTTTAATAGGGCCGATAAGAACACATAGGCCTTTCACAGGCTACTGAACTAATGTAGGCAGAAACAAAACAAAAAATATGCACAGAATCAAAATATACATCCCTTGGTTAAATTATGTTTATTTAAAAAAATATATAAACAGGACCACTGATGTAAACATATAATAATATGGACCAGTGTGGACATTCACACTTCAATACACTAACTTTCATTCAATCCAGATTGAGAAAAAAAAAATTTGGACACCACAGCAGCATTTCCCCCCCTAAATAACATTAGAACTATACACATTAGATTTAGGAAACATGTTCAAAGAAATAATCTAAACCCCAATAGTTTAAACATAGTGTAGCACTCAGTGGTTTTTCAATTTTCAAGGTTAGGCCTAAATAAACTAAAACAAAAGCCTTTAGTGCCTCTGTGTATGATTTGACAATGGCTATGTATTTGAGAAAAACACAAAAGTTGATAACTGTAGAAACATTAGTCAAAAATCACTCTGTGGCTATAGAATGAAACTCAAAGAAATCCAACCGTCAGCAGAGGGCTCATCTGAGTGAGTCACAAGGTGGAGTTTTTTTTTTTTTTTTTTCCCCACCGGTTAGCTGATTACAGCAGTCTGATGTGTTCCAAATTTTCAGCAAGAACAATATTGCATTCCAGAGCTTTCATCAAACTGCAGACAGGTCAGACTATGTTCACATCTACCACGTTTGCAGCAGTTCAGTCAAACTCTGTGGAGCATTTGCTGATTTCGTTTGGTTTGTTTTGCTGGATAAGAACAATGCCATTCAAACTGTGGTGGCACCAAATAACAGCACTGAGAAACACAAAAATGCAAGTCTCAGTCCTCTTCCAAGAGAACCGCAGTGCTGTTTGTTAGGAGTTAAAAAGTAACCCAACTAACTCCAAGAAACAACCTGAAAACACAAGGTTTTATAGGTATAAGGACACTGATGTTGACACCTACGCCAAAGGAGCTCCTAATGCTTGGAAAGCCCGGCATAACAAAATAAAACAAGGACAAACTGCAGTCCTGACTGACGTTCATTTTCAACTATTTAATCATGTCTTCCCCACTGGTATGAACACCAGGGAAGTTCAATTACAGCAAACACCTCAGAAAAAACCGCCGCGCTTATCTCAAGTCACAGGGACTGGAATAGAACCTTTTCATTCCCTCTTCTTGAAAAGCTTGAAGATTCGTCACACATTGGCTTTGAAAAAAAAAAAAGTCTTCTTCCTCTTTATCAACAAATGTAGCTGTGATCCTTGTGTTTTTAAAGTGTGCCTGACTAATCCAGGCACCTTGTTTTTTTGGGTGATGTTGTGCTAGACCATGAGTTATGATTAACTCCCTCAACCACCAACATCTCTTACTAGGCAGGAGTTAGGCATGGGTTAGACCAAAGACAACAAACAAAGTGTGATGGCACCCCTAAACAACCGAGCCAAAAAAAACCCCAAAACATCAGAGGGACCAAAACCAGGCAGTTTGGATACCTTGCTACCCATAATATAAGACAGTAAGCAAAACAAAATAGTACTCTGCAAGAATTCAAATCCAGCTGAGTATCATGTTAGGATGTTTGATGGCATGACAGTCTGGTCCCTACTCAGGATCACTTCAGTAGCTCCACTTCCCGATGCCCAGACAGGCACACTGGTTTGTTTGCTTGGTCTTCCTATGATGAACCGTCTTCCAGCTGCTCTGACTGAAAGGGGTAGCTGAGTGCAGGTGGAAACCCCTGACTCCTAGGTTGATCATCCAACAACATTAAGTCCTCTACATCTTTCCCTCTGTACCTCCGTCTACAGATCTTCACTGCCACTTTGCGACCCTGAAAGACTTTTAGGGCTTCTTTTGAGGCCATGGCTCTGGCGGCGGCCTCGTCACGCCCATACCCTGTGCCC
The DNA here is from genome assembly GCF_902150065.1 of Myripristis murdjan. Lineage (NCBI taxonomy): Eukaryota > Metazoa > Chordata > Actinopteri > Holocentriformes > Holocentridae > Myripristis > Myripristis murdjan. The sequence continues at coordinate 30,943,826 of NC_043982.1, read as the reverse complement.
ATGTACACAGTCTGACAGCGGAGCTCACACACGTGGCCTTCCTTCTGTGTGCGGCCTGCAGGCAAGTCTGGGATGTCTTTCAGTGGCACGATCACACAGCTTAGGCTCTGTTTGCACGACTCCACGCAGCTGCGGAGGATCTCAAAGTGGTCCAAGTTAGGACCAAAGCCCCCAGCTGACACCAGCTTCCAGGCCACAGCCTTGTAGAGGCGGTTGAAGAAGGGCTGGTGCTCAGCAGGAGCCTGTGGTAGAGGTCCAGATTTCTGATTGACTGGCCGTGCTGCTGTCTTCCCAGCAGACCGACCATCCACTTCATTAGATTTGGGCCTTTTAACACAGCTGTCAGCATCACTCCCTGCAGATGACAGCACAACATGCATCACAGTGAGAGACTCCACAATAATGCCCTTTAATGAGGATACAGAATCCCAGCTCAGGTGTGGAGGTGCAGAGGACATGCTATATGTAATTAGATCGAGACAACATTGTTACAGAAAAGAATACTGAAACATCAGCCAGACAGTGGACCACAATCCTGGTCTAACAGTCTACAGCTATTTAGTGAAGACTTGCCGTCACATAATTGAAACAAAAATTGTAAGTAATCATACTTCTAATGACAATTATTCAAGTTCAGCTCTCATGCATTTTAATTAGTCCAAATCAGAAAAACACCAGTTTTTTGTGGCATTTTAAAAAATTGGTTTAATTACATTTCCCAGGGCAAAACAGTAAACAGACCATACTTAAGTAATAAAGTCATATGGTGATTAAGCAAGCCCACTTGTTATTTGGCAAAACCTTAAATGCTGACATGCAGATGAGTCAACAAGCAGATTCCAAGACTTATAAAAAGGCTACATTGTGGGCAGCCACATTCATGGACAGTGAGTGATTATGTGATTTATGTTTAATGTTATTATTATTTTTATTGTTTTATTTTTCTCTCTGAAGAGAATATCCTTCTCAGCAGGTAGACAAAGGGGTGAGCGTAGGGTAAACCCTTCAGGATTTATTTCACCCACTTGAATTTGACAACATTGATGAAAATGTACATTACCAGCATTGGCACTCCTCTTCCCTTTAGCCATGATTTCATCCCTTGTTGTTCGAACTGGAGCATCCTGAACAACTATTCCTTCACCCATCTCTTTGATCTTGTCCATTATAGCCTGTGGATACCTACAGGGTGAAAAGAGCAGAAAACAACACTCCTCATCTGTGCCTCCTTGATCTTTGGTTGCCAAACTTTATCAAATTTTATAGGAATCACTGGGTCACTGGCAAAATGATAGTATCATGATATTTTACCCAAGATAACAATGGTATCACAATACAGACGATTCTGCGACATGCACTATTTTCTGAAATAATCAGCTATGATACATCACAATATCTGTAAGTGAAGAAGAAAAAACAGCCTGGAAAAAGCAAAATAACTTCCCAATAAGCAGGAGTAAGTCGTGTTTTTCAGTGTTTTAATGTGCACAGCGCCTGAAACATGAACATGACAGAACTAGGGATGCATGATATTGGATTTTTTTTGCTGACATCAGATATGCTGGTATTTACCAACTCTATTGGCCAAGTGCTGATGCTGATACCTATATGTGCACATGTTTTTTTTTTCCAACCTAATTGCAGAGAACATCAAGTGTTTCCTGTGGTGGGATTAACATATTATTATGCCTACTTTGATAGTGTTGTCTCACTGATCTCACAGATGCAGACACAAAATACAATGCTTTTCATAATGTTCACATTCACTAGAGTCTCGAGCATTTAGGCATAATTAAAGTGACATCTTATTAGCCTGTCATATCGGCTCATTGTGCATCCCTAGCCAGAACGATTCCATTTAAAATACATTAAGGCAGGGAACAAGTACACGTAACAGAAACTCAAATGTGCATCTGTGTAAATGAACTTGAAAATTCAAATACTGATACTTGATACTAAGTGTGTCGATAATGTATCACAAGAGGAAGTAGTGCAATGTATAGCATTGTCAGTTTATTGTCCCACCCCTACTGTCAACATGTTGTACCTGCAGCCGAGGAAAACGTGATTGGCCCAAACCATGGAGAGAGACAGCAGCCTGTCTAGACTGTTGCTGGGAGTTCCTTGCTCAATAGTGGGGAAAGCCTCCATGTTTCTCAGGATGAACTCCCTTCTGGCAACCCACTGTTTGTTGGTCTCACAATAGCCCCTGAAAGTCTCCACCCACTGGGCCAGCTGCGGGTTCTGGCCCAGGTATTCAGAAACAATGTCCTCTCCACTCCTCTCCTCCGCCATCACTGCAACACAAACACAACAAACGCACGGAAAATACAGGACTGGTTCTTTATTTACGCGGCAGCTGTTGTACGATAACAATCAAGTTGTGCTTAGATTGAGTTGAGCTAACTAGGCCTTACATGGGAGTTAGAGGAAGAGAAGACATACCTTTGTAACTACTAAAACGCATGTTTACACCTCATTACAGCAGCAAACAGCGGTGTTTTGTTACGCCTGTGCCTGCCATTAACGTGTTAGTTAGCTTAAGTTTTGCAGAGTAACGTCACCGTTTGCTAAGGCTCACTTTAGCAAGAGCTAGCTGGAAACAACGGAAGCCAAAATAGCGTTAGGGAGAATGTTAACATCACCATTGCTGACAGGTTTAAAGTGTTAACAGCAGCTAGTGCAGCCTGTGTTTGGAAATTATTTTAAGAGAACAACAACAGGACACCAACCTTTGAAGGCTCTCTCCGTTGCGAGGTGCACCTAGCTGGCTACATGACCGACTGATGACGTCGGGATGATGCGGCCGTAGTTTGGATAAACTGGACTACAACTCCCATGTTAAGACGCTTCCGCTAACTTTAGCTGCTTGTTTACGTCATCACCCCGCAAAAGTCGTTTTGTGGCCTGAAACGTTGCCCTGGTGGTTAGCTACCCTCTTCATACAGCGCTACGAAAGCGAACAGATAACTATGTGTAATTTTTAAGCAAGAGACACAACACAGACAGACAATCAGAGCGCACGTCCTCTAATAAGGCTTTGCGTAATGACGTAAACAAACTGCGACAGCGTCACCGACAGTTTGTTTTGGTTGATGAATGGACAAGCCCCGCACAAAACTGACAAATTTCCTTCATCTGAACTGAATTAAGATGATTCATGAGCTGTTGCTGGCACTGAGTGGCTACCCTGGGACTATTTTGACATGGAACAAACGAACAGGTTTACAGGTAAAACTCACAGAAATGTTTCTGGTCCAGGTTGACGTTAGCTCCCGCCCTAAGATGTCTTGCATGTTCATTCATTTATTTTGTTGAAAATGTCATCATGCAAACCCTGTTAGTGTTGTTATAATCCTAATCGAAACAGTAAAATTACGAGCTCCTTGCACCAGAGTCACATAGTAGCTTTTAGGGCTGTGACGGTATGTTTATCTCCCGATTTGATACTATCTCAATACTATGTATTGCGACTCTACAAGTATCGCGTTTGATATTATGAATTATGGCAATTTTTGTTTTTTGATTTATCCTCTACTTTGTGTATGTAAAGTTTCAAACAGCTCTGGTTATCCTAAAGGTCACAATAGGTCATTTTATGCAGCGATGTCAAGTTTCAAAAAATGGTCTCACCACAATGAAATGGCTTCTATAAAGGCTGACATTATCACACATGAGTAAAATGGACCTCACTGAATCAACAAGAGTCTCAGCTTTCCAATCAAACCCAATTAATGCAACTCCAAGACTGTTTAGGCCCCGTTATGCAGAAATACATGATTGTACAATAGGTGAAAATAACGCATTTGTACTGCATGCAAAACCTGCATGGTTTTTGCCCCAAACTGCATGGGATTAGCACAAGGTGGGCACGTCTGCAAAGGGGAGACATGGAACCCACTTACATTCAGGTATTTTGACATCAGAGGTCAAACGAGCCCCTTGATTGCCAAAATTTGGCCTAACTTTGGTGCAATATTTAGTTCCCTTGCTGACAACCTGACATGCTTGGTACCAACAGATTCCTGAGGTCATGTCATTCCATATGATACCAGTATCTTTACTTTAAGTTGATTCAGTAATAATAATAATAATAATAAAAAAGATTAAAACATTGTTTAAAAAAAAAGTGATACTTAATTTACTTAAGGCGACCCCCCTCACCCCTCACCCCCACCTTTAGTAGTTTTATTGATATGACATACTTTTTTTTTTTTTTTTTAACCTCAGGTGTCTCAGGACCTGCCTTTCCTTCACCCCAGTGAAACCAGTGTCCTCAACCGACTTTGTAAACTGGGATCGGACTACATTCGCTTCACAGAATTTATAGAGCAACATACTGGCCATGTCCATCAGCAAGTGAGGACTCCCTACATGCTTTATGAAACATTTGGATAGATGTTGTTTATTGTATTTAAAATCAAAATGCAGTGATATAAGATATAAAAAAAGTTTTGTTGCTGGAAGAGGCAACTTACTTAACTCAGTCATTGTTTATCACCATTTAGTAATTGAATTAATCACTTGGACTGGATTTGACCAGTCAATGCAGTAATGCTGTAAGTCGTAAGGGCAAAAAAGTGAAATGAATAAGTTTAAAAACACTCCAATGACATCTTCAGTTTTGACAGAGTTAAGCAGGCCTATCAGTCTTTGCTATGGAATATATTTTAAATGAAGAGATTAAGTGAAAAGTTACATCCATGACCTGTTCTGTAGGAACATCACACAAACCAACCCAACCAGGCTGGACTCAATGGGATTTACCTGCGGGCTTTCTGTACCGGGCTGGACTCCATGCTACAGCCTTACCGACAAGCCCTGCTGGATCTTGAACAAGAGGTATGACTCATGACAGCCAAATGTAGCATTTTTTCCAAACAGCATTAATGGTAATGTCACTCATACCATATAACAACATAACAACTTGTATGCTCTGCGTTTCAGTTCCTTGGAGATCCACATCTGTCTATATCCCATGTGAATTATAAGCTTGATCAGGTAAAACTCAAATCAAATTCCTGAGCAGATAATATTTTGATATTATTAGTAAAATTCCTTTTTTTGTATGAGATTTGTAGCATAGGGCTTTACTGTGGAAAGTCTTTCCCATTGCTGAAACCTGGCCTGTTTATCTGACAATCATAACTTTTCTCTGTTCAGTTTCAGCTGCTCTTTCCCTCTGTGATGGTGGTGGTAGAGACAATAAAATCACAGAAGGTAAGAATTGCTTAAAGGAATAGTTCACACAGAAATGAAAGTTCAGTCATTATCTACTCAAATGAAGTTCCATTGTAGTTTAGAGGAAAAACAACCACACAGCATTTTAGGCCCCAAAAGGCATAGAGTCATATTTCTCCAAACAGCTTGTGCAGCATACCGGTAATTCAAATGTTTTGTAGGCAAACAAATTGCGCTGTGGGTCCAAATGTCCATTATTAACTTAATCGCCAAGTGGAAGATATACTTTATTGCTCTGGTAGAAGACATAGGTAGATATATAGATAATACAGTAAGTATACTGAACATTTGGTTGTACAGTACAATTTCTTTTCCTTCAAAACATGGATGAGAGTTGGGAGAAATATGATGGAGTTTATGAAGTTATGCTTGTTATAGAGCTGTAAAAAGATGGCCTATTAATTTCAATAGTTTGAAAGAGGGCTGAAGTGGAACCACAGTGGCTGACTCGCCGTGTGTTTGGTGGCCCTACAAACTTACAGTAAGTGGAGTTTTGACTGACATGGAGGTGAACGGATAATAACTCTAATTTTCAGATGAGCTGTTCCTTCAGATGTGCCCACTCTGAAACATGTAGAGACTCCTTGCCTCCCTCACTCAGTTAATTGTCACTGTGCAGGGACAAACTGTCTGATCCTTGAGCACCAGCTAGGTAACAGAGCTGACAGGAGCATGGCCATCTGCTCTTTCTCTTTCTCTGCTTGCTTTAGATCCATGGCTGTCAGATCCTGGAGACAGTGTACAAACACAGCTGTGGAGGCCTTCCCCCTGTACGCATGGCTTTGGAGAAGTAAGTAACCTCACTGTGGGAAGAAAAACAACTCATAACCGTAAAGGTGATGTGTACAGTAAGGGATTTTAATGTTACGTGATCGCCTTGTCTGTCCATACGTATGTCTGTCAACTGAAAACTCAAAAACTACTCAACAGATTTCAACAAAACTAGCTGAGAAGGTTTGGTCATGGGCCAGCAAAGAAGTGATTAACTTTTCGGGCCAATTGGCCTGAAGGGGGCATGGCATAGCACAAACAGGGCCATGCTTTCTAAATACATTCATGCAACATCAAGGTGACACTGACCAACTTTTGGCTGAATGGAGTGTGTCCTGTGACAACAAGATTACAGAAAGGAGCAGGGCTTAGCACAGACAGACAATTTCCAGTTATGATCTTGGCAGAAGTGTGCACACCACTGAGTGCCTTCTTTTTTTTTTGTTTTTCAAAATGCAGGATTCTCGCAGTGTGCCATGGTGTGATGTACAAGCAGCTGGCAGCTTGGATGCTGCATGGATTGCTGCTGGACCAGAGTGAGGAGTTCTTTGTGAAACAGGGTCCCAGTGCAGGAGGGGCCGCTGCCAACCAGGAAGAGGAGGAGGAGGACCTGGGAATAGGAGGGTTGAGTGGGAAGCAGCTCAGAGAACTACAGGACTTGGTGAGAGCACCAGCAACACGTTACAGAAACAGGCACAAATCCAGAGTTAGTCCAGAGTCTTATGCATCTCTGTGTTGTTGTGTAGAGGCTGATTGAGGAGGAGAACATGCTAGCCCCCTCTCTTCAGCAGTTCTCCCTGCGAACTGAGATGCTGCCTTCTTACATTCCAATCCGAGTCGCTGAGAAAATCCTATTTGTGGGAGAATCTGTCCAGATGTTTGAGAACCACAACCACAGTCCCTCCAGAGCTGGTAGTCTATCCTGCTGTGATCGAAGCAGAGCATCTTACTTGTTCTTTTTTTTTTTTTTTTTTTGGTGTCTCTAAGAGATAACAGTGCATTGTTATGTTGTTTCACTGTTTTAGGCTCCATACTGAAGCACCAGGAGGACATGTTCGCCACAGAGTTGCACAGACTCAAACAGCAGCCCCTTTTTAGCCTGGTGGACTTTGAGAATCTGATCGATGGCATCAGGAGCACAGTAGCCGAGGTGAGCTCATATTGACAGTATTATTGCTGCCTTTTCTTTCAGCTGAAAATACTCTGAGTGTGAGGAAATTAAATAATCACAATGTGTATCAACTCTCTGGCAGCATCTGTGGACGCTGATGGTAGAGGAGTCAGATCTGTTGGGACAGCTCAAGGTGTGTATCCCCAAACCTGCTTCTGGATTGTACAGTTTGCACAGAATTAATTATTTAGACTATTCCTTTTCTATTTCCTTCCAGATTATTAAGGATTTCTACTTACTGGGTCGTGGCGAGCTCTACCAGGTTTTTATTGACCATGCGCAGCACATGCTGAAGACCCCGCCGACAGCTGTCACTGAGCATGGTAGGCTTTAATCTTAGTATCTGACAAAGAATCATCACTGTTTCTACATACATCATTCTTCAGTTGATTAAATGTATTTACACTCAGGACTCATTGGCTAGTTATGATAGTACTTAGCATGGAAAAACAAAAAACAAAAAACATCCGTTGTGTTTGCTGCCATGACGCTGTTTCTTGTCTGCAGATGTGAATGTGGCCTTTCAGCAGGCTGCTCATAAGGTCCTGCTGGATGATGACAACCTCCTCCCTCTGCTGCACCTCACTATCGACTACCAAGGCAAAGACAGCAAAGGTTTGTTGCTGGCTAGGGCTGCAACTACCACTTATTTTCATTGTTGATTAATCTATCAATTATTTTTTTTCAATTAATCATTTTTAATCATTTATAGTGTTTGTTTGTTTGTACAGTGTCAAAAATAGTGACAGTTGCTCAAGAGTGATGTCTTCAAATTGCTTCCTTAGTCTGGCCAGCAGTCAGAAAATCCATTGTGTTATTTTTATAATGATATGAATGGAGGAAAGTAAGCATTTTTGAAGCTGTAACCAGCTGACTGAATGACTAATTGTTGCAGCACTATTGCTGATACATAGATTACAAGCTTATAATATAAAGCTTATATAGGAGATTAGTTTCATATGAAGGCAAGAGCAACCTGGATGATGTTTCACTGATAGAGTCAGAGAGTTAAAAATCTAGAGTGTGCAGGCCTTATCAGTGTAGTTTAACCCCCTGTGGTCTCATAACAAGGACACCATTAGGGGCAGATTCAGAAACTCCAGCGTACTACGCTGCCAGTGCTATTTGTGGTTGGAGAGCTTTGACATCACACTCAAAGCCAACAACTCTGTGTCTCCTATTTAAATTCAGGGCTGTAAGGTGTAGTGTAATGCTTTAGGTGAGCACCCTCTAGTGGGTGATCATTGTGTTTGTGCTTTCAGAGGCGACGGGCACCAGAGACGGAGCCACTCCTCCACAGGACACTTCCCCTCGAGAGGTGCCACCTACTGGCTGGGCAGCTCTGGGTCTGGCCTACAAGGTCCAGTGGCCTCTGCACATCCTCTTCACTCCGGCTGTTCTGGAGAAGTCAGTACCCATTTAATTTTCACTTGTTTTGTTATGTTCACCTAAGCACAGCTGACTTGTGTCCTCTTCTCCTGCTCTGTGTCCAGGTACAATGTTGTGTTCAGGTACCTGCTGAGTGTGCGGCGGGTGCAGTCGGAGCTGCAGCACTGCTGGGCGCTGCAGATGCAGAGGAAGCACCTCAAGTCCAGCCAGACAGATGCAGTCAAATGGAGGCTACGCAACCACATGGCTTTCTTGGTCGACAACCTGCAGTACTACTTGCAGGTAAACATGCAGTGAATTGGAGTGCACCACACACGGTGTTGCACAAAGAACTGTTGTGTTTGTGAAAAAAAATCCCTTTTTTCTTTCTGGGTCCTTCTTGTTCTTTGTAAATCTTTTTTTTAATTCCATCTGATAACTGTCCAAATGTAGACAACATGAAGTCATACTGAGATATTACCAGTACAGCTACAGTTTGATGGCAGAAAAGGTTTCAGCTATGTATCAGTCCCTCCCAATCAAAGAGAGAGCTGTCTAGTGCCACCATCTTGCACCAATCTTCAAGAATCATACACGGAGAAATATGTTGCAGAACAGGTAGGGAATCTTATTTTCTCACCCACAGTAGCAGAAAATAGACCAGGATGCAGTGCAGCCACAAGGCACAGTATGTTGTGTGTTGAGCAAGGGGGGCCACTTTCACTTTTTCTCAACCGGAAAAACTCGGTTTCTTGCTGCTGTTAGTGGTCTCTGCACCTGCAAGTCTTGGATGCAGCAGGTTCACACCCCTTCTCTGCAAAAGTTAGCAAAAGCCATTTCATTCCAAAATATCTCTTGGAATTCTTCTAACAGTGTAAGACAAGGGTTTCAAGCCCAAGTTGTTTCATCTCAAAGGGCTTCAGGCAACACATTGCTTGCAGCTGAACGTCTAACCAGACTTACCGTGTTTTCCTATTTGTGCCTGTCCTCAGGTGGACGTGCTGGAGTCTCAGTTCTCTCAGCTGCTTCAGCAGATCAACTCCACCAGAGACTTTGAGAGCATCAGATTGGCCCACGACCATTTCCTCAGCAACCTGCTGGCCCAGTCCTTCATTCTCCTGAAGCCGGTCAGCAACTAACATTTACAGTGGTTCTCTACCACTGTATCCAGCATCTGCACCCGCAGTATTGTCTAACACTCAGCTTTGTTCTGGTTGTATACTTAAATATTTATACACTTATACTCTGGAACCCGGTGCAACATTCTCAAGACATATTTACATTATTTTACAATAAGATAGTACTTTTTGTCTCCATTACCAACATCCATAGTCTCCCATTAGTGCGGTCAGATTCCAATAGGGAGTCATATGCAAGTTGTAAAGATCAGAAACCTATTTTTTAGATTCATATTTAAAATATTATACAATACATGTGCTCCCTAAAAAAGATGCATACTCTCTAAATTCTTTAAAAAATGGAAATACCATGTTTTTAATAATTTGTTTTGTTTGTTTAATTTGATGTACAAGAGAAAACCATCAAGTTAAATTGTACCATAAGTTAAAGTTGTTTCAAGTACCAATTTATTTGGCCAATAAAACTGACTCTGATTCCGGATTGAGCCAGATTTGTTCTTTGGCCACTCCATAGGAGCGTATAAACTGATTTCTATGAATCCACCACTCCTCAGGTATTCCACTGTCTAAATGAGATCCTGGAGCTGTGTCATAACTTCTGCTCACTGGTCAGTCAGAATGTGGCGCCGCTGGATGAGCGGGGAACTGCTCAGCTGGACATCCTGGTCAAGGTGCAGTCGCTTATCAGGCCCAGCTTGTAGCCAAGTCCTGATGTTCCATGAATTTGGGGTAGTGTCAGAAATGATTTGTCAAATTTGTGTCTACTTTCAGGGCTTCAGTCGCCAGTCCTTCTTGCTATTCAAGATCCTTTCAAGTGTGCGCAACCACCAGATCAACTCTGATCTGGCCCAGCTTCTGCTCAGACTGGACTACAACAAGTATTACACCCAGTCTGGAGGCACTCTGGGCAGGTAGGACACAGAAAACACAAATAGCTGTTTTTATACAAACATGGTTAAATCAGTGTTTATGATATCATGATGTGACACTTAACACAGACCAGGGTAAAAGATGATTTTTTTTAGCCCTTCAACTCTCAAATTTGCTACATAAGTTGATCCTGGGGCCAAATGACTATTTATTCTTTGAATTTTAAATTTACTTAACTTCTGCAGAAGGCAACTTGTGACACCAACCTGTCTTGGTGTAGAAATTTTTACCCGTCTGATACTCCAAGCTGGTTAAAATACACTGCCAACGACACATCATGTAAAATGTTGGGCCAGTGCTTTAAGTGTCATATAGCCCAGGTTCTTTTTGGCTATGTACAGCAAACAGTATCAGCTGAAGAGTTTGCCATTAATACAGCAGTCAAATTAGCAACCACAAAACTAACATGGTGTTTGTTTTCAAAAGTTAATCTGAAAACAGGTCTGTTTGAAAAGCTGAGCCTGTTTTGCATTTACATTTGTATTCACAGAAGATGCTAGACAGTAGTGTTGGCCTCAAAATCACATTGCTTTGTAACTGTTCCCATTGCAGCCCCATTTTAGACCAAGCAACAAACAGCAGCTATGCACCAGAGAAGTTCATACATATAAAGTAACGTTTTAAAGTTTTTCCCTCACTGGGAAGTAGGGGCCAGCACATCACCGTATCAGGTGGTTGGTCAGAAGTTCAGTCCACAGCAGCCTCTCTCAGAATGCATTGGCTGGATTGCCATGAAATTTGGTGACATTTATGTTGTCTCAAGAATAAAACCTGTCAATTTTGGAGACGCTATCACCTTTCCACTCGTGCCCCCAGCCAGCCACACTGTTAATATGGCACACTATTATATACAATGTTTGTTTTTTTTGCCATTGTCATGAAGTTTTGTTAAGGAACCTTGGCAGACCTGGAGTGTGCCAACACTCATTTGGACCTTTTGAGCATTTAATCAACGTAAAATTATTCAGTGGGGTCACAGAAACATGAAATTGCTATCGTTTCAGCTTCTGAGTGGGAGATTTGGATTAACATTTGGAACAAGGCCTGCCTACCCTGAACTCTCACACTGGACAGAAGACATGACTTGTGCACAACTCCTGTCAATCTCATCCTTGGCTTTTGTTGTGGCCAAAATACATATGTTATGCCTGGTAAAATTATCCTCAACTATAGAACAACTTTTTGTATAAATTGTAAATACTGCAACCCCAATGTGTGTACCATTCTTTTCTACAGTGCAAATAAAATTAAAACCATTAAAATGAAACAACTGTCACAGTTTATTATTTCATAAAAACAAACTGGTTAAAATTATATACAACAAAGGCATGCAACATAACTAATACTGGACATTTAACATGGTTGAAGGCCGTTTAATTAACACGTGGAGTCAGATTATGATGAGCGGTAGTCATGGTGATACTGAGGCTTGCTATGGTAACCCAAACATTCCCCAGAGATCAGACTCTGGATCAGCCACTCAGGAGACACCAGTGGGACTTTCTGTGATGTCACACTCTTCTGGACCAACGGTGGGCAGGCGTTGTCTGTCACCACAACGTCAAACTTGCCTGCAGGGATGTCTGCAAATGGACAGTAAAAAAAAAAAAAGACTGTCAGCTACTTGTAAACATAATATCCTTTTAGGGCAAAGTAAGGATGCACAATATACTGTATATCTGCATGCAATCAGTATCAGCTGATAAGGGCTTTAAAGTGAAATATCAGTATCAAATGAAATTTTCTGCCAATAAGATGATACTTTAATTATGCCTAAATGCTTGATGCTCCAGTAAATGTGTACATTTTGAAAAGCACTGTATTTTATGTCTACATCTGCCACTGGACCACTGCAATATAAATAGCCATAATAATATTTTATTTTCACTACAGGAGAGATTTGAGCCAAAAGATTTGGAAATTGTTGGCATAAAAATCTGTGCATGCCTAGTGCAAAGTATTTTGAGGGGCATGATGTCTGTACCAGAACTATCTTTGTCTGACTGGAACTGCCTGACAGTGGAGGCGCCACTCAAGGTGAGGAGCTGAGCCCACAGCTCCACCGGTTCCTCAAACACCAGCAGCACCCGCAAGGACTTGAATGGGCTGCAACGAGGGTGCCTGATTGGGGAGAGGAAAAAAAAAAACAAGAAGTAACTACACTGCAGTAGAAATTAATCTGACTTCTATCGCGTTTTGTTTCTTTTTTTGGGGCATTTTTTTTATGAGAATAGTATTTGTCTGGTATGCTGACAAACAATTTGCACCAGCATGATTTGCTTTATGTACAAACATACCACATATTATACATTTCTGTCCCACTGCAGAAAACTAGTGGCAGGCCATTCAGAAGATATTATCATTTCCCTTTCTTGATTGATTTTTTTTTTTTTTTTTTGTGAACCATATTCCATTTTATTTTTGTTGATGCAAAGGTTTACTAGTGTGACACTTTATTTATCTTTCTCAGAACACCATGGAAACAGCTGGTCCTAAACGTTCCATAATTATCTACAGCGGTCCCATTGGACACAGTAGCTGCATTCAGAAGTACACAGGGTGAAATGCAATAAAGGGTACTCCTAATTATCCTGAGCTTTTTTATGCCCCCATATGCAATTTTACAAGCATTGTATCATCTTACAAGGACATATGTAATCTGAACTCCCATTAATTTCTGACCCTGATACAACCCTACTGCAGCAACCCCACTTATCAACAGTACTTGATGTCACCTCCCACATCCATCACATTGAACCCCAAGCATGAGAGGAAACATCACGTTGAGCCTCATCTCACCATTCCACTATGCTGTCGTCTGGGCCGATGCCAGCGGGCAGCAGGTAGTTCCTGTAGTTGAGCAGCTTGTTCTCTTTGCAGCAGTCTCGTACCCATATGTGAGAGACGCATGGCACACCACTGGCTACACACAGCAAGTACTTCGTGGTACGGCAGTGCTGGTCCGCAATAAGCAGGCTCTGGTATGCTGCCTTGCACTGAGGAGGGAGTCAGTCAGAGAGGGATGATTGCATTGTTCAGGGAGCTTAAGATTTATCTCTACAGATGAGTACTGCAAAACTTCCCACTATCCATGAAGCTTAAACAGTGACCAAATCTCACACAATAGCCAAGGAGTGTTGTTTGTCTGGTTCTCTCTTTTGTTGATGCAATTAAAGCCCCATCCATTATGTGAAGTAGTTTCATAGTGCACTTACCTGTTCCTCATTGAAGTCGAGCAAGATGAAGCCTCCACCTGCCTGCAGCTGGGACTCAGTGTAGCCTTTGTTGTATGGAGCTGTCTGCACATATTCTGTTGGGGAAAGAATAATTATGAGTCCTACAATCATTAAAAAATGCTGAGAAGGGAAGCTACAACTGTTTTGGCATGCAGCAGCTGCTGCATAGTGAAATGTTCAAAGTTCAAAGTTGTGTTGTGAGGTCAAAGCATAAACCTTCATCATCATCGCTGGCTAGCGTGTTGGTCAGTCGATCGCTCTCAGATGAAGCAGTCAGCATGAAGGCAAAGCCCATGAAGAGAGATGTGTTCTGGGGCAGCGGGCCATGGGTCTGTGCCAAGTCACAAGACTGGCCGGGAAGGTCTGTGCCACTGCCAGACGTGTTACAGACACCAACACGCTGAGCTGAGGATATGAACAGGAACACAGCGACATGTTAAAGCAGAGAAGGTGGCAACTGTAGGAATCTGAAAAACAGAAAGCTGGGACATTAAGTATTATTCTAGGATGCCTAGCAAAGGAATGGAAACTAGCCTTTTGGCTAACTTGGGTACATTTACCTTTCTTTGAACATTGATTTATGTACATTGTCACTTTTCAAATAAATAAATTGAAACTGAAATCAAGTATTAACAAGTATCAAGACACTATTCACAGCTAGTAACACCAGTGAGTTTAAGAGGAATACACCTTTCTCATCTCCCCTCTACCAGTGGCCCAACACCAAGATAACACTGGCAGCAGATTAATTACCAAGTCAGGCTCGGCAGGGGATGAAAACAGCAGTAGAGGACGGACACAGGCGATTTGGAGGTCAAATATGTCTTAGTCATGCTCAATGCAAAATCACATATTACTGATTTCACATCATACAAGAATAAAATATGAAATCTGACAATCATTGATTGAAGCAACAACTCCAGTCTTATAAAAATATCAAAAAACACATAATTATTGAGGTTTCTATAAATCGTGCCTATTAAAAACATCACAGAGATACACTAAGTCATGCTCATACAACTAGAGTCAAGGTGCTGATTTAAAAACATTACAGAGGAGGTGCGACACTCACTCTGATGTTTCAGCCAGCACAGCCTTCATTAAGGCCATCTTAGCTGAAACATCACGGTCCAATGAATAGATTGGTATTGTACAGAATGAGTACAGTACTTTACTCTCTTCTCCTACAAAAATAAAAAAAATAAATAAATAATAATAAAAAAAAAATAAAATCAATACACTTCCATAAACTGTAACCAATGTAACACATACTGACAAACAAACTTAAAATTGATTGAAATCTCTTAAATAGTTTAAAACCATGTGCACTGACACCATAGTCGCATTATGGTTAAAATCTTTTTTGATGGCTATAATCAAACTGTGACTCAGTTTACAAAGAATGTGATCAGGATGAAGACAAAAAAGGAAATCATGGGTGAAAGAAACCTTGAACTGATTAGCGGTTTAAGAATTAAAAATCATGAGAGGGCTGCACTTTAAAAATCTTGCAATACTGGAATTACAAAAAGAAACAAAAAACAAACAAACAAAAGAACATGTGTTTAGCTGCAGTCATGGTTTAGGAGAGCGGGGGTCCGTACCAGCTCTGGCACCTGGGCCTCTGCGGCCTCTTTTGGCTGGAGTCCTCTCCACAGAGCTCATCAGCTTCCTCTTCCCAGACGGGCCGGGGGTGCGGGGGCTGCTGGACGAACTGCGGTTAGGAGTCACCTGACCCTCAGGGCCTCCCCTGCGCCTCCTCTTCCCTTCCACCAGGTTATCTGTGGAGAATATTCCAGTGTCATATTTTAACTGTGATCAAAATAACATAACCCTGGTCATGTGGCCGTATAAACTATATAGTCAGCATGAGCAGCAGTAGCCCCCATGGCAATCAAAGAAAAGGCCGCCACCCACAGAAAATCCAAGGAGAAAGATGTCATGGCTCTGGACAGTTTGACTGACAGGTTTGAGGCTGACAGTCTGATTGACAGGTTTAAACAAAAATTGTCAGAAAAAAATCTAGTATTCTTGAATTCATGAAATAATGGGATTTGTAAAATTTGAAGCAAATTTTAAACTGGTATATGCCACATCAAAATATTTAATACGTACACTCAGTGGCCACTTTATTAGGTATACCTGCACAATCCAATACTGGCCAATACGACTGTTCTGCCGTAAAGTTTACTTTTCGGATGCCTATAATGCTCAGGATTTCTTTTTGTCACAGTAACAGAGGTGTTCATTCAATTCTATGTTTGCAATTTGAGCTCACAGTTAATGCTGCTGTTGTACTGGACTGCATTTTATTGAGAGGTGTTTCTAATATTCTGTCCCCCTCATGTATATAAATAGGGAGGACAACAAATCAGAAACAACAATTAAATGTACACATTCTTCACAATGTCAACAAAAACTGAACATTAAAAACTTTCTTAAAAAGTAGAATTTATGGCAGAGCTACTGTACTGAACTGCATTAGACTGTACAGGTGGACATAATAAGGTGGCCACAGAGTGTATAATCAGCTTCATAGGCTGCTTTTCTGATGCTTGAGTTTTGTTGGTTATGAAAGTGTCATGAAAGAAATTAGGTTGCCTGGGTGAAGCAACTGTTCTGGAAAATTAAAATTCAGCAAAATTTAAGCAGCATTAAGCACAAAGAAAGAAATAAAAATAAAGAAAAATGAATATAAAGATAAACAAAACCGTGTCACAAAAAATGTTGCACTGCATGCTTCAGGGGAAAATAATATTTTATACAAGTGAACTCAGTATAACAGATCTGAAGAAATCTGAGTTTAATAAGTTAACTGCTAAACAATAAGCTTGTGCTTAAGCTTCATGTGAATTACTACGAAAGCACTATGAGCTAGGGCTGGGTGATTATGGCAGAAATCAAAATCACGATTAATTGAACATTTTACCTCGATTACGATTAATGAACGATTATTACCGATTATTATAGCTTGAATCTTTTGCAAACAAAACGGCAATGTCAAACTACAAAAAGCTGCATCTCTTCTAAACAAATATTATTTCAAGTAATATTATTGCTATATTATTAGGAGTAGTATATATATGCACTAATAATAATATAGCATGCCTGCGTAGTAAGCAGGCTATATTAATTTCTCAGAATTTTGCTCCCTAATGATTATTATTATTATTATCATTGTCATTATTAGTAGTAGTAGTAGTAGTACAATAATTAATCATCAGTATCTAGGCTATATATTATTGTCATATCTATATTATTCTTTTTCTTATTCACTACCCAGAATCACGGAGCGACGGACGTATGACATCATGACGTCAGTTAGCCTCTGTTGTTCTTAGCAGCCAAGCTGTGTGCTGCCTGTGGGCTAAACGATGCGGTGAGGCTCTTTTGGTGTCTCTTTTTAATCAGCACTGCTTAAACTGCTGGAAGTCTGCAGTGTACAGCCTGAGTGAGGAGGAACGTTTACGTTGACAGCAGGAGCATTTTGTGATGTGACGTGTTGTGGTGTGGTGTGGTAACCAGAATAACCGACATGGGCAGGATTATGTTGGTTAAGGGCCCTAAATGTCGATTTCGATTATTTTTCGATTAACTGCCCAGCCCTGCTATGAGCAGTAAAGTATTTTATGAATGTAATGTTTTCCCCTACAGAAAAGAAGAGGATACTAATTGTATTTGGTGTTCGTAAGTTGGACTGACCAAAGTATGCTCTTAGAAGATAGCATGAGAAAAGATGTCTGGCTCGCTGCAGATATCTTACCCAGGCTGATGTCGGAGGCCTTGGCCAGCGGAGTGGCAGGCTCGTAGGGCCCCAGGCTGTGCTGCTCCCTCAGCTTGTTGCCTTGCTCCAGGGACAGGATGACCGAGCTCCTGCTGTACCACTGCCGCTGACCCTCCCTCTCCACACTGTAGAACAGCTCGTGGCTCTCGGTTTTATGGCCCTTCACAACACCTGCATGCGCACACACACACACACGCACGCACGCACCCGCACACACACAAAGGAGGCAAAAGTTAGAAGATCATCAATATTCTTGGTTTGAAATTTTATTACAAACGAGGGCCACACCAATACCTTGGTTTCCTGCCATTGGCAATTTATTTAAATATCAGTCAGTGTTGTTCACTGCAGATGTGATGGAGGTTCATCTCTGACCAAAGCTACATGAAGTAAGTTGAAAAGCCTTGAACTATTAGGACATTAAAAAATGTCGTTGAATATTTTGTTTTAGTAAAATAATTCATATTAGGCCTAATGCATCCCACTTACTCTGAGCCACTATAGGGGTAACCTTGCCTGAAATTGTACATTGTGCAGTATTTTGTTTATTCACTAGAGGGAGTAGTGTTCATCACAAAGAACCAAGCCTTCAACCACACCCTCCATCATAGTTAGCCACCTTTTTTTAACAATGCAAGTGATGGGATAGTAGTATATTTGCTTTTAGGATTATAGATTTTTAAAATTATGTATCACTGTTAGGTTTACTTCTAAACAGTCTCCAGTCTCTGTATGCGGAGATGTGAAGTGTAGCTTAACTGTATGATCACATCCTAGGATGAGAAAAATCATACACCGGGGCGCAGCTTTTCTTTTTGATCATGCTGCCCTGGAGGCGACCTTTTCCACCAAAGGAATGGCAGAAGCTCGCAAAGGAATGCTGCCCTCTCAACCTTCTTCACCAAATGCTCACCTATAACTCTTCTTTCCACCTCTAAAACACACAGGTGCAGATTAGCTGAGGTCCATACAGTCCACACAGAAAAATCAACACTGCATACCAGACTCCAAAAACTCTACAGGCATCCTGGACACAGAACTCACCAGCATTGGACACTTTCCCCTCCCCATGCTGGCAGATATCCATTAAGGCCAATTCACATTTTTGAGAGTCAGAAACACACTCACACACACAGAAGTCATGTTTGGGCCGTGCTGTGAGCACACCATGCAAATAACAAGAAAAAAAGGAAATTGCATCCTGTGCATCAGAAAATGCTTATTCTGCCTGCCTCTTTTTAAAAAAGACTCTGACTTTGTTACCCTGTTTTCACAATGACTTGAGCTTCCAGGTTGAAGACAAAGGAATTTCAGATTTCAGTTTCAACCTGTCCATGATGGGACTGGCCAGACAACTGAGAACACATGGAAAGCGTGCCTACATGACACTGTATAACAAACATGCAAACAAAGCTAATTTTCTGGAGTGTAAAAGGTGCTGGTTTACTCATGTGTCCCAAAAGAAGAATGCCAAATCAAAATCCAACTCAAGTCCCTCATCTTCTGAGTGCTCTCCACCCAGAAAATCTCCCTTTTTGCTACTAGTTTTCCTCTGTCTTCATCTGTGAGCAGTTTACACAGACAATGAGGCTGTGTTTACAAATGGAACAAATGGAAACTCATTTTAACCAGTTTTACATCAAAGTTAGAAGTTTGAGCCTCAACTAAGAGTTTTTTATTATTATTTTTAAATAAACTTGGGCTGGTACAGGACAATTCGGGCTTTTTAAACGCAGACCCAACATCAGCTGATAACACCATAATATATTTAAACATTATTGGGAAGCAGAATTTTGCACACAGTAACTTAATAGAGCTGCTAAGTGCTGTCTTTGCACACAGTAACTTAATAGAGCTGCTAAGTGCTGTCCCTAAAAGAATGTCATTATTCTGGGTGTCAGTGGAGGGTTCTACTGTCCCAGGATAAATCTATATGTTGTTTCAGATTATAATTCCTAACAAAATATTGGCTATCAGCCACTTCATACAAAACTATCAGTGCTGACATTCAAAAACATACATTAATCAAACCCTATTACATACAATCTCAGTTATGCTGCCAGTAGAACATTCAACCTACAGCGCATGCCCCTCCTCTCCTCACCTACGCTGAAGTACTCGTCTTCCAGCAGAGCAGTGACCTCTGTTTCCAGGGGAATGGGATCACACAGCAGGATGTCCTTCCCTGCCACCTCACACTCATAGCCATCATCGAAACGCAGGCGGAACCTCCCCTCCCCGGCGTCCTTGATGATGCGGCCTGAGTAGAAATAGCCATTGGAGGACCACTTGGCCACCACCCGCAGTCCAACAAAACTGCTTCCGGCTGAGCTCGTATCCTCTGGAGATGACCTGAGGGAGTCGGAGTGGCTGGGTAGCTCGGTGTCTGTGGGGCTGTCAGGAAGGCGGCGAGGATACAAACGAGTATAGGGCTCATCCTCTGAGGAGAACTGGAGGTGGCCGTGAACACCCGCCCTGTGGACTGCGCCAATACCACCTCTCCTTGGAGAGAGACAGAGTGTGTGTTCATACTGCAAACAGCATCAGACACTGGTTTAAAAAAGGGCCCTACAATAGGGATTAAGATTTTCCTCTTTATCAAAAACATTTTCTGCAGACAACTGGATTTTGTTCGAGTGGTTGAACTCCAGTTAAACCATCACAGCTAGACTGGGTCTCAATTGGTTCCTTTCACTAAATAATTGATAAAGTCCTTCCAATCAGATGCTGCGGGTTTGCCTCATTTGAATTAGTGAAAGCTGATGCTGCTGGCCTATCATGGTCCAGTACTGTGCTTGTTCTGCCTGGGAGGCCTTAGTCTTCCAATTTATTTGTTAATTCATAAATATCCCATTAACAACCCAATTTCCCCTGGGGGGTGGAAGTATTTCTGATTTTGATTCTGATTTCTGAACTAAACTGTATGTATTTACACATACAGTTTGTTTTTATCTTGAGCCAAAGACCATTTGGAAACAAAATCAAAAAATTGAATGCAGACAATCAGTGCAAACATGAAGTACTAGAAGATTAGTAAAGGAGGAAATGTAAAGAGTTATACTGACAGTGTGGGCTCAAGCAGTTTGCCTTGGATTGTGCTTTTTCTTCCTTGTCTGTGCATTCTTTAAGTGCAAGGTGAGCCCTAGGGAGGACTCACCTAGATAGGGAAGAGCGGCATGGGGGTCGGCCCCTCCTAGCCCTTCCTCTGGTGGTCATTGGGATGAAGGCCCGGGACCCTGGGGTGCCGTAACCTCTTTCCTTTGTAACCACTGACCCTGCCCTGTGACCCCTGTGACCCCTCTGTTGCTGCCCACCTCCCCTCCTGGGGCTGCAGACACACAGAGGGGACGAACGGAGCTGGTCAGGTTGCACAGACACTGATCTAGGGTTACCTTCAAATTCAACAGACACCCAATGCAGCCTGTTTAGGAAGGATGGGTGTCTAGTTACCCTAGATTACTGCCTAAGAGCAACTTGTACCTGATGCAGGCAGGGATCAGTAAATCAGAGTGGTTGCAGTAAGAAATTCAAGTGTTAGAAAGTCAAAGAAAGTGAAGTAGTGATACAGGCACTGGCATGCAAGTAGTGGACAGAGATCAAGCAGAGAGGCTCATTGATAGAGTGAAAGAAATATTAACACTTGATTTGGACCACAATGACATAAAAATGTTTATCAGGTGGCAATGGGGCAAGACACTACCTGATAGATCTGGCCCCTCGGCTGGGTGGCATGATGAAGTCAGGTCTGGCATTGCCTGTGCTACTGCTGGTTCCTCCAGAGCTGTGCTGCAAGCTGGAGGCTTTAGACGACAGGGAGCTGACATCTGCAAGATCACCAGAGGTCATGGAGCTGCCCGTGCGGCATGGGGAGATGTCGCCATCCAAAACCTGGCAGTCTACCACTGGCACCTCAGTCTCCTAGGAAAACCAAAAAGTTAGAACCAAAAATAAGAATGCTGTTAAATTTAAAGGAGGGGTTTCACAGAAAGTGGCATTTTGCTAGCATCTGTGAGCATGGCTGTGCCAGGCTACATATGTAGAAGTAACTGAAACGCACCATCATGGCCATTTTGCCACAGTGAAACTATGGGCAGTTCAATGACAGAAAAGCTCTAAAGCCAGAAACGGGAGAGATAAACGGTATGTATTGTCATCAATCTAAGTGTGGCTCTTTACTGTTGGTTACCTCAGTAACTTTGCGGTCCACCTCTTTTCCATCTTCATAATACACATCTGTAATGATGCGTGTGATGGTGGTCCGCACTTCTTGGATGGTGCGAACATGTCTGCGGTGGGATGGGCCAAAAGTTCTTCTAAAAGATGGGGACTCTGGCTCACCCTGTCGATCAGTGATGGAAGAGTGTTAGAACTGGGCAACAGTCACAACTGCAGGCTGTACGTCTGCAAGATCCCCTTACCCTGCTGGCTGGAGAGCGCAGTCCTGGGCCATCAAAGCTGGTCTGCTGCGAGACAGTCCTCTGCTGGAGCTGAGATATGGAGAGAGACCCAGGTTAGAATAATAAACATCACCATGGCAAGTGTCTTAATACATATGTAAACAACAAGACCTGAATTCAGGGATATCATGACTATTAAACAATGGAAAGAGATAAGTCCCAGCAGACACTGTAGTGGCATTATGTTAAATTAGCACACATGCACATATTGAACCACAAAAGTAAAGAAACAAACAAAAAACAATTACAACTACACAGATTTCTTGAATAAATGGCTTCAAAATTGAATTTGTATGGTACAATTTGAAATTGAAAACAATGACTGGACTAAACAAGAAGAGGGGAGTGCTAGCCCACTTTTGGCATCCTTGCATGGGACGACTGCATTTAAGTCAAGGTAGTCCTTTGTGTCCAGATACTTTAAATGTCTCAGGAAGCCCACTCCAACTTGAGAGAACTTAATTTGAATTGGGCCATGCTGTCCCCCACCAATGGGGCAGTCGTAACAGAAAGTTAGTAGGGTCAGTTTTAGGAATTTCATTTGCTAGCTTATGACCTGTGTGGTTGCTCTTTATGGTGCTTTTAATGTTTCTTGGGTTATGTGACTGGGACAATAAAGGGATTGTACTGTATTGTATTGTATTAATACCTCTGGCCAGAATCTACACTAAAGAGCACAACCAGAAGTGGGCATAGCCATCTGTCAACCAACATGATGGCAGCTATATGTCTAGTCAGAGGTGACCCCTCAAGGCCCCTATGGACAGAGTGCAAAAAACAGAAGTGGGCATGGCCCAAACACTGTGAGAACTTAATATGTGGTTTCTTATCCCACAACAAACCTTGTATCAAACTTTCGTGGTGTTAGGCTACTATGTTTGGAAGTTATATGACTTTTTGTGGCATGCCACACTTAATGCCATGCAGCCTTAACTAAACAGACTTAAGGTTAAGATTATGGTTCTGCATACGCGGAACGTATGGGGGTTGTGCGAAACTTACGGGGGTTGTGCGACTGCCGCAGAGCCTTGCCGCGCACCTCCGAAAAATTGTAACTACACGGACCCCACGTAGCCCCCATGCAGGCCCCCCACAGACAACAAGAGCTATGATTGGTCTGCCGAACTACATCATTTCTGGCATTTCGCCCCTCTGGATCTACTGCTGCTCCTTTTAAAAATGGCTCTGCCGGCACAACAGCAGCAAGAGCAGCGACCATCTGTCACAGGGTCTTCGTAGGTCTCCATTTTGGAGAATTACTTAGCGTTTAACGCAGAGGCATACCGGGCACACACCATTTGCGTGGCAACTGCGTGCGCATTGCATCGAGTGTCCGCAGAACCATAATCCGGCCTTTAGAAGTTTTGGTCTTATAAATTTCCAATTAACATGAGCCTGTCATTTTTTTGTATTAGATTGCACAAAACTGGACTAGCAGCTGGGGTGGAAAGGCCTTTGCCACCATATGCCAACCCCTAGATGCACCACTGCATTTATGCAATTCAAATACAATCTCTACTAGCACAAATCTCTTTCATTTTTCCCATTTGTGCCATTGGACAATTAAGATGCATGCTGTAACTGATATAAAAACCTTGTTGGGTGGACTGAGGGTGATGGTGTGGTCAAAGCTGGTTTGCTGGGAAACTGCCTTTTGTCTGGAAACTGCCCTGTTTGGGGTGGACGGCTCCGGTGCTCCAGGCTCCTGTCTTTCCTCAGCAATAGCTCCAGACTCAGAAGCAGAGGCAGATGGCTCGTTTGCAGTCTCCAAAGGTGTTGCCAACACTTCCTGGTGTGCGCAGGAGGCAGGCTCTGACTGGCTGTTAGGGAGGCTGTGGCATCCCAGCGACGAGGTCGGAGAACACCTCTGTGGTGTGACAAAGAGCTCCCCCCTGCAGGGATGTTTAAAGATACAGATGTGATACTAAGGGATAATCACACGCAAAGATTTACCCACTACTATGGATGTTAGAAGAGCATTTTAAATCTCAACATTAGCCAGTGCTTCCAGTCTTTAGTACTTGGAACCATTAGCTGCAGTGAAAAGGTGAAAACAGGGCATTCTTATTTAAGATCAGCAAAAAATGAACTTCTCTAGCTATTTACTAAGTGCTAGAAAACTGAAAAGCTCAGTAGCAGACATTTTGTAAAACATGACCTTGCTTTGTCAAAATGGGAGGACAAAACCACACATAACCTCTCCTCATGTCTCAAGAGGGTATACATGGCGCCAAAAATAGCCATCCATCCCACCTCCAGAATCAAAAAGTAGGTCTCTCTCTCGATCTCTCTCTCACACACACACAGTGATCCCCCAGTAGACCTATTTCTATCTATTAAAATATGTTAGAAGAGGGAAGAGCTATTATTACTTCTCCAGGTCAAACAGACATGAGAGCCCTCAGCAGATCAGAAGGTGATACTGTCCATATTAATAAAAGACAGCATTCAATGTATTCATGTGTTCTGTAGCTGTGTGTATTTACCTGACAGGTGTAGTGTTGCCAGCTGGCTGGCTGTTGCTCTCTGACTCCAGCTGTCTGTGAACCTGCCTGACACGACTGAACACTGACGGACTGCCAAGGACACAAAACAATACATCAGTACTGTTTCCTATGCACACACTTGTGGTGTGCATAGGAAACTTGTGGTATCTTTTCATAGCATCAGAAAGACCCACTGCCAATAGATTCCCCCCAGGTGGTAAAATAACTCATTCATCTAAAAGTGTCTCTTGCGTTGTAGGTACACACAGGCATGCAAATACATCAGGGCCTGAGCTGTCATGTTTTAGTTTGAAAAATGGACCATTAATTATATAACTTTGCAATTTTGACAGCTGAATCAGGTTTTTGTGGTCATTACATGCCAGGGCTCTTTGAAAATGGTCCAGTTCATTAATGCATCTGTGTCCATCACAACGCTGCTCTGATGATGAAGCTGGACAACCCAATGCACACAAGGACATAACAGTATACTTCATTATAGAGCTGAACACATTTTTCACATCTACATTACAAAAAAATTGTTGAGTTTAAGCAGAGGTAGTGATAACATCACAACAATTCCCAACAAGGCTTTTTTTTGTTATAATGAATCTTTTGGTGATTAAGACCTGTTGAACCCTCTCACCAAGCCAAATCACCATCAAATCCATAAAGAACTAAAGAACATCCTTAATGATGTATTATCACTGTGTGATCATCATGCGTTTCTATTCGAGCACTTATGCATGATGATTGCGCTGTGGGAACATGAAACTAATTTAAAATCCACTTAGAATACATCTGGCTGTTATCTACCAGACAGTAAAAAATGAATCCAATCCATTTGATTTAACAAATTGCTCAAATACCAGAGAAAAAAAAAATCCCTCACATTTAAAATTCAGCTAATATGCATAGAGACAGCAGCAAGTTACCTGGTAACAGCCTTGGGAACAGTGGTAACCTTGACAACAGATCCTTCCTCGCCTGATAGTGCTGGCTCTGAGGGAAAGAAATGTATTACGGAGATAGTGATGAGAACAAAAGTGCATGCAACGTCGCCATGGATACCATCTTGTCATTCTTGAGAAAATACATGCCTGATGTTCAAAATGGGCAGAAAAAGTGTGGGGAGGATATACAGCACACAAATGATTGTTCTAAATTATGTCTGCAAGGTTCCTACTCTGCAGGCTGAAGCGATCTGAGCTGCTCTCTTCAACGGGGGTCACTAGTTTCATCCGCAGGCTCAGCTTCCCATCTCCTTTTTCAACCGTGTCCTCCCCACTTTCCCCAGACACAATGTCACTGGCTGCCATTGCAGTATCCGCAGAGACATCACCCACCACATCTGACTTTTCCGAAAAAGAAGTGATCTCTGGGGAACCAGGAGCAACAGGAAAGAAAATAATGTTAAAATTCAACTCAGTATGTGTGAGGAAAATAGCAGTGTTTGACTTGCCAAGAAATAGGCAAGGTAATAAGTGATAGGCAATGAGGGAGAGCACTAAAGTTGCCTTGCAGCTGCAACCCACCAATCGGAGTGCTGTGTCTTGGCGTCTGCTTCAGCTGGTTGACCAGAGGGGGTGTGGCACTGACAGTAGGCCCAATCACCTCCCCTTCCTTAGGAAGTGTGAAATGGAAGGGGATTTCTGCAGTGGAAAGACATGAATGGATATAGAGATTACAGCTATTTCAATGGATTGTTTACGCTGAAGTCAAATGTCGCTGAACAATATCACAAAACGGCTGATGCAACCTCACCAGCTCCTCTAATATTTATGACCACGATCGATGTATCTCATCCACCAGCTCTTGCGATAACTTTGCAGGCTAGCCTCACTGTTAAACATAAAAACACTTCACTAAATAGCAGACAATATCCACTTTCTACCATATCTAGGTATGGTAGAAAAAAACCAGTAATAGCATACTAAGAGCAAGAGGTCTCCAAGTTAAGAAAAATCAAGAATTGCGTCCCTTACTCAAAATACGCTGTTCTGCCATGGATTTCTCCCTGTATGGTGGCTCTTGATCTGACGGACTGACACTGAAACCTGGGGTTTACCATTAATATTTTGGAATATTTTATGCTTAGAAAGAGGTAAAGTGAGCTCAAAAGTATGACATCATGTGAAAAGTATATCTTGTATGAAAACCAAAAGTATAGTCAGGTTATTTATAACTCTAGAATAACACCAGAATTCCCAAGGTCACTGGAAGATATAAGGGACTGGACAGAGGATCTGTAACCTTCGTAGTGACAATCGTTTGGGAGACGAGTACCATATCTTGTTTGAATGTAAGCATAATGAATTACAAGCACAGGTATGTGTCCAAGTATTATTTAAAATATTGTTTAAATTAATTTTGTTATTACAATCACATAAGCCAAAAATTATCATTGTAAACTTGGTGCCTTTTTGAATTTTGTCCTTCCTCTGTTTAAGTGGCATTTGTTGTTGCCATGCTGTGTGCCACCATTTTGTTACTACTGTATGTCCTGTTTGTGCTCTATACCAAGTGATCATGGTCTTGAGAAAATAAAATTGAGGAAAGAAATTCCATTGTAGCTGAACTGGAAATATCAACATAAATTTGGCCAGTTAACTGGGGGGTGATGAAAAAATACACCAACAAACAACAAAATGTGCCTAGATATGTTACAGACATTGCCAATGCCAACAGTGGTTTAGTGGCTCATTTTCCCTGTTAACATGTCAGGTTCACCTCTGCCCATCTTACCTCCTGAGCTATCACTGAGGCTCTTGTCTTTGAGCCCCTCTGGTTCAGGTGCCTCCCTGCCAGGAGCTACCTGGTCCTCCTTAGACTGAGACTGAGACCTGTGGCCATTGGTGGAGACAGGCACTTTGTTTGTGACTGGCTGGGAAGCACTCGTCTTTGACTCAGATGATGCCTCTTTTCCAAGGATCTGAGAGGCTGCCTCGCTCTCTTTAAGCACCAAGATGCAGCCATTCTCCTCTTCCTGTTCTCCACTCTCTTCCTCCATGGGCTCCGGAGATAACACCTGGCTCTGGGAGAGAGCCAAACCCAGACCTGAGCTCTCAGCTCCCACTGTGCTCTCCTCTCCCTCCTCCATCACCACTTCCTCCTCTACCTCTTCCTCCTGCTCACCCTCATCCATCATGTCTTTCTCTGCTTTCCTGTTACCAGCTGTCCCACATTCCTGTAAGGCTGACTCCACTGACTGACTCTTCACAGTTTCCTCTCTTTTTGAGTCTGTAGCACTCTCCACACTCTTCACCACATCTATACTAGATGTCTGAGAGAACCCAGACTGTGAGGCCAAACTACTGGCTGTAGTGTCTGAGGGAGTTTCCTGCACACAGCTGTTAACAGTCAAGTCTACTGTGTCAAACTTTGGTTGTGACAGCGATGCTTTGTCTACAGAGCTCGCTGATTTGCTCCCATTGTTACTGTCGCTTACATTCACATTTTGTACATTCAAAGCTGCTGTGGTCCGTTTCTTTGTGTCAGACTTTTGTGATGGACTGGACTCCTCAGTTCTGGCACTTTCGCTGTGGTGCTTCGGTGAGTCAGGAATTTTGGAAGATTTGGAATCAGCAGCCATTTTTGTTTCTGAGGGGACACCATTGCTCTCACTTTTCTGAGAGCAGCGTGAGTTCGCAGAGTCATTAGTGTCGACACCGAGCGGCTCTTCCACCTCCTCTATCTGTGTGGCCTGACTGTCGTCCTCAATGTGCTCTGAAGTCTGCTGAGCTGCGCTACAGCTCTCAGTGTTCACAGAGAGCTGCAAAGACAGAGTGGACGGTGCTGACTCCAGAGGTGGAGTTTGTGTCTCGTGAGGCAATGGCGCGGATGCTGTCAGCTTCTTCTTATGTGAATCTTGTGGAGCTGCGGTGCTGTTCCCAACCTCCTGGCTCTGAGTCGGGACAAACACATCCTGGGAAGACAGAACAAGAAGAAAGAAGTGACATTTGCATAAATCATGGGGCAAGTCATGAGAGCTTAATCATAGCGCATGTAACTCAAAGTTCATACATGAGAGAATTCAGGCTGGGACGGCATAGACAGAGTTCTCTCCAAAACAAAATCAGGAGAATTCTGAGACACAGGAGTGGATGCGGATGGGCGTGGCTTAGAGACAGGTTCCGTCTCCATCGGCTCTTCTTCTTTTTTCCCTGATCGGTCATCTGGAGGCAGTGAAGTGTCCATTGGCTCATCAGCACCTGAGGAGACAAAAATTTTGCTCTATTCATTCACACATTATCTTCATCAGTTCAAATAAATCAGTAGTCATTCAAGATGTTTAAGTTGTTACCATGTTGATTCTCTGGCTCTGTTGGTGAACTGGGAACAATTAAAGGAGTCTGGCTGAAGTTGTCTGGTGTGGGGGCTACATAGTCAACAGAGCTCCTAAAAAGGGGAGCACAAAGATAATAATATCAGATCGTTTTATGCCAATGCCAAAGGATGGGATTACATGGTTTAAGTGTACTCTTGTCACATACTGGGATAGGCTCTCTTGCACCAGAGTGCCCTGGCCTGAGAGATGCAGCAGTCGCAGGGTATGGGCTGGTGTTGCAGTAGGAAGACCCTGGTTATCTGGCTCAGACACTGTGCTGTCCACAGCAGCACCTGAGAGCAAGACAAAGGTAAAGAATCAAATATCAAGAGAGAGAGACTGGAAGTAGTGCTGAAACACAGTTGCTTAGTGGATTAGTCAATTGACAGAGAATTAGTCATTATAATTTCAATAATCCCTTAATCATTTTAATCATTTCAGACAAGTAGAAATGCCAAAAATCTCCTGATAAAACATTTACTAAGATGTATTAGTTTTTTCTGCTTAAGCCATTCTAAAATTAATACTTTTTTTTTTTTTTTTTTACTATTTTTTTGGCTCCTGGTCAGAATAAGGAAGAAATTTGAAGACGTCAATTTGGTCTACGCTAACTTCCAATGACCATTTGTCACTACTTTTGACAGTTCATATACTAAATGATTAATCAAAAAATAGTACATCAATGGACAATGCAGATCATTAGTTTTAGCTCTAAATGGGACACATGTCACCGTGCACCCTGCATTTCTATAGCGCCATTATGCAGCAAACTGCAGATGTTCATATGTGGATGGATTATGCCAACAATTTTGATCAGGACACAGTAGGTCTGTTTAGTTCACACAGGCAGGGGCCTGGCGTTTGAGCAAGATTTACATGATCATGACCTTGCTAGATGGATACACAAAATGGAAAAGCCAATAAGTCTTCAAATCCAGATTGACAGCACTTATCTGTTAGCTGTAACCCTTAGGTACATGAGTGTGCCATGTGCATCTATACATCAACCCACCTGTCTTGTCAGCATCGAACATGTCCTCTTGTGAGGACAGTATTTCAGAGTCCTGCTGGTCCTGGTCCCCAGAGGTATGTAAGCCCTGGGAGTGTAGCAGGGCCTGGACACTCAGCTGCCTGCCTGTCTGACACCTGGGCTCTGACGAGCTGCTGGAGCTCACCTCAGATCTGGAGGGAGAAAGAGAAACACTGCTACAGCACAAGGCAAACATGGGCACCTACAAGGAATGTAGAATTAAAACATGACATGCAACTATACCTCACTGATTTGTTGTTCTGACTCTCTG
Source organism: Myripristis murdjan (assembly GCF_902150065.1). NCBI lineage: Eukaryota > Metazoa > Chordata > Actinopteri > Holocentriformes > Holocentridae > Myripristis > Myripristis murdjan. The sequence continues at coordinate 30,913,615 of NC_043982.1, read as the reverse complement.
ACGTCCCAGTTCTGATGTTTTGTTCAGCTGGCAATTAAGAAACAGGTATAAATCAGATTTGCTCTTAACCCTGTCAGCGAAGCTGACAGCTTGCACTGAAGGCTACACGGTCTGGATGTCAGTACAAAAGCTCTAATCAGACACTGAATGAAGTACTGTCAGCATCCAGTTGCTATAGCATCCAGTGTAATTATGGTACATGCCGACTTCACCATTATATACATGTATGCCTTCTACCAGAGGCATCAGAGTGCATGGGCAGTTATTTGTGGTTCCCCTGGAGCAGGTAAGTCACTAGCTTCCTCAAAGATGCTGACAGGCTTGTTCACACTGGTTGTCTCTCTGCCAGGCGAGACCCATAAATGTTGAGAACCTTAGTCATCCTTTCACCATAGCTGTGCTAATGTTCTTTTCATCTGTCCAGAGGAGACTGCAGACCTTCCTATGTGGCGAAAAAAAAAATGAAAAAGAAAATCAGACCATCTATAAATAAAAGCCTTATTACCTAGTTTGGTGTGCCTCTCGCTGTCTGACTGAGGGACAACATCCTCTTCCTCCTGACTGTTTATTACCAGACACTGGCTCTGAGAAAGCTCAAGAAAACCAAACTGAGATGTTCCACCTGAAATACATGAATACAGACATCACTGTAATATAACACTGATTTTTTTTTTCTTTTTGAAAGTTCAAAACTGAACATGTACATTAATCTTCACAACGTGTGGAAATAGCTCCTACTTTCAGACTCAACACAGTGAGTGGTAGAATCAGCACCAGAATCCATATCAGTGTCCTCTGATGCACACCTAAAAGACAACGCGCCAGAGTCAGAACACCACATCCATACCTGATACGATGCATTAATTAGCAAAAATGCCAGGTCATCACATACTTTTTCTTATTCGGAGGAGGGCAGATGTTTATGACTTGACTCTCCTCCTGGAATGCTGAACTGGGGCTGGCAGTCGCCAGAGTGCCTAAGGAAAGAAAACAACCCAGCTTGTCTTTCAAGTAGGTTGACAGTTGAGTCACACATGCAGGCTAGTTTCATCTATAGCAAAGTACTGACCTGGTCCAGCCTGGCTGTTGCTCTGGGAGTTCTCAGTTTGGCTGTCAGTCTGAGAGCATCTGTTTCCGAGTGGGGAGGATATCAGTTCCTATGGGGGAAAAAAACCCTTCAGCAATCTAATGGAACAACTATCCTACAATCTACACAATATATTAAATTATTTAAAACTTTTAAGATAATGAAGTGGAGGGAGAATCGGTTTCCATCAACATGCCTACTGCATTGGTGCATCCAAAGTTGATACCTACTACTCTCCCGCTAAAACATATATATATATATATATATATATATATATATATATATATATATATATAAAAAACGTTAACCCTCAGATTTTCAAGCGGGTGGCATAGGGATGTCCTCATCTATTAAACATAATAATAATGTACCTTAGTCATAGAGCTACTAGCAAAACATTCACTTTGATTCAAGAGCCTTCTGGTTACTAAGTCATTTGCTGTAGTCCAACCTGCTATGCTGACATTAATGAAAATATATTATGTTTGTATTGATTAAGGTGCACTATAGGACTACTAGATGGTATCAAGAGCAGTGAGTTTGTTCATAAACTCTTGGCAAATACTCGCCTCTCCCTTCTTGCAGTCTCCACAAAGCACTTTGGGGTGGGACAATAAACCAGTAACACAATATCTAAACATATATCAATACACTTGTGCAAACTATTGACATTTGGGTTGTCAACTGCATCTGCATAGATGCATACTTGAGTTGCTATGATGCCTATTTGTTTCCTGCCTTCATGTATCTTAACTGGAACTCGTACCTCATGTTCATGTTGCAGCTGCTGTGCATATTAAAATGCTGAAAAACACGACTGATTCCTCCTTATTGGAAAATTATTTTGCTTTTTCCAGGGTGTTTTTACCTCTTCAGTAACAGATATTGTGATGTATCATAGCTGATTATCTTACATGTAACATTTTGTAGAATCAACTATATCATGACACCATGGTTATCATGGGTAAAATATTTTGATAGTATTGTCAGTTACCCAGTGATTCCTACCCCTATAAAGCACATATTACTGTCAGGATCGTGAACAGGTTCTGAAATTGCATAGTGTAGGTTTAACAGAAAATCTGATCGAACTTAAATGACTCATGCTGTTGGAAAGTCATACATTGCTAATATATGCATATATTACATAAGATTTATTTCAGAGGTGTAAAGTAACTAAGTACATTTACTCAAGTACTGTATTTCTGCACAGTTTTGAGGTATCAGCACTTGTATGTGTCCATTCTGTTAGGATTCATACTTATACTCCACTACACTGGAGAGGGAAATATTGCATCTTTAAGTAAACTAACACTGTCTTGAGTCTAATGTTTTCATGGCAAATGTACACAAATACATAGAAAATGGAGCAAAATGCTCGAGTTATGATGGGGTAAATTGTGAATGGTCTTGAACTCCTGAGGCATCTATAAGTTATATTCTTTTGAGACTTGAGTGCAATTCATCATTCTTAAACACATCATAACAAGGTGGGATGCCCTCCCCTTTAAAGCAACATAGTCTGCCTTTAAGTAAAGGTTCTTGTTAATCCTACTTCTGACTTGCAAATCGGCAATAAAACAAGGAAGAAGAGGAAGAGGAGGAATGTTAGACTCCCCTGGTGCTGCAGCTTGAAATGCACCAGCTCTGTGTAAGATAAAGCAGGGAGGGCAGACATGTTGAGGAAACCAAGGTAACTCGTGGTTTCGTGGGAGGAGGGGGCAAGAAAAAGGAATGGCTGACCTCGGCCAGGCAGAGCAGGCTCAGTCTGATATCTATTCTGTCTCTTGATGCAACCAAATCAATATTAACCCAGATAGCATGCAGGCTTTCTCCCCTACTTTCTGGCTACACACCCTCCACACTTGAATTCACAACACCGTGGGAAAGTGGGTCACACAGCAGCAGCAACAAGGCGCTATGGTTTATTTAGCCCTCCGGTTAACGCTATTTTCCGGGTAAGTGGCAAAGCAGGAATGGGTAGACCGTCGGCTTACCAGAACCGGGCTGCGGGCGGTGGGCTGCAGGTTGGACAGGCGGCGGGACAGAAGAGCTCGGTAGCTGCTCTCGGGGTCGTCCTCCAGAGCGACGCTGTCCGGCTGGGAGTCCTCCACGATCAGGCACGGGTTCTCAGGCTGAGGCAAGCTGGAGTCCAGTTCACTTCCACCGGGATCCATGAGGCCAGGCCGATCAGGCGGGACGAGGACAAGTTACAAGTTGCTAGCAGCCAGAAAACTAGTGGTGAAACAACAAAGGAAGCCATGAGAATCCAGAACTGTTGCCTAGCTACCTAGCGATAGCATGTTAGCTAAACTTGAAGACTAGTATTGCCACACTGTGTAAGCTCCACCCAAAAACAACCCGTGGTGCTACACAGTGTCGTGCTGCCGCTGTGTTCAAAAAAGCAAAACAGAACATACTACTGCAATGCAACTACACTGATAAGCAATAAAGACAAACCGCTAATGTTTTTCCTCAGTTTACTGCCTCCATCCCGGACACACACACGCTCTCCGGACTCCGGGGACGCATCCACCCCCAGCTCCAGCTCACCGTGTCGCGCGGCAAAACTCACTAGGAGCGATTTCATTGGTCCAGCAGCAGCGGTGACGTCGCACACAGTTGAGTTTGGTGGTTTCAAGGTGAACACACAGTGTATTCAACAGTACTGTACCTATAGAAGTCAGTCCTGATGGGATCCTGTCTATCTGCATTACATGATTCAGATTTGTTAACAGCAAATTACTATAGTTTTAATGGACAATGTTTGGTAGTTCTATGTACATCCACTGATGCATGCTTGACTACTGGTATTTTCCTATATTTTCCATTTTTAATGAATGGTGCTGACAGTTTGTGCATTATGGTGTGGTACACCCTGTAGTGATTAACTGTATGAGGAGAGAAATTTAGGTCAGTGCTTTGCACAGTGGGATCTCAAGGACCTTCAGGGGTCCTTGAGGGGTTTCCAGGGGCTCCAGCAAAATGAGATATAGGTTAATTTCACTACTGTTTCTCTCAGCTTCCACTTACCATGAGGAAAGAGGGCATAAAGATGAGTTTCTTTATCCTGACTGTTAAATTTCCACCTATACATAACCGTAACAGTTATGTATAGGACATGAAAAGTTTGGGAACAGCTGATTAAGGTTATTCAAGAGCACAAATACTGATTTACCAATTTGATTTAATGATTTAATGTGATTTAAATATGACTGGAAGTGGTAACTGCAAATGCAAAAACTGAGTAAACCTTCATTAATCCTCATTAATTACTGCAGATCATTGTTTTATGAGCTTTAAGTGGACTACGTAGTGAGGACAGCTCCCAGTTTGGAAGAATAGACACCCTGTCATATTAATAACTTACATTAACTTGTCTTTGACTCTTTATTGCCTCTGTTTCTATGGTAACACCACAGTTTCTGCAACATGGTAGTGCCAGCAAACACAGATTAGCGAGCAAATGCTTTGAGGTCGGTTTGGGAAAGTATGAAATTCAAGACACTGATATACAGGGTGTAAGGAAAGGGACTTGCTGCACACAAAGTCCTTAAAATGAGCCCTCATCTGGACTAATTTAGCTCAGCACACAAAATGAGATCACAGCCTGCTGTAGGGTTGCTTGCACATCTCAGGTGAGCCACCGGGTTTCTTCACCAGCAGCTCCTTCATGGGTTGAAGATCCACCCACTTACAAAAATATATATATACAGTAATCCGTTGATGCATTTAAAATGATACACTGATACCACAATAAATCAATAAACTATAAATAATGTCCTACAGGAACATCACATGAATATGATCACAATAACATAGCAGATAAAGCACCATAAAGAACTAGACCTAAAAGCTGGTTCTGAACTCATTAATGACTGAGTCACTAGTGATTACCAAAGAAATACATTCCCCCCAGGAATATTATAGTGATTTTTCATGAGGCTAGAGATTGCAGTTTCCTTGACAGCTCTTAATGGAGGCACAGTGTGAGAGATATAAGCCTGTGTGAGTGCTTGATGCCTCCAGGGATCTTTTATTCTGCTCCAAGTCAGTTCCAGGTGCAGGCTACCAGCTCAGCTACAGGCCTGGTCACAGCTGTGGTACACAGGACAGCAGCAGTGATTTTACTCAACATGAGTGCAATATAAGGACACTGAAGAGGCTGGCATCAATGCAACCATGAATACCTGATTTGGCCAAATAACCTGACATGCACCTCAGATTGGTTCAGTTCATCCAGCACGAGAAAAATAATTTGACTCTCAGCTGCATGCATGCTGCTGGGCTTTAGCCTCCCACAAGCCAGCCTTGCAGACGGGCACCGCAAAGTTCAGCGTTACGTCGTCGTTTCTGCAGGTCGGGCTGACACCCACATTAAGAAATGCGCAGCCACTACCCAAAATGTCTAATCTGAAGCACCTCTGCCGGAGCAAATAGCACTCACACTGGAACACACACTGGATGCATAGGGTGCTGCCCGTTTCCATACTATCTTTAGGGTTATGCTTCTGATATGCAAAAGGAACATAAATAGGTTTACCTTAGAAATTAATATGTTTGCGCTTGGATATTCCGATTTGTTTCACTGTCGCCTTGGTTGCAATAATAATGCGTCCAACATCGCCCAGTCCTTCCTTGCCTCTGTTTTCCTGGGAGTCAGGGTGTGGGATACACGCATGGCACGTAAAGATGCAATGGCATTTTTTAATGTAGATAGTATGCTCATTTCCTCTTGGTTCAGACGAGCCTTCGCCGATCGTTTTTTTTCTTTCTTTCTTTTTTTGGGGGGATTGACTTCCTTAATTTCATAAAAGCGCAAGCGTACCTCACCTCAACCTCAAACTTAAAGTATTTTCTGAATAAAGTTGCTATAATGCAATATAACATGCATGCAATATTTACATAGAATAGACAACCTACCTTCAGCTGTTGCATTTGAAATAAATAGATCCTTCACAACCCTGTTGTAAATTAGCAGCAAAGTGAAAGACTTGTGTAATTTGTGTAATAATAAATAAATAATAATAATAAAAAAATAATAACAATACGTGGGGTGAGTTTGGGGTCTGTTGTATCCATCCTGCCCGTTCTACTGGAACATAAAAAAAACTCAAAACTCATTATTTTTTTTATGTTTCAGCGACCTGGGCAGGCTGTCATGGGGTTCAACTGTGTCTCAGTGTGGTGGGTTCACTTTTGAAAATCAAATAAAAGGTAGGAGAAATGAACATAAAAATGTATTTGTGTTTGGAAACATATTAATAGTGAACTGAGGCACACAGCATGAAAGGTTTGCTTTGTCTTATTTTAATGAGATGTTTTGGGGCACCAACAAACTGAGTGAATTTGAATTTGAACCATCCATTTGAGGGCTTTGGAAGTAAACATACCTTGATCTTTAAATAATTCAAGACACTTGCCATCATTTCCTTCTGGATTTTCTACACACTTGTTATCTTTGGTTATAGAGTATACAGTGTGCTGGTCTAATAGACCTATTGTTTGTGTTGAGGATGGGAAATACACTTACAAATTCTCCAAACATTATGGTTTTGCTCACAAAATGGCATCATGCACAGTGACACAGCAATGAGTAGCATTATATATCAAAGGTAAATCAGTTTGAAAATACTTAAAAAAAAAAAAACTGCTATTGATAATGCAGTTTATATTTCTGGGAACATTTTGATGTTTGGTGTATGTTTCTCATTCCATTAGAGTACAGGTCAAAAGCAGACATGATGTCACCTTGAGATTTTTCCAGCAACTGTCTGATATCTGAAAATGATTCAGCAATCTAAAACATTATCAGTGAACATCAGGTGCTGGTGTCTGTCTGCCTGTCTGGGCAAATGCTTCCTTGTAAAGCTGCCATTTGCACCAGAGCTCAGTCATGCAGGGGGAAATCCATCGTTGAAGAGGCAGAGACCAATTTATCCACTTAGACCAGCCTCAGTGGGCCAGAAAGCAAAGCAAATGCAGGTTATGTTGTGTAAGTGGTGGGACTTTCAGTTTTTCCTGACTGGAAAAACTTGCTCCACTATCACTTCCCCCTCCTACATAGTGTACAGTAACCTGTTTCTTTGTTTTTGTTTTTGTTTTGTTTTTTAAGGATGAAAGTTTTCTGCAGCTCCCCTTCTGTCCAGCAGAGGCCAGTACACACTCTGAATGCTGGGTGCCTCAGTGCATATTGGGAAGTGCTGACTCACCTATGGTTGCACACATTATCCAGAGGAGATGAGATTTACACTGTAGGCAGAGATGTACCAAATTAAACCCCCAGTGATCCATCACCGCTGCAGGAGATGTCACTGACTGCCACCTCTCAGCCACACCAGCACCACAACAACCCCTCTTTCACACTGCAGACAACATGAGTATAAAGGGAAAAGGAGATTAAAGATCACACGGCAGCAACAGCTCTTGCTTAAAAACTCATTTGTTCCTACCTCTTTCAAATTTTTAAACAATGCTGCTTGAGGCTGAAGGGATTGTGCAATATTTTCAGGGTTTGCCATTGAATGTGTGCAACGTGTTATGTGCAATGTATGTACACTATTTTTTAATTATGTGCAGTGCAGATTATGGGATATTTATTGTTGTGACTGGTACAGCTGGTGCTGTTTTTTGTTTGTTTGTTTGTTTGTTTTGTTTTGTTTAAATGAAGTTTGTTTCACTGCCACTGTTGAGGCATTTATGTGTGCAGCATTTGAGTACAAGATAAATTTCCCCACATGCACCAAAAAGTGTATTGTATTATATTGTACTGCCACAGGATAATTTCTGCCTTTGACAAACTATATAGCCATACTGGTGTTCATTCTGACCCTGCTTATTTAAATTCAATTTTTTTAATGGAAACACTTCAGCTCCAGACAACTGCAGGTTAGGTAGGTCACAGAAATGTCCTTAGAAACCATTCAGGACGTGTTAAATATCAAGATCCCTTTCATAATGTTCTCCTAATCAGAAGCTGTCTTGACATGACAGTACTGCATGACCTATTTGTGGATCCTGGAGGTTTTCAGTTGTCAGAAATGACTTGTCATTTGTTTTCCTGACCCTCACAACCTCAGAGAGCCTTATTACTATGAGATTATGAGGACAAGATTGGCTGATCAGTATCGTGTCTTTTATATCATCAAATTGTGTGGCTGTAACACCACCTCTAAGCCTTTATATGATCACACAGAAACCAAGAAGAAATTTTACATGCTTTCCTTCATCATACAGGTACTTGCTACCCCTGGACAAGTAATTCCCATTTCATCTGATTCATATATTCTCATTCTAGCATAAGAATCTGGTTGTAAGCATTTGAAACGAGGCACAGCAAAATTGCACTGCAACCTTTAAATGATTAACGATTAATTAACGATTAAAAAGAGATACGCCAAAGGTATTTTCTGAGCAACACAGATAATGATATGTCATCCAAAGTCGGGGTATCTTTTTAAGGCCTGAAATGCAATGTGAAACAATTATACAGCAGGATGCAGGAATAGAGGGTTTACATCATTTGTGCCACTATAAAGCTTCCAGCCCAAGTGAGGCCTCAGAGATGATATCTTACACCATATCTTAAGGGTCCGTAAAAGCTGTTATTTTTCCAAACCTCTCCTTTCCCGTCGACTCCCTTGCCTTTGCTGTAGCTTGGACGACTGCCCAGAATGCACTGATGTCTGCAGTGCAGGGCACTCTTCATCCACCAGGAATATGATGAAGAAAAATTGGTTAGATAGCCCCACGTGCAAATATCTTTTTTGTTGCAATAAAATCATGATGTTGTCTAAAATAGGGGATTGCCTGATCCCAACAGTCTAAATTTTTGCAAAAAGTTGCAAAGAAGTTAACATTTAGTGTGTTTTGATAGGCAGTTTGGGTTGGATGTGCCCACTTCTACCTCTGTCTTACTTTAAATCAGTGTTTTACATTTGTTATACTTTTTTTTTTTTTTTTTTTTAGCATTGGTTTCATTGACTGTACAATTTAAATCAGTCAACTTCATATCCATATTATCCAAAGTCATATTATCATCAGGGTAATAGTAACGATGATACTTTTCATTATATGTATTCTGCACAATTTTAAATCCATGTAATGCCAACTTGTACCTTTCATTTTGCAGAATGAGCCGTATGAAGTCTAAAATAACTGCTTTTCTATGTTAACTGTAGGCCTTTGTTGTCACTGTCAGACTCCTACACAGATAAGGCATTGTTTTGTTCAGGATGGGAACAAAGACGTGCCAGTTTGCTTCCCAAAGCTTGTTGCCTGGTACTTGCAATGACACTGATATAAATAGAACCTTTATGTGCTAAAAATGTCCTATCTTCAGCATGTTTTTGTCTGGCAGAGTTTAATATAGAAACAACACCAGGGGTGCTGTAAGTGACACTGATAACCCCCCAGAGAGGCTACACAAGGATGTTTACAGTGAGCTGCTGGATATAAAGGCTCATTATAGCTATATAAATGTTTACAAATCTCATCTGGGGAAGATAAATCGGGAATGACAGTGATTATAAAGCTCATAGGAAGTATGAGAAAGGATCTAAATTATCATCATCACCACCATTTACCATTGTTAGCAACTATTCACTTCATCTTCATCTTCATTCTCATATAGAAAATATGGTAAACATAAATTCCCATATCCCTCTTTTCTTTGTCCAATAATCAGCTGTGACATCAAATAGTCACATAAGCCGAGATCCAATCAAGTCATCGCCTCCCACAGAGCCACACCCACTTGTTCCTCCTACTCATCCTGCACTGTCATGGTGCTTGTTCCGGATGCAGTTGTCATGGAGATGGAAAAGGGCTCAGCGTCCACTAGTGGCACTGTTACCATGGAAATCCCCATCGCAGCATTAGAGCGAGCAGAGCCGGAGGAGGCTGTTCAGCACCGTGGACAGCACCACACTGGAGCGGCGATCCAGCACAGAAACTATCGCATGCTGGTAGTGGTGGGAGAAATTTCAACCAGCCATCACCTTGAGTCTACCAAGAAACAAATCACAGACGGTAAGCCAGCCGATGGATAGTGAAAAATCTCTGCGTGGCAAGGAATCACTTCCACAAGTGGTTTCTCTGCTCAGTATAAATTATCTTCCTGTCATTGCACTGTATTACAAAATTCAACTTAAATGTAATCAGTTCTATTTTCATTGTAAGTAGATTTGTTTACAACATTTATGTAGAGTTTATCTCCAAAACTCTGTATATTAATAATAATAATTTTAAAAATACTAAATTTATTCATTCAAAATGAGGGGATCCAGTAGTTAAAATTGTTGTCATCTTGTCAGCAAATTACTTCATTTGTGTAGTTTCCATTAACAAGTACTACAGTTTATTCAAAAGCGGTGCAGTGAACTGTTAAGTGAGAGTAGGTGTTATTGTTTAAATGTGAAAGAAACAAGTCAAACGCAGGCCCAGCAGGCATACCTTCCATTAAGTAACCTGTTTTATGTGTTATTACTTTACTATTGTAAAGTGGTTGAAAATAGAGGCATGTCTTCTGGCTCAGTGGGATATGGTGACTGTCCCCAAAATCAAATATGTTTCCATATTTACTTGGTGTGTGATGTTAAATTATTATTATTGCACTAAAAAATGAGAGTGAAAATTGCAATAGCAGTAAATAATAACCCAGCGCATCATGCATAAAATGTCAGTAAGATACTCATAGGCTCTTGAATGAAAGTTGCACATAATTTGACTATGTTCCCTCAATGATGAAATTCTCATTAATGATGCATTTATTTAACAGGCTTGTATTCGTGGGACATTGACCTGACCGTTTGTGACCTGAACAAGGAATTGCAGCTCTTTGCAACGAGGCACTTGGCTCAGTTTTCATCACAGGTCAAAGGTCAGTCTTGTTTTTGTTTTTTAAAGATTATTTTTTTGGCATTTCTGCTTTATTTGTCAGTCACAGTAGAGAGAGACAGGAAAGACAGGGGAGAGAGAGGGGATGACATGCAGCAAAGGGCCTGAGGTCAGATTCGAACCCAGGACGCTGCAATCAGGGCTCAGCCTTGGTACATGGCTCCCCGGGTCAGTCTGAGTTAATTGAATCCACACAATGTATGGAAGCAGTTGTACTGTAGTGTGTACTGGTTGTCAGTGTGACACATGCACATGAGCTTTTATCTGATTTTATTGCTTTAAGACGATAATTGTTGGTCTCATCCTGGCGTCTGAGCTGTGATCCTATCAGAGTGTAGCAGGAGAGATTTAGTGCTCTGCATTACCTTGCACTGGTCTTATCGTTGATGTCTGCTCCCATGGGGCCTGTGTGCAGCTGTGACTGCGGAAAGACACCCTGACACACAGCAGATCAGATTGCGTTGAGTCTGAGTTTCCAGAGCCCGGCAAAGACATGTCCTGTCTCCTTTGCATCCCTGGTGGTCTTTGCCCTTTAGTTTGCAGTCCCCTTTCTCCAGACATGCATGGGACGGTTTCCAGGGGAGTTGCAGATGATACAGCCTGGATCAATCAGGCCCTCATATGCAGGTTGCATGTCAGACCATGAATCAATGAGTCTAATGTGAGCTTGAACACGATCTGCACAGGGGAAAATAAGATCTGGTCCCACTCCCTGCACTCTGCATCACTGCTCAGTGGTTATTAAAAAAAAACAAGCACTTGTATCACTCACAGATGTAATAACCTCATCATATTCAGCATTTGCTTTATTTTGATAAAATGAATTGAGCTATTCAAGACAGGAAGAGTTGGAAAAAAATGTCTCTATTCACTTCACTTCACCGAACAAAGACACAAAGGCTCTTAGATCTTACTCTGCATCTATCCTCCCACACAATTTATCGACCTGCAGTGTTATGTAAAGAGTAGAAATAAGCACATCTGTTTGTTGAAAACTATGCTGCGTGTATTCCAAGTATCACCAACTAAGACCACGTTCTCACCATTTCATAATCACCCAATCATTGATGGAATTACATTTTAAAGAGATTGAGAAGTCAGGTGGAGACGAGGGTGTTATGACAGAGGAAGTATGAATACTGAACATGATCGTCTCTTGTAACATCCAACTGAGACATGCAGAATGGCAATTTGGATTCAAGAAGCCTAAATCACTTTGCATGGAATATAAAAGCATAGCTGGCTTTTAGAAAGAGAATTTGATATGCCGCCTTTCTTCCTGGGTGTATAATTGTTTGTGGTGTGCCAGCTATTTGAATTTTGTAGAGCTTTTACATCACAGCTCTGCACAATTTCACGTCAAATCACTGTCTCATTATTAAAAACCAGTTGAGCAGGATGCGCACACTCACATCCTCCTCTGGGTGTCACATTTCTGCTAACACCACACATAAACTTATTATCCTACCAGAGTATTTTTAAATTTAAACAGGAATATTTAACAGTTTTCCATCCTCCTACCATTTCCCTTTGTCCTGCTTGCATTCTGTCTATACTTATATACACCTTATGAATAGCGCATCAGTTTGCTAATAATTATTCTTCCCTCACAAATAGCAATTATCGCCATCACTGCCATCCTATGTGTTTGTCTCATCACTCTCACACATTCATCACCTTTCCCCTGCCTGAACGCCCCACCCCCCCGGCCTCCCATCCCATCCACTATCAACACAGCTCCTTTCCAACCTCTCTCCTCTCCTCTCCCCGCTTTAATTCTCCCCCTCCTGATGTGAAGATTAACTACAGCTCAGAGAGGGGCTCACTGTGCACAGCTCAACTCTGCTAGAAATTCAGAGAAGCAGACGTGGTGAAAGGTACCACATTTCTCCTGATAGTGAGGAGAGTTAACCCTGTTACTGCCAGGCCACAGCAAGGTGTCATCACTGTAGCTTTTCAGTGTGCTTAGCAAAAATAATGTATTCAGTTTTGCTCAGGCTATATGGTTACATGTTTTTTGTATTTTTGTATTGCAGACATTTTAAAGTTATTATTACGTTCTCTGCTAGTGATCCTATAGATTGTCATCAGTACAGTCAGGTTCAGAGAAAGAACCCCGTTCATATGGAGAAACATGTTTCTGAGATTCCTATTGATTAATTTTTTCAATATATTATTTATGTTTACCAGTACTAACAACAATACTATCAGTGCTATCAATGCTATACTATCAATACTATACATATACTCCCTCAAGAGAGACTGTTTGCCTAATTTCTACTCTGACTTTTTTAAAATAGTACTTATTTTAAAATTGTGTTATGTTGTGACAAATGTGCCATACATGTGTGAATCATCACACTGATGCTGTTGAATACTTTTACTTTGTCTTTGAGAGATGGTTCAGACGTACAGAGTCTATGTCATAGCTCAGACATCACATCCAACGTGCAGTACCATCTTGAAATTCACTGCAGTGAAAGACCCAGGCAAACCAGGAAATGTGAGCATCACATGAATACACATAGATGTGTGCATGTGTGTGTAGTGGCAAAACAAAGAGCGTGTCTCTCACCATACCGCTGTGGTTGTCTGTCTGCTGAAGCAACACACACACACACACACACACACACACACACACAAACCGTCACAGCATTGCATTACAGTGATTTGCATGATTCGATTTATATCGTCTCTGAAAAGCTGTAGATAAGCAGAGAGCTCTTTTTGTTGATTTGAGATCCTGAAAAGTCATTCTGTTTGATTTTGTAAAATATCTATTTGTTGCAATGCTTCAAGATATTTCCACTGGGGCTGGAGAGCTGTAAATCTCCTATGCACTGACAAATCAGAATTATATATTGACCAGTTTGATCTTGAGTTCCTACACATAGTTTCATACTTGGACAGACATGTACAATTTTTATTACACGTTTTGGTCCTGAATATAAATGGCTCTGGTCTTGGCCCAGACATATTCACTGACTTATCTTGCTTCAACTGGAACTGATCATGGAATAATCTTGGACTCCACCGAGGTGGTCCTGACTACAAGCCTGATTTCCATCCTGAATTCACTGATTTAACACATAAGTTCACAAAGTTTAAAATAGTGAGGGTTTAACTGTAATAAAGGATTGTTTGGACAACATTAGGATGAAGTGTGCGAGTAAAACACCCCAGTGAATGGTAGCAGTTGTATGCTGAGGAGTTAACATGAAGAAAGGCTGTGGCTGAAATAGTGCTCTACGCAAAATGTAAAAAATCAGTCTTTTTCCTTTATTTCTGGAAAAAAGAAAGCTTTGACACTGGAGATAGCTGGAGTATCTTTCTTATGATAAGGCAGTGAGCAAATATTCAGGAATAAGAGAAAAGAAAATTACTTTTAAAGGTGCACCATGGAAAATAGAGGGTCAGTTGAACAAAGGACCATTTAGACTCAAAAACATGAAATGAAGCCCCCAATTTATAAGTGAGTTGAACCACGTAGACTCAATCACTAAATATCTTCATATTCCATTTTTTTGTCCGCTGAGTTGAGCAAAATTTTAGTGAAGACAAGACACTGGCAGAACCACAGAGTGAAGACACTGGAGCATATGGAAATAGACTGAGGCTATGAACTTTCAGGCCATAGCAATTTTTCTGACAGTGACCAAATTCAAAAGGCTATGTGGAAATGGCCCACCCTGAGGCGAGGACTTCAAACAGGCTAACATCAAGCGACAACCCTGGCTTACATCACAGCAGCAAACCCCTCTCTCCCACCAGTGCCTGGTGAGGCCACGAGACAGAAGAATGTGGTCATATGTACTGAAAGACAGCAAAAAATGTGGATTCAAAGGAAAAGGAAAGTAATGGAAATTCCTGAATTCAGCAAGCTAGCACGCTGTGATTTTGATTTGAACCGGTGTGAGGACTTTTAAAGAATGAGGGACAGACCAGTCACTTACAGTGGGGAAATTTTGTGACTGGTAATAATGCTTTTCTGAGGCTGTGCTGCCTCAATTGCCTCAGAAGGCTCATAGTGCTATCGGTGGTTTGGGTAAAAATGAGCAAACCAATACAATTGATTTTTCAAAGGGTCATGACAGGAGGCAGGAATGAGACAGGACTGAATGTGTGTGAGTGAGTGAATGTGTGTGTGTGTTTATGAGTGTGTATGTGTGCAGGGAGGGTAACAGCTCAGTAATTGTGGACCTAAAGGCGCCATGAGATGCAGTGTGGTGAAAGTAGCTGATAAACAAGCTTGTTTTGCTTATTGATGTGCTTCATCCTCTATTGTGATCTGCTGTTCCAGGAAACATAATGTGTTTTTACGGTATGTTGGTTCCTATATTGCATTTAAGGTTGGCTGGATCTCTATTAAGCCCCCAGGGAACACCGTATTTCACATCCCAGCTGTAGTGAATGAGGTGGGACAAGACAATAGGGTGCTACATCAATTACTGGCATGGAAAGGTCACATTGTAAAAACTGATCACATCCAAGCCATAAAAATATCTATTCAGAAGGATGAACATGCTTAAGCATTCTTCTAGTGGTTCCTTTCACGCTAGAAGCATTCAGGGTGTGTGGGTGATTTAGAAATAACAGTAAAGATTTTCTCCACCAGTCAGGTCTGTTTCCACTTTTCAGTAAATCTCACAGTGCCCACAACGTGTTGCGGGAGTGCCTCGGCTGCCTTACTATGGCCCCTCCTAGGCTGTGCCTTGAATACTAATACCCAGCCAGTGGAGCAGTGCACAGTCATCATGGCCGACAGTCTCACACAGAGAAAATGCAAAGGAAAGCCTGAAATCTAAAAATATTTACTACAGAACAATTCTTGTGATCACACAGAATGATGAAGATGAAATGTTCGTGGTTTATCTGCTTTTAGTACTGATGTGGGAATTGTTTGAAAGTGACCACGCCAAAATGACACAGATACATAGGGACTATGTTTAGAAGTTTTATTCATCAATTAGTCAGTCACATTAATGATCAATTATCTGATTAATCTTTTTTTTTTTTTTTTTTTTTAAATATATACAATTTTGCTTATGAAGATAAAGCCCAAATGTGTTTTGTGTCTATTAAAGCTCTAAGACATGGATGAACGTTTAAAGGGATAGTAAACTAAAATGTGTGATTTTTCATTAAAATGGCTGAAACAGAGAACCTAAAGTCCTGTCCATGTGGATAGGACTCCTCTGTCAGTCATTCAACTACATAAACCTGTATTACTGACAAATAGATGAAAAATAAACAGGAAATAGCCCACCTCTAAATTATATATATCATCACTGATTAATCAATTGTCATTAACATGTCATTAATGAATCAAATTCTTACTGCCGATTAATCAATCACCGATTAATCATTAACATCCTTATAGGGCTACATGGGGAATTCCAGTTTTCCTTTCAGCCCTTACATTATCAATCAATTTTTTATTGAAGCTCTTGTCTTCGGACTGAAAGAACAGAAGAGGCGCAGTTCCTCAGCAGGAAAAGACAGATTTAGATCCAGGTCACACTGCGATCCACAGTGTCCAAATCTATATGTCATCTCTTCTACGAGGAAAACTCTCTTAGAGGAGCCATACTACTGTAGTGACTCAGCATTTGTCCCTAAGCTCCGGACAGAGATGTATATGAACAGTATCCCAGTAAATTAGCAACTTAAAATAACATTCTCTGATTAAACCATCCTGACAGACAGAAGTCCCCTGACACAGATGCAGAAAGGCTTGGGCAGCCAAAATGGCACTGACTTCCCTGATGGGTGGCATATGTGCTGAAAGACAGCCAGTGCCCATGAGCC
Organism: Myripristis murdjan; assembly: GCF_902150065.1. Classification (NCBI taxonomy): domain Eukaryota; kingdom Metazoa; phylum Chordata; class Actinopteri; order Holocentriformes; family Holocentridae; genus Myripristis; species Myripristis murdjan. Next base: position 30,896,823 of record NC_043982.1, on the reverse strand, counting down.
TACAGCCTTATTAAAGTTCCTGATTTATTTTCACTCTGCCCGCCTACAATAGAGCAACCTCTCGCATGCACATACACACAGTCATCTGTATAGACATGCAGCCACACACTCGGGCATGCACATGCACGGCAGACAGGGAGGCAGACAAAAAAGGGAGAGGAGGGTTACTCACAGAGTCTGGGTGCCAGAGGCAGGAGAGGAGATGATGAGATGCTACTGTAAGACATTTAAAGGGAAAGACCACCCTAAAATAATACTAAATTAACACTTAAAAACAGTTAATGGTGACATGCTTTGCATTTCTGGACCCGCTCACCCGATTCAAGTGTTATCACACCATTGAATGGACGTTTTCTGTTGTAATCACTCCTACAGGTATGGGTTGGTAGGTCCCTACTGCACCTTTGAGCAGGTCAGAAGGCTGTTATCATCTATTCCTATCATCAGTGTCAGTGTCATCCAGTCAAATGGGACCCTGGAGTCAGACGTACTATGACGGAGTACAAAGACTGATGAAACTGGTTGCTTAAGTATGTGGTTGGGGTGGTGGATGGATCAGTCACATGGACCTTTGTTTCAAAGACCTGGGATTGAGACTCATTTCAAGCTAGAGCTTTGTTAATTTTTAATTAGCTAGCAATGTTAGCCAATGTTATATTAGTTTTATAACCTTAACCATGACCTTTTCCTAACCTTAACCAAGGAGACAGATGATCACAGCCTTCTGACCTACTAGACTGTGCAGTAGGGACCCACTAAGTCATGCTTTGTGGGGGTGATTATGACTGATAACACCCTGGTGGTATAGCCAAGCAGGCAGTGTTAATTTTGTCAGATGAGACTAGACGAAATATATTCGTCAACGATGGGTTTTTTCATGACGAAAACGAGACGAAGACGAGACGAAATCAATACCCTTAAACACTGACTGTGACGAAATTAACACGCATTTTTGTTGACGAAAAAAGACGAGACGAAATCTACTTCATTAAATAAAAACTTAATAAAAAGTCTCTTTCCTTTTTCGTCATAGACTAGCACATACACGAGCACATGCACTGTCACGCACGCAGCGTGCGAACGTGGATACGACGTAAATCATGCAGCTTTCCTCCTGCCTCTGCAAAATTGTTTAATGCGCACAGCAGGATTACCGGCCTCGTTGCGCAATCAATAATCAACCGCATATCAATAAAAGTCGGTTCATAATCAAAGTACAGCAGTCTATGTGCGCGGCGCACTTGTCAGATCTGGCAGACCTGGCGGCCAGCATCACGCCGGCACCGGTTTGTCGTTATCAGGCTCAACCAGGTCTGGTCTGCCGGATCTGACAGCCGGGGACTGGGGAGGGGGGAATTTTTGCTTTAGCATGATATGGGGCCAAATGGACCTAATGTGAGCAGGCCCTTAAATTACAATCCAAAAAGTGCATTCATTGGATGCGCGTTAGTTTTTCTCCTCCTGCGCTCCTGTGTGCTCATGCCGGTGTGTGTGTGTGTATGACTGAGGAGCAGACACCCACCGGCGCTGTCTGAAGCGTAGCGCGGCGCGAACAAAGTTAAAACCTGCTGCCAATCAATACACAGTCATTTCACGTGTTAACCTATGTTTCAATAAATGTATTCCTGCCTGAAACACACTGAACAATAGAAGATAAACTTATTCCTGATTTGAGATGTTGTAGCTGCATGTGGATCAATATGCATATAAATTTTTTAATTTGATTAGAATATGTCAGGCTTTATTTAATACCTATTTTTATTTCAGATCAGAAAGGTGGGTTTCTCATGTTGTACTTATGGCAAAAGAGTGTTTTAAAAATATATTGGTGCATGTTCTGCTATTTTTTTTTTTTTATCTTGACTGTTTTAAAGTCCCAAAGAGTTGTTTAATCATGTTGGTTCATAATAAAATAAGCAAATTGGAACATGGATGTTTTTCTGTGAATATCAGACCAGGCACCTTTAGCAACGTAGCATTCCTAATCATTCAACATGTGGAGCTACTTCATCAGGTAATAATCACATAAACCTTTGAGATGAGTGAAAAAAGACTAAAATGAATCTATTGGTTAGACAAGATTTTTTAATTAACATTAGTGTCAATCTGAATTCAAAGACTAAAAGACTATTGACTAAAACTAGACTAAAATACTTTGGAATTTAGTTGACTAAAACTAGACTAAAATACTTTCAATTTTCTTCGACTAAAACTAGACTAAAATGCCAAGACTTTTTGTCGACTAAAATGTGACTAAACAAAAAAGAATACAAGTTCACTAAATATGACTAAAACTAATAAGGGCATTTGACACAAGACTAGGACTAAAACTAAATTGAAAAATAGCCGACGAAATTAACACTGCAAGCAGGTAACCCATTTTGGTGGTTTGGTGGTCTAATTTCCTTATTCCCAACACTTAAAAATAACGGAGGGGCAAATCCATTGTAAGAGGCAGATTCACATCTTCTTGACTGGGAAAGGCCTTGCTTTTTTGCTCTTACAATGTGTCTACTAATATAACCCACAGGTGAACAACAAGGTCATGCGCATTGTCTGGGGGTTGTTGAAGTGCAGTCTGATAATCACTAACTGAGGTAGATAGACAAAGTAGGTCGCAGGAGAGCATGTTCACAAAAAGTTGCAGCACTTGATTCAAAATATGTCCTTGGATTCAGTGAATATCACACACCGATGATCTATAATAGTGTATTATTATAGTGCTTACAGTGTAGTGTAAGAGGGCAGTGTTTTCCTTCAAGTCAGTGTTCACATGAGTTAATAAAACACATTTTATAAAATAATTCATTTTAAATGTTGACATCATTGGACAATGTCTGACAAGAATTCTTTTCATGCCAATTTAAAACCATTTGTGGCCCTTTACAACTATCTCATAGACCTCATCGAGTCCCTATGGAGCCATGCAGTACTGATGGACTGTTACGTCATGATGAAATGGATATGTTAGACCCATAGGTAATCAGTCCATCCATCACAGTGTTGTCCATTTGTCAATGATGTCTCAGAGAGCCTATCAGTCTCCAGCATACCTTCTCTCCAGCCACCGGAGGGTTTCCTTTTGCACTGATTGAATGATGAGGTACAGGGACAGTCTGGCAACATGAAAGATCACTTTGCATCCCTGGAGAGGAGGAGGAGGAGTCAGTAATAGTGTCCATGAATGCAGCTGTCGCCCACACTATACAATTAATAAAGACTCAGTGGTGCTACAACCTAGACTGATGGTGGATAAACAAAACCTAGCCAAATGTACCCCTCATCAAAAAGCTCTCAGGGGAAATGCATTCAACAGTAGGCAATAAAGCTCAGTGGATGCAAGCATATGGCTCAGTACATACATGCAGGAGTGAGCCAATTTTCTCACAGCCCTAAACCTAATGTAGGAAATTCAGTAAAGACTGAGGGAACATGCTGACGCTACATCTACATCTACACACACAGTGAATCTATGCATTTATACAACCAACTAATCAACAAAATGTCCATTTATCAACCACTTCGGTTGACAGTAACATGTTAGTAACTACTAAATTAACTGAGGACTTATTTTCTGGCAGCTAGTAACTGAGCATGCTAGCTGTTCTTGTTATTTTAGTCTGCTATTACCGTATCAAATTAGAAAGTTACTTTTGTGTCACATTATTTAAATTGTTGCTTGTGCCAGTAGAAAAATCTCCAGGGATTTCACGCCTACAACATGCTACTAATTGCTAGAACACAGTTTAAATCTGCTAGATAAAAATGGAATTGGTTTATTGTTTTAAAAATAAAGCAATAATCATGTATTGCATTTTCTATCTGGTCAGGGATGCCTTGGCAGGACAAGCCATATTGCTATGACATGGTTGTGAAGTGAGTAATGCAAAAAATCCCTTTAATTAATTACCTGTAATAAAAAGTAATTTTGCATGACATACTTCCAAGAAAGCTGTTAAAAGGCATGGCATTTGTGCTGTATTTTATTGGTAAATCAAACATGGACATCCGGCAGCAAGCTAATTTAACAGTTCATGCAAAAATTCGTTATTAATAACTACTAACACATAATAAAGATGCATGTGCTTATTTTCGTACTGCTGACTGACACAAAACCTGATTTACGTTGTGAAGGTTAAAAAAAGGTTATCATCCTGTCATAACTCAGTCATTTACACAGCAACATTTTCAGAATTGCTGTCATAATTTTCCAAATGAATGACGTTCATGTGAAATTTTCAAGTATGGAATTAGTTTTTATGGTATGTCCAATAGCACGTGAATGAAAGGAGTGTTTGCAAATAATAGACTTCAATACCCCATGCAGTACACACATACACACACACACACAAAGGCTGACTGAGTGTTCATGGAGCGTGACGGACATTATAGCAGGCTGAATCTGACAGGCACAGAAAGATGAGTGATGGCCGCCACAGAGTATAGGCTGTCCTGGGAGCTGAGCTTCAAAATTAAAGGCTCTCCATACACACACACACGCACACAAACACACTCTTACATGCAGAGCACATACATGTATTACCAAACACCCCCCATGTACACACAGAAGACATGCTGGCAGTGAGAAAAAAAGAGCAGAGCAAACAATGTTCACAGAGAGATGGAAGCAGATGCATCGTGAGTGGGCAGTAACATGGTATTGCAGTGTCAGCAGGCATAGTTTCAGCTTTATCATTATATATACACTATATGATTAACTGCACTCTCTTGTTCTCTTTATTCTCTCTCTAATGCTCTTTCAAACACCACCCCACCTCAACCCCACCCTCCCTTGGGCTATTTGGTAACAGCGCTGACCCCACAAAAGGGCTAGTTGTGAGTTTCTCCTCAACGCAGCACACTCTTACAGATCTGTCTCTGTATTGATTTGTGCCTGAGACAGACTCATATGTACAGCAAAGCACCGTGACGTGCTTTGAAGAGCAACTGCTGCAGGTCATACAAACCACCGGGGTATTGATTGCTATTGGTTTAAAAAAAAAAAAAATCTTTAAAGGGGACAACTTGCAATCTGTGTCATTGTGAGGTATCTAATGCATAGTTAAAAAGTTAATGATGTGCTTTCAAATTTCCAGAAGTCATAAACAGAGCTTGTCCTGGGTGGGGTTGGGAGATTGTGTGGACTGTTTAATAATTCAGTAGCTGCTATTGATCTGTCCCTCAGCTTCTCTGCAGTGAAGCCCGAGCATCAGCAGGAAGGACCCCTTGCTCCAGTGTCTTTCATCTGGACTGCACCTGACAACATACACAGATACATGAAAACACTTGCATACACTGATACATACGTACACAGTACTAGCTGCATATGAGCGTGCATAAAAGCCAAGTAAGAAGACCTAAATCAAATGCGAATGGCGGTGAAATGGCTGTATCACCAGCTGCTTTGTGAAAAAATCTGACACTGATGGGATTTTTATAACATTCTTGCATTTGTAATTTGGCACAGTACTCGGAAAGGCGCTGCATCTTGTTACTGATGAGCTCCAGAGTTGCCTGCATCATTTGTAGTGGGTGACATGTTTACTTGCTTTGTCTTACCTTGGCTTTTAATGCTATTCCTGCTCAGAGTGGATTCTTAATGATCTCATGCTTAGGAAAGTGAATTAAATACTGCTGCTGCCTTTCAGATGAACTGCACGGGGCACAGAGGATGAAGTCATTCAAGTTGAAAGCAGCCGGTGCTAATACTCCAGCAGACCGCTTAGAGGCACATTGCTCTACATTACTTACTTACCAGCCATGTGACCTTGACCAGCTGCTATGTGGGCATGTGTCCTTCCATGTGTGTATGAGAAAACAGAGTGATGTAAGGAGGGGAGGAGGGAAGAGAAGAAGGCTGGAATAGTTGAGATATTCAGTGGAGAGCAATTGGCACGTCGGGAGAAAAGGGTGTGGCAGGCTGGGTATCTGAACTGCCTGCCCAACAGCTGTCTGACATTTAGAGGAGACTGTATGTCATCTGAGATCACGACGTATCGACTTTGCTTATGACTAATGTGGGTTTGATGCACGGGAATTTCTGTAAAAGCTCTTTTGTAGAAGTGTTTTAAATACCACAGCAGCCATCTCTATGGATTTGTTGTGAATTAGTCGAAGACCTGAGACTTTAGATTGTCAATACACCCATTAGTGGAAGTTGTTATTTTTTGTGATTTTGCATGCAGTCGATTTGCTTTTTCACCAGTTTGTGTGCAGTCCAAAGTCCTTCAGAAAATATGAATGTGCTTCCCCAAAAGTGCCAGAAATAACACATGGGTGGAAATTATATCCATGAAATACACTATGTCTCATGGGTTAGAGTCTTGAGCTTTTGGTTTTGTTACCAGTTTTTACTAACAAAGTGTTAATCAGTTGGGAAAACAGACTACAATGAGTGACTCGTATATTAACACATCTCATTTTTACCAGGATGCAGTTAGGTCCTGTGCTGCATATCTCCAAATATGATTGATGGTGGATCACCATGAAATTCAGTGACAACATTCATGTCGCCTAGAAGCTGAAACCTACTCATTTTGGTGACCCTATGACCTTTCCTGTCGCACCACCAGCAGGTCAAATGTTAATATTGCGCACAATCTTAAAAGTTCTTTTTTTTTTTTTTTTTTTTTTTTTTTTTGCATTGCTGCAAAGCTTTGAGAGACAATCTTTACACACCTGGCCTGTATAAACACCTCTGCACTGAGGCATCTGTGTTTGAAATAATATTCTTGTTGCTTAGAATATAACCATGTAGGCAAATTCAGAGCTGTCCAAACTCATGTTTTATATACAGTGGTCCCTCGCTATAACGCGGTTCACCTTTCGCGGCCTCGCAGTTTCGCGGATTTTTTTTTCGTGCAATTTTGCATGCTTTTTTTTTTTTTTTTTAACAGCGCATTGTGTTCTGCGTCCTGATTGGCTAAGGGAGAGGCCGCGCATTGTGTTCTGCGTGCTGATTGGCTAAGGGACTGTAGACCATTGTCAATCAATCTCCTCCGTGCCGTGTCTCCTGTACAGTACAGAATGCGTTCATTCTATAATACTGGACTTATTTTTCTACGAAGGTTTGAACTTTGAGAGTGTTTAAACAAGAGAGAAAAGTGAGAAAATGTTAATGCCTGTCTGAGAAAAGTGTATAAAGTGTGTAGTGAGGGGTTTTACAGCCTTAAAACATCTATAATAATTGTAAAAAAAAAAGCTGACTACTTCGCGGATTTCGCCTATTGCGGGTTATTTTTAGAACGTAACCCCCGCGATAAACGATGGACCACTTTAATACTAAACTAAAAACTGCTAACTAAAGTGTTAAGATGCATGGTTAAAAAAGTTTTAAAACCCTTGTTTCAGTGAAACTTCTTTCTAGGAAAAAAGTGTCTTTTCACATCAGGTTGAGGTCCTGAAGGGTGAATCTCTGCTCTTATTTACAGCAATCACAAACTAGAGAAATGACACTAACATCAAATATAAGTGTTTGAAATGATCTTGCCTCTCAACTTTGTGAACTATTTTTGTATCAAGGAAAACAATCCCTGTGTGATCCAATAAAAGCTGAGACAGTTTCTCTAAAGGAGAAACTGATAATGAAATGTCTAGACTAGGTTTTGATTCTGCCACCGGCTTGAACACTGTCATCCATCGCCCTGAGTGAGCATCAACCCCTTCTCTCTCTCTCTCTCTCTCTCTCTCTCTCTCTCTCTCTCTCTCTCTCCTTTATTCTCAGTCGAATGTTGTGATTCATGGCTTGTATTTTTGGGTTGGGTTGGCAGAGCTTAGAGTCTATTTCGGTTTGGCTCTGTCCCACCCAGCAGCTGCTGTTTGAGTCACAGCTGTCTGAGAAGTCCCCATCCCAGGACAGACAATCCACTTGCTTCCCATAGAATAATAATAACCAGCTATATTTGTGAAGCTGAACTATTTTTATATATTGTCCACCTCCCAAATACGACTGGTCTACAATTTGGGCTTTGCCTCCACAACAAGAAGATGCTAATGTGTAGAAATAGAGTACATGTACAGTATAATATAATGCAGCAAACTCCAAAAATGAGCAGTGTGTCATAAAAATGATTGTACCTTGTCAGGAAGTATATTATAGAACAATTTTATATACTGCATTTGTTTTTGTAATTAAAACTTAATATTTAACAGGATTACTCCATAATACTTGTTACCTGTATTCTACTCCTCCTCCTCCTCCTCCTCCTACTACTACTACTAATACTGATAATGGCAACAATTGTAAATGTTTTACAGATCACTTATCAACCATTCTTTACTCCGTTGCCTCCCCACCTACTGTAAAGAGCATCCATTAAACAAAAGAGGAGGATGAGCTGTGGGTCACTACTGTAATCCTCAGCAGAATAATCAAAGCATCCTGCTGCTGTGATGGGACTGATGCAGCAGCCATTTACAAGCAGACATGCAGAGATATGAAGAGGCTTAGGGGACACATAAGGGAGGGAGGACATTGTTTTAGGATCCATTTGTTTCATCTTGGCTGGATGCACATGGAAGCAGCCACTATAACAGCCATTTAAGGGGGGAAAAAAAAAATCTTCCTCAGATATCCTCACACTGTTAGATTTCAAAGCTGCGCTGCTGAATGGACTCCAGGACTTATTTTGTGATTGTGTTCCAGTTAGCTTTATGGTGCCGCTACCCACTCTCTCGATCATCCTGCCTCATCTCCTTCCACTCCAATTAGTGATTACCTACATGGTAAGCACTTACTATATATACACTACATGACACTGCATTATTTTATGGCAAACCCTCATGAGAAAGACCTGTAGTGATCATAATAAGTAGGCTATAATATCCTGTAACTGTAACACAGGGTATTACTATTGTTTAAAATACACTCAGTGTCCACTTTATCAGGTCCACCTGTACAGTCTAATGCAGTTCAGTGCAACAGCTCTGCCATAAATTTTGTATTTTAAGAAAGTTTATAATGTTCATTTTTTGCTGACATTGTGGAGAATGTGAAAATTTAATTCTATGTTTATTACTGAGGTTGTAGTTTGACAAAGTGTTGTACTGGACGACATTATATTGAGAGGTGTTTTTAATTTTTTGTGCTCCCTATTTATATACATGAGGGGTACAGAATATTAGAAACAGCTCTCAATAAAATGCAGTCCAGTTCAACAGCAGCACTAACTATGAGCTCAATGCCAAACATAGAACTGAATGAACACCTCTATTACTGTGACAGAGAGAAAACCTGAGCATTATAGGCATCAGAAAAGTAAACTTTATGGCAGAATATTTGTACTGGATGGTATTAATTAGATGGTGCAGGTGGACCTAACAAAGTAACCACCGAGTGTATATGAAAGGTGTATGTGCACCTTATGAAGCCTTATTTATTTATTTATTTATTTATTTATTTATTTACCATTGACAGTATTTATTTACCATTGACAGGCACAAAACTTGATTTCCCTTTGTGGTTGGGGGCCAAAGATTATCACTGCGTTATAACTAGCAAACTCGGGCGCCAAATTTTTATATATATTTATTTATTTTTGTATATATTTTTTCTTTAAGTAGGAAATGCTGTTATTCGATATCCGAAAGCGCAGGTAAGGTTACGCGTTCTCAGAAACAGGAGCCTCCGACGGGTACTTGAAGGCAACATGAGCCACATGACAGCGCGGTGTAGGTGGTAGCTGAGCTGAGCTGAGGTACCAGGCCGCCTCATCCCTCATCCCAGCAGCAGCAGCAGCAGAAGCAGCGGCGGCGCCCCTCCCTCCCTGCCTCTCCTCCTTCAGACCTGCTGCCTCTCAGCCGACAAGCCGCTGCGCTCCTTCAGCTTCGCCGCAGAAAGGTAAGCCAGTCCACGGTTTCATACGACAATATTCACACCATCACACCTCAGAGGAGCTCCAGGAGGAAGGCGGTGGATGTCGGCGCTTTTTTCGGTCGCTGGCGTCCTCTCCGCCGTCATGTAAGACGTGAGAGCGAGCGGCTGTGGGAGGACAGAGCCTGGACTAACCCTGTCGGATGTGTGGAGCTTCAATAGTACTGGGCTTGGCGACTTGTTTTGTAACACCGTACGGGCGTTCTAGCGCGTCACACCGCCTGTAGATAGTCGTAATCACTGGAGGAATCTGGTTGCGCGTAGAGAGGATTTTATTATTGATAATATCGGTGACCGTAGGGTACCAATCTGCCTTGGTGATGTTGGAGGCCAAATAGGCTAATACATGAGATCCCGTGGATTATAAACCATGGTAAGCTTCACATCTTTATTCCAGCTGTAATTAGAAAACCTCACCGTGTCGAAAAACCACTAGAATATTCCTATAATATTCCTATCGCGATTTACGGCGTGTCTGTGGTGCTCCTGCATGGGCCAACAAGTTTATTGACCTTGTCATACCGTCAGGCCTATTTCATGACCTCTCACAGAATCACTACAATATTCTCATAGGATTAAAAACCTAATAATTTTGCCGGGGTATTTGTGCGCCAAATATTTCAAATGTAGGCTATTGTAGGAATAGCCTACTAACTGGTTCTGTTCGCCAGACTCTTCCATATTTTCTATCACAGTTTGAACAGTCTGTCCCCATACTACTTTTAACACACAGTTTATACGCATTTGTCAGTGCCCTGGTCTTAATTCGGTTGAATAAAACTGGGTGACCTGATTTATAAGGTGGGAAAGCGGCGCATATCTCCTGACCCGAAGGCAACAGCTGAGATTCATATGGACCACAATCCCTACTAGTGTGAATGTTTACCACAGCAGCTTAGCTGTAAATGTCAAACCTGTAGGGACAGCTGTTCAGACTAATTTCACTCACAATTAACCAAATGAATGAAACTGTCTAAAAACAGAGAGGTCGCCGACTGGGCGATATATCTGTATTATATTGATATAGATATATGATATAGAAAATATTATATCGATTTTGGATATTGTAATAAAATGATAGGGTGAAGAGTTGCCTTTTTCCCGTTCTTAAAAGCTGCATTACAGTGAACAGATGCAGTTTTTTGAACTTTGTTGATTGTTTTAATATTTTGTTATGGTAGTTCTTGGTTAAAATGAATGAAAAATGCCTTTTGGTTGACATCTCAAGTCATCTGTTAAAATCTGTTAAAAAATATAATCACATGATGGACCTTGACTCAATGTCATGCAGGCTAAACTTGAGTGAATGAGACAAGATTGTGTTTATGTTTTAGTCTCTTCTCATCCTTAGTGCCCACCTCCCCTTTAAAAGACCCTCCCCCTCTCTTCCCACCCATACTAATGTGTGTGTGTGTGGTGATGTCCCAGGATGCTTCAGGGTGTGTGAGGTGGTATGCTGAGCTTAGCACAATTGGACTGGGTGGAGTGTGGCTAGGCTGGATGCGCAGGAGAAGGGATTGTTGTTGTACTTGCTGGTGAGATGTAGCCGTGGTTCAAACTGGGTGGTGCAACATTTCACCCCACCAGTATGAAACCAGAGTGAGCAACGGCCTGTTATTCTCAAAGTAAAAAATCAGCCAAAACACTTTCTTCGCAGGTTAAAATATCTCTACTTGTGAGGTATGTTGCATTTAAGGGCTTGCAGGTTTTGGTGTGACATCCTTAGAATCAAGCAGCCAGGGTTTTCTAGAGCCGCCATTTTGCAGAGATGTTAAGTAATCATACAGGGAGAAATCCACCACAAAAGAGGCAGAGATACCAGCCTCTCCGCTGACTGTAGTCTCAATAGACCAGCACACAATGCAGCCAAAAGACATGTCGTGTTCTGAGTTTGGGGCGAGACACTCACTTTGTCTTGACTGGAAAAACTTGGTTTCTTGCTCACACTATTAGGTCTACTGTGTAAGTATATATGTATGTATTGCTCTCTCCCCCCATGCATGTAACTCTCACAACATGAAACAAGTTCAGGAGAGTTCAGAAATATTCGATGAAATGTAGGAAATCAATCACTCACTGAAATTGACGCGAACTGAGGGAGACTGGGCACACCAAAAAAGTAAATCACAATGCAGCATCACAAAATAACCTTTGGGATCCACTGAAAATCACAAGGATCCCACAGTGTTTTTTTTTTTGTTTTTTTTTTTTGCCGTTTACAGTGCATCAGCAGAGAAGGCACAGACCTCATCCATTTGACTGGCAAGACATTGTTAATTCAGGCTGTTGTTGATTTTCCTGTTTCTATTATGAATTCACAAAAACACATAACTAATTTGACCTTGACAGTTGTATACATAGAGTTTATTCCATGTTATTTACATGCAACATATAGTGCTGTTGGTGTAGTATTTCTATACTGACACCCAAGTAGCAACACAGAAACTTCCCATTATGACAAGTGGAAGAAGTGTTAATGCCCAAATTAAAAACACAACACCACTGAATTATAAAAGTGTTTGTATTAATGACTTCTGTTGGGAAACTGCCTTTCCGTCTAGCTTCAGTGTTCAGAAACCTATTAGGACCGTAGGTGGGAAGAAGGTAGCCTTCAGAGAAGCCAGCTTGGTGCATTTTGGTCGTGCTGTGAGCTGTAATTAGGCTCTGATCTGTTTACCCCCACCTCTTCACACTGGAGCTTTGCATGTTATCCATCTCCCACAGACCACATTTTGATGAATCACCTTTGAATTCTCTTTCATTGCACTCAAACAAAGCGTGGAAGAAATGCTCATTTAATTAGGTCTGTTTACTTTCAAATTGCACTGCATTAAAGGAGTTTTGTCATGATTTTGTGTTCAAATACACTATGGTTCAGGGCAAGTATAAAGATCTTAATGATGTTTTGAAAATACAAAAAAAATAGTTAAAAGTGATTTAGTTAAAATGAATCAATTAGAAGATTAATTCCTTATACACAGTTCATCCTATTAGATATGCATAGACTCTCAACACGCTCTTACCACGCATAATATGCAATTTGTCTTCATAAAAGATGACAAAACATTGGATCTTGTTTTCGGCTGTGTTGTTGCATCCCTTCTTTTATGAGAACGCTCTTGATAGCCACTGAAATCAAGGTTTGCATGATGCAGGAGGCCGGCAAATAGCAAACTAAGTAACAAGAGGTGACGGTAACCTCCAGCATGCTGCACAATCCTCCACATCAACATAACACAGCTAGCTGCATCTTCCTGCGATGATTTGATCTGGAGCTACTGGACAAAATATCACTTTTGACCTTTGGGTGACCTTCACCCTTGACATAGATACTCCAAAATTTAATCACTTCATCCTTCATCCTTTATCCCACTCATTACTTGCTCCTAAATTAACTTTAATCCGAATCCGTCTGTTAGTTTTGAGTTCTCTTGCTAACAGGCAAATAAATAGACTCTTGTCCCCGTAGATTTTTCTTTTTAAGGACAAAATTAAGAAGACAATTGTTTTACCTTTTTGACAGTTTCGGCGTGAATCTTCCGCCTTCATCAGAAGCGGAAGGTGGAAGATTCATGCCGAAACTGCCAAAAAGGTAAAACAATTGTTTTCTTAATTTTGTCCTTAAAAAGAAAAATCTGTGGGAATTTACTCAGGACATAATGAACTTACACCACCAATAGACTCTTGTGGTTGCTGAGGTAAACTGCCAGGATATTCAGATAGTTGGCCATGCTGGGAAGCTTGTGCTTGTGTTAGGTTATCCAGCTAAGGCCACTTTAAGCTAACTGGCAACATAGATTGTCGCCACTAATGTCTCGAGTAAAAAGTCAAGTAATAAAATAGATATTAAATAAGACTAATTTAAAACATACATTTTTAAGTTTGAAATTTAAGGGGCAATTTGGTGGCTCACCATTTAGATTGTGTACTAAGACTAAGTGGCAGTGGCCTGGGCTGGAATCCAGCCCAAACCCTTTGTTTCTGCATGGCATCCCTTCTCTTTGCCCTGTCTGTCCTAGCTCTCTCCACTGTGACTGTCTAAGAAAATTAGATCTAGATCTAGTCTAAAAATTATCTTAATCATAAAAAAGTTTGAAATGTAGAAAATTTTCAACATACCCATCACTCCAGTGTGAACAGAGCCATTTTACTCAATGGTGCATTGTGTTTATTCCCTGCTGTGGAGGCCCTCTGGTGGAGCCAGCAGAACTAACAAACATGAATTGTGTACAAGACAGAAGTCCTCCCAATATTGAAACATGTTTGGGTTCCAGCAGCAGCTCCACTAATTCAAATGAGGCAAACCTGTTGAGTGGAGGCTTTCCAGTTCAAATGCTAAGAACCGGCCTAACTGGAAGGATATCAGCAATTGTTTAGCGTGGGAAACAAATCAGGACCATGCCGAACTGTGATGTGTTCACTGGAGTTAGTCAGGGAGTGTCTGTAAAAAGAGGATGGATTTATGAAAATGAAACGGTTTTAAATTTAAGTACTCAAACAAAAGCAAATTATAATGTATTTGATAAACATATGTAATCATATAAACAGAGGAAGATCTTAATGCCTTAAAGTAAAGCTCTTAAAGTATGGGATGTTTATGATGGCCAGTTTTTTACAACAACCAGAAAGTCAGGCCCCATTTTACAGTGTGAAGAGCTCTGTCACAGCTCAGGGTCTAATTCAGCCGTTTGATTATTCTCCTCAAGGCTCACTTCTACACTACATCCGTATACTGCACCTGACAATGAAAGTAGCAGGTCCAAATTATCCACATGTGACTGTAATGTCTCTCTAAGGGCATGCACAGTACAGTGCAATTTTTTATTATTAACCCCGTCTGTGTTGATTGTAGTCATGACTCACTCCACTGTTCCTCCTGCCTTTACGATGCCGCTGCTGGATATGGAACCAGTCCCAGCTTGTGCATTTTCTGCAGAGATCAGTTATTAACTGCCTGACAGAGTTAATTGATGTTTTTCTTGACTGGCTGAACGCTCTTGCTCCTCTGTACAATTACTACAGCTCTCTCTGAGTGCTAACCTTCATCTGAAAGCAGCAAGTCCATGTCCGCTCGCTTGGGGTGGTTGAAAAGCATTCTGGGAAACTAGGAAGCAGAGTTAGGTGAGACAGGCTGAGAGAAAGTAGATACACAAAAAATGTAAATTACAATATTTTATCACAAAATATCTGCACTAATGACGATTTACTGAAATCTCCCATATGCAGTTTTTGAGAGCCTGGAGGCGTACAGCTCCACTTAGAGTCAAAACAGAAAACTTTGCTGCATCAAGAATCACTGTTGTCATGTGAAAACCTCGTAACTCCAACTTCTGTGACAGACGGGTGAAAGCAAGGTTTCACCCGACAGACACGATATATCATGAAGCAAGGACAACACTATAATAACTGAGACGGCTCTTAAACAGTGTGCCTATCTCACAGAGTTAGATGATGATACCTTTCATCCTGACTACTAATTTCCCCCTGCCTACTTCCTGTTTGTCCTCCCATTCTATCACTCTGCACTCGTTCCGTCTGCTCTTCATGTATTCTTAGGAGTGGAAATGCTAAATCACGAGAGGCATTGTTGGAAATATGGAGTCACACAGTGACATATGTGGGACATGGTCCACTTTTACCAGTGGGGTTCACAAACACACATGCGCACACACACACACACACACACACACACACACACACACGCACACACAGCTGACATTTCCCTTGGCCTCAGGTGGTGTGAAGGCACACGAAGCTCTGGCCTCCACTAGTGAGTAGGCAGAAAATTTGTCTTTACCAGCTAGGGAGATACCTGCTGTAAAGCACTTCCCATCATGCATCAGAGGCACGAGTGTGTAGGCTCGCTCTCCTCTCCTCTCTCTCTCTCTCTCTCTCTCTCTCTCTCTCTCTCTCTCTCTCTCTCCCTCTCTCTCCCTCTTTCGCTCGCTGTGTTTTACTTTATTCCCTAATCCTGTAAACACCCACTCACTCACTCACTATCAGACATCTCACTTACATCTCCAAGTGCAGTACATGGCTTTTGTTTTGCACCTCGTTTCCTTTTGTAAAGCAAAGTGACACTAGACCAGTTACATTTTCTAAAACACTGTGTATGTGTGTGTGTGTGTGTGTGTGGGAGGGGGCTGTGTACACAATACAGTAGGACTCTGTAGGAGTTCATATGGCGGTGTTAAGTTCAGAAGGTTCAGTACAAGAACATTTAGTATGTGTAAAAATCAAGTTAAAACATGAAATTATGAGTAAGCACTCATCTGAGAGAGAGAAAGAGAGAGAAAGAGAGGGTGTTTTATATTGGTATAGTGGCCACATATGGGCAGAGTATTAAAAGCCATATGACTCAGCACATTTTTGTCTAATTATAGAGTAATTTTATATTCTAAGCATACCTGACATACCTATTAATTTTTAATTAGAATGGCTTTTCTAGCGTGACATTTTGGGGAAAAAAGACTATATTCACGGGCCAACATCATTCACTGTAGCTAGTCGAGTAAACTGACATCAAAAACCTCCACTTGCACATTTGTGAAGATAATCTTCATAAAAAATTGCAGAGAAAATTCATAGCACATTTGTTCCAAAGAACTGACATGTTTGCACCATAGCTTTAGTATGGGAAAAATAATAAGAAATACCATCATACTAATATAGCAGTGAGGTTTTGATATTCCTCTCCAAAACAGAGTAAACATATTTCAACAAAAATAAATGGTCTGGTGGAATGGCTGTTTGTTTTTGTTTTTTGTTTTTTAACAATAACATCTTCTGTGAACAATGCATCAAATGTTGAAATGGTCAAAACCTGAAAAGATGGATTAATGAAGAAACAAAGAAAGAAAGAATGACAGAGAAAGAAAAGAGAGGGGAATTTTATAATACAACATACATGAATACCAAAATATAAAATACAAAGGGAAGCTGTAGTTTTTGATGTTTACTCCGCCTGAGCAGTCAGTATTTGCCTTAATTAACAATGATAAATATTAATGGGATTCTCATACGTGCGTACTGTTGTTGTCTGTTAAGAACATTAACAGTAGCAAAAAGATGGAGCAAAGACGTTGGTGAATTGGAATGGGTGACTGGATTTTATTTCATTTCTTTTTTATCAGGGAAATGTTGGCATTGAGTCCCTCAGCAGGATCCAAGGCAGAGAGCTGATGCCAGAGCAGATTATAAAACATTTTTAACAGATTATTTTTCATGGTGCTCTGCTTTATTAGATAGTGTGTCTAATTGAGGATGAAAAGAAATAATGGGGAGAGGGCGTGGCATGCAGAAAAGATGATTGACGTTCACATTGCAAATAGAGATTAGTCAGTATGGCTTTTTGTCGGACAGTAAAATTATTTTTGGATTGAAGCTGCCAGTAGCTGATATTTTGTATATCTACATTTAACTATACAAGTATTCAGTTACGGAATTTATTATGCCACCGGCTGCATAAAATCCCATCCCCTCCCCCATCTATGCTGCTGACTTACAAGTTTCCATTGACCATTGAAAAGCCAATTTTGCCTCGATATATCTAACCCTGATCTCCAGTGCATGGTGCCGTACAGAATGCACTTTATCCTGTTTAGGCCACAGGGCTGCCAAAAGGTCACAGTTTTACCAGCATCGCCCCTCCAGAACATTAGTCATCGCTGCGTTAATCGTGCAGCGTCTGACAGCCAGGCAGCTAGGAGGCATGAGCCACAAAATTTTGACGAACATTTGTTTTTGTGTTGATCGTCTGAATAATGTGTGGGCGCAGGAGAGGCTTAACAAGACATGTTAACTTGAATAGGAGCGGGACGGTTTGTAGGCTTCTTAGACTGGCAGGGTCTTTATATTGTTTGCTTCAGGTTGGATATGTTTTGTCATAACACAGGTGTGCAGCTAGGAATTATGGGCCCTGTGCACTGGAAGTGATGGTCCCTCCTCTCCATTGTCCCATCTGTGACAAACATCCACCGTATGTCCACCCGTTCAGAACTGAACACAGCTCCATACATTGATTTACTGAAAGATTATCAGACACAGTCCTGATTGAAACTCTGGCCTTGGGTGACAGTTAATGCTGACCAGCTGCCAGGAGCATCTTTCACCTGGAGTAATCTGTTCCACATCTGTCAAGAGAAGACTATTTAGATTGTACAAAAAAAAAAAAAAAAAACTTTTTTTTTTTTTATTTCTGCTTGTTCCAGTTTTTCCTAGGTAACACAACAGCTTCTGTATCATATTTTTATTTTATGCACCACCATGAGGTCTGATGGATATAATGGACCTGCGATCGACAAATGCAGTGCAAGATTTTCTTGTGAATGCTCCTGAGGCTACAATTATCGACCAGTTCTTTCAGTACTGGGTTATGGTTATAGCCACAACATGTCGGCCTATGTGTTTTTGGTTCCATGGCAACAGCATTACCTGAATTCACCTTATTCTCAATCAAAATACAGACGCAGCCAGTTTCCTTTTTTAATTTTTTATTTAAAAACTTGCAGGTGTTGTTCACCAAAATTACTTTGGTGAAAACTCTTATATATGTACAAGTACGTGGTCGTGAGTGACTGAAGGTTCCAGTTTGTTTGCAGTTTTGAAAATTTCAACCAAATCCTTTTTTTATAACCAGAGCAGTGTGAAATAAAGCATTCATGAATCGACACTTGTGGACCACCAAAGATATTTTGCTCCCCCACACTGAAGAGCTCTCAGACAGCCTTGGGCCCTGGGTATTCTGGCCTCCTGTCTCCCCCACTACAACCCCCCCACTACACAACAGATATTGTGCTTGGTGAAATTAGTTTAGATTTATGAGGTGCTGTAAAATCACATTCCCATGTTTAACACAGACAGCAAGTTCAGTATTCCTATTGTGCCTCTGGTTCCTCTTCATTGTCAACAGGGAGCGAGACCGGCAGAGAAAAGGAGAAATTATCTGCTCTGCATTCCTTTGGAAAGATGTCAAGGTCGTAGAGACAGATGCTGATGATTCTCATTGTGATTGTGTATTATAGAAACACAATATTATCGTCTCTCTCCAGCAAGGCCCACTCTCTCTCATCCATTCTCCATGGATAAGAGCTCAGGGTAATGTCACAAGACTTGTCTGTGTTGAGCGAGTTGACATAATGACAGCTCCTTACAATGTGAGATTGGGTTTTTAGTTAAGCACTCCTCTGAGAACCCACATTGCTGAAGTGCAGCCTTTTTTCCTGCACCTTTATAAATATGTTTTAGTGTTTCCAATCTCATTAAGTGTCTGTTTGGTATTGTGGTGTTGCTGGGCTTGGCAGTTGTTTTCCTGGCAGGAACATGGCACCATGTGCTAATGCTGTCAGATTTATATATCAAGACTTCCTGCCACATTGTGCACTTACTGCCAGCAAACTCTGGGATGGTGTTGTGACACCTGGACCCATTTGTTTTTCCTGCTTGGAGCAGTTACTAATCAATACAAGGTGCAGTCACTTTAGGTTTTAGAACAGGTATGGTAATTGGATGAAAGATGAATTAGTCAAGTGGCAAATTATGATACCAGATGTTTTAGTGTTTTTCAGTATTTGGTAGTAAAAAAGCACAAACCACAGGTACTCAGGCCTGCTTCACATTTTGATCATCAAAAGGGTGAATAGTGTATGATGATTAGTTTTCAGACTATATGATCACTCGACTGCTGAAAAGGACTTCACTTTTTTATGAAATGCCAGAAATTAAATATTGGCTTTGTTTTTTTGTTTGTTTTTTTCCTCTCCCAGGACTACTCAATTCATAAGTCAAGGTACAATGTGTATACTGCATACTGGCTGTCGCTCTGGTATTATTATGCTTATATTCACCCAGTGTCCCTGGATAAAAACATACAATCAGTTCCACTCTATTTGTCTGTTGAGATCAGAGAAAAAATCAAATTGTTAACCTATTTCCGAGGTGAATGTGACAGCTACAACTACATCTTTAAACTAGGCCACACTATGTTTACTCACGAAACATATGCCACTGATCTAATTTTAGCTGTTTGTATGCACAAATTGGCTTATGGATGTGAGTTGCTGGCTGACACATGCCCCCAGATACTGGAAGAGCTGTTCTAATGTTAAACGCCACCCACAGCAGTGCCTCATGTATCTGCCTTGTTTATGGATGTAAGGTTCGTGCGCTGACCCAACATGTAGCCCCCTCCTCAGATACAAAGGCATGTCATTTTCCTTCTGGATTCCTTTACACCTCTTTGTCCTTGCTTCCCTCTTTCAGTGGTGAAGGAAGAGAGAGAAGCGCCGTGCCTAGCCTTCTCACATTTTGCTGGGGCAAGAGTCAGTAAGATCTTTCATGCTAAATATAGATTCCCTGATGAAGCGCCTCCATGTTTATAATACTGCTGCTGCTGCTGCCTTGCCACTTGCCTTCACCTTGCGTGTGACGCTGTGTGAATACTCTCATGCAGTATGAGCCTCCTCTCTCCCCCTCTCCCCTCCCTCTCTTAGAAATGCTGCAATGCGTCTCCCTCCGCCAAGACTGGGTCAGTGTAACTCGGCTAGCGGCAACAGCCAGATAAGCGTACCCATAGCAACTGCCAATGAGGTTTGTGGCTGAGGGATTTTTGCGTTATTGTTGTAATTGTATGGGAAGAGAGTGCATTCACAGGATTAAGCTCGTTGGGGTGCTTTGGTTAACGAGAGTGGAGACAGAACATGGCAAAGGGAGCAAAATGGGGGGTGGGGAAGTAGCGGTGTAAGGATGCTCATGCACAGCCATGTGTGCAGCGTAATTGTGTTTGACAAATGCTGGACGACAGCGTGTGGTATTGTCAGTGACTGGACCCGGTCATGTGCTCATACACGGCACAATTGTTGCCTATAAAAATTCTGCTTGATTCAGTTTTTCTCATTTATCTCATAGATAAAAAGCCATAAGGAAAACTCCATTCTCTGATGCTCTTTTACTAAGACACTTCATCGGTCCATAATGTTGAGTGCATTCCAGTAGTTATTTTGTGATGAGGTGTTGATGAGGTGAAGTAATTTACTTTTTTGGTTTACCCTTTTCCCCACCTCAACCTGCCTCATCTACTTCTCCTCCAGTTAATAATTTTCTACATTTCCCAGAGTGCCTTTTAACAACGTTGAGAGGAAGAGCATGAGAGTGGCTGCATTCGGTAATATCTAGCCTACCCACCAGTTTGTGAACATGTGGCTGCCATTATGTCCGTCATGGTGGCCACACCCTGACAATGCTCTGGAAAGACTGACACCGGAGCCTGATGTGTGTGGGTGATGAGTTAGAAAGCTCAAACATTTTCTGCCATTAAACTCCATTGTAGCGGCACTGGAAATATCTTGTGACAGCAAAAGCGCATCATACAAAGGCTCTGTAACTCAATAATATTTTATTTTTTAACCTTAATAGATTCCTATATTTAACAGTGTTTTTTGCACAAATTTTGGTATTGTAGTTATACAGTTTATTTTACTGCCTGTTTTCCTGTAGGCCAGCGAATCCTCCAGTACCAGAGTGATGTCCTAGAGACAGTTGTGCTGGTCAACCCATCAGAGGAGACCGCTGCTTCAGAGGTGAGTCAGACCAGGATGATGCAGACAGCACCATACGGGGCGATGATGACCAGATGCTCTGAACAGTGCAGGATCCTTCAGGATTTTGGCCTTTAGCCCTGCGTCACTCAACAAGAGTGAATCTGAATGTGAATGTGCTGCACTTTGATAAAAATCATTGCGAGGGGTTTCAGACCAAGTTGTTCAGTCTAATATAAGTTGGGTTCACCCACACACAACATAGCAGCACATACTCCTCACCACTTAGTCCCAATGGGAAGTGGCTGGCCAATCCACTAGGGATCGTCACTCCTTCAGTTCATTGGTGAGGTCTTCGTCAGCTGAAGCCCACAGTGTGAGACATAGTGATGTCTTTGATAGCTTTCTATAAATAAACCCACTCAAATGCTGCACATTTTCTTGCAAACTGTCAGTGTGAAAATGAGTCAAGTGCTTGTTTGGTGGCTGGACAAAAAAGAGGGGGAGCTTCTTGCACACTTGGATTTGGATGTATTTGGATGTTTTGTTTCAGCACATTCCGTTGTGAGGACAAATTTAAATTTTAAAATAAATTACAACAACTAATGTTAGAAATCTCAACATTTTACTTTAGGTGTCAAATGAACATGACATGACATGAATAAATTATTTTTTGACCACTATATTCACATTTCCAATATATGTCCTTCCTAAAAGGAATGTTTGACCTTTAACAGATTTAAAACTGTCATGATCTAAGATTATGATTACGTTTTGTTGGTATTTTGTCATTTGACAGAAGAATCAGGCTGAATTCAAACCCAGGACATTGTGGTTACATGGTATACATCTTCACTCAATGGGCCACCAGGACACCCTGTAATACTCCATTTTGATTTGAATTCTTCTAAAATCCAATTTGTTCTTAAGTGGAGTGTGCAAGTTTTGTTTAATTATTATAAATACAACAACTGTTCAGTGTTGTCTGGATGACATAAGTTAGAGGACAAATTTATTAGCTCTCAAACTCAAATGCTCAAATCAAATTTAGAAACATATGGAAGGATGTATATAAAATATCAGCTTTGCATTATGTATTTACTGTTATGCATTTCAGTTCATTTGATACTGTGAAACAGATAGACAGTCCCTGATCAGGATTAGCCATGAAAGTCATTAATCCCATTATGTTTTCCTTTAACAGCGTAAAGTAAGGCATTACTGTTCCAAATGTAAGTCACAATTACTGAATCCAACAGATAATTCATAACTTGTGTTATACTAGCGTTTTAATCTCTTTATTTGCACAATATACATCGATTCCCCTCATCTTATCCCGACTTCATATCATGTCGGAAATGTCAAAATTACCAGTAGCCTAAAGCAACAAGCGAACAAGCCAACAAAGTCGATTGTAAATACAGTTCTGACAGTCTGAATTTAAACATGCCTCAAGTAGTTTTAGATTTCATGAGAAAAAGCTTATAGCAGAATAGCTAATAGGCCTTTGTATTATTTGGGGAGCAATGATATCAGCGATGGCTGATTAGCCCTCTGGGTCAAAGACAGTGATTTACTGTCACATATTTTTTACCTGTCATGGACCATCCTGTCGGCTCTATCTTTATTAAAACACTTAAAAGAGTGATTTTGTGCCTGTCATTATTCAGAGTAATTTGGCTAGTAATGTCTATTTGCCTGATAAAGTAGCACAGTCGTTTGAGGGCATAACTCAAAATTAATGTAACTAGTAATGTGCTTATTTTCCTCAAGGAGAAATTAGTGAAGTAATTCATCACTTTGTGAAAGTATAAAAAGTAACATGTTATTTAGTGTATTTTTTCAGTAATGACCCCCAAACTGTCACTGACACATCCTTTGTAAGTTGTTGTACTGCTCAACAAAGGTCAAAATGTCAAAACTCCATTTCAGCTAACACCTCTGTTAATAGGTATGGTTCAATTAGAATTTTTGGTGTTGATGAAACAGGAAACATGGAAACTATGTTAGTATAAAGCATTAATCTTAACAGGGGCTTCACCATCCTCTTCCCAGATCCGTTCTCTGATTACTGATTCTGCTGGGCAGAAGTTGCTAATACTGAGTGGCCAGAGCTCTGACCAGGGAGGTGACGTCATACTGCAAGGTGGAGCCTTCACCTGGAAACACTTTTCTGACATCATCTCTCATCCTGAAGTAAGCCGTGTACACTGTCTGGCCAAATACTTGCTTACAGGGTACGTGTGTAAGTCTGTGTGATTATATAGCTTACCTGATGTCATGCATCTTAGCTGGTGTTCTTTCTTCTGTGTCTGTGTTCTCAGGTGATTGAAGTCCTGTCCAGGGCATCTTCACAGCAGCGGCCCAGGCTTACTGTTTCCTGCCAGGGAGACGGGGGCTGGAGCTCCCTGGGCCACAGCCAGGAGCAGCAGCCTCTCCACAATCTTTTAGAGTACCGCCTGAACCCCGACCCGCAGCTCCCCAACATGGAAGGAGTCACAGAGTTCACCGAGTATGTTTCAGAGACAGTGGATGTCCCATCCCCGTTTGACCTTCTGGAGCCCCCTACTTCTGGCGGCTTTCTGAAGCTGTCTAAACCCTGCTGCTACATTTTCCCTGGTGGCAGGGGGGACTCTGCTCTGTTCGCTGTCAACGGATTCAACATTCTTGTGGATGGAGGGTCTGAGCGGAAGTCCTGCTTCTGGAAGCTGGTACGTCACCTCGACAGGATTGACTCTGTCTTGCTCACCCATATTGGGGCAGACAACCTCCCAGGTATCAATGGCTTGTTCCAGAGAAAGATTGCTGAACAGGAGGAGGAACAGACCCAGGGATCTGGCTCCGGCACCTATGGTGACTGGATGAAGAACCTGATCTCTCCTGAGCTTGGGGTTGTGTTTTTCAATGTCCCAGAGAAGCTGCGGATGCCTGAGTCTACGCTAAAAGTGAAGCGAAGCATTGAAGAGGCATCTCTTACATTGCAGTATCTCAATAAGCTTGGTATCAAGCCAGAGCCTCTTTACAGGGTAGTCAGCAACACCATTGAACCAATTACACTTTTCCACAAACTTGGTGTCGGAAAGTTAGACATGTATATCCTAAACCCTGTAAAAGAAAGCAAAGAGATGCAGTTTCTAATGCAGAAATGGGCTGGAAATAGCAAGGCCAAGACAGGGATTATGATGCCTAATGGGAAAGAAGGAGAAATATCTGTTCCTTATTTAACATCAGTTACAGCCCTCATTGTTTGGATTCCACACAGTCCTACGGAGAAGATAGTGAGGGTGCTGTTCCCTGGAAATGCACCACAGAACAAAATCTTTGAGGGCCTTGAGAAACTGAAACACCTGGACTTCCTGCGATATCCAGTAGCTACCCAAAAAGACATATCCTCTGGTGCACTGCCTCCTATTATTAAACAAACTAAAATTAGATCAAGAACCGATAGCAAAGAGAGCCTCAAATCTTCACCCAAACCGCACACTAAAACAAGCAAGAAAGAGGTTAGCGGGCAGGACGAAGAATCTAAGAGTGACTTGGTCAAAGAGAACAAAGTAGAAAAGAAAGAAGAGAAGAAAATCAAAAGTGAGAGTGCAAAAGCCACCAAACAACAAAAGAATAGTCAGGTGGCCCCTGAGGCAGCCAAACTAGAGAAAAAGAAAATTTCTAAGGAAAAGACTGTCAAGAAGGAAAAAACATCCAAGATGGATGAGAAGAAAGACAAGGAAAAGAAGGAAATCAAGAAAGAGAAACGTGAGGTAAAGAAAGATGATAATGTTAAAAAAGAAGAGAAAAAGGATAGTAAAACAAAGGAGGATAAAAAGAAGGACCCAAACAAGCCAGAGCTGAGGAAAATTACCAAACCTGACCTAAAGCCACTCACCCCTGAAGTGAGAAAAACTCTGCACAAGGCTAAGGCTCAGGCAAAGCCCAAGACAGACAAAAATAAAGCAGTGAAAGAGCAAACTGATGAGAAAAAAGCAGTCACCAAGAAGGCCCCTGAAGAGGCACCAGCAGCTGCGTTGGCAGACAGGTCCATTGTGTCCTCCCCAGAGGACCTCACTGAGGACTTTGAGGCTCTGAGGCAAGAAGAGCTCTCCAAACTTGGGAGTGAGCCCATCCAGAATGATGTTATGTCTGGGCATACAGATTTCATGGATACTAAGCTTCTTTCCATGGTTTGCCCTGATGGGAAAATTACGTCCACAGACACTGAGACTAAATCTCCTTTGCCCAAACAGGAAGAAGACAACAAAGGTAAAAGTGCACCAGAACAGGATGCAGACATGGAAAAGAAGGACGTAAACGATAGCTTTGACAGAAAATATGAAGAGGAGAAAATGGAGAAATATGGCAAATATCCCACAAAGGATGACATGAAAGACAGATCTAAGAAGAGTGACAGCTCAGAGGAGGAGGGTGATGTCATTGAAAAAGCTGAAGTAGAGGGAACAGAAGATGATGAGGAAATGAAATATAAAACAGAGGAAGCAAAAAAAGAGAAATCTGGAAAAGAGTGGGACACCAAGCCAACTGAGCATAAGCCATTATCAACCATTGCCCCACCTGGGCAAGCTGCAGTGGCTTCTGCCTCAGATCAGTTCTCTTTTATTCAAGATGAGACCATCCCTGGTTACTCTGAGACTGAGCAGACCATCTCTGATGAGGAAATCCATGAAGATACAGAGGATAGGATCCCACAGCTGCGTTACGATGTAGGTTCTTATGACATCTCCGTCCCTGATGTCCCCGGCACCTTTGACTCCATGCATGGTATAAAAGAGATGAAGAGCTCAGTCGTGTCTGATGTAGCAGATGTCAAACCTAAAGGCTTCATGGCCAGTCCTGACCCTGTGCTTGCAGCCTACCCTAGCATCATTGCTGCTCCTCTAGCAGAGGAAGAGCACATCTCCTCTGCAACATCCATCACAGAGTATGACAAACTGTCCTCATTTGCCACATCTGTGGCAGAGGACCAGTCCATTGCATCAGTGACAGCACCTCAGACTGAGGAGACTGGGAGGAGCTCTCTCCTACTGGATACTGTCAACAGCGTACCATCCCGCACTGAGGCCACCCATGGGAAAGACTATCTACACTCTGCTGGAACTATCTCTCCCACTTCCTCTCTGGAGGAAGACAAATGTTTCAAGTCTCCCCCATCTGAGGAGTATCAGCCCATCATTCCTGAGATGGAGGCTGGTGCAAAAGTTAAACCAGTCCATGAAGAAGAAGATGAGGAAGATGAGGACGAGGACCAGACTCCTAATGTTGACATTCCTTTGGGTAAACTCCAAGAAGGCTATGAACATGCCACCTCCATAATGCTTCAGGAAAAGGAGAAATCTCCCTCTTCAATCATGCCTTCTGCCCCTGTCTCTACCACACAGTACTCTCTCACAAAGGCTGGTGGAGAAAACGAGGCTCTCTTTAGTGAGGAGAAGTCAAAGCCTCTCTCACCCCCTCCATCTTTCTCCACTGGATTTGATTCTGGATCCATGCAGGAGAGTGAGGAAAGGTGTACAAGTCCAGATGACAGCACCATGAAACTGACCTCACCCACACATTCTGTGCCTATCAGCAGAGGTTACTCTCCGACTGAAGAAAAGCCCTATAACGAAGTGGAAGAAGATGACACTGTGACCAAACTGAAAGCTGACACACAGAAAACAGAAAAATCAGTTACTATTTCAGACAGTAGCTCCGTTATTGGCTTGCCTGGTGACCGGACAACTTTTGAAGGATCTGAGGAATCTGATGAAAATGGTGAGGATGACTATTATGTCAAAAAGGATCTACAGCCCACTGTTAAAGCTAAGTTAATGGAGGAGAAAGAGGGGAGGTTCTTAGATGATGACTACACTTGTGAGGCAGAGTCTTTGAAGAAGGAAAAAGACAAAGGACTCTTGGAGGATGAAGACATCAGATCAAAGTATCTGCAGGATACACAGGCCAAGCCCTCAGACAAGACACAGCTCTCTGGTAGCACAGATGAAAAACCAAAACCACAAGTGATGTATTCAGATGAAGAAGAAGATGACGAAGAAGAGGAAGAAGAGGAAGAAGATGATGGTGATGATTTCCCAAGTGGGTTAGGATCTAAGCCCTTATCAGTGGATCAAGGCAAAGCAGACATAAAACAGGACAGCCAGGAGAAAACGGATAATATAGCATTTAAAGAGCAAGAGAGAAGTGTTCATTTCAGTCTCTATAATTTCCCAGAAAGGGAGAGCAAGGAAAAAGGGTCAGGAAGAGACATGAGACAAGACACTCCCTATGTGCATGGCAAAACCTTTTCTTACAGTGACTTTTATGACAGCAAAACAAGCTCAGTGGATTCAGATTCATATCAACAGGATTCCCCAAATAAAATGCAGAAAGACAGTGCCAAGAGTGAAATGGATTCACAGAAACCTAAGCCCCCCTCCCCATCAGCTTTGACAGACAAGCTCTCAGAAAAGGAGGGATTCACTGACTCTTATGGAAAAGATTTCTCCAGCTCATCTGGGCTTGGTGCCAAGAGCCCACCTGCTTTTGAGAGAGATGATAAAGATAAGCAGCCATTTGAATACAGCAGAGAGACCAGATTCCCTTCTGTGGCTGATAGACCTGAGGCCTCATCCACTTCCTTATCATCAGAAAAAGACATCTATTTTAAAGGCCAAACTGACAGTGTAAAATCCCCTACATATTCCTCAATGACAGCATTTGATGCAGACAAACCCGCTGTTACTAGCTGCCTTGAGAAGGGAGCATCTTTGGAGATTGATATGCGAAAACTAACTGCAAGGGATGAGGAGGACTATGATGATGATGAAGTTGTTGTCGATGAAGATGATGAGGACGATGAAGATGAAGAGGAGGAGGAGGATGAAGCTGCTAGCAGTTCAGATATTGAGAAAGGGGCCAAAGAGAAATCTGAGAAAGAAGTAAAAAGTCCAGTCAGTGAAATGCTTGGATCAAATAAACCTGAATTTTTGGTTTCTATGGCTGGCTACGGCTATGACAGCCAGGGGAAGCCAAGCACCAAAGAAAGCAGCCCTAGCCCCCCCTCAAAGGGTGAAGTTGACTCCTCATCCCTCAGTGGGAAGCCGGCAGATATGGGAGCTACAGGTTTCTCTTGCTACTCCTCTGGATTTGAATATTCATATGGAGGTGGAGAGAAAGACTCATTTTTATTGAGTCAGACAACAGATAAAGGCAAGGAGGATTTCTCTCTGAAATCAACTGAGGACAGTTATTACCAGAATGAGAGAGCAGATCCTGAGTTTGAGAAACAAAAGACACCAGATCTTTTGAGTAAGAGAACACTGGACACAAGCTTCCAATATTCTACTACTGCAGCTCCTGCTTACTCCTCTTCTTCTGCCTACAGTTACTCCTCCTCCACCTCAGGCTCTCTCTCCACCAGCCGTCAGTTTGGGGAGGAGCTGGAGACACCTGCCACTGCTGAGCCTCTCTTTGAGTACTCCTCCTTTAAAGACGAACACTCACTGGTCATGGACTCCCCGTTCTCTAGTTCTGGTGGTGTAAAAGATGAATATCTGGAAGTGTCTGAGAAGCAGATGACCACTACCACAGCAGAGTCTACCTCCAGCCTAGCCCGCTTCTCGCCCTTAAGCCCTTTTGAGGAAGTCAAGTCTTTCCCCTCTCTCTCTTCTGCTGCCTTGACTGAGGAGAAAAAGGAGCATGCAGCTTCTGTGGGTGCAGCTATGGACAAAGGCCCTCAGTCAGACTGCTTCTATAAACCTGATTGGTCTGAGGGGTCCAAACTGGACACAGCCAGTGGGTTAGGGGCCACAGCAGCACCTTTTTCAGAGCCCCCAGACCTCTCCAAGGACAAAGA
Source organism: Myripristis murdjan (assembly GCF_902150065.1). NCBI lineage: Eukaryota > Metazoa > Chordata > Actinopteri > Holocentriformes > Holocentridae > Myripristis > Myripristis murdjan. Next base: position 30,867,572 of record NC_043982.1, on the reverse strand, counting down.
GTCAGCCAGTGCAGCTCTGTTTGGCATCACTTCCTCACCACGCCCAGACATAGCAACCAAACATTACTTTGAGGAGACTGACAGCAGTGAGGAAGAGGAGGATGAGGAACGTTACATGCGTGAGATGACTCAGAGGTCTCCTTCCAGCAATCTGGCTGGTGGTGTCTCATTCTCCGACAAACCCAGTGCCCCTACCTCCAGTGGCAAGACAGGTGGCACACTTCCTGATGTACTTAGCTCCTACATGTCCTCACCTCTCCAGGTCAGCAAACCAGATACAGCCAACGGCCCCACAGAAGTCAGTATGAGCTCACCGATCACTGGTGGAGTAGCAGCCAGCAGTGCAGACTCAGGCCCGACTAAGGCTGAGCCTAGAGAAGGAACTGGTTACAGGAGCTCCTATGAGTGGGAGATGGCAAAGCCCCAGATGGGAATGGTTCCTGGAGACTCCCCTCCTCATTACCGCCATGAAGATGAATTTGAAGAGGAATGTGAGATGGAACCAGAGCGCCCTGCCCGCCCTCTCTCTCTCTCCTCAACAGATCAATCATTCCGCTCTCCATTCTATGCAGAGGAGTGTAGCCGAGGAGGGAGGGATGACGATGACGATAGTGACCAGGACCTCACTGTAGATGCGCACATGGGAGCCACCTCCTCCTACACCAGCCGCACCTCCCCTGGCTATTCCTCCTCTGATTACAGACAGCACAAAGGGGATCTCTCACCTTCCTTCATAAACCCCTGCATGCAGCAGCTGTCCAGCGATGAGGATGAGGAGGAACAAGGACGCAGAAGTGACCAGTCTCAGGAGGGTGATGAACACGACCTGTCAGTCAAGAGAAGGGCTCACAAACAGCCTCATCATCACCAGTCACAGAGCAGGGATGGCAGCTCTCTGCACCAGCCTGGGGGGATGTCAGTAGGTCTGGGTCTGGCTACTGAGGATACCCCCCCAACCTCGGTCAGTGAGTCACTAGCTTCTCAGTCAGACTCAGATATGCCCCCAGGCACTGAAGAATGCCCCTCTGTCACTGGAGATGGCAACATGGATTCAGACGAGGATGCGGACTACATGCCTGTAGATAAATCCTCTGCTGTGGGAGGAGGCAACCATCACTCTGCCTCCAGGGGGAGCCGTGACCCTCCTCCCGCCCCCCTCATGGACCGCTACCCACACCCTCCCCACCCTGATGTTTGCATGGTGGACCCCCACTCTCTGGACAATGACCAGAGTCAGGCCCAGGAGGGCTCAGTTAAGAAAGAGCTGAAACCCAAAGGCTTGAAGAAGACCTCAGGAAAAACCAAATCTGCATCCCCAGCCAGGCGCAAGAGGTCTCCCATGCCTGTCAAACAGACATCATCTCCTCGCAGTGCCTCACTGAAGAAGAAAGAGGCAGACAAGAGCTCTAGGATGTCTCGTCTCTCGGATGGACAAGGCTCCAGGGAAGATGACGTCTCCAGGTCCAGCTACAACCCTGGCAAGGGGCTGACTAATGGTGTCAAGAGCAGCTCTGGTGAGCAGGAAAACTAAAATTATCCTGAGACCTTGAGATTTAATACTATGAGATAGTGTATTGGTTGATTTTTTTTGTGTGGCAAAAGTAGTTTTGAAAATACAAACTCTTCTCTTTTGTCATTCATTTAGGTTCTCAGAAATCTGCCTCAGTGGTTGCCCCTGGTCTTCCTGTTTATGTGGACTTGGCATACATTCCCAACCACTGCAGTGCCAAGAATGTAGACCAGGAGTTTTTCAAGCGTATTCGTTCTGCGTACTATGTGGTGAGCGGGAATGATGCAGGAAGTGGTGAACCGAGCCGAGGAGTCCTGGACGCACTGCTGGAGGGAAAAGCTCAGTGGGGATCAAACTTACAGGTAACATTTGGAAATTTACACCACTTTAGACTTAGTAGTAGTCTAACATGATTTTTAGGGTTCAAAATTAGTGCCAAGTGCTGAAGGCTATTGCTACTGTATTTACAGGATACACAGTGAACATTCTCAAACTTTGACTCTGCCGGCCATCATATGTTCTCAATGACCATGGGCTAATCAAAATAAATTAAGCAATGGCTCTGTATGATTGGCTGCCTGGCAAAGTGGTAATGGTTAAACTTCTCCCAACTTGGACATCTTCCCGTGTGTACATTAATTATCTTGCTGGTAAAATCACTAAAATTTCAAACACTGTGTTTTTTTCTGTGGAAGGTATGGTTCTCTATTCTATTCTATTCTATTCTTCTCTCTGTTAATGCCTGTCCCTCCTGAATTTCTCTCCAGATGTATCAGACTTTTCATTTGCTGAAATCTTGTCAACCCTCTGTTTTCTGTGTTTCTCTCCCTTCTCTCTGTCTTGTCTTTGCTCCTCTGCCCTTCCTCGCCCTCCTCAGGTGACGCTGATCCCCACCCATGACACAGAGGTGACCCGTGAGTGGTACCAGCAGACACATGAGAAACAGCAGGATCTCAACATCATGGTCTTGGCCTCAAGCAGCACCGTCGTCATGCAGGATGAGTCTTTTCCAGCCTGCAAGATTGAATTTTAAGAGCCCCCTTCTCTATGATGCTACACCTGGCTTCCCCTGTGTAGATCTGTTTTTAATTGCTCTTTTCTATAGCCTGATATGCAAATCTGTCTCTGCTGTGGGCATCTAACTAGGTCATTTTGCCTAAAGCTGAACCAGATCTGGCTACCAGTCTACTCTTTTTTTTTTTTTTTTTTTTTTTTTTTTTTAGATTTTTATTTATGTACAAGCTTGTCTTGGCTATCATCATCATTTGTATTACAAAGGTGCTTTTCTGACAGCCGTGACCATGATTATTATTTCATCCTTTGAAATGGAGGATGCAGTTTTTCTGTCTTTTAACTGATTTTTTCTTAACCCTTTGAGACAATGACCTATTTTATCTATTAGCCAAGACAATACTTGCTCACAGCCAGCTGTAAAAAAAAAATATCAGTAATACTTGGGAAACAGTGTAAAAGGTGATGCTCGGTTCCTTCACTTCTGATTGGCCTAAATCAAAGCACAAGATTGCCCTCCCTTGTAACTTGAAATTTTAAGCCAGCAACATATTACAGAACCCAGACATAAAATCTTTCATCATACAAATGATTAAATCAAGACTTTTTCTGACTGAAATGATTATTATAGGTTGCCAATTGTGGTCGTTCTTACTTTATTTTCCTTTTTTGTCCGTCGGTCAGTCGTCATCTAAAACAATGATAGTCCTGTTGTTGAACTTTGTGCCTACTATTGACATAGTGACATAGAAAATGTTCCAAATAGATTCCAGCAGTCTTTTCAAAATGTCCTTTGAATATATTTGCTGTAGCATAGGGGACATCATATTCAAAAGTTGTATCGTAGTCGTGAATTATGATATTGCCACAATTATCTCAAAGTGAATACCAATTGTAAGAATTTCTCAGTGGCTGTTTTTTTTTTTTCTTACAGTGAATTCTAACTCTAATAAGTTCTAATTATTTCTGCATTCTTACTAGTAGCTGTATTTTTTCAGTGTACTTCAAGAAACCACATCATTCCAGTGGATTTTTTTGGTGGTGAATGGCATGATAGAGGATAGCACCAATTTCAAATGAGAATGAGAGAAGTACAAAACGGACAAATCTTTGGATTATGCCTGTTGAAATCATTATGTACAGAACACTTTACTGTGTTCAAAGCTGATTTGAGGGGGAAGAAAAAAGACTGTTGCAAGCCGCTTCACAAGAGAAACCTCTTATTGGTCTCTGTGTCAATATGACCCTTATACAAATGCTGTGTAAAAGAATGAAGAATGTATTCCACTACAGCAATAGGAACATGTGGCTGTGAGGAGAGCAGACTTGAGTTTTTGTTTGCCTGATGAAGAAAATGTGGTCTGGTTTGATAGGTGGTAGAGGTTAGACTGTCACCCACATGTGCCTTTCTGTCCTGGTGTGCTGGAAGGGAAATGTAATGCAATGCAAGGTATATTTGTTAGAGTCAGAGAACTTTACTGTAAATCAGTATGCAGCATATCTATGGCTCTGTGGTATAGGCTTAGGCGAGCTGGTCTCCACTGTTGTTGTGAGTGTGTCAGTAAGATCATCAGTGCACCACAAGTAAAGGCCCAGTTTGTACATATTAAGTGGCACTTTTAGGCATCAGTTCAGTATTTCAGAGTGTCCTAGGTTCCCTGGAGCGACCACTTGCCAAGAAGCACAAACAGCAAACTGTTCCCAACAAAGCAACACGTGCGCAAAATCGTTGTCTGCCCAGTGAAAAATACTCAAACCTACAGTATGATCCGTGTTTTTCGTGTTATCTAATTTAGTAACCTAATGTTTTATAATTACTTGCACTGAAAGTTGTGCTTTTTTAATCTCTTGTTTTTTTTTTTGTTGTTTGTTTTGTGTTTTTTTTGTATTGATTACTTTTTAATTAATGGAAAGGATAACTTGTGTCCTGAGTTAGTGTTTTTAGGGTGTTTATCTGTGGGATGAGAACCCACATTGTTTTTTTGTTTTGTTTTTGTTTTTGTTTTTGTTTTTATTTTTTAGCCAAAATCACCTCAACCCATTGACTCATTGTTTTTAAATGTACAATTTAACTTGATATTTCCAGTAACAATTTTAATTTCAGTGGTAATTCAATGGATGGTTTTTTAGTAACAGTTTACTAACTTACTGTTATGTGTAAATGTATTTTAATTTGATGTTGATGGTTTTATATTTTTAGCTGTGTTTTGCGATTCAATAGATTGAAAGTTCAAAATCAACTTTGTAACAAATGGACCAACAAGGCTCACTCGCTGAATCACAACATTGGTGCCATTTTACAATCACAATGGAAATCCAAATATTCTGCTCCATATTATTTCATAATGTCAACAGGTCCAGTGACAAATGCGCTTAAATAATGACGATATTTGTCTCTAAAAGACAACGTGCAACAGATTCCAGTGAGTGCTGCAAGCCGCGAGGGAAGCAGAGCATGACATTCGGGGAATGACCTAGATCTCAGCGGTTTCAGGTGATTTGAATGTGAAGAAGCAGATTACCTTTACGTTCTCTATGGAGGACTTTGATCTCTCGGTTGCCTTGGTTACTGTATGGTACATCTGTATCCCACTGACTCATCAGTTACACTGGCATCAACAACAGTGTCCTTACTGTACCCTGCGCACGTTTCAGCTCTGTGCAGTGCGGAGAAAGTCCAAACCTTTGTTTTCTTCTCACCATCTATATCTGCACAACCTGTATGTAGAGTAGCCCACAACAGCTCTTTTATTTTATTATGAAGAACAAGTCAGTGAATGTTAGGATACTTAGTCGCCAGATGAACAACAAACAAGTTTGATTTCTGTCTGTACAGAGAAGACGATAGCGTTGTCAGTACAACAACAAACAGCCGTGTCTGTCGGATTGAGCCGAGAGGGATTTCGAGTCGATTTGCATCGTTGCGTAGCTCCAGTAATGGCTCTGATAAAACAGGGTTAATCATGACATCAGTATTTTCCTAACAGCAGAGGGATCAGTCTGCATACCCATTACGCTGAACAGGCAGGCAGTTTAACCAGTCAGTAAATGATGGTGTGAACAATGTAATCTTTGCATTCCTATTAAAATACTGCATCATTCTAAAGGCTAATATTAACACTACTCACATATGAGCAGACCACTCAAAAACCAGACTGCCAGACAGAGGGACTCCGTTCACTCTGCCAGTACATTTTTATCTAGAGGATTTCCTATTATTCACACTGACTTTTTTCAGAGACAACTAAGTACAACCATGTATAACTGTTACATTTTTGTATTGTGGAAAATAAGGGGGGAAAAAAAAGAAAAAAAATAGCTGTGGCATTCAGACTCTGAATCCTGATGTAAACAAATCATCATAAAGACTGTTGGTTTCCAGTGAGCCCTGCTTGTATGTGCATGTGTAATTTTAAGTTCTCCTGTATTGTAATAGTTAAAGAAAACTGACTTACATTGAAATGCTATTTTAAATGATGTATATTTAAGAAGCTAAGCTGTCTGGTACTGAGGAGGCACATGTAACCTGGCCGTGCTATGCTGTAAAGAAAGCATTGTGATCGTTTTTCTCCTTTTTGCTTCCTAGTTCTACTTTCGACTCTTGTTTTAAGTGCAATATTCTTCTCTATCTCTCTCTTTAAATGCTTAAAAGAAAAATAGAACTTCAGCAGATTTATTGTAAAAGGGAAAAGTGTGGTGAACAATAAAACATCATTTATTGAGGAAAATTATTGCCCTCTCTTGTCATTGCATGCCATTTCATGACATAGCATGAAACTTCTATCACCGTTCATCTTTTCATGAGAGAGGTTATTAAAATTCTTTCATTAGAGTGTTCCTCAAAAGTGTTAGGGCTTATTATTTGTTAGAATGGGACCAGTCTTCAGCCTCACTCACCATTCACTGCCGGTCCCCCTCCCAAATGCCTCTGAGTTTAGGGATGATGTCATGCTGCAGGGTCAGAGGGCAGTCTGAACAGTGTGGGGTTTGTTCTGCCAAGGCCACTGGGAAACAGGTTGTAAACCCTTTCTCCACCCTTTCTGAATAGGCATCGAAGCCCCACTGCAGCAACAGTACATGTTTTTCATGCATATGCACAAGATGAAAAGAGACAGCAGTGATTCATAGAGCATCAAGCCTCTGTCTTTCAGTTTTGCATCAGAACTGCAACAGTTTGGGGAAAACTAGCCCCTGGTGTGTCTTTGTAAAACACAAACAAGACACTGTGTGGTAGGAACGAACCAGGGAGTGTCTGAAGGCAGGCTGGGAGTACAATCCCTGCTTTGAGAGGCTTGTGAATGAGCACCGAGCTGCTGAATAGCAATGCTGGCACAGCCTGAATGGCCACCCCGATGACATCACCTCCAAGATCACATGAGCAGGGTGTAGTGATGTTACCACTGGACAGTTTCCCTTTTCTTTCTTTAATACTGTGTTTTCTTTAATGAGGGGCGGCACCGGGCTGAGGCAGGCTGGTCAGCAGACACGACCACAACAGACACTGCAGACACACAGATCTGTTATGCACTGCTTAGTCAAACGTGGAGCAGTGTGTCTGTGTACTATTTTGTCTTTTATGCTCTTATCATCCTATTCCCTTTCTACCATAGTTTTAACCTTTGAAAGAAATAATTGGATTTAATTTTACAGTCATTGACTCATATTGATAAATATTTCTACTGCACTGCAACAACGTATCTAAAACATGAGAATGGATTATTAGTATGCTGCTACCTTCCTTCTTGGCAAGGCAGGTTTATTTGTGTAGCAGTTTTCCAAGACTACTCCTTTACTTGTATCTGTTCTCTTCAACAAGAGGCTACTGACATCAACTAGTAGAGGCTGGACAGGACAGACATGCTGAATCATGAATCATTTACTGTAAGTGAAACCAGTGCAAGAGTGAGAGCATTATTTATTCGCCTGGAGGCAGGAAAAAGTCTGGCTGCACATCAGAATGTCTTCATTGCACAGTTGCATCCTCACACTGACACAAGGGATCGCCAAGAAATTCAGTTTGACTCCAAACACATCAGGAAATCAGAGGAGTTTCACTTGCAGCCACGTGGAAGGTGAAGTCCTGCACATTATAGGGGAGTGGGATGTTGACATGGATGGGAAATAAAACAATAAGAATAATTTCTATAATAAACTTTTTCTCAAAATTTTCAATATAGTTATTTTCGATGATACACAAATAACCAATGGCTGGAATAGAAGTCTGGTTGTATGGCCAGTTACAAGTGGACACACACACACACACAAACACACAGGCACTATATATTATATAGCATAATCAGCCCTTTGGTTTCTTCAGATTGCACTCAGAAGCCGAAAGTTGGCTTTAAATGTGACATAATAATTATTTGATATGTATTGAGATATGAAATTTATCGACTTATATGATACATTTTGAATCTGCCTTGCCTATTCTAGATAAATTAATGATACCCTTATAGTGTGTGTTTTTTTTATTTATTTATTTATTTATTTATTTTTACTTTAATGCATAAATGACTTAATTGCTTCACAGCCTGGCTTCACAACTGACTCTATCATTTGTTCTCTTTTTAGAAACATTTATATTTGTGTAGCATGAATCTAATGCATATTTAAGCTTAGATGCACTTCTAGATAATGAAACACGGAATAAAAAGAGGGTTTAAAATGGCAAAGGCTGTGCCAGATAGAGTAAACATGTTCAAAATCTCAACTGTTGGGGGTGACTTTCCTGATGCATTTCTAAAGCTCCAGTGTATAGGTGTCTCTCACCCCTTTCTGTCTGGTTGTTAGTCTTAGTAATGAAGGTATGATGAGGCCATCAGCCCGGCCTGAACATCACTCTCCCCTCACGGCGGTGACCTTCACAATGACAGCACACACTGATTATGCTGACTCCAGGCTTCTGGCTACATTTACCACAATAAGATTCACTGGGCGGTGTAATGCTATCTGCCTTCAGAGGTAATGCTTGTGTATTGATACAGTCACGAACCTGTTGACATCTGAGGAATATAATCAGCAGGGAATAAGACACTTGGAGTCATTATCTAACACTAGGAGTGAAGAAAACCTGATCCTGATGTGCTGTCCTTCTCAGCTGACACTTAAAAAAGAAATGTTCTGCAAAACCGTCTTTGAGTTCAGCTAATATATTATCAGCGAAGTTCAGTGCTTGCTCGTAATTATTTTCTGACCGAGTATTGCAGTTTGCTTTCTTGGTATGCCCATTTTCCACCAGCCTGCCTTGTCTAAAAGTGATTTCCTATATTGCTATTTATTTATTATGCTTCATACTTTGCTATCCACTTTGCTGCTGTAATGCTGGAAATTTCCCCACTGTGGGACTAATAAAGGAATATCTTATCTTTTCCAAAATGCTTTTTTCAAAGTCCAAAAGAATGGACCTGAAACTCCTTCATGATTGTAGGCCTTGTTGTTTGAAGGTGCACAAAGTAGAATTACGTTAAATGATAAAACACTGACTGCATTTATTATGTTTTTATTGCCTAGTCAGTCTGACACCTGCGTCTCTCATTTTGGATGTGCGTGCTTCGTCTTTGCTGTCTATGTGGTTCTCATCATCAGCCTCACTCACTGCTAAATGATGTGCTTATATCAAGTTCTGTCAGTTCAGTCTAATCAGTCCCTATTTCAGTCAACCCTCATAGTGGATCTTTGATTCTGAGGAACTGGCACAAAACGTGACATTTACCACTGATGTTTCAGATGGCTGCACGTTTTTCTGCTATGACAGGCATTCATAGCTGTGCTGGAGATTTCTGCAGCAAAGAGCAAAATATGCCAAAAAATGTAAGGTAAATCAACAAGAGCTAGAACAGTTCAGGTATTTTAGGGTGGATTTTGTCTTTAATGATCTTCACAAATCCAGTGACCAGATATACATGGATGAGATCATTCCAGAGGAACACTTTATTCACAACATCATGACATTACAAAGAAACCGTGTTTGCCAAAAATGTCCACACACCATCGGGTTGTTCAACCCACATACAGTAAGCACAGAGTTGAGGGAGACACACGTTGTTTTTGTTTTCAGCCAGGTAGAAATATCAGATGTAGCGGAAGTAAATGCATTACAGTTCACAAAGCTTACATAAGAGAGGCGCTGCAAAAGTTCAGCAGGGAGGGTTTCATTAGATTAAGTAGCCTATTAGTTGATTCATCCTTGATGATTGAACTGGATCTCTCAGACCGAAGTTAAGCAGGTTTTAGAGTGCCTACGCTGCACGTTAACACCCACAGAGCGAGTCCAAGATGCACATAGAGACAGGAGCAGATTGTGGTTTCATCTGTATGGAAACAGGCCCACTGACAGGATGATGCCACAGCGTCAGTAACTCATTTGTTGTGTTTTTCACAATCATCTCAACAGTACATCATAATGCAATACATCAGATCCCATCAGTTAAATACAGAATCTTATTTCAGCTTAAGTCGTCAGTCTGCACAGCCTAACAAGCATGTGCATTGCACCCCCCTCCCACCCCCCCAACCCAGCCAAACCTCCCAACAAACATATGCCTTGCTACATACTTGCAGTATTGTGCTTGCAGCAATAAAACCACAGAAAACCAACTAAAATGCCCCACCTGTTTGTTCAGAGATAAAATGTTTGATTTAGCTTTCAACTTTTCCTACATAAAGAGGTGATTTTACAAAAATATACAATAGCTATGGTACAATTGAATTCTATTTTTCTGATGTATTGGCATTAAAAAACGCCGAACATTTGCAATCTGCAATTTCAAAATAAATATACTTTTCTTTCTCTATGATTTCCTAATGATTATATTAAATCTTAGATGAGGCTTAAGGACTTTGGCAATAAGCAGTGCACATGTGGTTGACCTGGAATTAAACACTTTTTATTTTACTGGCAGCAGCAGAGTTTGGGCTATTGTCACTCCTCAGCAGTAACTTTGCAGCTCAGCTTTTTAATAAAATCACCAGCAGATTCTACACATGCAGTGCTGAAAAGGACGTACACCAGCATTTGTTAAAAACAAAGGAACCAAAAGGGCAACCACTTAGCTGCTGATTGTAATTTCTGTGGTATTTTCACTTCTTGTTTGTTCCATTAGCCATTTCCTGTGTTTTTCACAAATGCAGCAACTTCATAAGTCACTATATCCCATCATAAACGGGGAAACAGAAGGGTCTTGGTTTATATATTGCAGTCGGGATAAGCATCATGACCCATGCCAGAAAAACAACTTCCAATTCTGCCACCTAGTGATGTTGGCAGATCTGAAAAGAAACAATGCTAACACCAAGGTTAAAGCTTCACCTACTGTAGCTTTTCATGGGGAACAGGACAAAGGACGCTACTCTTGGAGTTTGGATGTTTTCAGCAAAAGGGATGTGTGCAACAGCATACAAGCGACAGCAACACAGAGATTTTCAAGTTAAATACCATTTTAAAGCTTCACTTTACAACAAGTGGCTTTCTACAACCTAACAGATAAATGGACAGGGTTGTTGGACTGTAAGGAGGCTCAGTGGTTGCACTGGTATCTGACCAGAGTGCTTTACAGAGGCACTGAACAGTATGTATGGCATTGCCATATGATGATCCTACACTCAGCCTAGTAGATAGCGCTGCTCATACGTAACTGGTGGAGAAGCATGAAGAACAGCTGCCTATTACCTAACATACAGTCAATACAGAGTCAGAGGGGAGGAAAGGTTGGTCTGCTGAAGCTCAGTACAATGCCCCACTGCACAGTTTGAAAACAAACATGCTCCAAAAGTTACAGTAGTTATAGCTGTGACCAGAAAGCTTGTGATGGACCTGCAGGCTTTAAAGAAATGTAGCTTCTTGTATTCTGTAGCTCTCCAAGCCCCAGGGAACCCCTACGGCTCAGCTGTGTGAGTGGCTCCAACCTCCAGAGGTGTCCCAGGATGGGACATGCTGCCTGGGCTGTCTCTCCACAGCTCCACTGACTCCTGGGTGTCAAAGAACTCATCTGGCCCCTCAGGAGACTGGGGTGTCTGAGAGCTGGAGCCTGCCTCACTGCTGCTCTCTCTGAGCTCTAGCAGCACAGGTAGAGAACCTGGGAGGCCACAATAACCCTCCATCCGACCCAGAGAGAGTTCAGCAAGTGGGGAGCAGGGCAACCTTAGGCTGGGATCTAGAGTGTCATCATTGGAGGCCTGTAGTGCTGCAGGAGTCTCACCTAGGCCCTCCTGCATGTGTTCAAGATTCTTGTTCAAAGACTGGTGCTCAGCATTGTCCTCTGCTGGGTTACAGGGAGAAAGTGGGTCTTCTGAGGGGCAGGCTAGAGCAGAGAGCTCAGGGCAAGTTGGGTCAAGGACTTGTGAGCCAACAACAGGTGCTGACTGGGAGGAAATGTGTTGACAGGAGTGGGTCTCCTCGCTGCTCTGAGGGGTGAGGGAGATCTTATCACTAAAGCTGAAGCGTGGGGAAGTGTCTGCTGTGGTGGGAGAAGATGGTCCAGCGCTGGACACTGTACTGGACGGACCACTGCTATCTGCATGGATAGAAAATAAACCCACAGTGCTAGTGTAAGCCAATGAGAATATGGGCCAGATGAAACACAGAACAAATTTAGCACCTCTCCAGACATTTATTATGATGCATTTAGCTCAGCACATCCATGGAGGACAAAAATACAATCTGTGCACAGCACAAAGAAGTGGAAAATTAACAAGGCAAAGGATCTGATTTGAACACTAGAGAGTATGTCTTCAGTTTCTCTGTTCAAGACAAGATGACAAGATAGCAGTGACAGGAAGTGAAGTGGGACCTCTGAGTTTAGCAAACCAAGTTTAGCACAGATTGTAATGGGCAACATGTTTCCATAAATAATCTACAGAGGCCTAAAACTGAGAAAGCCAAGGGAGGCCAACCTAGAAATGTCATTAACACAGAGATGTTGTAATACTTACACCAAGGAGGCCTGTCAGAACGAGATCTGAGTGACATGGAGGAGGAGAGAACTCTCTGAGGGATGTACGAGTCCACTGACGGCTGGTTCTGGGTGTCAAACATGGCAGACAGAGCTGCAGGGACAAAGCAACAACGACAGATCAAAAATGTGCTTAGGACTGCTTTAATGATGAATGCAAATGCAAACGTGCTCATTTCTTACCTCTGGTAGTCCTGGAGTGTGCGTCCCCTGCGCTCTCACACACGGCGGTGAGGAACTTGTTGACCTGTTTCAGTGAGAGGCAGTTGTGCAGCGTCTCCAGGGGATAGATGGAGGGCACCATGGAGCAGCCCTCAAAGCCTGCAGCAGAGGAGAGAAACCAGGCCCACAGGTACATCAGCCTTCAGTTAGTCTGGGCTAACAAAGGAGGACCAGGTAGAACCACTTCAATTTACACCCAACAATACCACCCCATGCCACCCATACACCTCAACATACTGCTCTGAAGTCCTGCAGATCTGGACTTCTTGGTTCCAGTCTGAGAAATAATACATTTCACAACACGCTTAGTGAAATCAGGTATCACTTTGGTTTGGAAGAGCTAAAAACAGCTGGACCTACTGTGAATCCCTGCCAGCCTCTATGGTCATTTCCACTCAGGCAAGTCGCAAAACCATGCTACATGTCCATTCAACATGAAACCATAACAAACACTGACAAGTCTTCACATCCTGTATGTCTCACTCCATTTACGAAAGCAAGCAGATCTCAAAAACATACCGTTTGCCTTTTGCCAAGCAGTCCTTTCTAGTCAGTCCAAACACCATCACACTGCAGCTCTAACAGCACCATACAGCAGTCAAAGCTGTCCATACTGCAGCAAAAGTCCAACAGGTTTATGGAAAGGCAGTTCATCCACTGTTAGTTTACCATCAATGCGCATTTCACAACAATCACAGAGAGCCATTTACAGTCACAAAGCATTAAACCACACCTTGCCTCGATTATCTACACCTCTGGAGAGGACGTTTTACTGACTGCAAAGCCACTCGGGTGTGAGTATGCCACAGATAGACAAGCAAACACCACATGCTGGTTAGGGTCTGATAGGACAGCAACTGGCATTCAAATTAAACTCAAACACAACTGGGGCACTGATTCAAAATACAGACCACGCATTAGATTAGAATGTAAGCTAGATTACAGACACTGTTTACATTATCTGTATCGAATAAACATGAGTGTGCAGGCTAGTGAAACAGAATTATCTGCATATAGAGTAGGGTTGAACAATTAATCAAAATTTTATCGCAACTGCCATATGGCCATGTGCACCATCCAAATCACAGGAGTTGCAATGCTTTGATAGAGGTAAAATGTGTCACAAAATACTGTGATAAATGAATTGCTGAAGTATTGTGGAGCTACAGAGATTCCCTGGCATATAAATTGAATTCATCAGACGTTAGAAAACATGTTTGTTTTGTTCAGACCACAGCAAAAATTACATTATCATCATCATTTACATTTTTTTCCCAGTGAATATGAAAATCATGATGGAAAAAAAATAACATTCCCATTAAAATCATTAATTATATCACAATATATGTCAAAATAATTGCTATATATTATATAAAGATATCCTCCAGCCCTAATATAGGTAGGATTAACTACATTCTACTGCCAAAATCGTCATGACCATCCTGACTTGAGACAGCATGATGCCTTGTCACAACAGCAATCTGTTTTTGTGAGGCCTAAACATCAGCATTCAAATATCAAAGTGCCAATCCATCATGTGCTTGAGTTACACGCTGTGAGCATGTGTGAGGAATAAGCAAACACAGATTCATACAATACTGACATTACATGGGTCAAGACTGTTTTTTCATTGCTCATTACTGTCAGGCAGAGCGTCTAAGCCTTGCAATCACTATGCTGTGCAATATGTTGACATGTCATTAGGGTGGGTGATTGTGGCTTTTTATTAGCTTTTGGTGATGCATTTAGGTATGTGATTTATTATATGATTTGGGTATGTTCCATGTTTGTTGCTGCCATGACAATAACATTTCTTGTCAGGATAAATTAAGTACACATTTCTTTATCTGGGTAAATGAGTGAGCCTCACCACCTACTCAGATGACTTGCTTTCACTGACCTACGATAAAATACTCCAGAAGTTCAAGCTGTGTTTCTGTTGCATTGGGTGAAATCATTAGCTACAGTAATGACAGATTGCCTTGTAGTGGTTTATCATCTAGTATGAACCCCTGAGAGACCAGCTTGCAGAAAACACACCATGCAGCAGCCATTGTTATGGAGCTTAGCTGTAGGAGTTCTGTGAGTGTATGTGTGTGTTATAAGAGGGAGTGACAGAGAAAGTAGGCACACCACAACACAGGGTCTGAAATTACTACCTGTCTTTATCTCCTCTCAAACTCTGAAACTATGTTTCAAAGTGCTGTCCTGAATATTGTGAAGACTGCTGCACTTCATGATGAATGACAAATTTGATTTGTGGTATGTAAGTGAGCAAGCTTTACATTAACCCAAAGGACCTGATTGTACTCACAAAACAGCACTGAAGATGGGTAGAGTAATATAAAGAGATCAAAAATATCTATTTATTGTTTTAGCCAGTAAAATATATTTTGGCATAGATTTTTTACTTTGGCAAATGGGCCAAAAAGAAAACTTTCTATTTAACTTGTGTTCACTGGTAACATAAAAACTCTAATCTGATGAGCAAAATTACAAACTCTGTGCTCTGACTCCTATCAGGGTTTACAGATTATTGTTAAGGGGAAAAAAGTGTTAGGATTTGGGGAGAAAAAAGCCAAACACTGCAGGAGGGGAAAAACAGTGGTTGCTATAGTGACACAAATGCCCCAAAATCCAATTAAAAACAACTTGCACCACTCCAGTTTGCCATCTGCATAACCAAAGTATCAGGCAAGCATGCAGAAACAAGAGGCAAAGCACAAGAGCCAACTGCAGAACAAGCACAATCCAAAACTAAACGGTGAGCAGTGGTTTGACGGGGCTTGAGGCTGAAATAAGGAGGGCGGGGGGGCCGAGGGCTGACCGTAGAGATATTCTAGGGGGTCCTGGCCGGAGATGAGCCAGTTTCGGAAGAGGCGGAGGTGGTAGGAGCACTGGTGGAGGTGGTGGGCCAGCGCCCCGTCCAGAGAGAGATGCCGGCCCAGGCTGGGGTCGGTGGAAAAACGCCTCAACAACTGGGCCACTTGGTGCTCCTCCAGGGGCTCTGAGGAAGAAGAGGGAAAGCGAGGAAGGACAGAGCAGTGGAGGAGGAGGCGGAACAGTGTAGAGGAGATGAAACAATGGAATATAAACTAGCAGGAGGGGATCAGTGGAGGCACAGATGAGAGGGGCGATAAGATGGAGAGAGTGCAAAGGTAGGAGTAGGTAGAGAAAGAGGGATGAGGAGAGGGGAGAGAAGGGAAGGAAGAGACAGAGCAGGGCATGGCAGTGTGTGTGTGTGTGCATGTGTGTGTGTGGAAGTGTGTGGGGAGGGTGATGAAAGATGCAGCCAATAGCTTATGCTGTCCACCACACGCAGCAAAAGAGCAGCAAATCACACTGAAGCAATATTCTACACTGAAGTCAACCACCGCCAACACCTCTGCAGAACCTCGTCTGTTCCAGTGCCACAAGCCAAGCTTAGAGCAAGAGAAAAGGACATTGCTCCTCTGCAGTATCTCAATAAAACCCTTACATCAGAAATATGTACAAGAAAGACATTACCACTACGATTATCACTGATCCATGTAATAATGAAACCCCACAGAGGAGCAACTGCGATTCAAGTGCATTGATAATAAGCAATAAAAGGGTCTATCAAAACAACAACTGAGAACATGAACAGTCTCCCAGCCACGCTTTCAGTTTTGTTCTCCAACAAAGAAAGAAAAGTGGAAGTTGTTACACATGCAGAGAAAGCTTGTCGCGACATAATCGATTGGGTCAATCGATTTCACTTGTCTGTTTCTGTAAAGCTGCGGTTGGATGCTGGACATAAACACAAAACTGCATCGTCAGACTGTCGTACCTGTCACAGCCCCCCATTGAGATGGGAAAACTGATATGATAGACGCATCATCCTGTGTCCCTAAAATGAATGATAAGAACATACTAAACCAAATACAGTGTGTGTGGAATCCCAATTTGGACTGAAGGACTTCACATGATACTATCTTTAAAGGGATGGTAAACTAAAATGTGTAATTTTTTCTTTAAAACTCTTTTTTGTCATCATTGGGTGTAGAAAACATGGAACTGTGAGAATCTGAAGTACTGTCTATGCACTGATTTCTCCTGAGTAAAATGCTTGGGTTTGCTGAGGATTGTAAGCCACTTTCACAGGTACTTCACAAGTTTCACTGGACAGATCCAATCAGAACACAACCTCAGCTTTTATTCCTACCGCCCTGTTTGATTGACTCTTCAGCTGCACTCGCTGTTATCCTCGGCTATCCTCAACAAATCGTAGTGAGTAACATTCACCGTTAGCCTGTTAGCACGGCACAGCTGATTTTGTGCTATTCCTGGATATAAATCCATCATTTTGCCCCGGATTATTTTACCAGTCTAAGACTATATCATCTAATATAGAGCTTTAGTGAATAGTGTGACCCCACTGTTCACTTTTCTCACATCAACTCTACTGCCACAATTCCCCAAAGTGAAGTTTTTATCAAGTGTTTACAGCAATGCTGTAAACTATATAAATCATTTCCTAACATATTGTTTCAGTGCTACTAAGACCTATGGCTATTTCAACCCTACAATTGACTTTTGGGAACTTTCACATCTTGGTGGAGGATGAAGATATTGGCAAAGAATAAAATCTATGTTTTCTAATTGGGTTTACCATGCCTTTAAGTACTCACTTATCATGGTAGTTTGAACTTTTTGCAGTTAAACACTGTTGTCAATCCAAGAGGATCATGTTTTCTATGAGCTCCTGGGCATTTTCAGTGAAATAACTGCATCTCATTGCCTTGAGTGACAGAGCACAGTGGACTATGAAAGCAGGAGGCAGGTATCTCACACAGTTCAACACTCTCCTCAAAAAGACAGCTCTCATAGCTGTTTTCTACCAGGACACTGCATCAGTGCTGAATGAACACACCAGTTTTCAGCAGTCACAGCAGTCCAGTGACCAAAAGGACGATGACTTTCCTTTAAAGGAAGTGACCCGTCTACATCTACAACATGCATCGACACACAGAATCTTGACTGACCTCCGCTTGTTTATTTGAATCACTGAAACCTGTCCATTTTCCAATAAAGAGGGATGAGAATAAGTGAAAAAAGTGGTGCCTTAAATTCAGATTATATAGCTAAGTGATACACTGACAATATAGTACCTACTGTAGTAACATACAACTTCCCACTGTCTATTCTCCCCTGCCAGCTGACCATCCATATTTAAATGATCAAAAATCAATAAAAAAAGCAATGTGCAAAGGAGGAGATATTCAGTGGTAGCCACAAACATTTTCCACACCAAAGAACATTAAAAATGTTCATTTAAACAACTGACTTGAACATTTGCCCTTATTTTGGGTCTTGAACATGTTTTGCAACCACATTTGTGCACTGAAAACACTGGAAAGCATGTGCCCTCTCAAAAAAAGAAAGACCAGAGTTGCTCCAGTTCACAACAGACACAGGAGATGGGATGAGCAATGCTTTAACCCTTTCCCAGTTTATCAGTAAGAGCAGATCCAGGCTCAATTGGTTGTGACTGAATACATTAACTGTAAGCCAATTAATACAGGCAGCACTGATCAATTTCGTAGACATTACTGAGAGAGAGTCAATGAAACCAAGGTCAAAAGAAACAGGGGAAGGGTTAAACACTGGTGAGCTGTTGGTGGTGTTTTCACAGATGGGTTCCTGCGAGATGGCCAGATGTGTACATTTTCAGTAATTACAGTATATAAATAAACACATATCCACACACATACCCACACACCTATCCACTGAAAAAATACTCAATCATTGGGTGATGGTGACAAATTTACAAACTTTATGCAGGATGTTACACAGGGTTCCCACCCTTGGCTCAGAATAAAATTACTTCCTGGCATGGTCAAGCTACTATTTTATAGAGTTAGTTTTAAAAGGGACGATGAAGTTTTGTTTATTTTTCCCCTCCAAGTTTAAATAGAGATGATGAGGCTGGATTGCTGGATTGGGACAACCAGGGCTTACTAATTACTTACGTTAATAAGTTTCCTCAATCACAAAAAAGTTTCATATGTTTAACAACTTAAATTTCTACAAACTTTCCAGCTGGCCTGTAGTTTCTGATTAATAAACTGAATTTAAACATTTGGGCCTCCTGATCCTGGTAAGCTTGACTCGGCCTTGTGTCAGAAAAGCAGCCACTTAATGTTTGTAACATCTGATCGATACCTGTCTGATATCTAATGCAATCACTGCATATAAAACACACAATGGAGTTATTTTTGGTATGCTCCTGTAAGGCCTGTGTAAAATTCTCTGACATTCCCTCTCTGAAAAACATCTGTCTAAATTTGTATGATATTCCACACAGATTCCTTGACCAGTGGGAACCCTGGTTAGAGAGAGAATGTGAGGTAGTGTTAGAAAAGTAAGAGTCCAAGCATATGGGTAGACAAAATAAAGAAATAAACTCAACAGAAAAAGACTGAAACCTGGAATGCTGGAGGGCCATGGCAATAACCATGTGAAATAAAACTCGGAAAGGTCAAAAAAGCAAAAGTTTCAAGACATGCAAGACAAAGGGAGGTGAAGAAGTGGAAATATACTTGAAAGAAGCAGACGTACCATTAGTCGGATGCTTTGCAAACGACACAGAAAATCGTTTTACTGCCGGCATAGACAACAACTCTGAGGAAATAAAAAAAGTTCACTAGTGTTACCAGGAGCCACAGTGACTGATAGCATCTTGCATCAATCCCTACTCTTTTCTGATGAACGCAACAGTGTAAAAAGGTGCTTCTACACAAATGAGTGCTTTGGGCTTACAACAAATATCTACTGTGGTGCATGAGGAAGCCCTGACTGACCGGCCAGGAAGCTTAATGTTCAAATACAGCAGTGTGTTTTTAGGGCAACACATGGATGAAATATCTGCTGATGACAAAATGAGATGAGATGGTATCAATTTAGAAAATGAAGACAACGGTGACACACAAGAAAAAAAGCCTCCCCACTTTCCTTGCTCTTCTTCCTGCTTGAGGTCTAACTATGGAATACAGTGGCAGAGTGTGCAATATACTGCATATAGTCCCAGTGAATGGTTTAGGCCATTTCAGCCCCTCTGTCATGAAAAGTGACAAGAGGCAACAATGAATAATTTCCACCGGTGGACAAGACTGGGTTTAGACTGAAACCCCTGTAGGCTAAAAAGCTCCAGCAAGCCAAAAAAAATAAATAACATAATAAAATAAAAATTAAAAATTAAAAAGGACCAACAGTAGCCTGACAAACCAGCATGTACTGAGCCAACTAGGTTTCAGGCCTGCTGACAGGGCCAATCAAATTTCACCAAATGGGCCTATGGAATCACGTGTAAAACGCTTCCCTTGATTGTCGAAACTGAGGTGTAACAAGATGGATGACAGAGACCAAGACGAAGACTACATGTAAGACACTGAACGACCACGAGGATGGCAGCTGAATGAAGACAAGGCCTGTATGATACCACAGTGACACCTAGTGGACAACATGACAACAGACATCATGTCAGCTAGACAAAAAAAAAAAAAAGGTTGAGCAGGAACAGCTTGATGCCCATTGTTTCAAAGCATCATTAGCCCCTCCATGTCATATCAACTCTATACTTGATGTGCAAAAATATTATACACTATCAAAATAAAGAGTCTTCAAATACAATTTTAGCTCAGTTACAGTCCTTGCCTCCAAACCAATCAATTGTAGAGAAGTATGTGTAAAAATTAATACAGGTTTATGTGAAATTGCTGTATGACCTTTGGTGTTACGTAGCAGTATATTCTTAAGTTTAAGAGATATTTAATGATCACGTTCCCTTATGATTATATGGCTTTTTTTCCCCAAACTGAAGGCCAGTGGGATGGTTTCACTGTTGGCTACTAGCAATTTTAACTTTCTGCAATCTGAATGAGTGAGTCTAAGAAATATTTTTATGTCTTAATTGTGTTGCATCAGGTTCTACCATTTGACTGTTTTGCTGCAGGTGTCAGATCGACTAAGCTATGCATTTACTTGATAGCAGTGGGCTTGCAGTTTGTAGATTAGGTGTTCATTCACTGTACTCACAAGAGGAATTTGATGCTGAACTGATTCAAATGGGAATTCGTACTCGTGGACCATGAATGAAAATATCGGAAGATTATGATTGTGAGGATCAAGGGGCAGTTAACCATTTCTCATATATACAGAAGTCCTATAAGAATGTCAGAATATGATTTCTGTGTAGTTCAAAATGGAAAGACAAATTGATACCTCGGTACTTAACATGTCAGACTAACAAAATCCCTTACAAATTTCAGTACTGACTGTACTTTGCAGGTGTGAAATGTTATGATATGGTACAGGCTTGCCAAATTAGTAGCAGATGCAACCATACTTTTTCTTGGAGAGCAACAAGGTTACATAGTCTTAATAATTTCTAACTTCAAAAGAGACGCAAAATGCTGTTTAAATGCTAAAGCGGTCATCTTCCAGTGTATCCTGAAGCTCTCCAGGTCCAGAGCTGACCACCTCTGATCACAAGTACAGGTAACAATGAATTTAATGACATAAAAATATTCATGAGAGTAATATTTTCCTTGACAAAAGACGAGACAAAAACTTGACAACATGAACTTTAACCAACAGTGAAAAAGTTCAAATGATGTTGTATTTTGCTTAGTAAAACATTGAATGACATTCATTTGGAGATCAATGGGTGTTCACTTTGATGAAGCCTTTCTTACACTTGCTTGTGCTCTTTACTGAGAGAGCATAAATAAACTGTCCCCTTCTGCCCATTCTCTTAACCCCATGAATGAAAACTTTTAGTGGGCCTAATGCACCCAATGTGCACATTCAAGAAGAGAAATAAAACAAATACATTTGACTGAAATCTGACTGTAATGTGGGAAAAAACATGGAAATACCTTGTGATTTTGCTGACTAGAAGGAAACAAATCTAAAAGGTCAAGTTTGTTGATCAAGTTTGACACTGTTTACAGTCTCAAAGGTCTTTACAGACCCAGAGGTTATAGGAAACAAAACGACACCCCTTGAACTGAAACTTGACGAGCAAGAAAAAAATTCTAAAAAGCCCCAACAGCCGAAAGAGTTAAAGACGGAAGAAATCTTGGGAGAGATCACAGAGAGGGGAACCCCTTCCAGGCCGGCCAGGACTGCGGTGGGTGTCAAACGGTCATTGTAAAATGATAAAACTACTAAAAACATTATTATAATACACTGTAGACCTCCTGAGGTGAATAAGAGCACATTTTTGCCCATCATCCATGTGTTGTAATTTTAAGATTTTCTCTTCATATTCCTCTCATTATTTATTGAACATAGTGATATTTATTTCATGTGTATGATAATATCTGTTCTTTATTCATTCAAAAGTTTCATTTATTTCATGCTGCAGCTATTTCTCATTCTTTTGTCCCATTATGTTCTATTGCTAATGTTATTTTACACAGTCTTTATGGTGTGATGTGATGTTATTCATACTTTTTCCACAGTTTAATCCTTTTTTCTATTTAATTTAAGAGCTTAAAATGTTAGTTGTACACATTTAAAAACCACCCATTTTCTTTTTCTTTTTTTCTTTTTTTAAATACTCTCTTTATGCTTGCTGTATCATTTATGCCCTGTTGGAATAGCCTGATTGGCCCTCAGGGATTGTTAAAGATTTATAATTTTCTTAAAACTAGTATACTTTTATCAACAGTTTAACACTAAAAGTAAATGTAGTTTTGCCAACAGCGACACTACCCTGCAGCTGCTCTGTACAGGTTAGAAAAGGAGCTTGGACTGAAACACATACCGTCTTTGTAGGACAGACTGCCCGTGGAGAATTTTTTGCGGTGTGCGCGTGCGTAGTCCTGCAGGTTGGGGGCGCTAGAGGAACCACCTAGGACAGTGGTACTGAAGAGCCCGGCACACTGAGAGCCTGCGAGGGGACGGGGGGCGGTTAGTCACCACTACACAACATGCAGTTATTCAAACAGTGGAAAAGAAGAGAGCAAGAGAGACAGAGAGAGAGAGAGAGGGAGAGACGTGGCTCAGACCAACGTCTCTCTCCATCTCAGGCCCCTTCTGAGAAGTTGGAAAAAGATTTTAGCAGCCACTGAGTCAGTCTGTGTCTCCAAGGAAAAATCGACCCTATGAAACACTGTTATGTATCAGCAATGTGTGATGTTCAGCACATCCAATTATTTTGTTATGAGGTGTTTGTCGCTCAGTTAATGTCTCTCTGCTCCAAACCGCCCCCAGAAAACGGACCTGAACTTGCTGCATTCAGCTGTGGGGTTTTTGTGTGGGTGGAGAGAGTTACAGTGATACCATCGAGAGAGCAAAAATCTGTCTTGTAGATAAGAAGCAAGTTGGCCTGTACTTAATATCCAACACCTTGTGGCTGCACTGCATTCTGGTGTATTCAAGCAACTGTTAGTGGAGCATCTCTGCCTCTTCGCTGATGGATTTCATCCAGTATGACTATGCAAAATGGCTTTTCTAGAAAGAACTCTTTTAATCTGAGATGCCAAAACCTGAGGTTTATCGTTGATGTTTCAGATTACTGAAATATTTTTCAGCCGACAAAGTCCATCATGGCGGCATGAAATATCTCAGCATGGCATCACTTCATCTCTTATCCGGGGGAATGAGACAAATTCAACACCAAACAACAAAATGGACCTCGGGATGCCAAGTGTAGCACCAGCAGCTGTTTGATCACAGTGCTAAACAGTTTTCAGGTGGATTTTTCCCATTAAAAGCCACTAAGTCAGGTTAGGCTTAAGCTGAAAGAGGAAGTTATCAGGTTACTATGATTAAAAAGAGCAGGCGCTGGTATGTTAATCAGTCCAGAGCTGCAGGCAATAGTGGTTTACATACAGAAAAGGAAAACACTGTAACTCAATAGAGAGCTTAAAGCCTCAATCCAGATTCTGAATATGCCACTTGCCCCAATACCCAGAATGACTCACTGCTGTCGTCTATCATGTTTCTTTCAAGAGAATGAAAAAGCAATTTTACAGTGAGTGATTCATTTCTTCATACAGGAACTGACAGTGTATGTCAACACCATTTGAAATCAAATTACGTTTTGAGAGCATTTAAGCTTCCCGAGTTACAGTGGAACTTGTGGAAAGTTGTCTCGATTACTTATTAAAGAGCAACATGTGTAGTATGTGTTTACATAATTGGTATGTGGAATACCAATTACTGAAGTTGTATGCTAAACAAAATGGCTGCTTTGGGAATTCAAGCTTTACGAAATTACAAGCCGCCTGGTTGTTACACATAGGTCATTATTAGTATTGATGTTAATATTAAAGCACCACAATTTGAGAAATTCTGAATCTAAAAACAGCTACTGTATATTTATATGTTGGGGCGGTTAAAATTGTATTAAAATTGTATCCACAATAGATACACAGATAACCAGATAACCAAAGCCATCATTAATTCAGATCTAGGTGAATATTGGATTTCTTTCAATACAAGCAAAAACAAAAAATACACATATTTACAAAATGATGATTTTTAAGTGATTTTAAAATCAGCCGACTGTGTACAACTGTAAGCATAGTGAGAGTCACAGCGCATCTACTATTTCCATTTACAATCACCTCCCTCCAGATCAAAGCACATTAACAAATCAGTGTTTGTTCCTCCCACCCCGAAATCCCCTCATGCTGTCATCTATAAACATAGTTGCTATGGCGACAGAGCAGAAACACCTACCTAGTCCACTTTGTTTCATCTCAGGGGACTGACGTGAGCAGGATGAGAACAGACGATAACTGCCTACTTTGGAGGATGATGTCTCCGACAGAACCTGTGAGAAATATCACACACACACACACACACACACACACATCAGACAGTGGTAACAGGCTTACTGACAGCATCTAAAATCATACACTGATCCCCTTTGCTAGCTGAAAAGTGAAATAGGACCTTGGTCCAGGGGAGAGGACAAAACCATAGCAGTGGAAGGTCCTGGTCTATAAAACACAGTTTAAAGCAGTAATTAATCAATAATTAATGAGGAATTAACCATCTTTACAGAGGTACATGGGTATCAGACTGGTGTTTTTATGTATGACAGCGTTATAATGAGTGATAATGTAACTCTTTAGGTCCACAGTGACAAAGAAACTTTGAAAATCACTTAGTATCAGTTAGAGATTTCCCCGAGTAAATAGTGTATCCGGTGTCCAAAGTAATGTTGCATTTTATAAATGAGCATTATCACAGAATTTCCAATATATTTTAAACAGGGTAAATACTGAAGGACAAGACATTTTGTGAAAAAACGGGAACAATGATAATGATGATACAATTGAATACTTTTAGCGTTCTTAACCTCCTTACAGTTCAGAGCATTTCTAAATGCAAATGTAGGGCCAGAAATGATATCCTGCCTTCAAACAAGATACACTATATTACCAAAAGTATTCGCTCACCTGCCTTTACTCATACTATGAACTGAAGTGCCATCCCATTCCTAACCCATAGAGTTCAATATGATGTCGGTCCACCTTTTGCAGCTATTACAGCTTCAACTCTTCTGGGAAGACTGTCCACAAGGTTGAGGAGAGTGTTTATAGGAATTTTTGACCATTCTTCCAAAAGCGCATTGGTGAGGTCACACACTGATGTTGGTCGAGAAGGCCTGGCTCTCAGTCTCCGCTCTAATTCATCCCAAAGGTGTTCTATCGGGTTCAGGTCAGGACTCTGTGCAGGCCAGTCAAGTTCATCCACACCAGACTCTGTCATCCATGTCTTTATGGACCTTGCTTTGTGCACTGGTGCACAGTCATGTTGGAAGAGGAAGGGGCCCGCTCCAAACTGTTCCCACAAGGTTGGGAGCATGGAATTGTCCAAAATGTTTTGGTATCCTGAAGCATTCAAAGTTCCTTTCACTGGAACTAAGGGGCCAAGCCCAGCTCCTGAAAAACAACCCCACACCATAATTCCTCCTCTACCAAATTTCACAGTCGGCACAATGCAGTCTGAAATGTACCGTTCTCCTGGCAACCTCCAAACCCAGACTCGTCCATCAGATTGCCAGATGGAAAAGCGTGATTCATCACTCCAGAGAACGCGTCTCCACTGCTCTAGAGGCCAGTGGTGTGCTTTACACCATTGCATCCGACGCTTTGCATTGCACTTGGTGATGTGTGGCTTGGCTGCAGCTGCTCGGCCATGGAAACCCATTCCATGAAGCTCTCTGCGTACTGTACTTGGGCTAATCTGAAGGTCACATGAAGTTTGTAGCTCTGTAGCAATTGACTGTGCAGAAAGTCGGCGACCTCTTTGCACTATGCGCTTCAGCATCCGCTGACCCCTCTCCGTCACTTTACGTGGCCTACCACTTCGTGGCTGAGTTGCTGTTGTTCCCAAACGCTTCCATTTTGTTATAATAGAGCTGACAGTTGACTGTGGAATATTTAGGAGCGAGGAAATTTCACGACTGGATTTGTTGCACAGGTGGCATCCTATGACAGTTCCACGCTGGAATTCACTGAGCTCCTGAGAGCGGCCCATTCTTTCACAAATGTCTTGTTTCACAGTCTGCATGCCTGAGTGCTTGATTTTATACACCTGTGGCCAGGCCAAGTGATTAGGACACCTGATTCTGATCATTTGAATGGGTGAGCGAATACTTTTGGTAATATAGTGTATATTCCCTTGAGGGAAGCAAGAGAGAAATAATCATCATTTAAACATTTAAAAAAAAGGAGTTTAAGAGTCCTGTGAAGTGCATGATTATTTTGGACACCAGATACCCTAGATATTCAGAAAGAATATTCAGTTCCAGTTGCTCTGAGGAAGCACACCAGGGCTGAAACATTAGCATGAACAGAGTAACTTGTTAGAAAATTAAATGCTGTGATGCCTAGTGATGAGTGTTCCTACTGATACTGAGTGGAAGATTAACTGCCTTATTTTTTTTTGTCTACATACAAAGTCTTGCATAGTAGAGCATCTCGCCTCTCTCCAGTGTTGCAGCACCCATGGTACACAAACAAAAAAAAGCTCTGAAAATGACTGGGGCAAGAACATTTTGGTGGACTGAATCCATTCCTTTCTGCTGCCTAGTACCATTTGTATGTGTGTCTCACCTCCATGGACCCAGTCTTGCGATTGCGAATGAGTGGGGACCTCCTCTGAATGCTGATTGGCTCAGATAGTGGAACAGCCCGGTCAGTCTCGTCACGCGATAGGTCCTCCAGGCTGCCAGGGTCAGTGTGTTTCTGCCCATTCTGAATTTGGGAGAGTGACACCAAAGGGAAAGAAGACACATGCAGGTATTTACAGGCAGATACACAGTGAGAATGTTTTGCTGCAATTGCGACCGCTACCTCTGCAGAGGCAGGCCTGAAGCCGAAGCCTGTCGGTGCGTTCTCCTCCTCCTCGACACCTTTGACGCCCGGGCTGAAGTGAAGCTCCACGTGGAAGCGCTCCTCTGATGTGAGGTCCTTTAAGGGGACAATGCAGACATTCTCATCAGATATGCACATTAACATTATCAACATGGTGTTATAATTGGCCTTATAGTTCATGTCTCTTGCAGTATTCAATGCATGTTAAAGTTCAATGCTTCTTGTATTATTCAGAACAGCTTGGCTATTAGCAGAAGGTAAACAAAGCTGGAACCAGACATATTTTCTCTATCTTATTTGTTAGGTCTATTGCATTAGATACACGCCCAATCAACATACATACACATAGCATCATACATTCCGAGATCAAGGCATGGACAGTGGTTGGCCTGTCCATGTCCGGTAACTGGCCAATTACTCTCGGTTGCGTTTAAAGTCCAACCTATGTACGGGGCAGGCCCAAGCCCAAGAACATAAATATGTATCATTTCCTGATATCGATACTCATTCTGACTGAGATCCTGCGAGAGCTCTGTCACACTGAGACCAGCGCTGCTTTGCTTTACATGTGACCAAATAAATATTATATCTGAGAAGCTGAAGATTGACTCCGGTCTGTCCTTGGGCATTCAACAAAAGAATCGGGTCCTAACAATGGCAACAAGAGACGCGTACTCTGTCATGTTCCATCATAATCATAGAAAATCACAGTTCATGGTAATCATAGCTTTTCAGGGGCTCCTCTTATACCTAGAAGCTAAAAAACCATTTTGAAAACTTTTATTCATTATTAATGAGCCACTGGCTGATGATTGATTGGTAATACTGGCCGCCTCTCCTTGCACCCTGGTATTAACAATGACAGTCATCTCAAATAATTGGTTTATTTTTCAACACTGGCTTGTTTTTCTGGTGACATAATCTCCCACAGAGAACTTCATGAAATAGCAAGGAGGACTGCGCCTATCTTATATCATCATTTGAATAATATTCCAGACTGCAACATTCATGCCCAAACTAGGAAAAGCCTGTTTTCTGTAAAAGCCCTTTTAAACAGAAGCAGTTATGCTGATGAGGTGGTTAATTAGACATGGGTGTTATTATTCTGAACTTGACACTGTAAAGAACTATAGAGTAGTAGTAGTTTCAGGAAAATCAGTTCTTCACTTTTACTATGTAAATTTATGCAGCACAATGCTTTAAAGTCTAATCTGCTGTATGGGGGATCTGTGGTATGAAGTCTCTGTGTGGTTTTTCAGTTACTGTGTTCATAAAAGTATGTCTACACACTATCTATCCATCCATGGTGACATAATGTCCCGTGAACCATGTACCATGTTGTCTGGACATGATAAGCAAAAACAATACCTTATTGTTGTCCTCATACAGCATGATTACTATCTGGGTCATGTAGTTGAGTTCAGACACAGCGCTGAGGTAATCCATGGCACGCTTCCACTGCTGGTCGTTCTCCTCCTATTATAAACACACAGATAACATCCGCTTCAACTTTTACCCCTGTGTGTGAAAGATTCATGGTGCTATGGGGCTGAGGTTTGAGCACTTACATCTAGCAAGCCTCCATAGCGGAAAATGCTGAGCAGGGAGTGGACGTGACTCTCACTGGTGAAATATAAACGTGTCCGGACATGACGCCCAGGGGACAAGACTCCCCGAGAGTATCTGCAAACAAGACATCACCAAATCAGGTCATGGAAAAACTCAGCATGGTGTGTTTCTCTTAAAAGAGCATCCCATTAAATTCCATTATAATATGATATAAGGTTTGAGGAATGTTTAGGTGAGCCTTGATCACGCTAAAGGCTCTCACACTCACAGAGGATGTAGTTTGTTGACCGACTCATCCTCGTGGGTCCTCTGCAGATCAAGCTGGATCTTTCTGATCAATGGAAGGCAATAGGCATATGCTATGTCCAGCTTCTCTGCTTGATTAATACCATATTCCTGATAAAAACACACAGGAAACACAGACAAAATACACAGTTTGGCTCAGCTGATGACAGACTGCACTTATTTCTCAACGATAATTCCTGTTTTCACCCAATACTGAGTAGACTGTTCTTGGGCATGAGAGGTGAAGCTAAAATGAATGGCTTGGCTTCTGGTAATCACTACAGAAACATTTACTGAATTGGACAATACATATGATATTTCCTAAATATTGACGAATTTATTTAAATACCTGACAACTTTATATTAAGTAAGATGACAATGGTTTTGCCCCAAATTGGAAACACTCCTTAACGTTACAATGAAATGGCACTGTGACAGCCTTTTGCATCCTTAATAGAGTTGGCAAGCAGCGTTCTGGAAGTAAAATTCCCATTCATATTTTCCACAATGAATGTGATAAGTGGCCATGAAAAGACCTGTTCCAGATACACTATGACTCACAATGTTATTATATGATGGTATCTGTTGCTCTAGAGGCCATTATTTACTCTGATGTCAACTTTGTTTTTAAAACATCAACTTTACACCCAATGCTAATGCAGAGGTACTACATTAAGTTGTATCACTCAGAGAGCTGTTACCATGGTGATAAGAATGGCATTGAGTGTGTGTGACAGTTTATATGGAGAAAGTTTTCGTTTCTTGTTGCTTGCATGATTTCGAATCAAATTTTTGTGTTTCTTAGCCATGAGGGAGCGGGCGTCTGCAGGGGTGAGGGTCATGAATAAGTAATTATTTTTTTAAAATACGACACATACACAATCTTATACCTTGCCCTTTTTTTGTGATGGCACCACCACATCACATATTGTGGATTGTCATTATCTTGAGAACAGCTGCAGAAAAAACATCTCTTTGCTACCCTGTCCAGCCCCCCACCCCGCCCTCAATTCCTCCCTCCATGCCTCTAGTCTTCCTTCCCTCTCTTACCTGTGGGATGACGATGTCGGCCAAAGCGCGGGACAGTCTGAACAGCTCCAGCGTGTCCTCCAGGCCCAGGGTGGAGTTGTGGATAACATCATATTTAACACAGTCGTAGATGTCGGGTATCTTACTGATGTCGTAGCGGCCACTCTTCATGCGAAAGTCCCTCTCCAGCTTGGACCAGCGCTGCAGCATCAGCTCCAGGGTTTCACTGTGGTACAGCTGCAGGTCTGAAGGGGAGAGGACGAGAGAGAAGACAGGAAGGATGTAGGAGGACGCTTTCTGTAGGATTTTCACTGTATGCATTGCTGAAATCAAAGCTGTAATTTATTTTTTCGGAAAAATACATCAAGTTCATCATTCTGAATCACAAAGTTGGCCTGCAACAGAGAGGACGACACCGTTTGATTTGAGATAGCAAGAATTTTATATATCCAACTCATTGTATATCCAACTCATTGTCCCATACCCATCACTGTGTACTTTATGATCTGGTTTCCTGGCCTTCATTAAGCCTGAGGAGAAAGCAGCATTGGTATATCTTTATGTACAAAGCCATGCTGGGTAAACTCCCTTCATATTTATGTAATCTATTATCATTCACAAACAGCTGTTATAACTTTCGTTCCACTAGAAGGCTGCTCTACCAGGTACCCAGGATTTGCACGGCACTTGGTACAGCAGCTTTCTCTTATTTTGCGCCATGGTCATGGAATAATCTTCAGAACACATTACAACTTAATGATTTGGTCTCCCTGGGAGAGTTCAAAGCTCTAATAAAAAACTGTGTTACTGAAGAGTGCAATTGCTATTCTTAAGCTGGATTTTGTTGCATGTGTCTGTTGTCCTTTGTCTGTTCTTAACGTGTTTTATTTTAGAACTCTGTAATGGTGTGCTCTTCTTGGCCAGGTCTCCCTTGAAAAAGAGATTTTAATCTCAAGGGATTTCCTGGTTAAATAAAGGTTAAATAAAAAAATAAAAATGTTGAGTTTTTAATCTACACTTGAGCCTAACAGCCCAGAGAAGTCATGTCACCATTTGTCTCCGATTAGCATTTTTAAGACCTCTATTTTCCGATATGGAAGTTAATTTATATTTGAATAGAAAGTTTTTGATACAACTTCTATTGAATTATAAAAGGCAACACTGTCTTCATCACAAAAAAAGATAGATATGCTTCCACATGTGGTACCGCATGTCCTGTATGCATACAGGAAAAAACAGATTTAAGCCATATTCACTTGTATCAAAGTAGAAGAAATGGAAATACCAGCAACATAGTATGTGCTTACAAGAAAAAAAAAGATGTCAGATGGTATCCAAAATACTATTCTGATATTACATGAATCTCAGTGCTTTAAAAATACAATAAAAATGTTTTAAATGAAAATAAAAACACAAACAGCCCTGTCTATCAATCAAGCGTTGAGAGGGAGCTGAGAAGGGCCAAAAACAGCTACAAAAGGAGGCTGGAGAGCAAACTTCAGCTGAATAACGCCAAGGAGGTGTGGAAGGGGATGAAGAAGATCACAGGACTTAATTCATCTGGTCCAGCTGTGGAGGGGAGCCATGATCTTGCCAATGAGCTAAACCAGTATTTTAACAGGTTCGACTCAGCCCACACCACCGGGATATTGGCAGGGCATGTCTCCTCTAACAGCCCAATCCACAACCCCCCTGTCCCCACCCACACTTCGGCTGCTATTCTCCCCTTTCCCCTTCTTCCTCCCCAACCTGCCACAGCTGCTGCAGGGGTCAGTGCAGGAGGCAGCATAGCCCCCTCCCACCCAAACTGCCTGGCGACCCCCTTCCACCCCCCCAGTCCAGCTTTTACATCGAGGCAGGTGAGACTGGATCTATCCAAGCTGCGTGCCAACAAGGCAATGGGCCCAGACCACATCCACCCCAGACTGCTCAAGGCATGTGCAGGACAGCTTGCAGAGGTGTTCCACCACATTTTCAGCCTCTCACTGACACTGAGAAGGGTTCCTCAGTTGTGGAAGACCTCCTGCATCATCCCAGTACCAAAGGTGAAACATCCTAGAACTCTCAGCGACTACAGGCCAGTGGCGCTGACCTCACATGTTATGAAGGTCTTTGAGAGACTGGTACTGCAGCAGCTGAGGCCCCAGGTGAGCAGCTCCATGGACCCCCTGCAGTTTGCGTACCAGGCCAAAGTAGGTGTGGACGATGCCATCATCTACCTCCTGCACAGGGCGGGCTCGCACCTGGAGGGGTCGGGGAGCACAGTGAGAGTGATGTTCTTCGACTTCTCCAGTGCGTTTGACACCATCCAGCCCTTGCTGCTTGCAGAGAAGCTCAACGCCATGCAGGTAGACCACAGTATGGTGGCCTGGATTACAGACTACCTATCCAACAGGCCACGGTACGTCAGACTGCAGTCCGCACGGTCTGATGTGGTGATGGGAAGCACCAGTGCCCCCCAGGGAACAGTACTGTCACCGTTCCTCTTCACAGTCTACACCTCGGACTTCAGTTACAACTCTGGAATGTGCCATCTCCAGAAGTTCTCTGACGACTCCTCCATTGTGGGCTGTATCAGCGAGGACAATGAGGAGGAGTACAGACAGGTGGTGGGGAGCTTCGTCCGCTGGTCGGAGAAGAACCACCTCAAGCTCAACATCACCAAAACCAAAGAGCTGGTGATGGACTTCCGGAGGAGCAGGAAGCCCCCAACCCCTATTACCATCCAGGGGGAGGAGGTGGAGATAGTGGACTCCTACAAGTTCCTGGGGGTTTACATCAACAGCAGGCTGGACTGGAGGGACAACACTGACGCTGTATATAGGAAGGGCCAGAGTCGCATGTACTTCCTGAGGAGGCTCAGGTCCTTTAATATATGCAGCAGGCTGCTGGCCATGTTTTATCAGTCCATGGTGGCCAGCCGGGTGGTTGGACTGCAGCTGGACAGTGTGGAGGTGGTGGCGGAAAGGAGGATAAGGGACAAAATGAACAACATCCTGGAAAACCCCTCCCACCCCCTCTATGAGGAGCTGTGGCTGAGGGGGAGCACCTTCAGCCAGAGGCTCACTCTCCCCAGGTGCAGGACGGAGCGGTTCAGGCACTCCTTTGTACCCACAGCCATCAGACTGTACAACAGTGCCTGAACACCCCCTCGCTTCACACACACGAACACGCACGCACACAAACATACATGTACACACGTAATTACAGGGACAGGCCCCCAGCACCGTAGTGCTTTTACCTATTTATTTATGGTCTGTGACCATACTGTTGTCATTTATTTATTTATCATGCACAGTGCTACTGTGATTGTGTGTCCGGTTTGTATATGGTGTCTTGTATGTATCTGTTACTTTTGCCGCTGTGACAATTTGAATTTCCCCTCCGGGGGATTAATAAAGTCTTATTCTATTCTATTCTATTCTATTCTATTCTATTCTATTCTATTCTATTCTATTCTATTCACTGATGGACTATTCTGGCCAAAGCCTACACAGTAATGCTACTTAAAACTCAGAACTGTACGGAAAAGTCATTGATGGTTTAAAAGTTGTTCATGTGGGGGCGCTCAGGTAGCTCAGCGGGTAAGAGCGCATACCACTTGTTAAGGCTGAGCTTGGATCTGGGTATGAATCCGACCGCAGGCCCTACTGTGAAAAAACACAATCTAAAAAAAAAGTGGTTTATGGACATCAAACAGACTAAAACCTTATCATAATTGCAGTTTACTCTGTCTCTAAGTGTGTGACAGTGGAATTTGCCTCACCAGCAGACTTTGGGTCCTCCATTCTTTTGCGGATCTGAGAAGTGAGGCTCTGAATGAGGGCGTATACCATGTCACATGTGTTCACTGGGTTTTGGACGATCCTCATTGAGTTCACCAGAGAGGCACTACAGGTTGGGGCAAGCTGTAAAAAAACAAAACAAAAGGCTTCAGCAATTTTCACATCGCGATTAAACCCGAAAAAGAAAAAAAAATCCTGTACTAGAATAAGTTACTTTGTCATTTGGTTTCAGTGGAACAAAAAGAACAAAGGATATTATTCCTCAGCAAACAGTAAGCTTAAAAAACAATCCTCTCTGCTTTCATTATGACCAATTATCAACCCACTGCATGATCAAAGGAGATAATATCACATAAGACTGGGGCCCAGCTTATAAGGTAATCACCTGTCTCTACACATTTTACCAGTTACCACACTGTACAAAACTGTTTTAACCCCTGGTGAACCACACAGCTTAAAATGCATGCCTACTACAACTTTCATATGGTGCTACTGACTCTTGCGCAGCTCCTCTGACACAGAGTGAGGTGTGTAGTTTTGGACACAAGATGTGACCTATGGGTCATTTTCTTTCATTGTGGAAATTTTTAAAGTCAGTCTGGGGATTTAAATCAGATTCAAAACTACAGCATTTTGAATTATTAACATACACCAGCCTTTTGTCCTCTGATTCAAAACTAGCTATTTATACTAAGTTTTCAAGTGTGTCTGTTTTTTTTTTTTCTATCACTGGATAATAAATATGATAAGAGACGAAGTTGTATCACATGGAAATATTACTTTAGGCAAATCAAGATTATTGTGCTAAAAGCGGAGGTGGTATCTTTCCACTCATTCCTTAAATAAAGGTTATCAAGGCCACATTTTGAGATCTAATGGCAGCTGTGTGGCATATAATGCAATTCATAATAATGTCTAGGACATTACGCATGCCTCTTGATTCCAAAAACAACCACTGAAGGCTGCACTGGAGCTGCCTGCAAATCTTATTATTATATAAAGTCTCTCAGAGTTATTTTCCTCCTTCGACCAGGCAGCAAGCCATCCCACCACAGACAACCGCTTAGCTGAGAGTCTGAGACTCAGTGGTAAACTGCAGATTGTGGAGGTTAGTCACCCTGTCATAATCCTCCTCTGTGAAATCCTCATCTTTCTGCATAATCTCGTGGAGACGGGCCTTGACGCGGTGCTGACAGCTGCTCAGCGAGTCACTGTCGCTGTCCAGCAGCCCGTTCATGTTGGCACTCTTCACCATCTGCACCAGGATGGGTGTCAGCTCCCCTTCCAGTGCCAGCAAACCCTGGTTCACACAAATACACACACATAAGTTAAGGTGTAAAACCATCTCACTAACATCTTGATAGGCTGTTATTGGTGTGCTGCATTTCTCAGAGAACAATTGCCATCTGTGGCCAGCACTTTGACAATGACTGAGAGCAGCTGCCACACCTTCAAACTAATGAGCCTGACCTGTTCCACAACTTATGACATTATATAACAAATTACTACAGTACTGCACATCTATAACTTTCAGCAGCTGTAAGCAAATGCCTAAGTGATAATAAGCTGTATATGTATTCACTCAGCAGAGGCAGCAACAGTAGTTTGTTTGGAATAAACAGAAGAACTAGGTTGTTACCATGAGCACAGAGACACAATTATTGAACAGACAAAGCAGAGCATTCCACTTCCAGAAACTCACAATGCATTAACAGAGCACTCAAGGAAAAAGAGACAAATTAATCATTCACAAGAAGGCAAGCTGCTGAAAAGGAAAGTGACGGTCTCTGGGCAAAAAGCAGTGTGAACATTGCTGCTGCCTTTCCAGGATGGGAAGCACTCTAAGATAAGAAGAAAATGAGCAGTGATGCAGATGGGGCTCTTTTGTCTTTTCGACTGGTAGAGTCACAGTCTATATTGAGTAACTTAATTAATGTGGTGGGCCATTCCCTACGCTGGTATGCAGCTTCTCAAGTCTACTGCACTAACTGCACTGACTGGTACATACTGAAATGAACTGAAATGCATCATTCCATGTGCAGCAGGAAGAGTTATGTGCTTCTGTGCGATATTATCAATCCCACTCCAACTCTTGGCAAAATATGGCTACATGTTTCAGGTTAGGGTTATGGTCGGTTGAGGATTTTCCTTGCTGTTATATCTCAGTTCTTTTTCTAAATTTTCTGACCAATCAGAATTTTCCAATGGTTTGCCCAGAACTCCGGTGTGATTCATAATCACATATTTAAAACTGCAGACCTTTTTTTCACAGCGGCAACTTTTCCATCAAATAACAGGGTAAACACAGGTGCTACATTAATTGAGGCTCCATTCCATTTAAGTGGACCATAGTCTTTCTGGTGAGCCAGTATGAACAACACCAGTGCCCTGACTCTGTTAGACCTGAACAGAACAGAACCTTAATTAATGTCATTAGTAACATCTGTGTTTACCTGCTATTCACATCAAAATGGCTGCTGTGAAAGGGGTCCATTAAAAGCTTTCACAAACTGGGTATAATTTCAATCATTATGGCGTTGTGTTACTCAGTGGTGGAGAGCCGTAGCAAAACAGAAATTCCATTAGAACATCTGGATTATTCCTTTTTCTCTGCATGGAAGGCTGTTACAATGAAATGGTTATGTGACAATGATGATTAGCAGATGTTCTTCAGCCTCACAGACGGCACCCCCTGTCCGTGACCCCTGGGTACCTTGGCAAAAGCAGCAGCCGTCATCTGCACCCTTCCTTCGTCAGAGGCATAGATCTTGAGGTCGTGTCTGTAGGTGCTGTGTAGCCGCAGCAGCCCACAGCCGGGGAATCCAGCGTAGTCTCCTAGATGGACACCAAAACAAGAACAGCATTAGTCAACAGAGACCTTGCTGCCAAAGGCCACAGTATACTAGCTGGTCGTTCTCCCTTTCCTTTTCTGGTTCATTTAATCTCTGTTTCAACTCAGCTCTTTTCAAATGAATCATCCGGGGGCTCGGCTTCTGAATCCTCATACTCCCTCGGCAACCTTTGTCGCGCTTTCATCACACACTATTGTTCATCTCCAAGTTTGGTCACTGCTGATTCCAGCCTCTATGGGTTTTCTGGTTTCCCCTTAAAAGTTCCCTGTTTAATCTTTATGCACCACACATCTACACACATTTGTATGCGATGGCATGTTCAACTGTGTTTCTATTTTGGGCAACATTGACTTTGCTGTAAAAATACCCCCACATGGACCAAGGTTAACCTGTTTACAGGAGTTTACAACCAGGTGGGGTTGGCTGATGCAAACAAGAGAGTTATTAGAGAAGTGGAAAAGACAAACATACAAACATATAAACATACAGACATACACAGAAATAGCCAGACTGATTACTAGCGCAACAGAATAAAAAAAAAAAAAACAACTAGATGTGGGACAGAACATAGATGAGGCAAAATAAATTCGGGTAATTAAAAGATTAAAAAACACTCTACACATTAGAAGAATGCTGCAGTTTACAGACAAATATATAAGAAGTCATTAAGACAATATTTATTTCTGGAGATATTCTTGTTGCAATAGACAAGTGTAATGGCCTTTCTGGCCCATGTCTCTGTCATCACTTCTCCACTCTCCAGCTCACTCTGTCTGTGTCTCATTTTGACTTTATATGGATCAGTGGCTGCACCCACTCCACAGCATGGCCGGCTGTGTGTGCATGTGTGTTTACGTATGCTTTACATAATAGTGACACTTTTTGTGTGAAAATTACACTCACCACAGATTTCCTCATGAGTAAATTCACCGACTACCAGATGGCTTCTCATTTTGGAATTTTGAATATGAGGGGAAACGTCCCGAGTGGACGGATGGAAGTGAATGGAATGTTCTTCACAAATGGCAACAGGAGGACAACACAAAACCAGATGGTTCACCATTTTTTAAAAGGATGGTAAACTAAATTATGTAATCGTTCATTTAAATGTTTTTATTGTTATCACTGGGTGTAGAAAACATCATGAAACTGTGAGAATCTGAAGTCCTTTCTGATCGTAGAGAGAGGCCTATCAGTTGATTTCTCCTCTTGAGTTAAATGATGACTTTACTGGGGAGGGATTAAACACTTGGGGCCCTATCTTGTGCCACCCGCTATCCGCTGCCACGACCCGCTACCCGCAAACTGCAGATTTAGGAACTTCCGCTATCCCTAAACGGTATCTTGCGCCACCCGCTACCCGCTATCCGTTATGCCGACTGCATCATTTGCGCCTGGAGGTGTGTCTGGGAGTGTTTCATGCGCTATCCCTAAAGTTTCTATCTTGCGCACACACTTTAGGAGAGCGCGTCCAGGCGGCTTCAATGCGCGCCCCGACGGAGCCTCGCCACGCACACGGTCGGACTGATACCGGGACGCCGCCGGAATGGACTGAGTATATTACTCATATAGACTGTTTAGAGGAAAGACTGTTTTAATTGGACACTTACGCCAGCACGTTTTATTGTTTTATCATAAGCCAGCAGCTGTGCTATATTTTTATTTTTAATATTTTATTTGCCCAATCTACCTTGTCAATAAATTAGTTTACACATAGTTCCCCCTCTGCCTCTTGTGTGTGTGTGGTGTGACCCGGGGATTTTACTCAATCAGTACAACCTTGTGACACGTCCACTTGGACACATGTGCCTCCACCTCCCGAATTAACTCGCCTATAATATATAATATGTATATAAAGCCAACTTGCTTTAGCCTCAGTAGAAGCCCTGAGAAAATCTACCTCCTTCTCTCCATCGCGGGTTTAGGATTTAGGATTTAGGATAGCGCAGCCTGCCCTTAAAGGCAATGGCACCTGGCACACTGATTGGTTTAACTGGCGTAACGCCCAAAACACGCCTATGCATAATATAGCGGGTAGCGCAGGTGTTTTGCAAATAGCGGGAGGTGCACAAGATAGCAACTTTTACGGGGGAACGCCTCTTCCTAAATCCTAAATCCGCAAATAGCGGGTTTAGGGAGTCTGGCGCAAGATAGGGCCCTTGGTTTCACACATCAGAGTGCAATCTAATCAGAACATGACCTCGGAACTCTGGAAATGTTGGTGAATGATAAAGAGAGAATTCAAGAATAATACTAGATAAGAAAATATCCATTTTTAACTCGGTTTACCATCCCTTTAATAAATCTGATTAGAATACTGTATAGGTCTATCACAATCTCACTCAGAGCAAATCAAACATCAGACAATGATGAGCTGATAAATACAGGTTTCTGTGTGTGTGTGTGTGTGTGTGTGTGTCTCACCTTGTCCTCCAGGGTACATGCAGCGAAAAGCCCGCCCCAGCTCCTCGGCCTGTACTCTGCCAGCAGGAGTCAGCTCTCCTCCCCACTTCAGCACCAGCAGCAGAGAGGGACCTTCCTTACGTGAGTCTGACCAACCACAATGCAGAGAGACTCAATCAGCAAGCTAATTTCATTTTTTTTTTTTTTAAATCATCAGTATGAGCTTTATGTTAGCTACAAATGAAACGGAGAGTTTGCTTTGACTTCCTCCTACCTTCCTCCTCACTAGAGGTTTTGGGCTGGCCATGGGGCAGATAGGTTAGCTGCACTTTCCTGTTGATCCCAGAGAAGTGGCCATACCTAATTAGGAAATTTGGAATCATTAGTCCAGTCATTAAATGATAAAGCTAGTTTACACATATTTCTAGCAAATTATAGCAAAAGCTATAATTTTGATAGCTGATGAATACTTTCTGTGAATTACCAAGTAAAAACACTGAATATTTGCTGGATATGGCTTAACTAAGATGACTAAGATCCTAAGATTTGATTACCTTTCTCTGTTCATATTATTATAAATGTAATAATTTGGGTTTTGTGACTGCTTGGTTAGACTAAAGAAGCAATGTGAAAACCTTGCTCTAGGCTCAG
Organism: Myripristis murdjan; assembly: GCF_902150065.1. Lineage (NCBI taxonomy): Eukaryota > Metazoa > Chordata > Actinopteri > Holocentriformes > Holocentridae > Myripristis > Myripristis murdjan. The sequence goes on along the minus strand of NC_043982.1, from coordinate 30,827,939 downwards.
CTAGCCTCCCATGGGCATTTGTCATTATTTTTGACAGTTTATAGATTATATGATTAATCAATTAATTGAAAAAAAAAATTAACTGACAATTAAAATAATCAATAGTTGAAACCCTAATGTATTTTCACGGCAGTACTCATTTATTAAAAATTACAATGCTCTATCATGTTCAAGATTCAGTGAAAAAAAAATGTTGCAGTGACTCCTTGTATGGTGTTTTAAATGCCTTTGGTGCAGTTTTAGCAACTGGCTCTGAATGCCTGTGTTCAGCTAAATGGCTTGGAAAGTTTTTTGGGCCAACAGCAGTCAGGTTTTTCACTGAACGCTGCTGACAATATGATGATGCTTTGGCTGTTGTCAATGATGTGGTGGCTGCGATGGTGATGGCAGTGATGTTGATGATGTTATTAACTGATGTTATTTATTTCTTGTGGTGGCATGTGTATATCATTATGTTGCACAGGACTGTGATTGGCCTCTGTTATTCTGGCTGGCTTGATATGGTAGTTTTATTGTGGAAAATGTGTATGATGTCAAACTAATTTCCCCTCTGGGGACGGATAAAGTGTATTGTTTTGCATTGTAAGTTAGCATACCAGTGTATGTGAAAGAGAGAAACTGTGATTAAAGGCTTGTGCAAATTTTCTTTGAGACAGCATGGGATTACAGTTTCTATGCATGCCAAATTGTCATAAAGACAATATCTTTTCTTCTCCACTCACTTAACAAAAAAGAAATGAAAAACAGTATTTTAAGAGTTTAGAAATGTTTTGAAAGTTTTTGAAATTGTACAGTATTAGGCTGTTCAGATAATTTTACTTACTAAAATAGATCCAATGCTTAGTTGTTTTTTTTTTTAAAGTATATTTATCATACATTCATAAGTAAATACATGGCTTGCAAAAGAACTTTGCAGACAAATACAACTTAAAGACACTTATTCCATTATTTTTTCCCCACTGTCTATTACAATTGAACAAAGCGTGCTGAAATGACCCAGAAATTAGTGAGACAGATGTAAGGTTGGGGATATGCGGTTAATAAAGTGACCCAGTTCACTCATCACTCACATCTCTAGAACAGTCTTCAGCTGCTCCAGTTTGGACTTTTTCTCCTCTATCTCACAGTCATTGTGCTGTCCTAGTTCTGCCAACAACTGCCGCGTGATGTCCAGCACCTCCTGTGAGGGTTCAAAGTGACAAGCTGTCAGAGAGGCCACAGAGATTCACACAGATAACCCCGCAAAAGCTGGGATATATGTGAAGTTACACATTAAACCATGCCTTTGTTTGCCTTTTGTTACCTGCAGCTGTTTTGGCTTCTTTAGCTTTAACTTCCCTGTTTTGTAACCTCCATATTTTTCAAATAGATCAAAGAACCTGGATAAAAACAAGCACATGGATCAAATCAATCAAAAGGTCGTCACCATTCAAAGCACTCAGCAGAAGAGTTATGACCACGAGAAAACCTACATGGGGTTTCGAACTTCCATCTTCATCTTCTGTTTGGGCGTTCGGTCTCCATGGCGGATGACTGCGATGACACATCGCAACTCCATCCTAAAGAGTGCAAGTGTAAGTTCATGGTGAGGCACTTTCCTTGTTAGATACACTAAATTTAGAAACATCCATCTAATGAATGCATTCCATTATCCATTATCCAGCTGAATTTTGATAGCCAAGGCATTTCCTATCCTGCTGTTTTACTGCATACCAGTGACTACAATTTTGCGACTTAAGAGAATTTGGAAATGCTATAATTCCTTTCAAAACAGAGTTGCACAGTCCAGCTTAACAAGGACAAACAAGAAACTTTTAAACAATTTGAACACATTAGATAAAGATAATTTCAACTGCAACAAACAGCAAATTGCAGAGATAAAGAGCAGACATTCTGCCAGCATACATTATGAGTGTCCTCCCAACTAGTATCTGTGACTCTTTGACCCCAAAAAAAGAAAGAAGTGGGTAGGTGTTGTGACTGTGTTATTTCTTGTGAGTCATCTTAACACTGAATCAAGGCCCTGGTGTCTGCCTTGCACACAGTGGTTGGCCGGCAACCGCTCAGCTGAAAAAACGTCAGCTGATTCAATTTTTAAATGTTTATGTAGACAGGCAGGAAGGACACAGCTTAATATTTACATTTCTGATGTTGTTGTACACCAGGTTACCCATTAGACTGATGCTATATCCTAGAACTATTTTGTTCACTGAATAACCTCAGTGTATTTCTATACAGGTTTTCTCTCTTAGACCACCCTCTGCCTGCATGACTGATAGGTGTAAAGATATATAAGCAGGCTCCCCTGTGTAGAATATACATTCTTCAACTAGCAAAATAGTTCCAAGATATAGTATTTGTCCAGTGGAGCAATAAGCATTGGAATACATTTTTTGTTGCATTTTGTTATGGATAGTTTCAACATTTTTTGGTAGCTAAGGTTTTTTGTGGCTTCAAATGTTAACCATACCCTATTGGCTGCTATTCATTTAGCTACATGCTTGCATGGACAGTTAACCCCCACTCCAACCACGGGGTTCACCTCTGGAGCTAATGTCCATGCATCAATTTTCTAGTAGCAAATGAGTAATACTGCTTTATATGCCTTATAAATCCAATTTATCCCCTTAAAAATGCTGCAAACTCCCATTTGAATGACATATCTGGCAACCTCAGAGGTAAGTGTGTTGTTCAGCTCCATGCCAGATTTCTAGACCATCAGTCATGATTCTGGTTTAGGAACAAGCCAAACTGATATGAAGTACCGTGAACACATCGCTACAGTGAGAATCTCGTATGTTATTGGGCATGGCTTTCATTTTCTACTGTTATGACTCACATTGTCCCAGATGTGGTGGGGACGATCGGGATATCCTCGGCCTCAGTAGGGATTGACCAGGGAATCTGAAACTGAGGCGCCAGCTCACGCATCACGATGTTTCTGAAGAACCAAAAAGAAGAAACACAAGGTCAATGCATTTTTTCTCGACACTAGATGAAAGTCAACCAAGCACAGTGTTAAATACTCTTGTGAATTGGTGATGAAAAAAGTAAAAAAAAAAGTTGCTACCCAAGGATCTTTGCACAGTCGTCATAGTACTTCATGGAGTTCTTCACAAAGCTGAAACCGTTGACATCACACACATAGGAGTGTCCATTGGCTCGAAGAAGGTCAAAGCCACACACGGTTTGCTGAAGAGGAAGGTTAGAGGGGGACTAATCATTATTTTCACTGAGACGCAACAGGGCCATCATCAATAATCAATACTGTACTCCACAACTCTACTCTACAGAGCCACTGCTTACCTTGAATGCAAGGCAGACCTTACGGGCAACAAGTTTCTCCATGGCAGAGAGCATGACAGGGTAGCGGATCTCCTTCCCCTCACTGTCCCTCTCCACTTTCCCGTCCAAGGCAGGGGACTTCCGGGCCTCAGCATGAGCGTAATCCGGTCCAACAGTGTACACCTGAGGACACATGTATATCATCCACAGTCACCAGCCATCCTGACCATCCTTCTCCTTTTAATACTAATGTAAGTAAGATTTGTAATGTCCAATAGCAGAAAAACACCAGAATACATCTGCAATCAGTTCCAATGACTCAATGATCGCTTTCTAGCAGGTACTTTGTTTTGGAAAAAATGCTGACACCTTTATATATTTATTTATTTATTTATTTTAACAGGCAAATATACAACTGAAAGAGCAGTGTTATTTTGCATTACAACACATAAAATCTTCACTCAAGGTTTTTGGTGGACCTTTCCTCTGACTGGCTAGCTTATTCATCTCCATTGTGAAAATGTCACTTTTTCACAGCAACCATTTTGACATGAAATAGCAGGGTAAACACAGGTGTCACGAATGACATTAATTAAGGTTCAGTTCCATTTAGCTCCAGCTGAGCCAGGGCCCTGGTGATGTGCATGCTGGCTCACTGGAAAGGCTTCGGTACACTTAATTGGAACAGAACCTTAATTAATGTCATGGGTAACACCGTAACACCTGTGTTTACCCTGCTATTTCATGTGAAAAATGGCTGCTGTGAAAAAGGTCTCTTACAGGGTACTGCAAGGTGTGTCACAGACAGATCAATAGTGTTGCAATTCTTTGGTCACCACAGAAGTTGATAAAAGTCACAGACTGTTAAATGCGTTTCAGACCTGAGTCACCGCTGCACATTGCACTTTACCTTAACATCAGTACCGTCGGTTGGCATGAACTCTTCATAGATGTAAGAGCCAGTCTTTCTCACACTGCTCTCTGGTGAATACACACTGCTCCGGCTCCCGATCTGAAATATGGACAGCGTTACACTGAACATGTAGGTTGGTTAATTGCACTGGGAAGAATGCATCAGTAGATTTAGAGAAGCACATATTAGGGCTGCAGTGGAGGCAATAGAAATATAAAAAATGTGCATTACCATGTTGAAAAATTTCAAGATAATTATATTCCATGATTGATCCAGAAATAGCAAAACATGTAATAAGAAAGGACAGCAGGCATACAAATGACACACACAGCAACTATCCACCGCAGTAAGAATTAAAGGCTGCATCTCCATTGCTGACAAGAGTGTAGCTCATGTATGATGCATGCTCCTGCTCTTAGGCAACAGAGTAATATAATAACAGTGTTTCATCAGAGGCTAGTGAGTGGTGCAGCTTAGTGCTCAGTCTGCTGTGTTCTATTTCCGTTCAGATGATGTACTTTATAATAGCTGCCATTATTACTTGACAGATAAGGGGAAAGGGAAAATAGAAAACCTCCGGCACAGCCATGGGCCTGCAACACATTCCAAATATAACATGGCTGCTGTTACTTTAGGTACAGACACATAGGCGCACATACATAAGGAGAGGGGGCCTTTAGTTCAAGGTTAGGAGTGTGAGACTACAGCACTAAGTTTTAAGGACAGGCGTGAAGAAATGAGCCACGGTAGCCAAAGACCTTTCTGAAGAGGCGCTGACTGCCGCCACCAGCCGAGGTGGGGTAGTAGATGTACACATTGTGGTCCTCAGCACAGACGGGCTTCTCAACAAAAGGCTTGGGAAACACCTCTCCGTTCACCTCCACATGGTCCTCTCCTTCCACCAGGTTACACTCTGACACACACACACACACAAACACACAGAGCAAATGTTTGCCAGGACCCCCGTTTCATTACTCTTGATATCATACACATTTGATGCATGATGCAACTGTGCAGGCACTGTAAAACAATCCTACACTCTAAACTATGTTTTTAACTGTTAAAAAAAAAAAAAAAAAAAAATCATTACGGTCAACAATGGGGAGACATAAAACACATGATCAGCCGTCTCTCTGGAGAGTGTCTACATGTTGCTGTGTAAAAAGAGGATTTGAATGCCAGACCCACCGTGTCACAGTACTTTCGCAAGTGCTTCACATTTTGATACTATATTTATCGACACACTGAAATAAAACCTATGCCATATTGAATTAATAGCCTTGGATGCTGCATGGACATGGGCTTAAGACTGTAACCAGATCTGGTCAACATCTTAAGATATAAAAATATATAGATAAATATAAGTTCTAGGTAATTAGAGATGGAGTGAAGGAACTCAACTACAGATTGTATTTTTCATCCAGCCAGTCTACTGAAAGGGACAAATCTATACTGTAAAAAAAAGCCGGACATCTTGGCTGTCTCGAGTTTAGTTTCAACTTTTATAGAGCAAGTCATAACTGTCCCAGCCATGCCTGCCAGGGCTGCTTCAATGTTTTACGGTTTGAAGGCCTGGAATGTCTGTCTCCTCCGATGCAGGCAGTAAAGCCAGAACAGAAAGTGGCACTAACAAGCTGACACTGATGCAACTTGTGTATTAATCGGCGAGTGCACCAATCAATACTCTAGGTCTTTGGACTATGTTATGGTGTACCTCAAAACCTCAAGAACTGCTTAAAATAGACTGTATGCCTAAACCTTCTCCTATAAAACCAATAACCCCGATGCAACTGGTTACCCCCTCTTTGGCAGGGTCTGAGGGTCTGACATCAAAACTTGATGTTTACTATTGTTTTAGATTCCTATAATATACATTTAACAATAAGTTTAATGCACCATCAAACAGAATAAGGCTCTCACAATGCAAAGTACATCAACAATTGCTGATTTTTTTTAAAACAGTGGCAAGGTGGATTTGTCCTTTAAAAGACTAAAAGGAGTACTTTGTTGTTTGATAGTGTGTACAAGCAGCCCAAACCATAGTTGACATAACAAATAAAGAACATATTGATTATCACTAATTAGCTTGTGGACTGACCATCAGGTTTATCTGGGTCGCGGTTCAGCACAGCATAGCGTGGTAGATCAATCCCTTCTTCCTGCAGGATACGATACACCTCTCTCCTATTAAAACAAAACACAGCACAATGTTTTGTATTTTAACTTTACAGGCATCATTTCAACCAACACTGGAAATATAGGGTCCTAGGTATTTGTTGTACCTGTCCTGTATGAAGTACTGCATGTTCAGGTCATTGATGAGTAGAGGATTTCTGAGCTTGGCGTAGCTCACTGCCTTATCCAGCGGGAATCCTGTTTAAAATGCACAAAGTATAAAGCCATCTGATAAAACCGCAAACTGAAATGTAGTCATAAAACAGTCTAGACAGGCTGCTCAGGAAGACACGATGACTCATTTAGATTTAACATGATAATGACATTGTGTTTTCAGAGAGGCAGTGTTCACCATGTGAATGGTCAGGCAGCTGTTGATGAGCTAAAGTCCATGTGATCACACTGTGTGCAGTTTGTGTAGCGCAGGCATCATGTGTTCATGGCACCAAGTGCTTCTCCGTGTGCTAAGTGCAGGTGCTCTGTGTGTGTGTGTGTGTGTGTGTGAGAGAGAGAGGGAGGGAGAGAGAGAGAATATTCCACCTTTTGAGTGGAAGGAGATGAGGCAGTCACACAGAGGCCATTTGTCCACAGGCTCGTTGAGGATGACATCCTCTGGGAAGATGACCACAGTGATGTACTCAAACCTGCACAGCCTCTCCAAGATCTGGGTCATTGGCTTGGACTTGGACTTCTTCATCATGCAGCAGATCCCCACCACGATCTGTCGCTCCGGGGGCTGAGAGAGGGCCAGGAGGAGGGAGGAAACATGTCAGCAGCCCGTCTACGGGTGATTGAAATACCTGGTAAGACTGTCAAACAATAGAGGCTTTGTCACTGTGTCACAAATCTCCCAGCAACCACCTAGTGGAGAAGTGGCTGGGCACAAATAATGATTAAAAAAATGAGCTAGGGAGACAAAGAGCTAGCTGAAAAAGATTGTTGTTGTGTGACTGGAGATCCATTTAGTAATGTCCTAAGTCAAAGCGAGTCATGATGAGGTAGATTTGTTTTTGTCAAATTGAGGTTACCATGACAAGGTAAATTGTCTCTAGTCTCATGTCTATTTATCTTGAGATGGGCAAGCTGTACATTTAGGAGGAAAGGAAGGAGCAACAATCCACTGACGTTAAAAACCAATTTGTATTCTGAAAATCGACAAGACTCCATCATCAATGTATAATAATCTGTGAGTGTTTCAAAACAATACACTCAACAACATATATGTTTTCTGTTGCATGTATGGTTGTTGTTGTGTATTGTTCATCAGGCTGATTGACACCAGCAGGGCTTTACTGCATATTGCTTATTCTGCAGTCCATAGATCAGTCCACTGACATATTATGATGGAGTTTTATAGATTTTAACAATAAAAGTATTTGCAATTCCTTCTCGTACTGATGTCTTTTGTATTTTTGCAACACTCTAGAACTGTTGCTGGAGCACCCATTTCTTCCTCCATACTGCACATTTCGAGGATGATCTGCTGTTCATAGCCACTGCTGACCTCAATTATGGCTGTCAGAGGTACACCACCTGAAAGCCCTCTGTCTGATCTGCCAGTTATAAATGGTAATAATAAATGTGAATTGCTCAAGAGGGGCCTCTTACCGAGTCTGCTTCTTCATCGTCCTCATACAGCTCCATGTCTGTCCTCATGCTGCCCTCCTGGCCTTCGCTCTCATCGTCCTCGCAGCCCACGAAGAATCTGGGAGCGCCACGCTGGCTCTCGCCCGGGCTGTTGGGCTCTGACATCACAGTCCCCCGCGGCAGCCCTCAGCGTCCCACCGCGCCATCGTACACCAACACACCGCCGGAGCGGCCCGCCGATGGAAGGGCACGAGGCCTAGGGAGAGGGGCAGATCCACTCAGCCTGAGCTGGGCAGGGCAGCTGGGGCAGCGGCACAGTAGCAGGAGAAGATGTGTCCAGGAGGGGAGGAGAGTGAGACTGAACAAGGGGGTCAAAGTGCAGGCATAAAGGGTTATGGGAGAAATGATAGTGCTAAGCAGGTCTCTGGGGTAGCGCTGCTGCTCAAGTTTCTCATTCTTCATTCAGCAGTTTCACATCTCAAATGAGCATAATGGGTTTCTCAACAGTCTTCAGACACTTAGAGGCTGTGGCTTCAATTATTTTATGATAGTCCATTACTCCATTTGTGTTCAGGAATGACAGTCCTAAAAGAGAAACAAAAACATAAGATATTGTCTTGGCAGGTGTTTCATGGTCTCTCTGTTTTATCTGTATACCCCTTAATCGCAGCTTAAGTCTCAAATGGCTTCACAATGACCACATTATGAAACAATGAATGAAAATTAACTGACCAACCTTAGATGCTCAATAAGATAAAACTCTAGAGGAATCCCCCTTCAAGGATGGTCAACAGTACAATGGACGCCAAGAAAGAGCAAAGCTTTTTTTATCTGGCTAATTATTTTATAAAACTGGTCCCCATGTCTGGCAGCTCTGCAGAAATGATGATAATAGTCGTGATAATTACCTCCAGCACTTACTCTAATGTTTGCCATGAAAGTGCAATGTGGCGCACTGCAAAACATCAAGTTTCATCTGCATTCACATCACCAATACTTTACAGTAGCTGTTGGTATAAACAGGCACTGACCCACCTTTCACACTGCAGGCACACCATAAATACTCATTACCCTTATACGCAACATTGTAAGTCATCGAGTTGAACAACAAACAGTTGACCATTAGGCACAGTCACTGAGGGGTCAAGACAGAACATCTGCACAGTTACACGCTGTTATTAGATGAACTAGCCTAGATACAAGACCAGCTGAACATTAAATAAATAAGTGAGTGTTCCAAGCCTGGAGAATGTCAAATGGAGGGAGCACAGCTCTCCTGTTGCTGACAGAGTGTAGGATTCTTCAAACATTACTGAGCCCTTGAAAGGTTCTCAGACTTGTGAGATGGGAAGACGATACAGGGAACGAAAACTGAAGTGTAGTGTACAGCAAAAACGCTTATTTAACAAAACACTCTATCTGGAGAACAGAGCAGCGATGGCAGAATGACAACACATGTAACATAAGAGTTAAAAACAAATAAACAAATATAAGTACCAAGTAGGCCTGAATGATGTGGTTGTTATGTTAGCTCGAAAGTCCTGTGTGAACGCCTTATCACACTGCTGCAACAACTACACATGCTCAAGCAATGGTCATTCCAGGGTTCAAGGTTCTCAGCAGGTCAATCTTCTGCAAGATGACGACTAACCAAGCACAGATGAGAACACAGCTGAAAAAAGGCCACAAGTTTAAAGGACTAAGAAAGTCAATGACAAAACCAAGTCAAGCTCTGTGTGTGTTTTTTTTTTTCTAGCCTACATACTCCATGCTGCATTGCTCATGTGTACACAATCACATGTGGTGATGACTCCTCCTTGCAACTCACTCAGACAAAGACGTCTACTTGAGACAAGCCAGTGCAGCTTTTCAGTATTAGCTGCTTAATAAATGTTCAACTGATGCCTGGTAAACAAGCAGGAAAATCCCTCCTCACGCTGTATGTTGGCACAGAGTTTATTTAAAGAAAACTCTTGCCATGCTGAAGTGGATTACTTGGTGCACTGGATCTGGGACATAATCTCCTCTGTTACACCTGTTCACTTACAGTCATACAGCAGGGCTACTGGGGCTGCATGGACTGAACGATAGTGCATGACCTTCTGTTTAAAGCCCCTACACCGACAATTACCATTAAGTCAGATAATGCAATACTGCAATATGCAATAGATAGATAGACAGATAGATACTTTATTCATCCCGAAGGAAATTCACAGTTTTCAGCAGTATCCACAGAGTACAAGATTAAATAAATAAAAAATAAAGAATAAAAGATGACACTAGAGATCTAAAGATCTAAGTACCCAATGTGCAAAAAATAATGTGCAAAAAAACAAAAAAAAAAAACCAAAACAAAACAAAACAAAAAACAGTGTGCATAGACGTATACAATGTGCATAGATGTGGGCAATGTGCAAATTTACAATATAAACAGATGATAAATAGCAGCAAGCAATATATACACTATAAACAAGGAATATATACATATATATAAAAAATAGAAATATGAACAGTTTAAACAACAGCAGAGAAAAAATAACCTAATATTAGATGGTCTGACAACAACACATACCACCTACGCATCCATATACATATATACGTGTGTGTGTGTGTGTGTGTGTGTGTGTGTGTGTGTGTGTGTGTGTGTGTGTGTGTGTGTGTGTTGCATAGAGAGGCCAGCATGCAAAATAGCTGCACCTGCTGCTTCCAATGGGAAATGGGCCTGGTAGGTTGAGGAGGTGTATCAATCCAAGACACCAGGCAGGAACTAAAACAAACTAATACATTTCTAAAATTCATTTTTAAAAATGAAGGTTAACTAGCTTGCTTAACGTTAGCTATCTCGTCACTCGCAGCACAGTGTTCAATCACAGCAAAGGGATGTTCTGGCAATGGGAAGATCGCTGTTATTTTCACTGACGGTAACAGTTATCATTGAATAACAACCATGCAGTGCCAATGGAGGCATGTGTAAAACAATTAATCTCGTCTGTCATATCAAATTTGATAAATAAAATAAAATAAAATAAATACGCTGAGACCGTAAAGAGCACATTTAGCTAACATTAGCTAACGTTAGCATTAAGCCCAGCTAGTACGGCTATGTAAACAAGCCTTCCAGTGCCATTTTTTGCCGTCACTTGTGGCAAATACCCATTGCCCGTGTTTCAGTTAATATTAAAGCTTCAGCAACAGAAGCGTGTTGGGTGTAGCTCCCTTAGTAAAGCGCGACACGCAATAATCAACAAATATGAGTACTTACAGTGAAGGCAGGAAAATATGTTCTGTTGCTATCGGATCGTTTCCCTTCCTCTTGACAGCTTTCGGGTTCAACCAATCTTAGTTTTCTCTGCTCGAAACGAGGAGAGCAACGTCCAGAACAGCCAATGAAACACGGGATAGGCGCGAGTGGGCGTGACCCAAAAAACATTTAAGCCAATAAGAAACGGGAAATGTCTGACTTGGTGATTTACAAAACCTCCATAGAGACAAGAGCGATAGCGTCCTCTGGCGTTTAGTACCAGATGTGCGAGGTGTTAATCGGGAAAAATCACTTGCCTCTCCGTGGTAATTCAGTTGTGATGATCATCGTTACATTGAAAACGAAATTTGCGTTTACATTTGCATTATGTTATGATCAGTAATGCTTGTTATTTGTAGCCTTCCGCTGTCATTAACCATCCATTACTACTACAGCTGCTGTGATTATTTCTGCTGCTCCTACTAATACGACGATTACTACTATGACTACGCCGGTAGGTTAAAATAATATAGGTTTTATTATGACACATGCAGTATCTGCTGCTGAAAATACAAATTAGACAGTGCATACAAACTGTACATACACATATTGTCAACCATACACATGCTCTCTCTCTCTCTCTCTCTCTCTCTCTCTCTCTCTCTCTCTCTCTCTCTCTCACACACACACACACACACACACACACACACACACACACACACACACACACACACACACAGTAACTACAATATATGCACAAGCTGCCAACACACCTGTAGTGATCATAATGGTGTACATATTTGCAGTAAGAGTAAAGCAGCCCCATCAACAGAGTCACCAGGCATTAAGTGTACATGTGTAGAGTTCAAATTAAAAGCAGTGTTGCAGGGGTATGCCTCTGTCTAGCTTGTCATTTGGGGTTTTGATAGACAGGGGGAGTCTGCACTGGGGGGACGCAGGCTGGTACTCAGGGTGGAGGACATTGTTTCATCAAAGACAGCCTGGACAGTGGAATGCTGCCTGACTGCCATTATTTTCATGGCTGCCTGCGTTGGGCTTTCACCAACAGATACTCTGAAGTTGCCAAACCAGGCTGCCATACCACAGGATGCTCTCAACTGAGGCAGGGCAGAGGAGGAGCAACACCTTGACTGACACCAGAAGGTTGCTGCAGCTATTACAACCACTAACATGCTACTGCATCTGCCATTACCAATTAAATGACTATTACTACTATAACTAGTACTACAGCTCCTACAAATACTAGGCCTACTATTTCTAAGACTACTACTAAGACGCTACAATTACCACTAATACTGCTATTGCTGCTGCTTCTGCCAGCAGTTCTGTCATTACACTATTATTATTGCTGCCTCTGGTACACTCTGATGCTCCGGTGTACTTTGATGATTGCATTGAATCATGCGAATCCTACAAGAGGACGTCGTGTGACTTACTCCCCAACTTCAAGGTCAGCGTTTTTTAAATGTGGCCGCGCCCTCTTTCAGCAGAGTCAGGAGACTACCAGCCTGCTTTGCTCCTGATGTAAGAGCCAAGATTGACGTCAGAGTCAGAGTGACTCTCTGAGCTTCCCTGTGCAGACCAGACCCTGTCTGACCACACCAGTCCACTAGATATGTGCCTGTCTGCTGGCCAGGTGGGGTGTTGCAACCGTGAACTGCACGGGGTCATAGTGGGCCTCTATGCTGCTTATGAAAAGAGCATTTTATAAACAGCATGGTCAACAACGTGCAAACAAGGCTGTTCTATGATCAAACTGAGTATGGAGAAGAGACAGAAAGAGAGAGGGCGCACCCTCTTGCACAAATATTGGTGGGACAAAATAAAAATACCTCTGCCCACTCTGAAAGTGCTACTCTCTAGGTTTCTTTTAATCACAGTTTTCACCTTAATTTAACTATGGAACATAATATAATGTAATGTAATGTAGTTTTTGCATAGGGTTACAAAGGCTCATATGGGCTTGGACAAGAATGACATTGTGTAGTTTTGATCTTGTATGGAGAGAAGAGGCAGCCATTTTCAGTGTTTCAGTCAGCTTTATCTCACTGATCCTTATCGACTCCCTCTCACTACCTCCAGCTCCTGTCACAAAGACCCTCTGTAACCAGACTCGCTGCTGCCCACTGCTCTCATATGGCTTTGATTTGCCAGGGGTGTTACATTCTCTGTGACATACAGCAATGGGTCAGGCTAGGACAAGGAGCCTCATTATGAATGCAGCTCCAGTCTGTATTTCTGGCCCCTGGTGGCTGGTGGTTGATGCAGTCTCCTGGTCCATACAGGCTCTGGTGGGTTCTCCAGTGTTTTCTTATTATCAGCGAGTTATCCTATCTTTGGCTTTCGAAGAAGGTCATTTGCTGCGTACTCATAGCACACAGTGAGGGCAGCATGGTAAGGAGAGTTTGTTCACACTAGATGCTAAATTGCCCAATTGACACAGGTGGACCGCAGCCATCTGAATGCCCCTCCTCTCCTCCCTTAAGGTGTAGTTTATGGAATTTTCCACACAATGCATATGAATAGAGAGTTACTATGAATATGTGTTTCAGATCATTCTTCGTAATCACAGAATGATGATTATTACATGTACAAGCATAATTGGCTAGATTGGGTGTAGCCTCACAATCAGGCAAAGCTTGGTAACTGCCTCAGGCCTTGGCAGAGTGCCCCAAAAATAACTGTAGGCTCTGTGTTCTCAGTTTGCGTGTTTGTTGGTTCACTCATTTGTTCTCTTGTGTAACTCTTTTCGCCATGCGCACTGCTCAAGGGAATTACAGTATACCCTGTTAAAGCAGAGCACAGCCACAAAGCCCTGCACAGAGTTATGCACTGCAGTGTGCAGTACACAAGGTAGTAAGGCAGAAGTCACACAAGCACCAAACAACTGGAGGCAACCTCACTGTGCATACAGTGACGAAGAGGCTGATTGTCACTGTAGTGGCTAAATCAATGCTTTCATTACACATGTTCAGCAGTTTTCGTATTTCCAAAAACACTGTGCTGCTGCAGCACTTTGGTCTGATATGACAATTTTAAAAGTCATGTAATTTGATCTTACTTTTCATTTTTCAGTGAAAAAGAAAGTCAGTGGTTAATACCCATTCATTAAACATCACACCTGCTTTGCACTTAACTACAGGAGATATAAATGTTGAACAAGAAATATTTATTAGGACTCACTGTTGATAGTAAAATATCTTGATCAAATGGTGGTAAAAACGGGCAGAGGTATGGCTGTCATAATACACTGCAGAAAATGTGTGCCTAGCTATCTAACCAAACAATTAGTGCAACCATTAGTGTTATCACAGTTAGATTATTGTTCAGTGATTTGGCCCAACACAACAGCAGGTAATCTGAGCAGGTTACAGGTAGCTCAGAATAAAGCAGCTTGAATCGCGTCACTACCCATATTGAACAAGGGTAAGTACAAGGAATAATCATTTGGCTTAACTGTAAAAAGCAGGTTGCATTATTGTATAGTGTGCTTTATTAGAAAAATCATCAAAACTAAAACCCCAGAAATACCTTGTAATAACCTAACTTTTTTTCAGGCCGACGTCATCACTCTTTGAATTATCGAGTAATGATGGAATGGAAGTTTTTAATATCATACGTTTTTATCATAAGTTAAGATTGTATTTGTTTACACAAGGGATAATGTAGAACACTATATGACTTTTGTTATTGTTTTTATTTCTGCATCCCACTTTTATTTGTTATTTGTGGATTAAGTGTGATTCCATTTTTCTCAATCACTGTATCAAAGAGATGGAATTATTCCATAGAGCTATCTTATGAATTATATAGGTTTTGAGTTGGTACTGCTTGTGTGTATTTTTGTGATTGTGTTGTATGTGTCCTTAGGCTTAATGTGTAGAATGAATGTTATGGTGTATGTGTATGTATCTTTTGTTGTTAAAATTCAAAAATTCAAAATTCAAAATACTTAATGGGGACCCCAAGAAGAGTAGCTACAGTTATAATACAGTAGCTAATGGGGATCGAAATAAACAAACAACAAAACAAAACAACTTTTCCTCATATTTCAATAATTTTTTTTTTATCTTAAGTCATGGCCAGCCAGGATGACATGGCTCAGGAGGTAGAACGGTCATCCGGTAATCGGACGGTTCCTGGTTTGAACCCTGACTCCTCCAGAGAGCGTGTCAAATTGTCCTTGAGCAAGACACTGAACCCCTAACTGCTCCTGATGGGCAGCTTGGCACATGGTAGCCTCTGCCAAAAAATTCGCTTTGACTGCTTGGGTAATTTTTTGTTGTTGTAACAGATGTAAAAGAAATAAAGCAAAGCTCTTCATATGGTGCATACAAACAAAAAAAGAGAGGAAAATGAAAGCTTTGTTGACAACTTTTTTCATCAAAGAATCAACAGCTGCTAGTGTTTGCTGCTAGTAATTTAACTGCTGTTTCCATATGCATTGAGCTTTAGTGAAGCAAATGGTGGCTCCACATCTGGGACAAATAATGATGATGGGGCTGTGACAACCGTTTGCAGACAATGATGATGCATGGCGAGTCAGCTGCAGCTTGAAGATAATATATAGATAGGACGGTCTGAAAAGAATGAAGATTTGGATTTTTTGGGGTGCTTGTGTAGGGCCTCAAATGCTTCAGCCTGCCCCTGGACCTAACAGAGCCATTTCTCTTTTTTTTTTTTTTTTTTTTGACTTTTCCACGAAGAAATGACAGAGCAGCTTGTGTTATAATCTTGTGTTACAGCCCCAGAGCTCAGAGGAAGCGGGGTCCTGTGTCATGGAGAGCACCGTGCTTCCTGTCCGGGAATAGTCTGTGTTTTTTACACTCTGCCAACATTCATGCACAGCATAACATTTCTGGATAGTTTAGACTTAAGAGGATTCCAACCGTCACTGGCAATCCGTTCCATTCACAGAGGCAGAGCCAGAGAGAATAAGAAATACCCCCTGAAAGTTATGATTGTGGAAAGTTATGAGTTGAAGGGTTTGTAATAGACTAACTTATTGTAATTCTGCAGTTTCTTTATAATATTCATGGAATTATGCGCCAGAGCTATGCATCCTGGTGCTAAGACATCTTACCCTCTCCATCCCATAATAATATTGCATGAAACTCAGAACAATGAAACAGACTTCTATTGCAAAACATGGAAATAGATTTGAATGGATTATACTTTATTGTCAGAAGAATCGACTGTCTCTGAATCAAACAATTTAATCCTTGCCTTTGGAAGAGCAGAAAAAAAACTGTTCAGAGAGGCTGCACATTTAGGCCATTACAATAATTATTCAATATGTTTAGTTTATTATGAATTTAAGGAGGCTCTAAGTTATTTTAACACCACAAGTGAGCCTGACCCACCTTAATGTGTATGTGTTGTTGGAAAACCATATAAAACATGCTTACAAGAGCTCTTTCAGATGATGAATGCACGTGTGCCATGCCACACCACCCATGCAGTTATGCGAGTAATGCAGTGGTTAATGACTTTGGGTGTCTAGTAGATGTAGGCTGGCAGTAGTCTGGTTGGTGGTGGACGCAGCCCTTTATCAGCTGTATTTTCCAGCTCTGCTCAGTGAGAAGAAAGTCTGTTCTGTGCTCGGCCATAAGGAAACAGTGTTCTGTCAGCAACACCCTGAACAAGTTCACATAGATAAGTATTCATTCAATTCAGTTTCACATACAAAAGTGGACATGCACAAACACACAGAGACATGCATTCATTCAGTTGAAAACCTTGTAACTCCAGTTTTAATGTTTTTACTTGAAATGAAAGATCACATGACCCTCTCAAGAGCTGAGAGGCATGTGACCATTGGGATTTTGAAAACTTCTCAAAACCCACTGGATAAATTGAAAAAAAAAAAAAAAAAAACGCATGGTGGTCAAGCTAAAAACAAGTGTTTTTCTTAGTTCCTTAAGAGCTGACATGATAGAGATACCAGACATGCTGTATGTTGTAGTATGTTGTGGTAAATCATACATGGAACACATATTTTTCAGTCACAAAGCCGCAATTTAACATTGCCTTGTATAGTTTTCCCTTAGCTGGGTTGCCACTTGTGGTATAATGAGCAATTATACGCCTTGATTATTATATAAAGTTTGCTTAGTGTTCCTATATAAAAAAAAAACACCTTCCCAGCATGTTCTTATAAATACAGGTGAGGGCCAACATCAACTCAGTCAAAGCAGCTCTATGCAGTTATTTATTTTTCCTCTTAACCCTGATCCTGTTAAGTCCAAGACTCCTCCGTGCTAACAAAACTCCCCTTTCCAAAATAAATACGATGCACTAAATAACATCCATTTTTTTATTTTTAGAAGTCCATGAAACCTAGAGGGAGACTCGGCATGTTATACATAAGTCCTGAGACTTCATGTACAACGGGAATGAGGATCTTGTTTTTGATTTCCGGTAATCGTCGAAGCTGCAGACTCAGTTGTGCTGTGATGCGGCAGGTACAGAGAGGCCTCCACACACAGCAGACATTCATCCATGTGAGGCACGAAAAAATAAATACTCTCTGCTCTCAACAAAAGTTCTCCTGAATGGTTTCTAACAAAATCCTTTCAGCAGTGGAGACATGGAGACCAGCAATGTATGGAGACTTCAGGGCGGTTTACAGTTCTCAGGCCAAAACTGTTAAAATTTAAGTGGAGAGAAAATCAGTAGACTGGTTTGTCCTGTTAAAATCTCTGCTGGCAAACAGAAAGAAGTAAACAATGATACAACATTCTGCAACCAGGCAAAAATGAGATCTCTTCTGAGTTTCATCACTGAATAAATGCATGTGTTTTAACCGAATTTTTTGGGTCTCTATTACTGCCATGATCTCATTATTAACATCGGAGCAATTACATATAGAGGGGAGGGGTGGGATTGATTGAGACAATGGTTACTGCAAGACCATACACTCTGCAGGCAGTGCTCACTAAACCACACTGAAGATGAAATTCACTTTTAATTAATTGTGCAAAATACCAAACTATCAGAAAAATAACTTTTTTCTCTAAAAACTAGCTGAAATACCTGACAAGGAGATGATGCCAATGATACTTTTTTGTTGGTAATTATATATGTACTATATGTACATATTGATAAACTGTAGTGTATGTTATGACACACTGTGAATATATATATATATATATATATATATATATATATATATATATATATATATATATATATATGTATATATATATATATATATATAGAGAGAGAGAGAGAGAGAGAGAGAGAGAGAGAGAGAGAGAGAGAGAGACCTGCCTTCATTACTGTACTCCATGTCTTGCAGGACTCAGACAGCCGGGCTATTGAGAGTGTGGGCTTTGTTGTGAAAGGAGCTTATGAATAAAGAGGAATGTCTGCCAGTCCCCCGAGGAATCATCTGAAACTGCCATTTACACCACCATGTCACTCCATGTCAATCACTCTGCAGCCGTGTGGCACTCAGTCCCAACACCATGACAGATTTAGATAGCAACCTACCAGTGGCTGTTTTGAGTGTAAATATGATTTCCCTCTAACACAGCCAGGGGCATGAATTATTATTCTCTGTACTTACATGATGTCATGCATTGCAACACTGCACTTTATTTGTGGACAGGTTACAAATAGTACTGAGGTGGGCAGTGGGAGAGAATTTGCTTCCCTCAGTTCAGTTAGTCTAACAATCTTGTCATTTTGTCCCACCCAGCATTCAGTATAAATAGCACAGTCTCTATGTACACCCTGTCCCAAAATCTATAGACAAATATTCTAAAAGTGGAATGATATAAACAGTCTGCAGGAAATATGGGACAATTGCCGACACAGTTTTGCCATAAAGGAACACTGTGCACAGCCAGCCTTTGAAGTTTGGTCCAGGTAGTTCAGTTACACTATTCAAACCTAAATGTAATGAGGTTGACTGACTGAACAAGTCCAATCCCGACCTCTCAAATTTGTCATTCCTATCATGCATGCATCTCTTTATCCTCTCATCAGAGCAGTTCATATGGAGGTGGAGAGGAGGACAGGATCATAGCATTCCCACAGAAGTCAGGAGCATGATCTAGAATGAATTAATAAGTTAATAAATACCTTGTTTTTATTCTATTTTTAATTTTTTATTTATAAAACCCCAACTTGTTATAACAAAACATGGACTAAGCACAATGCAATCTCTCTGAATACTTTAGATGTCACCCAAAACATATGAACAAAGCAGCAGTGGGGCTGATTTGTGTAATCCTATACAGCAAGTGCTTGCAGAGGGAGAGAGTCGACTCAGAGTTACCTGCTAAGCCCCACTTAAACTCCAACTAGCAGTATCAGTCAAGTGGGGCTCATTCCACCCACACCGACAACTTTTTTTTTTATGTGTGAACTTTCTGTAATTGCACATGTCACTATTTCCTGTCCTATGAGTGCTCACAGGTACCTAGCTGAAAGAGCAGTTTTGTTTCTGCTCCCCTCCTGTTTGGGTTTTTTCCTCTCTTTAATCACTGGAGTGAAAGCTAGTGGGATGGAAGAAGTTAAAGGGGTGAAGCATAATGCCCTCAAGTTTACTTGTAAGGCCAATAAGTGACAGTAGGACTGGCTTAAATAACAGACAGACATTTTTTTTTTTTTTTTCAAATTTTGATCCCAAATGATCATTGATTAATTTCTTTGAGGTAAAGAAGGCACAGTGTCACCCCTGGAGGTGAAAGTAAAACACCAAAAGAACACTAAGGTCTTTATAAGGTCACTGTTGAGTGCCATCACTAACGTCTCTACAGGAATAATATAGTAATTTTTCCTCAGTGGAACCTGGGAGCTAGAAAACTACTTACGTTACTAAAAATATGGTTTTGACTGAGTACCCCACCTATGAGGAGCATTACCTCATTATTGGCATATTCCAAAGAGTAAGACGCCCCCCTACCCACTCACCCAAAGACCAGCCAAACCCTTCCCCTCCCTTATTTTCCCTGAGCTGAGTCAAGCCCACCACATAGAGCCAGAATAATACTGGAAGTTAGATGACATTTCCTTAAAAATAAAAGAATGAAGTTTTTCACCTTGGGGAAAATATACTAGGGTGTAAAAGACATTTTTTAAAAATAATTAACAAATATTCAGAAGGATGGGTAGTGCATCAAATATGTAATGTGACTCAGGTACTGGAGATGCTTTTCTGGAAATGCAGCACCACTGCTATGAGTTAAAATGTCCTGTAATCAGACAGTACACATCCTTCAGGCTTGTTAATGTGTTTTGTGAATGTATTTGAGTTGGTTCTACTGTACTTGGCACCTCATTTTTGTTCACTCGATGCCGAAATACCTTTTCTTTGGCTTTTCTTTGTTTTTACATATTCCTTTCATTTGTTAGAAAATGAATATTTATTATTTTTTGCAGTTATTTCACACTGCACATAAGGTCTTTCATATATTTTGGTATATTTTCACAGTAGCCTACATTGTTCACGGGTCTTTTTGTCTCTCTAATACCCCAAAGTCAAATCATAATTAGAAAACACCCTAGACATTTGTGAGGTCTATGTTATTCTATGCTAAAGTCCTGTTCACACCATGTTGAATTTACTGTAAAGACGACCCGTCAACCTGGGAAAAACCTTTCACATCACCCTTCTTGTGGTCAGTACCTGTGGGATATGTGGGATTTTCTTCTATCTCTAACCTTGACTCATGAGTAGTGAAGTGTGTCAATATATAAAAGAAAGAGCAAGCCTTCATTTTGTCTCATTTTGCATTCAGTGGATCAGCCATCTGGTGTACAGCTCCAAATCCTTATGAGAAAAAAACAAACAAACAAACAAACAAACAAAAGGCATTGTTGGATGGATGTCCATGAGATATTCTACATTTTGAGTAAAAAATACATCTAAAAGCATCACCTTTGTGGGCACACTTCTTTTAGTTAATTTTAATATCTATTTCTGCAAACAAAATATCACTGGGGGAGCTTAAAGTGGATTTTTATTACCTCTGGTTTGTACTTTTTTTTGTCCAGAGCTTGACCTGCTGATTATCAAATTACAAGAACTTTCATTGTGTTAGTTTTTCTAGTTTTTGTTTGTTCAAATATATCTAACTTAACACAGAGAACCCTCAGATTTAGATTCTGGTTGGCCGCTCTATATGAAAATTAACTGAAGGCTGAAAATACACAAGTGTGCTGTTAGTTTATTAGATTTAATTTATGGAAGAAAAAGTAAAAATGAACACAATCAGGGTGAATGGTGTGTGTGCATTCCAAGCAGTTTAACATGTGAACACCTCCACAATAACAACATGTTACCTCAGTGTGTTACCTCTCTGGCTCCACCCGTTGTGGCTCTACTCAACTAATTGATTTAGTCCTCAGCCTAGGCTACTGCTAGAGCATCTCTTCGTGCAAGCAATGCTTTTAATTTGAAAGTAATGAGCAGAAGTGCTTTCAAAACAAACTTGTGTCTTGACGCCGGTGTGTCCCTCCACCCCTGCACTCTGGAGTTTGACAGCTCAAGTTGGTCCCAGCTGAAGGGAGTGTGTCCTCTCCATCCTGCCGAGCATCCAGAGCCTGTCGCCTCCGCCGCTTCACCGGGATTTTAAACTCACACCTGACGAGCTGCACCTCCAGGAGCCCAAAAGTGCAACACTGAGGAAGAGTGTGACCCGTTTTCTTCGACAGGTGTGGAGGTATTTCAGCAACAGGTAGGTCATACACTCTCCGTCAAGACTGTTTTTGGCCGTCTAGGTTTGTTGGGGCATATTTTATTAAGAAATATGGAAGTCATGAATAGCATTACAGCTGGCAGGTCCACTGCAACTTAGCTGTTTTTTCCCCCAAAGTAGTTCAGCCAACTTCGCCTAATCTTCTCATTAGGACAAAATTAGAGTCTTCCACTCTCTTAATCATATTTCAGGTGACTTTTGTAGTCAAAATTCAAAGTTATGTGGTTGATCATCATAAGTGAGGCAAACACCCTCCAACATTTTAAAAGTTAGACAAAAGCTAATTTTGGTTGTTTTTACCCCTCTTAAAATATATTCAGAAATATATGTTTATATATGATTCTGTGTGTTTCTCATAAAAATATATGCCACTAACAAAAAACTGTGTGAACTAAAGTTTTAGGTGAAATTTGCCCTCCACCACGTGCTTGATTCTTTCTGTTCATTCACAAAGATAAAATTAAAAGATAGCTTTTTATTGGTGGGGGTGCTTCTAACTTTTTCATATTGGACAACCAAAAGCACCGTATCATACTGTATCTGGAAAGTCCTGACTAAAAATGAATAACAAATTTACAACATCCCGGAGCTGATCTAACTGCTGAAATAAATGTGTAGAATTACACTAAATACACTATATAAACATAGTGCATGTCACCCCCCCCACCTCCATCACCACCACACACACACACGTCCCTATGTGAGTATTACAGGCTAGAGATTTTTCATCAGGGAGGGTGTGTCTCGTGCACAACATCTCTGGATTATGGATTATTTGCAGAGCTCATGTTTTAAATCTTGGATAGTTACATGAGAGATGTGCCTCATATAGAGATCAAATAAAAAAAAATGCATCAAGCACCCACTGCTATGATGCGATGATCAAAATGAACGTCACATGTTAAGGCTCTTGCTCGGTCTGTAGATCAAAGCCCTGTGACTGCGACTCTCCCTTCATGTCTTCCACTTTCCAATTCTTCTGCCTGAATGTGAGCAGTGTTGAAACATGATGGAAAGGGCCTCCTCTGGAATACACCGGGCTGTTTACATAGGCCCTAATGTCGTCAGAGCCCCCATAATACCAGCTTCAGGGGGAACAGATCTGGTCTTATGAGCCCCAGCCTCTATGGGAATAGACCTTACCACACCGGTTGAATGAGCACAGTGTGGAGTCGGCCACTAGCGCTGCTCACACATAACCCAGCTTCTAATGAACTGTCACTTGGTCAAAACATGACATTTTAGTCCGTGTTAGCCCAGAGAGCCACTCCCTCCAGGTCTGAACCACTTCTGACGTATTTATTTGGAGGCATGTAGAAATTTAAAACGCTCCTCTGTCAGCCCTCTGCTGCTCAGTCTGCTTTTTAGTTTTGCTCAGCGATGCTGCAGTTACATTACTGTGGTTTCAAGTATAGATTTATATAGGTATAGATTTCTAATAGCATCTCATTTCAAAAGATTTTATTTTTATTTTCAGGGAAGCATCAACTCATTCTCTTTTCCTTAAAGGACTGACTTTACCTGCTGTCACATCAGTTTGATACTCCTTCTTTGTGCTGAATGTGAATGTATGGGACTCAAAAGTGACCAGCCCACATACCATCTACCTTTATCACATTCATAAATGCTTCTAAGTTGTTTCTTTGAGACACCAGGTTGCTTGAATGAATACCCTGACATCGAGAGAATGTGGTACACAAGCTCATTCACTAGGACAGGCGGGGTGCTCAGAGTGAGTGGGATTGAGAAGTACATGTTACCAGAAATGTCAGTATTCTGGACTTTAACATTCCACCTCGTTGTTGAATCAGGTAGATGATTCAAGTTCAAGCTTATTTATGTTTCCAGCTTATTTAGAGCCCTTAATCATTATTAGTCAGTGTCAAAGGACTTTTATAGCATGAGGCCCATAAAATTACACCCTCTGACCTGAAACCTTAAAGGAAAAAAGTGCCACAAAATGCAAAACGCCAATTGAAGAAATCTTGGAAAGACCACAGAGAGAGGGAAGCCCTTTTTAGGCTGGCCAGGAGTGCAGTGTGTGCCAAGTGGCCAAATATTAGCTCTGATTATTTTAAATGAAATTATTAACTCTAGTCAAATAATGTCAAATAGTTAAAACGGATTAATCAAACCAAAACAAGATCAGAACAATACAATTATTACAAATTAATAAGCAACAAATAATCAGAGAAAGCAGATATTAGAAATAGACAGCAGGAGTAGCAGAGGGTCTCAGCCTCAGGCAGACGACACGGCAGCAGCACCCAGATGATTATGAGCCATTGAGCTGCAGCGCCAGCCAGGACCAGAGAGAGGAGGGACCCACTTGGGAATGGGTGGACACTATCACTCACTCACACTCACATAGGACACTCAGAAAGGGTCAGAGAGAGGAGATAAGGGCAGTGTTGGGGGAGAAAGAGAGCAATGGAAAAGATCTAGTAACATGGAGACAGACAGGGGTGAGCGGCAGGGTGATGGTTGACCGATCAAATGATGGGGAAAATCAGTAGGTCTGGAGTTTGGCTTTGAAAATACCAACAGAATTTTCCCCCCTGATATGTGCAGGTAGACCATAGCAGAGAAAGGGGGCATGATAATAAAAGGCATGGCAACCAGCAGACTTCTCATTGACCCTAGGAACAGCTGGGAGACCGTGTAGCTTTTCTTGTTTTGATCAGAATTGTAGCAGTGGCATCCTGGAGAAGCTATAGGCTTTTAATACAAGATACAGGCAGACCAGATAACAGAGTATTGCAATAGGGGCGAGGTGTGACAAATGCATGCACAAGGGTTTCTGCATGTTAACCATAGATTACATTGGATAAATTCTGATAATGTTATGGAGGTGACAGACAGCAGTTTTGGTAGCATTTTTGATATGTAAATCTATGGAGAGACTAGGGTGCAAAATCCCTCCAAGATTTCTGACAGAGGAACTCTTGGATATACAGTAGAGACTCCAAAATGAAATCAAAAATGAAAATCACTGTTAATATCATACGAAGATGTCTCTGTCTGACAAGACCAATAACTAACATCTCTGACTTGTCTACATTAAGCAACAGGACTTTGGAAGACATCCAGGCTTTTATAGCAGAAAGACACACCTTGAGGTTAAGAAGATGTGAGTGGTCACTACAGTTAAGGTGTATGTAGGACTGGGTATTGTCATGGAGTGTGGGTTGTTCTGCTTTTGAGTTCTGTATGCTGAATTCCAGTGGTATAGTCTACGTGATACGCAGGTATACGCCGTATACCCACTAGAAAAGGTCCCGAATTTCCGTATAACCACTTAAAAATGCGCAAAGATACGTATCAGTATGTTTTTTTTTTGACATAACATTCACTTTCCTGTTAATAAAGTCGCCTTCTCTGTGTTACGAAGTAGGCTCTTTTTGACCATATTTCGGGGGACACTACAGCTGGAGCTAACGTTAACGTTTCAGAAAGGGAGCCTGTGTGTGTGTGTGTGTGTGTGTGTGTACCTATGGACGGATGGATGCAGATGGATGCAGCACTGTTATGTAACATGTAACACACCAGCATTTTATACGCGCACATGCATGTGCGTTTGCGTGTATACCCACTAGAATAAACTAGACTACACCACTGCTGAATTCCTTTGCTGAGACACACAAGAAATATTATCACTACCATAGGCGCAGTATCTAAATCTTCAGTGAATCAATCACATAGAGATTGACATCATCATTATAAGTTATAAGTCAGTCTACAAGGAAAAGAAATGAATTTAGCCAAGTGTATTCCTGCAAATAAGTAAGCCATTTGTTTGGGCTGTAAAAAGTGAATTATATTTCCAGTGGTGCAAGTGGCTAGCAGGAAGATGTAGAATCTGCAGTGAGTGCCAGAGTGGCATCGTACCCGGCCAGATGGATTCCTTGCGCTCCTGAGAGGTTTTCTCAGAATTTCTGTGCCACTTTGTGGAATGCAGGATTACTGACTGGGTGCATGGGGCCAGGGCCCTGGGGCCCCAGACCTCCAAGGGTCCCTGATTGTTCATTATCTGGTTATTGGGTTCCCAGACACAATTTGTTTCATCATGCCTTAAATATTTTTACAGTTTGGGACAATCCATCAGTATGTGGGCCTTGTCTAGGTGTGCTATTACTATCTAATAGAAAGCCAGGCACTAAATGCAAAAGTAAAATAAAATATTAAAATATAAATATAAGAATTGTTGCATCATAGACATAGATGTCTAAATTACTCATGTTTGTCGAAGACAGCTATTCTACATTTGGTCCAAACTCTTCATGCTGTGTTATCTTATGTTTATATGATTGGAGATTTGCAGGAATGCATACAGAAAATATAGTAAGGAGCAGGATTTTTAAAATTTTAGCTAAGAAGAGTCAGTAAAGGTCTAACACATTACATGTTTTAGTTGTTATTTTTTCCATGCATTGTAGGAAGGTGGAACAGAAAGAAAGTCTCCTCATTTGTATTTTTTTCTGTTGGATATTTTTGACTTACTGACAAGTGTATTGAGCCTGTCTAGTTTAGTTTTTTGTACATTTCTTTTTGTATTCATCATTTTATTCAGTGTGGAGACAAGCCCACACAAAGTTTGCACCCAGGGCCCTGTGGTCCTATGATCCAGCCCTGGGAATGCTCCGTGCTTTTGCTTTTGCTTTGTACAATAAATTAATGTTCTCAGGTTTAGAATTTTTATGTCTTTACATTTTTGTATTCTGTGACACTCAACATCTCATGCACTTGTCCAGCAATCTCAGAGAATATTGCTGATAAATTTGTAACACTGTTATTCAGGTTGCTCCTATAAAGATTAACTGATTAACTAAGCCCATTTATGATGCTTCTGAATAATTGAGACACACACACACACACACACACACACACACACTCATCTGGTAAAAGTCAAAGCCTCCACTTTAAACGGAGGGAGGAGCAGGAACTGTTGCTCAGAAGTCTAACTGTAATAACAGCAAACATTCACTTTTGAAATAACTGGAGCTCTTTGTTTTCCGTCTGAGAAAATATGAGGCGGTTGTGAGAGGATGAGTCAACATACACCAGGACACATGAATATTACACACTTGTTTGGTCATTTTTTCCGGTTGCTTTATTCCACTCAATAAATGTGTTTTTTTTTTGTTTTTTTTTTAAACTTTCTTAAGTGTTCATTGTAACCAGATTTGTCAAGATTAAAATGGGAACAAGTAGGGCCTGCATACTATTTAATATGAATCCGTCTGAGGTGGAATCTGCTGCAGTGAAAATGGTTACATAGGTGCTACATTCCAGTCATTTCACTCTCAGGTACCGACTTCCAGTAGCATCTGATCTCAAAAGAATATTTTCATAGCAGTTCATTGCTCATGTCTTCCACTATGTGTAGCTGTGAGTCAGTAGGAAATGAGCTGCTATGAGTAGACTGGATGCACATCTCAGAGCTTGGATCTGAGATTTAGAATAGAATTAAATGTTGTAAATTGCATCTACATGGAATTAGTATTCAATATTTGATACAGCCATATGTTTTGAAGTTACATTGAATTTGATTTCGGCTTTGCTCCCTTTTTTTAATTTCAGGTCATGAACCGGTGGATTGTATTGCTGTCTCTGTGTCTGAATGTCATCTCAGCATCATTTGATTACATGTATGACGAGCATTCCTTTCTGGGTAAGAGAGCATCTCAAAATACCCTTAGTATGAGTTAGGCTGCATTGTTGAATTATGTGTAATATCACGAGAGTTTTAAAATATTTTCAGGTGTAGTGATCATGGTTCCTGGGATTAAGTGATATTCAAGTTTTGTTGTCCTTATTTTGTCATGTATTTCCCTCCTTCACAGACCCTGAGGATGTCCTGAGTGTGAGCATTCCCCTTGAGGAGCCGCAGCGCCCTCTACTGGGAGGAACATTGGTACTACCATGCTACTTCCAGGTGTGTTTATCAGCTGTGGCAGTATGTTTTCCACTGTAAATTCAATACTGTTCAATACTGTATGTTCTTATGATCTGGTGAATGCTTCATTTTACTCTGATTATTCTGATGTCACAAAGTGATTATGGACAAAGACATTAAAATTGAAAGATGTGCTAGCAAGCAGGAAAAATAACAAAAAAGGACAAAAAAGAAAATATAAAGTTATAGCATCTGCTCCCACTCACTTGCTAAAAAAAAAAAAAAAAAAAAAAATGGCATGGTACCAGCAGCAACCATAGAGTCCAGTGGTGACATTATGTGCCACCAAAGTCCAATGTGATGTTCTTTATTTTTAGCTGTCATGATGTTTGGCTGTAAGAATTAAACTGGAGATAAAATTGACACTGTTGCCTCCCATCTAGGACCACACGGTTCCTGATCCAGGAGCACCCACTATTGCTCCCCTTTCTCATCGAATCAAATGGAGCCGTGTTACAAAAGAAAAGGTCACAACTGTCCTAGTGGCCTTGGAGGGAAGGGTGCGTATTGACGAGAACTACCTGGACAGGGTCCACATGGTGGACTACCCTATGACCCCCACAGATGCTAGCATCAAGATAACAGAGCTGCGCTCCAATGACTCCGGATACTACCGGTGTGAGGTTCAGCATGGCATCGAGGACAGCCACGACATTGTCCATGTGCAGGTCCAAGGTATGTCTGTGTGATGGTTTCAGCTGCATTGGGACCAAAAGATTTTGTATCACATTAGTGTCAAATAAAATGAGTGAGTCAGTGAAGACTTGCAGACACTATAATAGAATATTCATAGATGGCTGCAAAATAAATGCCTGTGATTTATACACAATGTCTAAAGGATGTTTTTATGTTTTTTAGCAGGGTAAACACAGATGTTACTAATTACATTAATTAAGGTTCTGTTCCATTTAAGTTTAGCAGAGTCTTTACAGTGAGCCAGCATGCACATCACGGGGACCCTGGCTCCTTTAGACCTAACTGGAATGGAACCTTAATTAATGTAATTAGTTTACCCTGCTATTTCATGTCAAAATGGCTGCTGTGACAAAAAAGTCTATTGGTAGTAATTTCACACTCTGGAAATACAGCAGTCAGTATAGTGCAGTCAGTACTCTGAGTCACAGTTCAGTCACGACACTGAGTTATAGTTTTTGGTTGAAGTATTCCTTTAACCTAAAGTGCTTATTTGTCTTTTATAGGTGTTGTGTTCCACTACCGGGCCATCACTACCCGCTACAGTTTAACTTTTGAGAAGGCCAAGGCAGCCTGCATCCAGAACAGCGCAGTCATTGCTACGCCTGAACAGCTCCAAGCTGCGTACGATGATGGATTCCACCAGTGTGATGCTGGCTGGCTCTCTGATCAGACAGTCAGGTCAGTTTGTAAATGCCCATATCACAATCACTTACAGGGTTCTGGCTTCACACCCCTATGGGCTAAATATGAAAAGTCATGCACCAGTGATACAGTACGACAGCTTACAAACAAATATATAACAAAAATAGAGTAGTATATAATACAGCCATATGTCAAATGTGGACTCTTTAAGATATGAAAGGAAAAAATACACCCTAAAACACTGTTTAAAAACAAGTGCATTTCTAGGCCTCCTTTATAGTTTTGTTTTGTATCTTTCTTATTCATGGTAACTAGACAAATGTAGACAACATAACATCATGAGATATTTCTAGCAACTACAATGGAGTGTGATAGCCAAAAACATGTTGAACTATCTAAAACTTCAACAGTCCACATCAGGCTTTACTGTCAGTCCCTCTCAATCAAAGAGCAAAGGCTTTTTTCTGGACTTGTCATCTTACACTGCATAATCATACAGGGAAAAAAAATCCATCATAGAAGCAAATTTCTGAATTGAAGGTAGTCTCAATAGACCAGAATGCAACACAGCCAGAAGATATGTTATCTTTACAGTAGCTGTCACGTTTTCTCTTTCTTTTTCTTTTTTTTCTGGAAATACTCTCTTCTATTATTGCTGTCGCTATTGCTCTTTCCACCTGTAACTCCTTTAATGCAGTAAACGTTACAAAATGTCATTAAGATGCAGAACACTGGCATACAGTTAAATGTGATTTTTACTGGAAATGGGTACAACAAAACAGTAAAATGCAGCATTTCTTCACAATAAACTTCTGCATTACAATGAACATCACAAACAGATATCTAACAGTGTAAGAATGTCTGCAGTTGGATTTTCCTTTAAGCTGCATCTAAGATAAGCATCTTTTCAATAAATCCAAGGTACCCAATCCAAGATCCTCGTGAGAACTGCTACGGTGACAAAGATGAATTCCCTGGAGTCAGGACTTACGGAGTGAGAGACGTCAACGAGACCTATGATGTGTACTGCTTCGCTGAGAAGATGACAGGTAATTAAAGTGACAACCTCATACTCCTTCAAACGCTGCAGTGCCCCTTCATTTGGGATTCTCTGTTCATTGTTGTAGGATTGTCTTATGTATATTAATCTATATATTTGATTCTTAAAAAAGGTTTTTTTACTTTTTGAACCATCCTCATCTAATACAGGCAAAGTTTTCTACACTGGCTCTACGGCTAAGTTTACATATGCTGAGGCTGTGGAAGCGTGCTCGAAGCAGGGAGCCCAGTTGGCCACCACTGGTCAGCTCTACCTGGCCTGGCAGGGTGGCATGGATGTCTGTAATGCAGGCTGGCTGGCAGATAAGAGTGTCCGCTACCCCATAAATATTCGCAGGCCACAGTGTGGAGGAGGTCTGATTGGCGTGCGTACTGTGTACCTCCACACCAACCAGACAGGATACCCACTTCTTGATTCCCATTATGACGCCTTCTGCTACACGGGTAGGCTTGCAGCCATTTAGACCAAAGATTGAGATAATGAAAGAGCAATTGTTTGCAAAATGCCATTTGTTTTATTTGCTACCTGAAATTCATCAAGCAATATTTGAAGAATATAAATGATTTTGTCCTCAAAAAATGAATGGGAAGTAGGAGTGTGGTTAAAAAAATTGTTATGGTGCCTTGGTTGGAATTTGTATTTACTAATACTAATCTATCTACTTTGTTATATTCAGACTCCCTTGATGAGGAGGGCTCAGGCATAGACTCCTTTACAGAGGCTGGAAGTGGCGTGCTGAGTGTTGCCACAGTGACAAGGAGTCCAGACATCTTCTTTAGGAGGACGACTACAGAGAGCGAGGCGGTTGGAGAATTGTTCACTCAGCGGCCCACCGGTGTGGACTTCACTTACACAGAGAGCCCCTCTGAGCTGCCGCTGCCCCAGCCCCCCAGCTTTACAGAGGTGATCAGGGAGGAGATAAAGGCAGTCACCGCCCAGCCAGATATAGGCAGAGAGCCCAGCAGAAGCATCGCGATACCTCCAACTGGTCAGTGATGCAAATTCTTTTGCATGTTATGACATTTGCAGACATCCAGAATCAATTTCCTACATATATTGTAAAATTACCAAGAAAATCCTGCGACTCTTGATGAGAGGAAGTGGCTTTAACAACAGAAATGAGAGAACCATTGTTGTCTCTGCTTGTAGGAGTGGTGTTCCATTACCGCTCAGGCTCTGGTCGATATGCGTTCACCTTCATTGATGCCCAGCTGGCCTGCCAGAGTATCGGCGCCTCCATTGCCACCCCAGAGCAGCTGCAGGCTGCATTTGAGGCTGGCTATCACCAATGTGATGCAGGCTGGCTACTGGACCAGACTGTCAGGTAAATCTGATATCCTACTCTATAGATATCAGGTGAAGAGATACCTTCCCTGTGCAAATGCAGATACCTATAAATAGTCTTAAATAACTAATGTTGTTTACCCATTTTCAGGTATCCCATTGTTTCCCCACGAGATAAATGTGCTGGCGACTTGGAAGATCGACCTGGAGTCAGGTCCTACGGCTTGAGGCCAGCAGATGAGCAGTATGATGTGTACTGCTACACTGATAGTCTCAGAGGTGAGAAAAACACTATTTAGTACACTGCTCACTGCACACTGCTCCTACGTAATAGATTTAATAGACGTAATAATAACTCCCTTTTGTCCACATAGCTGTTAGAATAGTGTACAGAGAGCTGGTCTCTCGTATTATGCTGCCACTTACCAAAGACATTCGAAATTTGGCACAGAATATTGTTTTGAAATTATTTCATGACAAGCTAGAGTATTTTGTAAGGTTTCACTAAAAATACTTAAAGTTACATAGCCTATAAAAAGCATTCAGTGCATTCAGTCTAATGTCAAACGTGATTACACAATGTTTAAGCCTATCAACTTTTCATTAAACTCATATCATTGCTAATTTTCTGACCATTCCATGACAGTTTTTTCTCCCATTTTTTCTTTGCAAATGAAGATTGAATGGTATTTCCTGACCCAGAAGTGTGTTGTTCAAGCAAGATAAATCATATAGGCCTCATATAGAGGTTTAAGCTGGACTATAGCCTCACTGTATTCATATTATGTACTGTGAAATTAGTGTAACATTGTTTTTCTTTTTTCTATTTTGTTTTTGTATTTTTATTAATAGTTTTTAAAAATTGTGATAGCTTTTAAAACCTTTTTTTCTTACTTTTTCTGACTTTTCAAACATACATTTTTTTCCTTTCTGATATTTAAAAACACATCAATTATTTTTACATTTTGTATTAAAATTTTTTGTCTGCTGGTGCAGACTGTGATATAGTCTGATACAGTCTTCAATCAGTGACAACAACAACAATAACAACATCAATAATAAATGGTTTTAATTAGTTTTCAGAAGAAATAAAGGGAATTTTGTGCACTGATGAAGTGTTTAGATTTCAGTCGGTTTATGGAGAAATGTAATGAAATGGGTGATGCTCTTACATTTTTTCTCTTTTCTCATTTTTTCACCTCTCTTCTCCATCTGCTCCTTAGGTGAAGTTTTCCATCTGGGTTCCAGTGAAGGTTTCACCTATGACGAGGCTCTGTCCGGCTGTCAGGAGCAGAATGCTACCCTGGCTTCCACGGGAGAGCTGTATGCTGCCTGGAAACTGGGCTTTGACAAATGCCGTGCTGGCTGGCTCATGGATCGAAGTGTCCGCTATCCAATCAACAACCCCCGTGCACAATGTGGAGCCGGCAAGCCAGGAGTATACACTATATATACACACTCCAACCAGACAGGGTACCCTGACCTTTATGCTAGATATGATGCCTACTGTTTCAAAGGTAAGTTCTTGTGTGCTATTATTTACTGTGCTCATACTGAATTCTTATCATTTTCACTAATTTATGTGATTCATTCGTCACTTTCTCTCATCATTTAACTCCTACAGCGGATATTCTACTCATTGCCAATGAAACTGGATTGAATATCACAGAAGTCCAGGAGGCTCTGTTTAACCTAACATCAATAACCGATTTGTTGAGGCCTGGTAAGCTATATTCTTCTCATGATAGAAGTTCATAATTATATGCACCAAGAACATGAATAGGTATTATAACTTTATAATGTTTTTTTCCCACTGTATCATTCCAGCTTTTCCCTCCATCGCCACTCCCATCTCTGTGGAGTCCTCAGGCTCTGGTTCAGGCTCAGCAGACTTTCATTCTGGGTCTGGGGTCAGTAGCACCTCTGGTGATCATTCTGGAGATCTATCAGCTTCTGGGGATCTATCAGGTTCTGGAGACCTGTCTATCTCTGGGGATCTGTCTGGTTCTGGGGACCTATCAGGTTCTGGAGACCTGTCTGTCTCTGGGGATCTGTCTGGTTCTGGGGACCTATCAAGTTCTGGGGGCCTGTCTTTCTCTGGTTACCCATCTGGTTCTGGGGATCTCTCTGGCTCTGGAGACCTGTCTGTCTCTAGAGACTTATCTGGCAGTGGGAGTGCTGAGCTGGCCAGTGGAGCCTCGGGTCTTAGCAGTGGGGACATCTCTGGATCAGGATTCAGTGGAGAAGGATCTGGTTTCACAGTCATTTTCTCAGGCAGTGGCATTGTTATGTCTGGAGGGGCCTCAGTTTCTGGAGAACTCCAAGAGGCCGGAGAGGGAAGCACAGGGATACTCATCTTCCCCTCTGAGACTGGCTCTGGGATGTTCAGTGGTAGTGGGGACCTGTCAGGATCTGAGAGTGGGTCTGGCTTCAGTGCTGAAGGGAGTGGCTCCAGCAGCTCCGGGTCAGGTGGACAGTTCTCTGGCATGTGGTCTGGTTCCAGCCCTAGTCAGGAGTTTTCTGGGTTCAATGATTTCCTCTCCGGAGTATACCCTTCAGGAAGTGCTAGTGGGCTCTCAGGGGAGGGGTCTGGCAGTGGGGATGCTCAGATCCTCCTGATAGATGGTGAACTGATTGACATGTCCACCTCACGCACCCACAAAGAACATGAGCTTGGGGGAGGCCTTCTGGAGTTCAGTGGCTCTGGAGACTTTTCAGGATCAGGGCTTCCCAGTGGTGATCTCAGTGGCTCAGCCTCAGGGAGTACCTCAGGGTTTTTCTCAGGTGTGACCTTTGTGGGGTCAGGGTTCATTGACCTTACACCATCATCCTCTGGAGAACAGGAGGCCTCTGGGTTTTTATTATATGGCTCTGGACAGGGAAGTGGTGGACATTTTTCTGGATATGAAACCTTAGGATTCCCATCTGGGTCTGGATCGGGAATCTCGGGATCTGAGTCTTCTGCCAGTGGAGAAGAAGGAAGCGTTACATTCTTGACTGGGGATTTTATGACAGAAGTATCAACAACAACCACTGTCTCTATGGAGCTTGGACGGAGCCAAATAGAGTACAGTGGAGACGGAAGCACCAGCATTGACTTTTTCTCTGGTAGTGCAGATGCATACTCCCCCACAGCCAGCGGTGTCTCATCGGGTACTGCCTCTGGAGATCTCTCTTTTGTGGTGCTGTCCTCTCCGTCCAGTGAGTGGGAACAGACAGTGAGCACAGCAGGGCCAGAGGAGGCACTGACTGGGACTGAACTGATGGGGACCACTGATGACAACTATGGGACCTTCGGCCCTGCGCTGATGCCAGCAGGACTTGCTGCGGCTGCCACAACAGTGCCTACTATCTCTCTGCAGACACCAGGCATCATCGAAGGACCTCGTTCAGTGGAAGGTAAATTACTCTATTCATTCATGTATTTTCTGTTATCAGTGGTAAAGTAGTACAATGTGTTTGCCTCATTTTACGACCTTACCACCGTCATTGTAACCAATATGCGATAAGGCATTCATGTTTCTCTTGTTTATCACTTATTTCCATGTCCAGGTGCCTCTGACCCATGTGAGCCCAACCCATGTGGTGCTGGTTCATGCACTGTAGAGGATGGGGTTGCTGTGTGTCATTGCCCCCCTGGACTAACAGGAGAGGCATGCCAGTATGGTGAGTCCCAAGACTGTGGAAAGTTTACAGGGTGCTATGATCCTGCTAATAATAACTAGTGATTTTTTTTTTACTCTTCTCATCTCCTTCTGTGATAGACACTGAATTCAGTACTGTATGAACAACTCTCAGTCTAACAGATATATTGCTCTGTATTTTTCTTCATTGTTGAGCAGCTTGCATGTTTTGTGTTGTTGGTCTGGATTCTTAAGCCTGTTATTAGAAATTATATTCTCAGATGTTTAGTTAACTGGTACTTCACTATTGGTCTGGTTTATGAAAAGGCATTATGAGACTTACTAACACTAATTATGTTTTGTCTCTCTTGTGTCCTGTCCTGACGTGTTGTACCATATTTTTTATGTGTTGTGTTGTCTCTTTCATTCTGTCTGCATCCGGCTATGGGTTGCTTTGATTTTGTGTGTCAGATCAAATGTTAAGGTGTTTGTCAAATACATATGTGCGCATATTGCCTTGCACTCATGTTGATCATTATGATCTTTATGTCATCTGTATTCATCACAACTTTCTTCAGCCTATGTTGTTTTTGGTCTGCTGTGCTAGTACGCCGCGATCATTCTGCTGTATGCATGCTAACACCAGGGCACATATATGCTTTGTGGCATCATATGGGTGCTCTCTGCCTTGTGGAATTTGAACACTGATCTTCTGCTGCAACTAGCCACTGATTCAAATGTAAACTTACTGCAAACAATACAGACTGCCAAGTTTGTATTGTATTACCTATTTTAAGACTGCCAAGATAAAAGGAATATTCTTTTTGGTAAGAGATAAACCCAGCCCTCAAATAATAAGATTAACACTAAGTAAGTAAAATAAAAGAACATGAATGATAATTTTAGTTTGCTCATAGATTGATGCAGTAAGTGTAATCTGGATCAAAGGTTGCAGCAGCTCTGATCACTAATTCCATCAATCCTGTGGTGTGCTGTCACAGGTCCACCACTTCGCCTCGCTGCCCCCCCCAACCCCACTGAGACAACAGTCTCACCCCACCCCTTTTTTGCAGAGGTAGATGTGTGCCATTCCAACCCTTGTACCAATGGAGCCACCTGTGTGGAAAGTGCGGACTCTTACAAATGCTTATGCCTACCCAGCTATGGAGGGGGACGCTGTGAGATCGGTATGAGATCGGCTTCAGCTAATCAATACTAACAACAGCCTTTCAAAAACAACTGAAAGAGATGCTTACTTTCATGAGCAGATAGCATCATCATTTGCTGTGGCTCTGTCAAAATATTTGCGGGTGAACTCTCCTCTGTGCTAGGACAGCCGTTTGTAAAAGAAAAAAAGTTAGGCTAAGTAATTTAGGCGGGGTAAGAGAATGAATGAAGCCTTTGAATGATGCAGTGGAAGGAAAGAAGTGGAAATTCACAAGGTTGACTATTCACCATGTTCTGTTTAAAAACACCACATTCCTTTTGGGGAGGACCCTCCCAACTAAGACGAAGTAGTATGTATTATTTTCCATTTTGTCCTAGGGGATTTTTTGTAGTTTAGAATGGAAATCCATCTTCAGGTTTGTGCTGGATGTCAGCCTGAGTACATTGCAGCAGGAAAATGTTTTCCTCCCTGAGTCGCAGGACAGGTACACTACAGAGTATGCAAAGGTAAAAACATGTACCTCGATCAGACACAAACACTACATGGGTTATGAACAATATCAAGCACTGTATCAGCTGCTACACAAGCACCCCAGAGGTAGCGGAAAGAATGAGAAGACTGCAGAGAGGCTTCTCATTAAATAGATACTGTGCTTTGGTCATCCAACCCATCTGTAGTTGTGGATGAAAAAGGCTCTTTCAGAATCATAGCTGAGTTATGAGTTCTATTGGAGTGTCATTGTGAATGTATTCCCTGTTTAAAATATGTATGCATATCTAGGTCATTGATAAAACTATGCTTTTGGTTTTTAATCATGTGGGATCTTGCTGTAATGTGATGCCGTCTCTGAAAATGTTCCCTGCTTGCTGTCGCGGCTGCAGATGAGCAGCAGTGTGAGGAAGGTTGGACTAAGTTTCAAGGCAACTGTTACCTGCACTTCACTGAGAGAGAGACCTGGCTGGATGCAGAGCAGCGCTGCAGGGCCCTGAATGCTCATCTGGTCAGCATCATCACCCCAGAGGAGCAAAACTTTGTCAACTGTGAGTGACAGGGCCTGGGCATTGTGGTGGTGGTGGTGGTGGTGGTGGTGTGTGTGTCTATCTGTGTTTCTGGAGAATGAGCAAGAGAGAATGAAAGAGTAAGCCCTTTCACATTTTTCTTCTCTCAGCAAATGCACAGGACTACCAGTGGATTGGGCTGAATGACAAGACAGTAGAGAATGACTTCCGCTGGACAGATGGTATTCCATTGGTGAGTGAGACGATCACACTGGTTTATCAAGTTAGGATAGTACAGGATATTGTTGTGTAGTATTGTACAGTAGATTATAATGCAGCATACTGATGTGGAAAACTTCGGTCCAAATCAGGCCAGATTGACTGCAGAAAACTTCTTAAACTTGGTACCAAAAACCCAAATAAAATCTTGTAGACTTCCAACAAAAATCAAGTCCAGGCAGAATCTTAAGCAGGCAGGTTTATTTTCATTCGAGATCTCAAATGGAAACAAACAGCGAGTCGATCACAAAGGAAAACGACTGACCCTCTCAATTCGTGCACCTGTTTATATCTTCTCCCATCCCTGGGTGCCCCCCCCCCCTACTATTTTCTTAGTTCACACAAAGAGCTTGTGTACGGCTAGTCGGTGAGATAAAAGCTCCTAATTGGGCCATATTTACTTTTGGGCTTGTAGATTTTGGATGCCAGCCGATTCTTTGTTGCCACTTTTCTAGATAAGAAGAGGGCTAATTGGGCACACTCAAGCTTTGAACTGAAGTCAAGAATAACCCGCCAACATCAATCCATGACATTTTGTGATCAGTGCAGGTGGATGTCTATGCATTTAAATATATAGTCAGGCCTTCTTAAACCTTGCTACGGCCCTGCTCATGCTCACTAAAAGAGCAAAGTCTAGACTTTTCGGGCATGCTACTGCCCAGTCCATGTACCTTAAAAAAAGATAGTCCAGTTTTTCCAAGCAGGCTATTGTCCTGTATGGGCACCTTAAAAAAAGATAATCCAGCTTTTCCAAGCACGCTACTGTCCTGTATGGGCACCTTAAAAAAAGATAATCCAGCCCTTCAAGGCTTGTTGATGTGATGTCCATGCAGATTTAAAAATACAATCTAGCCTTCTAAACATTAGTACTGTAAGGGCTGTGTAGATTTTAAAAAATGCAATCTAGCCTTCTAAACATTAGTACTGTAAGGGCTGTGCAGATTTAAAAACTTACAATCTGG
Source organism: Myripristis murdjan (assembly GCF_902150065.1). Classification (NCBI taxonomy): domain Eukaryota; kingdom Metazoa; phylum Chordata; class Actinopteri; order Holocentriformes; family Holocentridae; genus Myripristis; species Myripristis murdjan. The sequence continues at coordinate 30,789,340 of NC_043982.1, read as the reverse complement.
TTTTCCAAACATTAGTACGGTAAGGTCTGTGAAGATTTGAAAAACACACCATGAGTTTTACTTACATTTGCTACCCTCTACAGTGTGGATATTTTTAAGCTCAGAATTACTTCTACAATGCCTTAATATATTTTAATATAGAGTTTCAAAGTGGGTGGGGGTATATTAGGTGATCAAGGTTCCAGAGGGAAAAAAGGAACATTAATTTTCCCAAATGCAGTATTATGTGGCAGCCTGTGTGAGCATCTCTAACACTTGGATGGGCATGAAACTCTTACCATTTGAATCATCAGTACAAACAAATAGTGTCTACAATGAGATAATTCAGAATCAGAATCAAAAATACTTTACTGATCCCCAAGGGGAAATTGGTTTGTAATTCATGTTCACTGAAAAAAGTCAAAAGTACAAGACTGTGTATTTAAAAACTTCAGGAGGTAAGTCAGCTATGAGACCCACAAATTATTGCTTGAAGACACAGTCAGTCATCGAACCTCAAATTCTGTTGCCTGCACTGGTGACGAGGAGCTACGATGCTTTTTGTCAACTTTATACACACATTTTTCGATTATTTCAGCAACTATGATGAAATGTTTTGTTCCTGACTGCAGCCACTGATCTGGAATACAATATTATATTATACTGAATATATTTGAAATTATTTTGTGGCCTTAGCTGCTGTCTTCACCGCCGTAGCGTTGGATGAGGCTCACGGGTACCATAGTATTTAGTGTCGTTTGACATACCAAACTAAGATAAAAATGTGATTTCTTGAGGTCATTGTAGATTGTAGAGATCTGAGAACTGGTGTATTGTGTTCAGCTGTCAGGGATGTTGGAGAGATTTTTTGCGGTAGACCAAAAAGTAATTTAACATTGCTCCTCTTTCCTCCTCAGCAATTTGTGAACTGGAGGCCCAACCAGCCAGATAATTACTTCAACTCTGGAGAAGACTGTGTGGTGATGATCTGGCATGAAAACGGCCAGTGGAACGACGTGCCCTGCAACTACCACCTACCCTTCACCTGCAAGAAAGGCCCAGGTACACAGGCTCAGGCTAAAAGTTGGATTCTGGGACTTTTTCCCCCATTAATAAATAGTTCATTTTATCATCTGGTTTGTGAGGTCAGGTTATAAGAAGGTTAATACCAACAGGCAGTGTTACCATGGCTAGAGCTGCTCTCTGTAGACCTGTATTAAATTTTTCACCAGCTGGGACGAGGATGACTGACAATGTTATTTCCTAGTTCCAATTTAGAAGTTAGGCTACAATTATTGCAATTGTCAGTTCGCCTGGTCTGAGAAGCCATTTTTACTATGGTGGGAGCTGATTACTGTTGGGCTGATGGTACATATGTGACCCTGGCTGCTACACCCGCTTGTCTGTAATCTGAACATCATTTCAAATATTCACTGCAAGACATGGAGACAAAGTGGAGGTCTCCTGGGTTTTACTTTTAACATTTGGCACTGCTGGAATCCATGGCCTTTAATACTGCAACATCAGTTCACTACTAGTTTGGATAATGGATGTGGATATTGTACACTTTTTTAAGCAAATAGAGACAGTTTGTTCTTTAAAATAATTCCATCCCAACTCTGTCCACAGTGTCATGCGGCACCCCGCCGGAGGTGGACAATGCTAGCATGTACGGTCATAGGAGGGAGCAGTACCCGGTCAACTCCATCGTTCGATATCAGTGTAACTCTGGTTTTAGACAGCGCCACCCGCCAGTGGTACGCTGTAAAGCAGATGGACAGTGGGAGAAGCCCCAAGTGGAATGTACTCCTTGTAAGTATAAACTCCATATAGCTACTCTTTTATCCAGCTTGTAGTTATTAGACAAGCGACACTTTCATGATTTGTTTGTTTAACTTGTTTAACATCTGTAACGCTTCTGTTGGCAGCATTATAATTTGTTTGATTGTGCCCTGTGAAGTATTCATGAATTCAAACATATGTCTTGCCCTGGTTGTAGTGAAACCCAACGAAAGAATACAGCGGAGGAGTACCAGGAGTCAAGCAGAACCAGCCGGCAGCGAGCTTCACTAAGGGAAAGGCAAACTTAGTTATTTTAAAAGAACATTTACAGCACACAAATCAATTTTCCTTTTTTAGTGAAGAGGATTGAAGGATTAAAAGATGTACTGCATCACGGTAATGTGTTTTTTTGTTCGTTTGTTTATTTGTTTTCTTCACCGTCCCCCATCCCATGGCCTTTAATTATGTATAATAATTTTATTGTTGGGAGTTTACATTCACCATGTGTATTGTAATGTGTTTGCTGACGTCATTGCTGGAATACTTTGCGCTATGTGACTTGTCTGTCCACAGACAGCAGCGTCTGTGGCCTCTACTTGGTTCACCCTGGTCATCCTTACTGAAACATTCAGAGCCGGAGGGAAATAGTCCGCACACACTGTCTGTCATTTAGGTGAACTTCGGCACTTTAGTATGATCATGAGGAAAACTGGTTTAAGGTACTAGACAGTCATCTGTTTTATGTCATTTGTCAGCTGTTCTCATAATCATAGCTCACTATTTGCAATTTCATCGGGGAAAGAAAATGTCAGGAGAAAGTTTGAGAAAAGCTTAAAGGAGAATAATGGTGTTTTTTAAGTTGTGCCCGTGGTGTAGGTTGCACACAGTCACCATAATAGGAGATATCAGAACTCATTTTCCTCTTTCAGAAGAAGTCATTGGCTGCCATTCATTCATGTATAATATTTAAAAAAAAAAAAAAATCTCATAGAATGAGATAATCCATCAGGGTAAACATGATGGAGCTGTAATTTGGTTTGGCTAAAGTTTGTTTTATCCTTATTTCACTGGCACTGAGTTGAGTGTTTTCTCATCAGTGCTACATGACATTGAGCTCTGCTTTCTGTCAGTCAGCTGACACAGGAGACAGGACAGAATGGAGGTCTGCTGCGGGAAATAATTTCTCAAAAAATATGTCACCTTATAAACTTTTTTGTCACAGCCACATCTCTTTATTTTAGGGAAGTTTTGTAGGCTTGGACAGCAGTTAGTCTCAAACTAGTTCTGACACTATAAAGTTTTTTAAAATAATGAAAAATTGTTCTTACATCAAATGACATACAACATGTACTGCAAACCAACTGCGATGCACTGTAATAATAGTTAATAGGCTGTAACTCTAAATGACACCCGTATTCTCCTTTAAGTGTAGCAGCTGTAACTAACAGTCCAGCCTAAGTCATGCATCTCCATGCACTGCATGTCCAGCAAGCATTTATGACTTACCAATAACTAATCCTATAAACAAAAGTAGATTTTAAAGGGACTGTTGGATGTTGTCAGGTCTCTAAAGAGTCTTTCTTGTCCATGATATCAGATGTAAGTCTTTGGAGGTTTGGAAAAATCAAATGTGTAGTAAGAAAAGAGTTTTAATGACACAATGAGATGTTATTTATTTAATGTAATCTAAGCCATAGAGAGACAGCAAGCAAGGCCAACAAACTGTATAAGGTATATTTGCTATAGTGTCTGCTATAACTCAGTGGTTAAAAGCAGAATACTTTGCTCAGTGAGAATACACAACCATTTATTTATTGATTCCACACACGGACAGTATCTCTGCTTGACACACTGGATGGGCGTCGCTCTGCACTGTGCTGAGTCAGCCGTTGTCATATAGGCGGGGGTTGGGTGGAAGGGAGTTCATAATGAGGAGTGAATCTACAGCAGAATGAACAATAAGTGAGGGGGAATTCAATTCATCACTCACTGACAAGTTCCTCCCCTAGTGGATGGAGTTAAATTGTGCATCACCCCAGTTTGTCATGTTGGTTGGTTTGAGTCTTTTCTTATGTTTGTGCTCAGTAGAGTTGCCATCGTGTTCCTCATGGCTGTGCAGTGCATAGCATTTTTGTGGTACAGTTGTTAAAGTTAACTTATCTATTTCATGTATGTAACCTCAGAGGAAATGATCTCTCCTAGGTTATCACTGTAATCATTGCAGTGTGAAATGCTTGTTTCTCCAACCTTGACTGCTTCAGTTTGTGCACTTGTTTTGTGTCATTGTTGCTGTATACAGGAGGCTGTGCCTCCTTCACCCACACAACACATAATGTCACCTGCTGCATGATACGCCAAAGAAGCTCTGCATATGTCTACTGTGTGCCTATGTAATACAATAATTCAAAAGTTCAAATGCAAATCACAAATATAAATGTTTCAAAAGCGCCACAGTTTTCTCTCACTGGACAAAGCAATGGTGTATAAAATTATCTACAGCCATGAAACACTGATTCCTCTTGTGTGTCTTTACATGGGGCAGCTGCACAGTTACAGATAGAAACTGTTTTGTTTGTCCCATCTCCCCATATCATCTGCCTCTTTTGACTTGTTTTATGTTTTCCAGTTTATTGTGTAACACCAAACTGGTGTGTGATGAAGCTCTGCAGAATGTACTCACACTTCGGAATGTTTGTATTCTGAAAAAATATTATGGAATGCTAAATAAAAATATTTTGATTGTAATGAATTGCTTTTTCGAGACTGATAGACTGTATGTCACTAGATTCATACTACAAGCAAAAGCATGGGCCCAGCAATCTGTGAATTTCACAAGTGAGAAACTTGTATAATTTATAAACTGCAGAGTAATCAAGCCTGTCTCATTCCAGGAGAGTCACCACCCAAATATTCCAGGTAAAGTCAACCAAAGCGTCTTTCACCTTCCGCCCGCGTTTCAGTGAGCTCTGTGTTTCTGGGGCTGCAGCTGGTGTAAATAGACTACAGCTCTGACTCATAAGAATAATAAAATTACGGTAAATTTCTATTTGCCCAACAGGGTGGGTTACAAATGGCGTCAGTTTTGCCCTGCAGCTGAAAGGAGTCCTTTTAAGGATTCTCCCCACCCCAATTCAATCCAACTGACCGTTTCCCTGTGTGCACCAGTTCACCTCGCTCACCTGGGGCTCCAGGACTGGTCATCTCACTGGTCAACTTGCATTTGTAAATGAAATGGGAAAAGGGATGTACATGCTTTCAAAGCATACCTAAATTACTTTTTGCTTAGTTTATTACTAAATTGCTTCTTGCTCAGTTCAGTCTATACTAATTTGACATGACTGCCTAATAGAAATGCTTCACTAATTTGTCAGCTCACCTGTTGTAGCTTATGATCCCACAAAGAGGCTTAACACCAAACAAAAACAACTATTTATTAGCCTGGATGTAACTCCAGCTCTATGAGTATGGGTGTAGCCCACTAATGGGCTTTGCTATTGGCTGATGCACACGAGGCCCCGCCCCGGCATCCTGACAACTTTGATGCACCTACCAGCCAATCATGGAGGTGACCGACTTCTGAGGCAACACCTGGTCCAGATCGGACTTTTCTCCCAGATGAACTCAGCGCAGTCTCTGGCGACAGCTGGGCTCCATGTCAGAGGTCTTCGCCCAGACTCATGGACCACGAGTTCAATCTACTGCCTGTTAGTTGTATGGGCTTATGCCCTCTAATGGGCTTTGCAAGTGGCTAATAAATGGTGGAAATTTTAATTTTGGGCCAATGCCGATATTTAATTTTAAAGCCGATACCGGTCGATACCGATAAGGTTCCAATATTATTGGAACCATCTTTACTGACAGCCACTGGGTCTTGATCCAACACAGCAGCTGGATGAGCATCTGCTGAGGTGTGCATGCGGTAGTCCTTAAAGCCAGACTGAGAGGGCAAATGCATCCACCACCAGAGTTGCTCTGTCACTGGCCCTCAGGGGGAGCCAAAGAGGGCACTGAACAGACTCCTGTGAGGCAGATTCACCATTCAAACTGTTGCCAAAGCAGCTCTGCCAGGTCCAGACAGAGCTGCTGCCTCTCATGGTGACACAAACTCCCACAGGAAATCAAGTCTGCCCCTGTCTTGGGGCTCCTGGGGACGTGGCGGGCCCTAAGGGACCTGAGGTGCTGGGCAGCCCAGTGGAGGCTGATGAGTCACTGCTCAGTGTGGGCCGAGTTCAGCAGCACATCCCTGCCCCGCAGCTGAGAGGCGAAGTGCAGGAGCAGCTTTTGACCAGCCGTCAGCTCCAGGCGGATGATGTGACATGACGACGGCTGTGAACATGTGGACATAGTGACAAACAAACAAACAAACAAACAAACAAACAAAAAAACAATCAGGTGCACACTGTCATGGTATTTAAAACAGAACCGCGTCTACTCAAATATGATGATGCATGAAAATTAAGAAGCATTGCTTTGTATGTGTATATTCTGCCTCACTTCTGAGTCATAAATCTGTCAACTGCATATCCATTATCAATTTCTTGCACCACATACACCATCAATCAAAAACCTTTTGATGAAAAACAAAACAGATTAAAGCCTGATTTGATAATCTCATATAAAAAGGAGTATTACCATACACCTGAAAGCCAGTGACACTTTTGGTTAAAAAACTGAATCTAACGGGCTGGGAATGTCTATAATAATCTAATAATTACCTAATACCTCATCTAATCATTATTAGTGTGCTATGTCATGTCACCGATCACTCTGGAGCTTTTCAGATTTGGAAATGAAATAACGGTATGGACTCGAGCAGGACCAAAAGACACCACACCCTCTGTTCCCACCGGACTGCAAACGGACGAGGACTTCCGCTACCGAGATTTTCTCGCTGGAGAACGATGGCTTTCCCGGAGTTTTGAGCGGCATAAACAGCTGATCAGGTTGACAACATAGCGGCCCCGCCACTGAGTCCGGCTCAAGTTAGTGCACAACTACTTTCCTTCACGGAAGTCTTTTACGTTTAGGATCGTATGACGCACACACACTTGCTAACGTTAGCCTGTTAGCTAACCCGGTGCGCACGGTACATCTGGCGGACACCAACATCATCTCTGCCGTTGATATTTCCAATAAAAACATGTAACGTGTGTTAGATATTACATGGACGCTAAAACTAGTTTGTGACGAATTAGCTGGAGCTCCGGTTTCCCGAGCGAAACATATGTTTTGCTGTGATTTACTGGGAAACCTGGAGCTATAAGGCACAAAATGCAGCTGACTGTGAGTGATTGTTGTTGGCCACAAGTGCGTTTACCCTGCGTTAGGAGGCAGACCGATTGGTTTCCATAATATAATCTCAATCTGCTGTGAATATTATCAAAAACTGTTGATACGGCACATGCATGTGAGCATAGCTGGTACAAATTTAACTTTAATATCTTTAATATTAAAGGTAGGGGGAAATCCATTCACTCAGGCATCGTGATTCTTTTTTTTTTTTTTTTTTTTTTTTACGATTTTTAATCGATTAAATTAATTTGTTTTTTTTAAATTTCTTAATCGATTTGATGTTTTTAAAAAATGTTGGTATCTTATGAAACTAGACGACCCAAGTAATACGTTGGTTCCAAGCAGCTCTAGGTTGTCAAAATTTTAGCAAAGAAAAACTGGCATGGCTATTTTCAGCAGGGTCCCTTGACCTTTGACCTCAGGATCTCTGAAAGAAAGTGGGTCCTCTGGGCACCCATAGGTCTCCCCTTTGCAGACATGCCCACTTTATGTTAATCCCATGCAGTTTGGCGCACAAACCATGCAGTCCAAATGTGTTATTTTGGCCTGTTGTGAAATGGTGTATTTGTGCAGACTGGGGCCTAAACAGTGTTGGAGTTGCATAAATTGGGTTTGATTGCAACGCTCAGACTCTTGTGGATTCAGTGAGCCCAGTTTTCTTCATGTGTGCTAATGTAAGCCCCCGTAGTGGCCATTTCATTGTAGTGAGACCATTTTTGAAACGTGACATCACTGCATAAAATGACCCACTGTAACCTATAAGATAATCAGAGCCTCGTGATACTTTACAGCCACAATCTCTAGAGGATAATTCAGAAACTATAAATCACAATAAATGATAATACTGAATTGCAGTTCTTGTAGAATCACAATGCTAGAATCAGGAGATAAGCATGTCATCTCAGCCCTAGTTTACATCGTAAATGTAAATATCTGGCAAGTGGTTCGAGATGCTGTTTGCTGTTTTCCACCGTGTTGGAAGCCACTTAGTCCTCTCCGTGCTGTTAAAATTGTATAATGCAATGTTACGTGTGCGCCATTTCTCTCCTGCCCTCCTCTGACTACATTCCTCCCCCCAGCCAGTCCACTTATTAAAGTTACCTTCATCTAACCTGAGCTACTGTCTTGCAAAGTTTTGACATCTCTTCTGGTTTGTATTGATCTACCGGGTGACGGCTAATCAATACTTCCTTATGCTGTGACTGCCTCCAGCTTCCCGAGTCTTATATAATCTGACCTGAGCTGTTTTCTTCTCCAATTCAATGCCTCCCCACCCCTGCCTGCCCCTGTCCTATTCACGTCTTGTCTGCCTGTTGAGTATAAAATTTACTTTTTCTTCCAGACATCAATTTTTGATCAATTGACCATGATTTACAGCCATTTTGGATCTTTATTTTAAATGTGAAATAATACATTTCCACTGCATACTGGCTTGTAAACACTTGGTTTGTACCACTAAGATGTGTTTTTATTTTCAGTCATAATACAGCATCACATAAACCAAAGTGCTCTGCGTTCCTTCTGCTTCAAGCTGCTTACTTGTTTTCTTGTGAAAACTGCTCCATTTTTCTTTCCCAGAATGCTGTGGAAAGAATCACCTGGTCATCTGCTCCCATGAATCACCTTTCATCGCGCACATGGAACATTAGTCACATTCATGCATGACTAATTTGACAGCACAAACACAACAACAACAAAAAATAAACAGGGCAAATGCAAAAAAAAGAAAAAAAAAAAAAAAGGGGCACTTCTAATTTTCTGGAGTATATTTTTGCCTCATTTTTATTTCATATGCTGTTTTTTCCCAGAGTGTCTGTTGGTTTCTGACTCTGCTCACAGGGCCTCACTCATTAAAAATCTTAGATGTAGTGCGTCTCCTGTTCTCGGCATATTATCTAAAGTAAGACAAAGTCCTAAATCCCTAACATCAACTCTCAACACTTATTCTCAGCTGTTTTGTGTCTTACCACAACACGATGGAGTCTTGTAAGTCTAGCCTGTCACCCCTTCTCTCCCTACTCACCTCCGGTCACTCCAGCTGTAAAAAAAAACAAAAAAAAAACAATATTGTTTAATCTGACCTGTTGTGAAATGTAACCTGATATATTCTGCTTGCTGTTTGCGTCTCCAGGGCGATGGCCAGTCCTCCGTCTCCTCTCGTCTCGCTGCTCTCCTCCCTGATCCCCAGGGGTTTGGCTGTGGGACCATCGAGGCTCTGCGAGGGCCAGCTGGGTCTGTGGTGGGTCGGCCGCTCGCTGGGGGCCGGATCCCTGCTGGGGAAGGAGGGCGACACAGAATGGGCCTGGATAAGCCACGCTGACCCTGACGGTGACCTCATGATGACCTCTGACCCCACGTCCAAAAAGGATCAGAGCATCAACATGGAGACAGAGGAGGTAAACAGCTTTTTAATGTGATAATCTGTGATATTTAAAATAGGGCCGGGCAATATGGACAAATTCAAATGTCTCGATGTCTTGGACCAAATAGTTCGATTTTGATATTGTGACGACATTGTTTGACTGTCGGCGTTTTCGTAGGATATTTACACCTGAGATTTTTGCGTAACAATAATCAGTAATGTAGATATGGTGACCAAGCAGGTAGAGACAAAAAATTAAAACAGCTAGAACAGTGTAATACATGCAGAGAATTGCATTTCTTTGCTGTAATGCAGCCTTTAAAACCAGGAAAAGACATCAGTTATACCAGATCTCAGTATTACAATATCTGAAATCCCAGACAATTTCTATAAATATAAATAATATAAATAAGATCTCTGTATGCTTCTGTTATCAGTTGATATACACAACAGTGGTTCAACTTTAACTGAGTCTATGAAGCCTTTTACATCTGCTGCTCTAAATACTTGTTGTCTGGTATCTCTTTTCCTGGAAAAAGTCTAAAACAAAAAGTCAAGATAAAAGACGTCAAAGTGCTGGACACACTGTTTGATTGACAGGCGATCTGTGGGACGTGCAGTGCAGAAACACTGCAGCGATCAGCGCTCGGCACAGACTCCACCTTGTCGAGTCGGCTTCAGGGTCTGTCATAATCATTTTAAATGCACCATGTGCGAGACAGTTTTTTTCTGTTTGAAATCATGTGGTAATCAGTTCCAGATGGAGGGAGCAGAGTGCACGCAAGCCTTTTTGTCAAATTTAGCTGAGACACCGGGGACAAAAAAACAAAAACAGCTCCTTTGACGAGGCAGTAAATTTCCACCAGCCTTTTTAGCATAGCAGCATAAGGAGGCAGGCTCAGAATAGACTTTGAGATAAAAATATACCACTTAATAGATCTGCAAGGACACAGAATCAACAGGTGCATTCAAAGTGCAGCTGTACTCACCAGCCTGTTTTAATGTCTGAGTTTAAGACGTGGAAAATAATCCTAATTATTTGTCTCAGTTTTATGGAGCAACACTGCAATGCAAAGTTATGTGTTGTGTTGTTTTATGCAGGCAATGATGGAGTTAGTAGCTGATAAGAAAGCTCTACTAGATAAAGCCCTCTGGATCAGGTGGGTACACATAGTTTACCACACACACACACACACACACACACACACACACACACTCACACACACTTTGTCCTTTTCAGAGGTAATTTTATTGATCTTTGAAAAAATATGTTGCATTGCATGTTGGCAAATAAACAAGCTGTGCTGCCAAGATTTAAATCATATAATGCAACATTTTTCTTTGCATAAAGAATAGGATGGCACTGTTTTTTCTCTCTGTTTCCAGTCCATCTACCAACACCATTGAGTTGTTTTACCATATTTTTAAGATTTTTGCTGATGCAGTGTGGTGGTGTGTACTTTGCTGTTTTTGAAAAAAACACTCACTTTTCATGACAGTTCACCCCATAATGTCAGTAGGGTGAAATGCAAAAAAAACAGAGGATACTCCGAATTGTCAGGGCCATTTTCCTCCCTTTGCACTTTCAGTTTTGACAGGCATTTTATGAACTTTGCAGTGCATTTAACCCTGGGCCTTTGTAATGCCTAACCCTTCCTCACACTGACACAGCTGCACAGACAAACAGGTGCTACCACCGTCTAACATCTTCATGTTCACGTTCTGCTTCGCTTTGTCTTTGTGTGTGTGTGTGTGTGTGTGTGTGTGTGTGTGTGTCCTCCAGTTTTGCCTGCCAGGTGCGGAGCAGAGAACATGAGAACGTGACCATGCAGTGTGTGTGTGGAGAGACGTGCACAGGTGTGTGCGCAGATGTGCGTCTGCGTGTGTGTCGCAACATCCAGCCAGGGACGGAGCTGTTGTTGTACCACGAGCCTGAAGGAAAAACTCAGCAGGCTGACACACAGGGCCGCTGTGTTAGACAGCACAGAGGTAACTACACAGCACACTTACCACGGGAATAAGCTGTTTATAACCCTACTCAGTATGCACATCCTGTCACAGGAGTAAAATATCACAAATATCTAATTTATTAGAAGTATTAGAAGTATTTCGAGAAAGTGCTGATATATCTGTCCTTTTAGATCACCCACTTTTCTTATGATTTGTAATACCATAGCTTCCTAAAACAGTCTGTTAAACCCCGCTTCTAAATTTTAATTCCTGTGCATACTTTGTCTTTGAAGTGCTCAGTAAGGTTTTGTTTATGCCTAAAGGAGCAGCAAACCTTTAAAGAGTGTCACTGGTCTGGGTTTTAGTGGAGAGTTTTCAGTGTCCCATCATGGTCTTAATGCATTTTCAGATGAGTTTTTTTTTTTTTTTAATAATGATGGTAATGAAATTCTGGGGGCAAACTCTCAATTCTTGAAACTGACTGGCATGGAAATGTTCAGATTTGAAGATACTGAATACGTGCAGCTTTCAAAAACGAATAATGGTCAAACCGTACAAATGATCGATCATCTCTTTGAACGCGATACGTTATTAAAAACTGATCAGGTAAGATAAACAGAGTTACCTGGGTCTGATTGTTCTGCTCATTAGATGCTGGTTAGTGATGCTGCAGTAGTCTTCTTTGTTTGCATCCATCATGTCCACTAGGTGGAACCAAAGGGACATCAACCCCTGGAGTTCAGCAGACTGACTTTTTTGTCACATATCTAGCAACACATGTAGCCTCTCTGTCAGCTCTTTTCATTATTGTGCTTGTAGTTATAGTTTAAACAAATGTCCTGTAAAACAAAGAGGACAGCTTCACTGAACTGGATGATGATAAAAGAATTAAGACTTAAACATCACACAATGAAATCCCTTACTTGAATTGTGAAAACTGAAAATCATTACTGCACAACACAAATACATATCAGTAAATTGGGAAAAACAACCAACAAAGTTATGTAGGAAGGACATGTATGTTTATGTTAAATATATTCTCCAGCTGTCACCTTCTTGTGTTTTTTGGCTGAAAGAATTTGTGGATCATGGAGCGCTTGAGAGATGTGATTCATGTGATAGTTTAAGAGTTAAAGAGACTTAAAAAATTCAAACAGCATTAGTATGACGCTTGTGGAAAGGCATTTACACTTTTAATAACTTTTAATTTGTTAATGTGCATGTTCAGCTGTGGCCTCATTAAACTCTTGTTATTGCAGATGACTAATTTCAATATATTAAATCAATAAGTCTTTTAAAAAAAATGCTAAATGAGAAATAAGACGGTCAGATGAAACTTTATTGATTCCTGCGAGGAGATGACGCAGTTGCAGTAGCACATGGTAATTAACATGCAGCAGGTGTTCATAAGTGCACACACACAAATATTTGTTTTATATGTTGCCAGACATAAATTTATATGACTTTGTGAAAAATGCAGAAACAGTATAGTGATTTTATATACACGATGTGCAAACCATACTATTCTACCGCACACCACACATACTCTTTGCCCACAAAGTGTTGTAGCATCATAATGATGAGTGAAAAGGTATGAGAGGATTATTTTTCACAAAATGATGTTTCTCTCTGACAGATTACAAGGTCAAATGTCCTGAATACAAGAAAGACTCGGAGACAATATTTGCTGACACACAAACCAGGCCGGGAGAGGAAACGGAGAAGGAGACACCACAGGGGGCAGAGGAGAAGAAAGGGGAGGAGGAGGACAGAAAGCCCCAGAGGGAGGTTAAGAGGACTCAGCCGGCCTCATGCAGGAGGAAGAGTCGACCTGAGAAAATCCCATCTGCCTCAGACACTCCAGTGAAGTCCGGGCCAAGCTGCCATGCAGACAGACAGCAGGGCAGAAGTACTGACACACCTCCAGCAGCAGGAGGAAGCACAGAGGTGCTGCCCGCCGAAGCTGCAGACGCAACAACAGGTGGCGTCCCGGCTGCGAGGGGGGATGCGGAGGGACAGACAGCCGCCATAGAGAGGCAGTCACACTGTCCCGTTGAGGGAGGTGGGGACAAAGACTCCCGAGGCCCGTCTGTGCCCCCGCCCATCAGGCACAGCTCCCGCCTGGCTGCCAAACCGCGGCGAGTGCACTGTTTGATCGGCCGTACGAAACATTTGGAGGCACCGCCGCACCCCGTTCACCCCCACCCGCCCAAACAGAGGAGCAGCTACAGCGAGGGCACCCAGTACACTGCCAGGGAGACGGTTTCCATGGAGACACTTGGTGCTGGTGCTGGTGCTCAAGGGGCAAGGCATGTTGCTGGGGAGACTCTCGCTAGGCAACCGGAGGTTTTTGAAATGGTTGCTAGGGAGAGGCGGTACAAGTGTTCCAGCTGTGGTAAAAGTTTCTACCAGCTGTGCCACTTAAAGAAGCACCAGTTCACCCACACAGACACTAAACCCTTCAGCTGTCAGTACTGCGGGAAAAGCTACAGCTCTGCAGAAAACTACAAGGCCCATCAGGTGGGAGATTTGATTGACAGACTGAGTTAGTTATTACCCAAAGCATGGCAGCTGCATAAAATCACAGAGGAAATGTTGTACATGTATGTGGAGAGAGCAATAGCATAGAAAGAGCGAGAGAGCGCAAGAGTATTTTAAAGTCACTCCTTACTCAAGAGGCAACATTGCACTCTGGTCTATTGAGGTGACTGACAATGGAGAAATTGGTATCTCTGCCTCTTCTACAGTAGGTTTCTCCCTGTGTAATTGTTGAACACTGGTGCAAATTGTTGACTCTAGAAAGAAGCTCTTGAATTATGAGGGACAACAGCACCTAGCTTAGCCTATTTATCCACATGAGTAAGAAAAATACATCAGCAGCAACTACAGCTACAAAATTAGCCCTGGTTACATTGCTGATAGCTACATTAACAATGTTTTAGGGTGAAATTTTTCTTTCAAGATTGGACTCTGTTGGACACTGTCTTAGTAATTATGTAGAATGGCAATTTCCGTACCCCACTAACAGTAGCAGCAAGGAAATAAAAATGGTAATATTTCCAGGGGAGTCATCGTGGCGAACGTCCATTTTCCTGCCCTCACTGTGAGAAGAGCTACGGACTGAAGAGGGACCTCAGGGAACACATGGTCCTGCACACTGGAGAGAAACCTTACGTCTGTGACCTCTGCGGCAAGGCGTTCGCACGCCGCCCCTCCCTGCGCATCCACCGCCTCAATCACTGCAAAAGGGAGTCACACAGACAGCCTACCAAGGTGGGGACATGTTTTATTTTGCACTTCAGTCATCTGTCGTGACATTTTTAAATTGTCTTAACTTTGAAAGTACTTACTGCCTGTTCAACCAGGAGGAAGTTGGGCAGCTAGACATATCATTTTCTTATTTTTTTCTCCTAAAATCTATGCTGAAACAAATTTAATTCAGTCCTGTTGCTTCACCTTGCCCCTAGCTCTTTCAGGATTTTATTTTAAATTGTTAAATCCTTCATGTCAAATGTTACAATTTGCACGCTCCCCTCAGTCTCTCTACAAGTAGCAGTTACCAGTTAAAGGTATTTCAAATGAGGCTTGGGTGACATCACACACCGTATGTTTTGCTCCTCCCCCAGTTGCAGTGTACAGTGTGCTCCAAGCTGCTGGCCAACTCAGGCTCTCTAAGGAACCACATGAAGCTCCACACAGGGGAGAAACCTCACATCTGTCAGCACTGTGGCAAGGCTTTCAGACAGAGAGGTAATGTTGCTGGCATCAATCCAGTTTTCCTACCGCAGCAGGCAGGTGATCAGTAGTTAGCTTTGCTTCATTTGAAAATGTCACATTGGCCAAAGATGTTTCTCTGTCAACAAAAGATCCTTTTAAAGACTTGGTGGTTGTATTTATTTCATAATTTAGAGGAGTAGGCATGGTGAAGGTGCTACCCAGAAAGTGTGATCAAGCCTTATTGACTTTATAAATATGCAGCACATACAACGCATTTGGCTGCAGTTATAAACAGTAGTTCTCATTTAGCATTTCATACGCTAAAGCCTTCCCACGCATAGCACACCGAAACGTAACCCATTAATTTACATGCACAGTGCAAAATGCCTGCCAGATTCAAAATGAATGTCAAATAAAAAGTGCAACATGTCTGCAGGATAAGAATTATAAAGTGGAAAATACAATTTTCAATAAAAATTAGATAAAGCAAGTGCAAAGTATGCAGCATTATAAAAAAGAAACTGTGATATGACTAGACTTAAAATGAATTGATACCAGAGAACAGCTCGACTGCATCCATTTTGATCTCGATGTAGCTGCAATTGATTGATATGATTGATTGATGATGCTGATTTTGTATTCCTGCAACCATTTCTATATTAATTTTGATAAAAGGTTGAGGTCACTATCTTGTTGAAAGGTCCATTTGTAACCAATTCTCAACCTCCTGATAGAGGCAGCCAGGTTTTGAGCAAAAATGCCGTGGTACTATGGTGAATTCATAATGCCATCGATCTTAACTCATTGGCTGCCATTGATGTCTGTAGACGTCAATTCAAATCCAAACGTTGACTGCCAAAGACGGCATGTGACATCAATTAGACTTTTCAATGGGGTGGGTTAGGAGGGGGCTGGTGAAGTTTGTGTGAATAGTTTAAGCTCGTATCTGCATCAGAAAGGATAGAGATGAAAGAGAGAAGGCAGAGAGGATAGAGAGAAAAATGTCGCAACATTGCAAATCAGACAAGTTTAGGCAGCTTACACTAGAACAGAGTATGTGTTGCAGTAATTCAAGTAGTAAGACGCTAGCAAACGTGAGAAAGGATTCTTCGAATTCGAGTGACTCTGATGGTTACCATGGAGATGAGTGATCTAGGCAAGTGAAGCCACGGAGACTAATGTTGCGCTCCAGGCACCATCTGAAGAAAAAAAAAAAAATGACCACCAACCTGGGCCTAGCGATGAAGTTTGTCATAACTCACAGCAATCTAGTCGTGTTCTAGATCACTTAAATGCTCTAAAATGCTGGCAGTATGGGCTTTCTGTTCTGAAAATGGCTGGCAGCCAATTAACAAGAGACCACCAGCATCAAAACAACCATCAGTGCTCCATGATCCAGGTGCACTTCCTGTGATGCTTGGTAAAGTTCAGACACCTCAGTTTCTTGGTTTGTCTCAGTAAGCAGAGTTTTTAACATGGAGGAGGCATGATTTTAAAACTGTATAGCCCCAAATTTCACTAAACTGTGCAGTTCTGAACCTGTGATCTTTGGCTTCTTCTTTGCCTCCTTCATTGTCTTCCTATGGGGACAAAATGCACGTGTCCTCCTCCAAACAATTGTGCAACTGTTCCAGACTTCTGAAACTTCTGTGTTATTGTGTATGTGCTTAGCGCTATTTTCATCTGATTATGTATTTTTCATCTGTCTGACACCTGATTTGTGTAGGTCAGCAACCATCTGTCTCCTCTGAGGTGCAAACAGTGAATGGTGAAAGTCATCCATCAAGTTTCTGGAGACTGAGATCTATTAAAAAAAAAAAAAAAAAAAAAAAAAACGTATTGTTTTTATTTTAAATATTGCTTAAGGATACCAATAATATTGACCCTTAAGGTTTTGAGAAAAATAATATTATTCAGTATTTATGAGACTATTTTGTTAGACTAATACACTACTCACAAAAAGTTAGGGATATTCGGCTTTCGGGTGAAATTTCAGGATGAACCTGAAATGCATTATAACCTTTACAGGTGAACTTAATGTGACCTTCTGTAAACTTTTGAATGCACATGTCCAACTGTTCAATGTTTCAGTACTTTTTGCACAAGTTGCTGTTCTCTAACAAGGAGCTTAACGGCAAAATTCACATCAGGTGTTTGATGCTCCAGCTCATCGAGGTTGCATCATTAGGGAACGGCTGCTGGAGACTGGGGTACCTCAGATGGAGTGGCCTGCACTTTCTCAGACCTGAATCCCATAGAAAACTTATGGGATCAGCTGAGTCGCTGTGTAGAGGCTCGGAGCTCTGTACCCCAGAACCTCAATGTCCTGAGGGCCGCCCTTCAAGAAGAGTGGGATGCCATGCCTCAGCAGACAATAAGTCGACTTGTGAACAGCATGAGACGTCGTTGTCAAGCTGTAATTGATGCTCAAGGGCACATGACAAGTTATTGACACTGACATTTTTTGTTTTGGTATACCCACCACTGCTGTTGGCTTTTGTTTCAAGAAATTGTTTGAGATGAGGAAATCACCAGTGTATGCTTCTACTAAAATGCCCTACTTTCATGATATAATATCACTGTAGCGTGAACATTTTACATTTTCCATAAATTTCACGCAAAAGGCAAATATCCCTAACTTTTTGTGAGTAGTATAGTAGGTAGTTTTCCCAAAGGGTTTTAGAAGAAAATTTGAATCATCATGTCTGTGTGTCTCAGGGAACCTCCAGGGCCATCTTCGAATTCATAGCGGTGAGAAGCCATACGCTTGCTCCCAGTGTGATCAGAGTTTCTCCCAGAAACCAGAACTACGCCGACACCTGCTCTGCCACACCGGGGAGGTTTTCCTCTGTAGCTACTGTGGAAAAGCGCTGAGGGACCCGCACACCCTGAGGGCCCACGAGAGACTACACAGTGGAGAAAGGCCACATTGCTGCCATATCTGCGGAAAAGGTTACAACATTATTGACATTTACAAGTCACTTGGGGTTACATGGCTCAGTAATTGGGTTTCTCCAGCAGAAATTTAGCTTTGCCAAGTTGATGAAGTATGTTTGTCCTTGCTGGCATCTGTACCCACTGGTTTTGTGCTCGGTTGATGCCGAGATGATGCCATCACTGTTTTCCTCTTTTTTGCACAAGACCTTTCGTAGAATGACAAAACCAGAAAACCAGACAAAAACCAAATTGAAGAGGATACAAATAGTTTTTTTTTTTTTTTCCAAGTAGTTCTGTAACTTCATTGAAGCCACTTTTTCAAGAACTTTGGAGAAAACAGGGAGAATGCTAATTGCTCTTTAATTACATACCGCATCAGTAGCTCCAGATTTGAAAATTGGGATTACTCTAGCCTGTTTGCTCTCATCAGTAAACTTCCCAGATGTGATGGAAATATTAATTGACAGGGTGAGTGAATCAACTGAAGTTATTATTTTTTTTTTTTATATAAATGCAGCCAGGTTATTAAGAGCTTTTGAATGACTGTTTGCATATGTGTGTATAAGTTTCCACTGTCATGCTGTTGAATTCTTTATGGCTCCCAAATGCTTCAAACTGTGAAACTATTTGATGGCCTCTAATTTAATTATAGTTTGAATGGGAATTTTGGGCTTCCTTCTCAAATCTGTAGGTTTGGTTACATTCCATTTTAAAAGCAGCTGTCACACCACTGAACAAAATCATCAACCACCAGACCATGAGCCAGATCACTTCCCTGTAACAGAGTCACAATGACTGAGTCATCTAAATATTATATAGGAATATGTCTGCCAGAATGGGAACTTCTGCAGTCACTGGTTCACACGATGTACAGAAAAGATGCAGCCTTTGGGTGATTCAGTGGGAGAGCACAACATCTCAGACTTGGTTCCATTAACCTTTACCCAATCTTAAAATTAGACAAGTTAGACGAGTTTCTCAAGTGAAATGTGGGGCTGATTTGTGTTGAAAACAGAGGAAAAATGTGAAAACAATAGATGAGCAGGAGCCTTTGGCGCTTCAAGGTGCTATAAAAGGTTTAGTAATGCAAGAGCAGCATCATCAACCCTTCTTTTGTTCTTTTACGCAAACTGCAGGGTCTAATGCACCCTCTGTAGTCCCCATCACCCCCCTCTTAACAAGCTTTTCAAATCCCTTTATAAGTGGTGAAGTAAGAGCCACAGGTCTGAAATCACAGATAAGCCTTGGGGATTTATTTTTAGCCACTGGTACAATTGTTGTCTGCTTCCAGAGCTTGGGGATCTTCTGCTGTTCTAGAGAGCACATGGAAATGTGATGGAAAATGAAATTCAGCTGCTCTGCACAGTGTTTAAGAAGATGACCTGAAATTTTATCAGGGCCAGGGCTCTTGTTTGCCTGCGTCTGCTAAAGTACACCATGCTCTGCACATCAAGTACTAGCTGAGGAGTGGCAGCAGTTTGCCGTTCAATAACCCTGTTCCCTTTCTTCTGCGTACTTATTATAATTGAACTTTTACACCAAACACTTTTTAAATTGTTACTTTTGAATTACTCCTCAACTTTATCCTTGAGTTCGGATTTTTTTCATTTCAGCCCTGGCCAGTTATTAAAGTAGTGTTTGTCTTCATGATCATTACTGTCAAGCATTTTGTGATCCAGGGTTTATTGTTTGGATACAGTTTAACCTCCTGGGTTGGTAATAACAGACTCCTCACAAAATGTAATATAGTCAGCCACTCTGAAAGTAAATTTATCAATATCAATATCAATGTCATTGTCCTTGTTTGAGTAATCTGTTCCATTTGGGAAAACACACACCAGTTCGTACACTCCACACTTGTACCCTGCAGGCACAGAATAGAGTCACTTCACATTTTAAGTTTGTATTTCCTCCCTTTTTAAGACTGCCTTGTAGACAGGCTCTAGATGTATGAGGTTGTGGTCTGATGATCCTAAGGCATGTATCATAAACAATTTATATGCACCTTTAATGGACCCAAAACAGATATTAATGGTCTAAGTTGGGCAAGTAATATACTGAAAAAAAGTACTTGAAGGGGTGGTAAAACAGGGATTTCCTTATTTAGTGTGATTCTTGAGCACTATCTTCACCCTCCACCAGGATTTGAGAGTTCCTAAAAGTCAATAACCGTAATAAAATGGAGTTTTAGGGGCTGCTTGTTCTATAGTAATACTTTACAGCAAGGCTGGTTTGGCTTTAGTTCCTCTCGTGAGTTAATGCCTTGACTCATCTGGCCAGCAAGGAGGAAAATATCCTGCTTGTTGGAACTGAAATAGCTGTGGGTCTTACTAATCCTGCAACAATATGTTAGCAAAATATTCATAGTTAACACTGCTGAAGAGCTCACTTGCTAAAAGCTTACATTTTGATGGCTGGTACAGCAGTTGTAGAGTTGGGGTGAGAAAGTCAAAATCTGACACCACCGGTTCCACATCAGATGGAGGCACTTCTGATATAATGTTAGATTGCTAAAATAAACCTCCGAAAAATGATAGATGGTAGGTGTATTGTGCTAACAAGCTAACAGAGGCTGTTACCCACTACTGTTTGTTGGACCGAGTGGACAATAGCAGGTGCAGGTTAGGGGCCAATCAAACAGGACCATAAAAATTTTGAATGTGCTCTGAATTTTTTGAATGTAACAGGTAGCAGTACAATGTAGTCAATATCTCCAGCTCCCACATATTATTATTGTAACTCCCTAGATTAAATTCTTGTGTTTGTGTTTCTAATTTGGTCAGTGAGGCGCTCATGTTCAGATATTAATTGATCTAGTGATTGATCCTAAAGATTACGAAATCTATAATTTTCATTTCGTGTTGTCTTTTTGTTTCCTCAGGCTACATCCTGGCTACTAAGCTGAGGAGACACATGAAGTCGTCTCACCTGATGGAGAAACCGTTCAGCTGCCACTGTGGAGCGTCCTACACTCTGAGACAAAGTCTACTGAGGCACCAAACTCAACACAGGAGAGAGGGAATGAAGGAGGATGAGGAGAGGAGAGAGGGAAGGAGGGACGAGGAGGAAGAGGAGGAAGGGCAGGGAGAGGGGAGAAGGAAGGAGATTTCGCAGGTGCTAATGGCTTTAGATTCCAGTCACCCAAGACCGGTTCGAGGCAGACCCAGAAAAAATTCACTACCTCAGTTGACGGGGGAGACAGAGGCGAGGAGAGGAGCAGAAAGAGTGGAAGAAGTTGTCACAGCGAGGCGAGGAGAAGGGGAGGAAGCAGGGGGGGAACAGGAGGGAGCTGAACTCAGGGTAGGGGAGCAGAGAGCTGAAGGGAATGAGGTGGGGAAGATAGGAGGGAGGATTCGAGTCGAAGGGGGGGAGGAGAACACAATGAGGGGAGGAGAAGGAAGCAACCATGACGTCTCAGGACAAGTCGAACACACTGTGGTCTATGTTCAAACTGCAGGGACTCGAACAGGAAGCTTAACCGCATCAGACTCCTCCCCTTTGCTCCTCACCGCAGAGAGCCCACTCCCGCAAGCAGCCGGGCAGGAACTGGTGGAGGTGGTGATATCAGAGGCTGGAGAGCAGTGCATCTTGGTCCACGGACAGCAGACCGTGGGAGAGCTGGTGATCTTACAGGAGGAGGGCGGGCTCTGCTCTGTGGCTCAAACGGTGGAGATAGAGACCGTGTAGTTTCTAAAACCATCTCTGGTGGTTGGACAACACGACGAATGTGTCAGTGACCCTGAGTCCAAAGATGAGAAGCCCAGGATGAAAAATCAAAATTTTAATGGATAAGCCTGCCCTCAGATACACTGTTTCCTATCATCAAGCTATGATATTCAGTGCATTTCAGTATTGTAAAGTTTACTTTCAGGTGTACCCACTTGCGCTCAGACTGCATGATCTTTTCCTACATGTCCCAAAATGCCTTTCAAGAAGCCCCGGAGATGGGCTGTGAACACGTTGCGTTCAGCTCCGGGTTGCACATGTAGGTGGAGAGAGCGAGAGCAATACAGGGGGCAGTTTTTCCTGTTGAGAAAAAGTGAGGCTCATCCTCAGGCTGCATTGCGTTGTGGTCTATTTTTGCAACTGTGGGTAGAGAAACTATCTTTGCCTCCTCTACAAAAGATTTCTCCCAGGATGTTTGTTGATCGTCAGTGCAAAATGGCAACTTTAGAAAGAACCCCTCTTCTTCTTCTTTTTTTTTTTTTTTTTTTTTTTTTTTTTTGATTCTGAGGGAGTGACATCACCAAAAATCCGATGTTTACTGTTGATGATGAAGTATTTTGTGTGGTCAAACACTGTTAAAGCTGTACTGGAAATATCTTGACTTGGCATCACTTTGTCTGCTGTACATTTGGCTAGTTATCTGATGGAGGAAGAAAAATGCAACACAAAAGAACAAAACATACCAACTATGTTCAGATGTTTTAGGATAGATTTTACTTTTCAGGTATTCATTTAGGAACACACGTCATGCACCAAAGAAATGTCACTGTAGAGCCTTATCAAGGAGCCAGTGATGTGTATGCAACATCAAAGACAGACTCACTTATGAACTTAATGTTGACAACTTCAGCATCCTCTGGGACTCCCACGTGTTATCAGATTCTGTCACTTTCTGCTAAAATTGTCTATGGTGGGGGGGGGCCTCGGACGCACAAGGTGTAGCTTTCTCTGTGTGACAGTATTGTGAATTGTTATTAGCATTCCTCCATTTATGGGGTTATAAACACTGTAAAGTAAAAAATGCTGTGTATTAAACAAAGTTATAGATTACTTGCATTCGTCTCGGTGTAGATGGTGTTCAAAAACCTTGCCTCTTCATTAGTTGGTATTCAGAGACACCTGGAATAGTGTAATTAGCTTTGTTCCCTTGGCAGCAGTCGCTTTCTCACTTTGGGTTTTAGACTGAATGAAAGAAAAAGGTCTTTTTCTGAGCTATCACCCGTTTTATAAGTTGATAGCCTGAGAGAAATTGCATTGGCACACAGTCAAAGGGATCCTCTGCTTGCCTGTCTGTTGCTTTGTATAAATCCCTGCCGCCTGGTTCCCTGTCTGCCTATATGTTTATGTTTATCTCCTCTTCTGGCTGTGTGCATCTGTTTTCGTCTCTTCCCATTAACCTGTCTGCCTGCATGTGTCTCTTTTTGTCTCTTTGTCAAAACTGGAGATACATGACTCATGCAGATCGTCCACAGACGTCACCCCTCTTCGCTTTCCAGGCTACTGAGCGGAGAAAAAAAAAAAGAAGAATATGGGCAGCTTTCTTTTAGCCGCTTTCTGCGCTCCATCCTGATGTAGTTGCTATTGAGCTGTCAAGCAGGATTCAGGCTATTTTCCCAAACCATTGCTGAAGCAGCTCAGTGTAACTTCATAGTTATTCAACCATCTAATAGCTCTGAGTTTCCACTGTATTGCTTTGTTACTGACTGGGGTGGCTTCATTTGAAACATTTTTGAATGTTACTCAGTTTCTATCAGGAGACGTGAGGGGGAACCTAATGCATCAGTCCATTCTCTGACTTGTCCCATTAATGAGCTATTTTTGCGCTGCTGATAGCCCTGTTTGTTCAACACTTAACTCCAAGGCAACATGTCTTGATTGCTATGAAGTTTGTTAAGCACCTTCTCACTTCTTAAAGTATGAACTGTGTCTGTTTTGGTGACATCATGACTTGCATCACCACCATCAGGCTGAAATGTCAACTTTCAGTGATCATGCTGACTGACTAATTTGGCACTATAGAAACCACTCCTATTATGTTAAGTGCAAATGAAAACAGTTGTGCCATTTATTTATTTTAATTGATTCCAACTAGGCAAGGCAAGGCAAGTTTATTTATATAGCACAATTCAACACAAGGTAATTCAAAGTGCTTTACAGAAACATTAAAAGCAACAAGACACAATTTAAAACAATAAAAACAGTCAATAAAAAAGGGAAATAGAAATTTGGAATGATAGCGATAATAAAATACAGTAACATAAAATAACAACAGGCTCAGTACAC
Source organism: Myripristis murdjan (assembly GCF_902150065.1). Taxonomy (NCBI): domain Eukaryota; kingdom Metazoa; phylum Chordata; class Actinopteri; order Holocentriformes; family Holocentridae; genus Myripristis; species Myripristis murdjan. The sequence goes on along the minus strand of NC_043982.1, from coordinate 30,765,312 downwards.
TGCTTGAGCCATGCGGCCAAGGGCCTAGGGCGTGATAGGCCTGATCACCCCAGCGGCTCCTTGCCACCAAAAGGCAATAGGCCAAGGGCCCAGGCCGTGATGGCCTATATCACACCACCAAAAAGTGAACTAGACAAAATTTGAGTTTAAATTCAAAACCGGCTCTGTCAGAGATTTCAGCTAGGATCTCTTGTCCCTGGCTCTGAACCATCTTGAATTTGGTTGGTCGGGTCTGTTTTCTTTTTTTTTTTTTTTTTTTTTTTTTTTTGTATAGGACGTCGCCCTTAATAATACACCCAATGCGTGCACGCTATTTCCTCTTGAGTCCTTCACTCAGAGTCTTACAGTCCCGCCGGACACAAGTTCCACACACTGGTCTTTTTCAGATCGTAATGAACTCTAAAGATCCATCACAGGACGTCTCCCTTCTAGATCTGAATTCACAGCCTGCTCCCCACTGTCGAGTCACAGCAGTAACTGACTCAGACTTCCCGGTCACCCCCCCGCAGGGATGCCGACAGCCCAACCTCTTAATTCCTTAGACTCTGAAACCTCTCCTATTGGAGATTTCAGCCCGGACTCAGTCCTCAGCCCTGGAATCTCTGACATTTGCAGCCGATTTGACAATAAACCCAAATAGAACAGTCAGGACAAGAAACGAAGTAGAAAAATAAAAGGCATAAATCAACAGTGTGTAGTTTAAAAGTACGGGCAATCCAACAGGTAGTCCTTGGAGTGCGGAGGAGGCATAAATCAACACTGTAGTTAAAAAGTACAGGCAATACAACAGCCAAGTATTTAATCTAACAGTACGCTTCAGTGAACAATAGTGTTTTTAGCCCTGATTTAAAGGAGCTGACAGTGTGAGCAGACCTCAGATCTACAGGAAGTTTGTTCCACAGGTGAGGAGCATAATAACTGAATGCTGCCTCACCTTGCTTGGTTCTTGTTCTTGGAACACACAACAAACCAGTTCCAGATGACCTTAGGGGTCTAGATGCATCGTAGCGAACCAGTAGATCAAGGTCCGAGACCATTCAGGGCTTTGTAGAGCAGCAGTAGGATTTTAAAATCTTTTCTTTGACTCACAGGAAGCCAGTGTAGCGATTTAATGACCGGTGTAATATGGTCCAGTTTCCTGGTGTTTGTAAGGACTCTGGCGGCAGCGTTCTGAATCAGCTGCAGCTGTCTGATTGATTTTTTGTTAAGGCCTGTAAATATGCCATTGCAATAGTCCAACCTACTAAAAATGAATGCATGAATAAGTTTTTCTAGAACAGAGAGACAACGAGTCTATTTCTTTTTTGCCATGCCAGAGTTGTAGGTACTGTAGCAGCTGAAAGAAACATTTTTGCCTCAATAAGCAGTACTGTTTTTTTTTTTCATTTGCACTTAACATAATGGGAGTGGCTTGTTAGTAGATGGAGCGGTTCAGAGGAACCTTATCATCACCATGGGTGCTTCGGTGAGAATGCAAGAAGGCGGCTGCTGTGCCCATATAAGACATTTATTACCACAGTGCACATGTCCCTGTGATGTTGAGGCTTTGTATGGTTATGGTTATTATCTATAGGCCTACGTGACAAACAGAACACCACAAATTAATAAGCACCAATTACTTTCAGCGTAAAATTACAAGTTAGGTACCTAGATTCAGTGAACAGTAGTACTCTGCCTCCCTAGGTGGGGGAGGGGGTGGGCCTACCACTAATTAGCTGAACAGATCATCAGCACAAGTATATCCTTAATAATTACCAAGGACTCACATGATTGCATCTGCTGAATTAACCACAGTTAACAATCATGTTCACGGGCTATTACACACAACAATCAGTCTGTACTATTAAGGCAAACAATACAAAGTGACCAAACAACATTTAGCAATAAGAATACGTGTGTGCAGCATCTAGCCACATTCAAGCATGAATCCATAAGCATTTGACTGCAGCAATACAAAACTGATTACTTGCATCAATTATGCATGACCATTACTATCTGCATTAGTGAAGAGGACGCCCAACATGTGCTCAGTGTTGCTGCCAAAATTACAAAATTGTATAGACTGGCAGGCAATGAGTGACAATGAGATCAGGTGAGCACTGGGAAGCTCCAAGTGTTCCCCTCCTGTCACACAGACAGGCTGAGATTGTCCTGAAAGACTTTATTATGTAGATTAAAAGGGCAATGATTACTTTCATTTATTCTTTCCATCACCAGCTAAATGAATTCCAACCCAGGTTGACACTATCAACAGCTGCAATAGACAGTCAAACCACTTTATGAAAGCTAGAAATAAAAAATAGAAATAGAATGATAACTAAGAATGATGAATGAATGATTTTGTTTGTTTGTTTGTTTTCTCCAATTTGCCCTCATTGTTTCACATTTCTTTCCTGCTGTTGGCTGTTGTGGAAAGAGAACTGCAAATTACTACTCAAATAGAAATACTGTTACTTTGATATTTCGCTGCAGTAGCGGTAGAAGTATAAAAATCTACTGGAGTAAAAATAAAAAGGAGCTAATTTTAAATGTACTTGGATTAAAATTGACTAAGTTCCTTTTTCAAAACAGTAACTGTGTTAGGTATGATCTTTTCCATGCAGTTAGACAACAAATTTTCAAACTACATTCTTTTAAAGGTGCATTGTGCAAAATGGTTGAGTCTACATGATCTCATTGTCAGGCCATGTCACTGTTATTATTCCCCTTTTTTCCACACTTATTCCACATTTTTTTCCAGTTGAGTGTAAATGATCCTCACTTCCACTGACCATCTGTAGTTTTTCATTGTGCAGCTTTTATTGGAAATTTGTCCAATTTGTCCATTTGACATAAGTAATAACCCAACAAAGTAGAAGCAGATTCCTCTTCTCGTCTTTGCTGATTGAGCTTTTATTGTGAAAGGTTCCACAGTCTGTTACTTATCATTTGTTCTCTGTAACAGATATGATTTAAAATATAGTGAATTGCTCAAGCAAAATGTTCTTAAGTAAAAGAATTACTGACTGAATTGCTGACTGAAAAAAATACTCAAAAAAGTACAAGTACACACACACAAACAAATACATATTCAGGTGCGTCGGTGCCATTGCAGTTTGACTGGCATTGCTCTCACCTGGCAAAATGCAAAATGAGCCCAACCACAGGAGCAAACTCTCCACACTTTGAATAAACTGTTTCAAACCTGCATGGTGTGAACATGCTGTAAGTTTGTTGATATTTATCCAACTTGGCAGAAATAACTTGTGTCATTAGTAGGAAGCTGTGTGAAGTATATCCACCATGCTGATTCGTTGTTAAGTATGCCCATTGGCTATGGCAGCACAGGATTACTTATCCGCCTGGATTTATCTTGAGCGGGTATTTGTGACATCCAACTTTAGTGGTTAACTACCTCTAAAGATGATGTGAAGTCTTTCTTACAGGCAGATCAGTGTCATAGCGAGCACTATGGCAGACTTTATTCAGAAGCAGGAGAAATTCAACCAGATAAATTCTGCCGGGCTACTCTAAGTTGATCTGTGTACAAGTCATGATTCAGTGCAATCTCTGCCTGTGCGCCCTTGCTTCCCTTGGCCACTGCTCAGGCACGCCATGCAGGCTGTTAAATTAAGAGTGTCAGTGAATGATTAAATAAATCACCCATCTCATCTCAGAATAAATGAGAATGGATTGATGGCCACTCAAAGCTCACTGATCTCTCATTTACTCTTAACAGCTGCCTCATCCTCATCTGTCTCTGATGCCCTCTCCTCTCTGTAGAAAAACCCTCCTCTTTCTCTTTTGCTCTCTCTCTCTCTGACTCGTAGCACCCTCCTCTTCTCTGTATTGCTTTTTCTTTTTCGTTCTCTCTCTTAGGCTTTTATTGTGCTCTCTGCTGTCTAATTCAATCCTCTAATCTCTCATAATGCCCTCCTCCTCTCCCTCCTATTTTCTCTTTCCATCTCCACTCTCCTCCACTCCAACTCCCACTCCTCTTGTTTCTCTTCATACCATCCCCTCCTCTCTCTCCCGCTCCTCTCCACTCCCCTCTACCTCTTTCCTTTCATCTCCCTCTCTCCCTGCTATCTATTCTATTACTCTCTCCCTTCGGAGTCCCTCTCCTTTTCATGCTCTCTCTCTCTCTCTCTGCCTCCCTCTCTCTCTCTCTCTCTCTCTCTCTCTCTCTCCCTCTCCCAGCTCTGGAGGACCACTGAACAGCAGCATTAGCAGCTGTGTCACTCAGCCACGGAGCGACTCACATGAAAGTGAGGACCTCTTGTCTTGTTTTCCTACATTGCTTCCTTTTCTTCTCTCCTCTCCTTTTCTCTCCCTTCTCTCACCACTTTCTCCTTTTCCAGCTCATTTTTCTCTAAATATTTCTACTTTTCTCTTTTTCCATCTTTTTGTCTGGTCCTTTCCGGAGTGCAGCGTTCAGCTGTCTGAGGATATATTCCAAACAGGTTTTCTTTTCCTTGCTCCAAACAGAGCATATAGCCGTCATCACACTGGAAATAAGTAACGGGTATGTTTGGCTTTTTTTTTTTTTTTTGGATCACAACATAAAGCAAATCTATACTTTATTAATGAAATGTCTTGTTGCATGCACACTGACCTGAAGCATGCTGTGGGCATACAGTATGAAATATTCACCAAGGGAGCAGTAATGTGTTGATTTGAGATGTGTTCAACAATTGCGTAATTATGAATATCACCATTTTTTTGATGGACACATAATGTATTTTCATAGTTCATCCGGGTAGCATGTCAATATATATCTGTATCTAAGTCTATATAAGTTGTTGTTGTTGTTTTTCTGATGGAAACGTATGATTTCTCAGAGGAGAGGGCAATAATTAAAGTTTCTCTTACAAAGTAGCCAGAGAAAAACCTCTTCGACATTTTTTGCCATTTTCTATCTTTTTGCCCAGCTTTTGCATTTTTTTTTAATTTTTTGCTGTTGATTATGTCATTTGTTAATGTTATTTATATGCTTTTTTTTTGTCTGATATTTTTCACTGCCCTTCAGACTCTCTCAGCTTTGAATGCATGAGAGGTGAAAAATGGGGATCATGACGTCAGTCATTTAACCAGGATGGACTCAACAGAGTTAATAACACCTTTAATGGCCACGATGCCAGCCACTGTACCACCAAACTCTTCTCTGGACAACGTCAACCAAACCTCTTCTTCCTCGCCGAAATCTCCTCCTCTGCTTCCTCACTCACAAGTGGTGTCGGTCCTCATCGTGCTTGTTGTCACAGTCATCATCCTGGGGACTGTGGTTGGAAACGTGTTGGTTGTGGTGGCGGTGTTCACCAGCCGTGCTCTGCGGGCACCTCAGAACCTGTTCCTGGTGTCCCTCGCATCAGCTGACATCCTGGTGGCCACGCTGGTCATTCCATTTTCTCTGGCTAACGAGGTGAGGAAGCTCTTTCTTAAAGCCTTGTATATATGGCATGGTGCTTATGGGCCTCTGCTGGCACTGGTATATAATTGGGTTTAAAGCTGCAACTTTGTCAGCCCCAAGTGGCAGCAGGAAATAACTGTTTGATTGTTTATTTCTGATTGTTTTAACAAAATTTCTACCACAGGCAGAAGCAAAGGTGGGAAACCTTTTTGCTATCAAGGACCAATTAAAGTTTTGCAACACCTTTCAAGGGTCATACAGAATTATTGATTTAAAATTCATTGCAATAATTTGATTAACATTTTAATATTAACAATAAGAATTTAATTGTTGTTACCTTAATGTGATGGCTGGAACTGCTACTCTTTGGCGAGGTGTCTGATGTCAGGTGGTAGTGATGATGATGATGATGATGATGATGATATTCACAGCTGGTCTTCCAGGTTTGGGACAGTCAGTCTTCAACGGAACCAGTTCTTTGTCAGTTTTGAGAAGAACTGCTAACAGCGGTGGGTCGTCCCAAACACATTCTCTCTCTGAATGAGGTTTCAGCTTGCCACAAAACTTCCTGCATAACATTGTCTCTGTCAGGATGCGACCTTGTGAAAGCTGCTTGTTGGGTGCCCACACTCTGCAGAGGAGCGTTAACCTCATCCAAGCCCATTTGTCCTGGCAGCTCACCCAGTTTAGCATGTCATGTTTCCAGCTGTAATGGCACTTGTGCTGGCCCTTTGTCATCACTGCGAGCACATTCCCACAGTCACAGGCACACTGGCTGGCCTTTTACCTCAACAAAAAAATAACCATTTCTCCATTTCTTTTGGAAAGGGCTGACCTTCTGGATCAACTTTTCTTTTCTTGATAGTTGCCATGATGCATGTGAGAGATGACATGTATGAATGTGTTTACCCAGATCTTGATACTGACAGGCATGCGGTTGGCAGGGACCACCCAGAAGTTAGTCTACTTCTACATTCTTGAGTTGTTTTTTTATTATTATTCATTTTGTATTGAATTATTTTGTATGAACTGCTTCTCAAGCAGAATCAAATGGTCTTTGCCTGGATGGAGTTTCCCCACCCCTGACCCCTGAAGGCTAGTTGGGTTTGAGCAGCCTGGCAGATGCCGAATGTTACGTGACAGGCTGGACAGACATTCTCAAATTCTGAACACTGGTTTTGATTGGCTCTCACATTTGAATTGGCGACGCACCTGATCTGCCAATCAAATGAATACACAATTATGATGCCATCAGTTACCATCATAATTGTGGCTTTTTAGTTTCAAATGGGTGATGTCATCATTATCTGTGTAATGGGCTGACATTATCAAAGAGCCTTAAAAAAAAATCTTCTGGTACTAGGTTCAACCAGTCCCAGTTTGTGATTTAGACTGGTGCTCTGGTCTCTCCTATGGGTGACTGTTGCATTATTTCAGGTATATTTGGTGTTTCTTCAGCCCGACCATGAGTGTTGTGTTCTACACCTCGCAATAACAGTTTAATGGCTTGCCCTTTCTTTTCTCCAGGTGTCCACCCACTAGTTACTTATTAATGTCTCCCTCCTCTGCTTTAAGTAAAGAACCGCTGGTACTTTGGATCCACCAGGCTTCTCTTCTGCTGTTGGCTACCCTTTGTTTTCCGTTTAAATAAAAGAGTAATGGTTGTTTCTTTCCTTTCCTCAGTACAACTGCTGGCACTTAGGATGATCCTGATTCTCCTCCTGTCTAGCTCTGGACACTCTACTCATCATCTTACTTGCACTTGAAGTAGAGATTATAATGCCCTTTGAGTTTCTTCTCCCTCCCAGGTGATGGGCCAAATCAATTCATATTTTTAATAGTGTCATTATGTCAAGGGCTTTGACAAAATAGTTTGATGAAATAGCTAAGGCTGAAAAAAAATTACAATTTTTACCAGGATGATTAACCGACCATATTGTAGTTGCACACTGGCCTGTACAAAAGTCTTCTGCTGTTAGCTTTATTGTGAAAGCTCCTGAGGACAGTTATTGACTGATTCTTGCAATATTTGGTGTTTTGGGTTATTGGTTTTTGTTGCCATGGCAACAGTATTGCCATGGTACTTTTTTTTTTTAACTTTTTTTTCACATTTGGCACATTTCGCCAAAAACTACTTTGGCGAAAACTGTTTTTGTGAAAGCTCCTTAACTTGCCAGGGGGATACATCTATGCCGTCGTGACTGAACATTCTGGTTATCTACTCCTCTCCTGGTCAGTCAAATAAGTATATAAGTTAGCTGCTGTAATTCTCTTTCAGCCTTCTCCAAACTTTTTTTTTTTTTTTTTTTTTACTAGTGTCTTTTAACAGCAGGTAGACTGTCTGTAGGATTACCAATTTAAAAAATAATAATAATACTTTGTTGCTAAAATGAGAGTTTTTGAATTCCAGTATACTAACAAGGCATCAGTAAGTGTTGGTATATTTCATGTGATTTAAAGGCTGACTAGAAATCTTCATTGCTTTGTAAGGAGCACACAAAAAGTGACTAAGGGATCATAATGTTCCTCTGGCTAACTGTAGTTTGGTAGTTTCACATTATTTCTAGAATATTATATATAGAAGTGAATGGGAAGCAGAGTAGATGAGAAAATGTGGGGGAGGGTGGGTGATCAGCGAGTGCAACAGAGCATTTTTTTTTTTACATATAATTTTTAAGGTCAAGTTTGTTGTATATTTGCTAGTGTATGTTTACTACAGACTAAGACTGTACACAGAACTGCATGGAGGTCAGTGGTCTGAAGCTGCTGCCGGCTCACACTCCAACAAGGTGCAAAATATGAGAGCAAGACAGAGTAGGTGGTAGTTAACTAACTAACAATGGAGTATAACTAAAGTATTGAGTTGAATATGTGATACACAGAACATTACTATGTCATTCTAAATTAAAGAGCCATAAAGTCATTGCATTTACTCCCCATGATTTGCAATACTAACAGCCTGATGTGTCATTTCTGATACATTTGTGCAAATATGTTTTAGGCAGGGCTGACGCTTCATTTTCCAGCAAGTAAAAATGGAAAGCCTTTAGAGGGCTGAACAGTCCCATCTTTTTGCAGCTCCAAAAAAAAAGCTCAGCACAGTCCAATATTTACCCTTTTATCTCTTACATTTTCTCTCCTGACAGGTAAATATTAAACTTTTGGATGCATAGTGCAATTGCGTGGCTGCAGAGCTATTGGATTATGCTGCATGACTCGTTTAGAGGAATCTGATGGACATTTTATGTTTTTTTTTTTTTTTGTTTTTGTTTTTGTTTTTTTTTGGAGCTGTTTAAAGAGGGTCCTGTTAACATCAATAGTTTAGAAAAAGGAGAAGAGTTTTAGCGTTGGGCTGAGTACATAATGGCAACATTTTCATTTCAGGTGAATTATTATTGTAAGTGCTACGCTCAAAGCCTCCCTCACTGTTTGTATGGGGAGAGGTGAGTATTACCCCTTCACTTCTCAAACTAAAAATCAAAGCAACTTCCCTAAACGTGGGGCTACTGATGTTTAAAGGGGTCCCATACAATGAGACACATAGAACTGGGTGACTGGTACCGTAATGAGAGTCAAGATGGGCAACTTGTACTTAAATGATCAGATAAGACATCTTAAATAGCTTCTCCTCTCCCCAGGTCATGGGTTACTGGTACTTTGGTTCCACCTGGTGCTCCTTCTACCTGGCTCTGGATGTTCTCTTTTGCACCTCCTCCATCGTTCACCTGTGTGCCATCAGCCTCGACCGCTACTGGTCCGTCACTAAAGCTGTCAGCTACAACCATAAACGGACACCAAAGCGAATTAAAGCCATGATCAGCATTGTGTGGCTTATATCTATTGTCATCTCATCTCCGCCACTCCTCATGACTAAGAAAGAGGAGGCCCAGGAGTTTGGGGCAAAGCAGGTGGAGGAAGAGACGCACAAACAGGAGTGTCTCCTCAACAATCAGACCTGGTATATTCTCTCCTCCTGCCTGGTATCCTTCTTCGCCCCAGGAATTATCATGATACTTGTTTACTGCAAGATCTACCGTGTTGCCAAGCAGCGAGCTTCAACCGTGTTTGTGGCAAAGAACGTGATGGAGCGCCAGCCGTCGCAGTCTGAGACCTGCTTCGTGGGGAACACTGGGACCTGCCAAAGAGTGAGTGCAGGTTGTGGTAAATCCCGGTACGAGCTGGACAGCCCATGCCCGGCGTACCGACACAGTTCCTCTGCTGCAGACAGCAACAGCAGCAGTCACCGACGAGGAGAGCTGGACGATATTGACTTGGAGGAGAGGAGTAGCTCATCTAAAACAAAAAGCTCCTTGTCTTCTTTTTCCTCTTCTCTTCGATTCCCCAGGAGAGCCGGCGGCAGGGTGAAGGTGGAGGAGGGAATGGATGCTGAGGGAACAGCTTCCAGGCTGAAGCCTCCTGCTCCTCCTCCGGCCTGTGCCTCCATATCATGGGCATCGACTGACCACTGCTCCCATCACCTCCTCCTCCCTTCTCCTCTGCCTCTCCGCCGCAGGCAGATGTCGCTGTCCAAAACGAAAGTGGCGCAAATGAGGGAGAAGCGCTTCACTTTTGTTCTGGCAGTGGTGATGGGGGTTTTTGTTCTCTGCTGGTTTCCGTTTTTCTTCACCTACAGTCTCCAAGCTGTTTGCAGAGAGAACTGCACCATCCCAGACACACTCTTCAATCTCTTTTTCTGGATTGGATACTGCAACAGCTGCCTGAACCCCATCATATACACAATATTTAATAGGGACTTCAGGAGGGCCTTCAAAAAGATTTTATTTCAAACTCACAAACACACGTAAGATGTGGATATACTGTATGTGTGAGCGTTCAATATGTGTGTGTGCCTTCTGTTCACAAACACACACACACAGACACCCACACAGACACACACACACTCACTCAAACTCAGTTTTAATTCTGTTTTCCACTGTGCTGTCATACAGACATTAAAGGGCTTGTCACACAGCCTGCGTATTGATTAATTATTCAACAACTCACGACATATGTATATATATATATATATATATATATATATATATATATATTATTAAGTATCTTCTCTTCCACTGTAAACAGATAAAGGAAGGTCATTAACCCATTGATGCTATCAGAACAGGTGGCTGTCCTTCATGCGATAACTGTTTAACACAGAAACTTTGGATCTGAGTAAACCTCACTGGTAATTAGAGGAAAAATGGCTGCCTGGTAATGAACTGTGTCTCCAAAGTGCTGTGAAGAGATGCTGCTGAATGTTGAATTGAAAATCTCCTGTTACCAAAAGTTGGTTTTCCCACTGATGCCCATGCACTTTGAAAATATACAAAGTGTAAAATTGATCTTTGGGGCCTTGGAATAGTTAAACATATATCAGCACATTGAGTTTAAACTTTGAGTTCAAGTAAAACCATGAAAAAGACTTAAATGAAAGTTAGTGGGGTTTCACACATCAGCAATGTTCTGCTGTTCTGTTGACACTGCACAGCCCGGGGCAAAGCCATTTAAAATTCATGTGCAGCGAGCACACAGGCTGAGCTGCTGTAAACAGAATGAGAGAGGACGAAGAGGCTGAAAGTGAGAGAGAAGAAAAGAGAGAGATGAGCAATAGCCTTGCCCCTGAATAAATACAATCAACCACAGGCTCATAAAATGATGGTTAATTATCCTCTGACGTTCATGATAAAACAACCAGGCTGTTTGACTGTGTTGCGTCTCCAGGGTTGAGCTGCAATGTGGCCTGTCTGACTCAACGCTCATATCTCCACTGTCTTTGGAAAGTAATCAGACTTTAATGGCTGAACAACGGCTGCAAAACGGATGCTCACACACTAACCTTGAAGAATTAATGATTCTAATAAAAAGTTTCATATACAGTATTTTGTGCAGTAGTTTGCACAATATAATGGAAGCAGGAGACGTCAGTGAAATTTACCGAAATTATTTACCCAAAATGCAAACTTAATTACAAAACAAGGATTCAAGTACTCGGCCAGACTAAACTCAGTGTAACAGAAAGTAAACCAGATGTTAACTGAACAAACTGACCTAACACAATGACACATGAGGGAACATATATAGTGGCTTGGCCAAACCAAATAACACATGAGGGGTAAACAAGATTGACATCAACTATAAATAAATACATAGCAAAATAACCAAAGCACAACCCCCCAGTGACATTTGCAGCAAAATGTGTGCACTCCATATCAAACAACGTTAGGTTACAGCAAATAAACAGTGACGTTAATTGTTTAAGTGTGTTTGGCTGCAAATGAAATAAGCCTTTGCAGGTAACAGATTAATGAAAGTTATGTGGACAGAAAGTGTGACTTATGGGGCAATATTACCTTGTGTGGCCGTGGCCATCACAATCAGACAGGACGCCGACCGGACTCTGTCACCAGTAACAGAGAGAGCAAGAAGTCAAAGGCTGCATGCAGCATCTTGTTGCTAGGCAACATAAAGATTGATGACAGCTTGCAAGCAATTTCAGTCTAACTTGAAGCACCACGGAAGATATAGTGAACATAAAAATATATAATAAAGACAAAAGCAGTTATTGGATGTGGGTACATGACATGCCCCCAGGGAGAACAAAGCATAGAAAGAGTCACTGCCTCCTCCAAGAGTGCCACCTCGGCACAGACTGTTTCAAGGGCTCTACTTGCATCGTTGGAGTGCCTAAAGTTTAGACATGTTCAACTCGGAGCGTCCAAGGCAACTCCCCAAATTAGAGGTGCTTATTTTGAAGGAAACACGCACCTGTTTCAGCCAGACTGTAGATTGTCTGCCAGTCGTTTGACAGTGTGAAGAAGGTGCTGGTTATTTTTAAAAGCCGCTGTTCTCTGGCAAGCTGGTTCGGAGAGACAATCCAAACCATAGAAAACAATGGGTCGCTCCTGCCAGGCTGGCCAGGGATAATGAAGGTGCAGCACTGGATTGACTTCAGAGGGTCATACTGTTGTTGTTGTCCGCATTCTCCCCCAACTCACAAAACACGCTCCATGACCAAGCATAGACGTTAGCTGTGTGGGCGCCATTGGGAAAGTGCTTAAAAATGAAAAGGGAAGAGGTCATTGGAATGAGTAATGAACAAAAAACAAAATCTATATGTGTGTGGTGTCTGCAAATGTAGCAGACTCTGTTCCTCTCAGCTCTGCGTTGTGTTGTTACCCGTGTTTTGATTTAGATTTAGATTTAGTCTTCGTCTTATAACTAAAGTGCATAGTAGTTTTAATCACATGTTAATCACCTAAATTATTGTTGGTTTTAGTCTAGTTTTAGTCGACAAAATCTATAGGCATGTCTCATTTTAGTCAAATTCATTTTTATGATTTTTAAATGAAATCAACACAACATTTTCATCTTGCAAAGACAGATGATTTCAGATGAACTTCAGTCTGAGCGACATGAATTTAATGATACGGTGTGATGAACAGGGTAACAGGACCCTGCACTGAATGTTGCTTCACTCCAAATCAAAAAACAAAACACTCTGTCTTCAGCCACTGTGGCTATTATTATTGTTGTTATTTAGCTGCTTCATGTTTAACATTGCAAAATGCAACTAGGCCTGTGAAACAGCAGCACAGGACATCTCTTTCTGCTGCATTATAATATGTCATAATATGTCATTATATTATGTATTATATGCCATAGATATATTCTTATTTTCCAACCAAACCAGTGAGCTTGATTGGAGTGCTGTTTGAATCACAGTGAACTTCAATTCAGCCGATTCAACCAATGACAGGGCAGCACACTGAACTTCATCCAATCACTGATTCTTGAGAATTTTGATAAATCATGTCCCACTAAGAAAAATGCTATTTCTGCTTGAAATTTACAACATTTTAATGAATAAAAAGAATTAAAGGCATAATCAGGTGGTCCTTTGCACATTTGTAAGGTTCTTTAATAGGTTTATTTTTAATTTGTATTAATTTAATGATTATATGTTGGCCCATGCCCTACAAAACCAGTTGTCCTCGGATAGGAGATAATCATTTAAACTTGATTAAAACAACAAAAAGTAATAATTTCATTGAATAATATCTTTACCACATGAAAGAGTACATCATAATATGTATTAAAAACTACAAATGATGGGTTTTGAACAATATTTACTATTATTTTGTGGTTGCTCAAAATGTGTCCCAGGTATTCGTCACCACCGTCAGATATTTATTTAAAAAATAATAATAAAAAAACTACAAGGTCAATTACATTCCTGAGGATCCCTTTTCAAACCTTCAGCTCTACTGCATGCTTCAAGACCGCTCAGGCTTCTGGAAGTTTTCTATTTTCTCTTAAATCTCTTCATATTTTTGGACACTGCTACTGTCACAATCATAACATGTCAACACCGTCACTTCTGTATAAAAAATATTAAATTAGATTATGGAATAAATGTATACTTTTTAAGAAGAGGTCTGATGCAGGTAGCAACAGGGCGAAAACAAGCTGGCTAATGTGAACAACTCATGCTTATCATGTGAAAGAGCAGGTTTTTGTCACCACCGTCAGACGTCACCACGTCAGGTTTTCTGTCTGACGGTGATGACTGAAATCTGAAAAATGCTTATAACAGTGCTCAGGATTGTTATTTTTTGTACCAAATAGTTAAATAAAGTTGTTAAGCAAGAAGCCATTGACTTGAGTGGTATAAATTTTGGAAATGTATGTTTTAATGAGGCGACTGTCACCACCGTCAGATTAGTGTCACCACCGTCAGAGGCAGTTATATTGGTTTTAAATGAATATGCTTACAATATGTTTCTTTGGTGCTGTTGAGTTATTAAAGTAATAGTCTCTTTAATACAAAAATATGTTTTTCAAATTAAAAAAAAAAAAAAAAAAAACTTTACGGTGACGGTGTTGACAAAAACAAAGTAGCCTAATAACTGAAAAATTTTATGAAAAAAATGCAAAATGAGGAGGTTGCACCGGTACATTGCTGAACAGCCAAGACCTTGGCCTATAATGATATACCTTCAGATTTTGTAATTTAACACACTTTTTTTTTTTTCAAAATTAAAACCTGTTTTATCCAAATTCCCAAGAATCAGTGCAATGACAGTTTTATTGTGTTATATTTTGAGAGACACACAAGTGGGGGGATTTTTGAATGTCTGATACTTCACTAACAACATCTTCGTTGACACAATTAACACTGGTTGTTACTGAGTGAGATACACGCTGGTCTCGGAGACAAAAGTTTTATTCTATTAGAATAGAAAAAAAAAACACTTTGCACTGGCTCCTCTTTATGTTATAGCAACACAAACTTACATGAAACACAGAGTATAAACCATCACATTACATGCAGACAACACATTATCAATATCAAAGGCGCACAGTCAAAGCATGAGGGTGAGAACATATCTAGCAAATCACTAAGCACACATGCAAACAAGCCGGGGGAAGCTAGTTCAAGGCTAATCAGCTGGACATTCACTCGAGTTACTTGGTGTAAAATCAAGATGAACAATTTGTTTCTGCAGAGGAAGCTAGACCGGCAGGTTCACTGGCACATTGCGTCTCGGTGTGTATCACCATATGACATCTATTCATGAAACAAAACAAATATCAAATATGAGGGAGAGAGCATTTTAAAAAAAAACGTGACTCACCAGCTCCGAGCACACACTCTCACTGCAGCGTGAGCTCAGCCGAGCAATGCCAAATAATCCCCCCCAAGGGAGACAAAAATGTATGCCACAGAAAAACTGAAAAATGATATAATAGGAAGCTATTTAGAGGTGGGGAAATGTTTGCAGAAGTTCACAAACAAACAAACAAACAAAAAATTCAAAAAAATTCAAGGATGTATGGAAATTTAAAAAAAAAATGGTCTTGGCTAGTCCAAGTCCAAAAGCAACATCATCTTATACTCTCATTATGCATTATGCTTGAAAATACACATAACAATGATGGAAGGAGGGAAGCAACCAAAAAGAACCATTCAGATTGTGTTTGGCCTGAAGAAGAAGAAATAGTCGTGTATGAGGAGGAGCATGTGTGCTGCTCCTCAGGCATACTAATAAGCAGCAGAAGTAAGGAGGAACAGAAGTGTGTTGCTCAACAGAACAAAAGCAATGTAAGAACATCCAGCAACGTGTCTCTACACTTCCACTTGACAGACAAAGACCAACTCTCTCTGTCCTTCTCTCACTCTGCCTGAAAAAACAAAAGACCAGAGGTTTTTTTTTTTTTTTTTTTTTTTTTTTTTTTTTGCAGGGAGAGAGTCAGCTGAAGTCATAACTTGAAAGACAGAAAAAAAGAGAAGAAAAAAAATCACCAGATAACTCATGGATCAGGGGTGTGTAGGGGGTGCAGAGAATATTAATTGCTGCATTGTGTGTGGATAGAAGGCTTTTCTATTCCCAGCACAAGACACATGGAGACAAAAACACAAAAAAATGAATAGAGATAAAAGTACAGCATGTCCTTGATAAGTAGCAGTTGTATCTGATAATAAAGGCTATCAGATACTATAAGATAATCAAGACAATCTCATAATAATGGCTATTATTTATGACAAAATTACATCAAATTGATCAAAGTAATTTTACAAGTAGGGGTCTTTTTTTTTACTGAACAACAATTCTGGAAGGGATTCAAGATTTGGCACAGTATTTTTCTTGCTGGCATCTGATAAAACAGTCAACAGTGATACTAATCAACAGATTTCAAGGTGCTGTAGACATTATATTTTACCACACATGCTCTGATTGCTGCAAAACATTTTTGTGTGTGTGTGTGTGTGTGTGTGTGTGTGTTATCCCATCATCAGCGCAAAGATCGGTTAAAAAAAAAAGACACATAGTATGGTATGAGAACCAAGACAATCACATGAGTCTCTAACAGCCAATGATAACTGCTGTGGGAAAATTGCATAGCCAGTGGAGGATGTCAGAAAAGCCAAATGTTGCCCTCCCACTCATTCACAACTTATTTATTTATTTGCTTTTTTTTCCCCATTTTGAATGGTTTGACCTGAAAGTGAGTTGGAAGGGAACTGACCCTGTGTGAGCAGGGTTTCATAGAAACCACAGGGAAGCGTGGGATGTGAATGAGTAGGAGGAGGGCTAGAGGCAGGTTTACAACACTTTACTGTAAAGCTCTGCCTGCTGGCTCATCGGGTCAAGCAGGGACAGCACAAGTCTGACACACACACACACACACACACACTGTCAGCACAGCAAAGACAGGAAAATAAGCAGGAAAGAATGTCATAATACTTCAGATGTCTGTTTTTGTGTGTGTTGTAGTTACCTGTATGATATCATTCCCTTCATGTACAGAAACCAGCATTAGTTTATGACTCCACACACACACACACACACACACACACACACACACACACACACACACAAGAAGAGAGACAGTTCTACAGCTGTACAAAGTCCTTTCTGTGTGTTTTCTTGGCAAAACCGACTGCTGATTCATTAACACAGAATAAATGGTACATGGACTACATTTCTATAGCTGTTTTCTAGTCTCCCGAACCACTCAAAGTGCTTTACAATGTTTGACTCACATTCACACGCACTGATGGCAGAGGCTGCCATACAAGCTGCCGAGCTGTACATCAGAAGCAGTTACAGGTTCAGTGTCTTGCTCAAGGACACTTGGACAGAGTCTCTGGAGGACCTGGGGATCAAACCAGGAGCCGTCCGATTACCAGATGACCGTTCTCCCTCCAGAGCCACGCTGCCCCAGCATGCTCTATAGTGGATACACATCTGGTTTAGACAGAGATGAAGCAAAATAAACAATAAATGTGCATTAAGACGGACAGAGTGATGACACCTATGGTTAACGCTGGGTAAGGAAAACAGCTTGGATATGGTTAGGTTATGGTTTTGGTCATGGTTAGATAAGAAAAAATGCTGGTTTGAAATTTAAAACTTCATTCACAGAGTTGAAAATGTCTTCCGTGTGGTCAGTGGAGTTAAAGGTAATCCTCTATCCCGCTCTTACGTTCCATCCTGCTGTCATACTACTTCCTGATTCTAGTCGTGTCTCCTTTGTCTAATCCTTTCATGGTAAAGGAAGATAATTCCTCTCCATTTTTGTGCACTGTGCAATGAGAGACTCAAAATTATTTGACATTTTATCAGATAATTTCTGTGCTTTGGCTTTTTCCTAGGACCATGAAAAATGTTAATACACATCAGCTGTCAAATAAATTGAAACACTGCAAATTGGAAAGGAGGTTTCTGCAGGACACTGGCCTGATGTCAAAACTGATTCTCCTCAAAAGCTTTACAAAATTATCAACTACTGTCAAAGTCTGCCCTGAATAAAAGTTCTGTAACAGTGTCTTATTGGTTCAGGTCTATATCATGCACTAATGACACTGTAAAATTTGTTTTACATCTTATACTGTTATTTCCCCTATCTTTGTTCCTGCTTCCACTCTACAGCATATTACATGATCGAGCAGGAATACAATTATGATAATCTTAATCAATCGATTGTCCTGTGAAAAGGTTCACACCGTCAAAAAAAAAAAAAAAAAAAAAAATGTGATTGCATGAATTAGCAGATTAAAGTCCTCAAGTATTTAATAGACCTCACTTTATAGGACATCGAGGCTGCCGGGCTACTGAAAAGAGAAAGAGGCACGTGGGGCACATTGGCGGTATTTATATCTTTTACACAGTGCAGCAGTAGGCTAATCACGGTAGGTTTGTTTCTTGCACTAATGAATCCTTCCTCTGTGTTCTCTCTTGGAGTGAAAAGCCTTGAACAGAGAAGCAGTAAGATTTTGTTTCTCATTTCAACCAGATGAGGTTCTGAAGACACATGAAAAGAAGAGACATGAAAGGAAATGAGCGACTGCATTATAAATGGTAGGCGAGTTCTATTGAATTCTTGAACTAGAGAAATGAAAGAGATCTTTTCCAGGGAGAGGAAAGCAGGCACATGGACACATGGGGTGCCCGTTTGCTCCGCTACTTATGAAGACCTTTCCAAGAATGTGTCTATATTTTTTTTTAATTATTTTATTTTGGGATTAAGCTTTTTCTTTGCCATTGTTTTCACATAAAACAAGCAACAATGCTCATGAACACCGAGGCACACACACACCCTCTCCCTGCACAGTAACATTTAGGTATTTATGCATATTTGATTTTTAAATAAGCCTTAGTTTGCAAGGACAGGGAGTCTGAGAAAAGCCATATGGGGACATTTTGGAAACATATTTCAATTCCAACATTCAGAATCACCATCAGACCACTGTTCATTGGCCTTTGTACTGTTAAAGTGATAGCTTGGATCTTATCCATACAGTGGAATTTACTTTCACCGGGAGTGTTACCAAATGAAATGAAGTAGATCTGACCCAGCAAACAACATGGTTTTGAGCGGCACCCCAAAACCGAAAAATATTTTGAAGGATGCATTTAATTAAGGTTCATTATGATGCTGTTTCCAGCCTTACTTCCAAACTGGCAGAACTACTTAGTTCCTTTCCTGGATCTGGCAATGGTGCTGTATAATAAAACAATCTCTCTCCGTTGGTGGTAACAGCTGATATTTTGTCACCATCTCCCATATATATGTTTATGGTGAATATAGGAGAAAAAGAAATAGAGTGTCAGTCATGGATCCCAAACAAATGTGTATTGTTGTGCATCCTTCAAAACATTTTTTTTCAGCTTTGGGTCGCCGCTCACAGTTGTTTGCTGGGCCAGATCTACTTCATTCATTTTCTGAGACGAGCAGTCCCGATGCAGCAGGGAAGGAGTTGTCGGGTCACACCTGGAGGAGCGATTTCACTTGCATGGAGTAGGGAAAGAGCCTGAGCTATCACTATAGGGCTGTCATATCCAGCCATAAAACAGGAATATAGATTTCATTTTTGGGGAATACACTGCAGCACCAGGTTCAGCTTCCTGCAGCTTGCTGTGCTGCTGACATGAGTGTGATACTTCCTGACAGTTAAAATTCAGCACAGCACAGTCATTACAGCCGACAATGCGAGGTGTGCTTGACAGCTCTGGGCAGCCTGGAATTAAGCTGAGTGACCCCTGTGACACAGCGAAGGAGGAACATTGTGTTGACCCACTTGGTGATTTGTTATCAGTTCAGTTGGAAAAGGCTTGACATCTCCATATGAATTTTCTTGAAACACGTTTTAGTGCGGAGCGGGTCGATTTAAACATGACAATGAGTCCATTTCCAAATAAAGTGTGCAGGCTGTGCTCCTGTCTCCATGCACACAATTCACATCCAGCTGTATCTACTCAGAACTGCCAAGCAAGAGAAAAAGACAAACACAACAAGGATACACTAAGAGTAATATGTCTGTGAGATCTAGTAAATATTTACTTGTGAATGGGATTAACCTCAATGTATTGCTCCAGGTGAACATGATACATCATCTGAAACATCCTTTCTTTGAAGTCAGTGGTTAAACACTGATCTAAAATTAAGCACAGAAAAGTGATACACTATAAACATTTTTTCACTGAAATGATTGTCAGGTTTCAGAGTTGTTTTAATTTGGTCTTTGTGGAAAAAAGCCAACATCCTGTCATGTAAATGTAAGACTCAGAGAATAAATGAAGGTCTAATACTTCTTAGAGAGCCATTATGGGATCCTTTTACCAAATAAAATGTATGTGTTGTGTATGTATGTGTTGTGTATGTGTATGTATGTTGTTTTGCTGTCTAAGGCTTGTTCATTAGCCAATGTTGGGAGCTAACAACGCTAATGAGAGTGGCTGAAGCAGCTAACAAGCTACTGAAAATGGCTAAACTAACACGTGATATTGACACTGGCCAATAGAAAAGAAAAGGCCAACAAATTGTAGGCAGCTCTCATTTTTGCAGCAATTATTATTAAGCTAACTCCTGTGTGTCTGTGTGTGTATGAGTGTGTGCACCGCCTCACACCAAACAACTGTCATGTGTCTCGCCTTTAACTCAATAGAGTTAAAACAGGGTTTCAGTGTCTTGTTCAAAGACACTTCAACAATCTCCCAGGAGGAGCCAAAGATCAAACCCTCTGATTACCAGGCGATTGCTCTTCTCTGCCCTGGGCTATGCCATCCCATGTGTGTGTGTGTATAGAGAGTCAACCTTTAAAAGAGAATTAACCAATCTTTACACACACACACACACACACACACACACACACGCATGTACACACACACGTATAGAGAGACTGAAAACAAAAACCCTCCATGTGTATCTTTAGCCTTTGTGAGACAGTCTTATTCTCTAAACACAAATGAGTACACACACGCGTGCACACACACACACACACACACACACACACACACACACACAGATGACATGTCTATATGTGTTTTCGTAGGGGGAGCACATGCAAATTGACATCGACATAAATATATCTGTGTTGTTTTCTCTATTTTCTGTCCTCTCTCCCCCTCTCTGTTTATTCTGTCACTTCTCTCTCTCTCTGTCTGCCCCTCTGCTCTCTGACTTCCTCATTATCTCCCGGTGTTTTGTTTCGTGCACATCTCCCGTGTCCTTCAGGATCCTTCAACATACAAATGATGACGAGTACTACTTTTGGGAATACATAAGAAGTGGTTGTTTTTTCTTCCAGCAGTGTTGCCTATGCAAATATAGCACAATGCACAGTCAATGATTTGACTTGATCCCACGGTCGAGAAACATTTTCTCATATTGTGAGACGGTGACAGGTGGCAATTACTGCCACAATTCAAGCTAATAGTAGACTGCTGATGCCGCTTGTGAAAATTGTATAACCCAGAATATCAAAGAAGTCATCGTCCCAGTTTCTTGGCAGAGCTGTTGTGTGAGCTGCTGCGAGGCTGAGACTTTGAAAATGGAAAGAGGAAATGTTCATACATGCGGTTTGTAAAGGAAGTGGAAGGTTTCAAGTGTTTCACCTCATCAACGCCTCGTGGCTAAAAGTAGTTTCGATTACAGAGCAAGTTGATGTTGCGCACTGATGTGGTTTCAGTGAGAACAGTAAAGCCCGTGCACAAGTGGAGTGTAAATAATCGGTAAGGTAAGCCTTTCTCAGGGGGAGTTCATGCCATTTCATCTCCTGCTTGTAGCCCACATGAATTGAGTGCTGAGCTATGGGGACATACACAAGCTGCTTCAAATGAAAATTCAGCTCACAAGAACTGCAAGCTCAAAAACACTGGGAATGGTCCAATTTTTTGTTGAGGCAATTGTGAGGAGAATATGTGTCATGTGTTCGCGCAAATTCCAGATTTGGACTTAAAATGTTTTCACATAACAACAGCAATTCAGTCTCTGTTTATCCTTTATCTGTGCAAGGCAATAAATTAAAATAAAAAAAGCCTTACCAACAATTGTTAGATTTGCCCTTAGTCAAATTATTGCAAAGAACCATAAATACAAGGGACACCTGGCATGTGGTGTGAACTGACGAATGCCTCGTTCACAAGTGTGTCTGTCACACTTGTATAGTCTGCTAGAGTGTCAACACAATATCCATAATAAATTATACATGGCTGCAGCTCCAGCAGTGAAGAGGCACTCTTTGTACAATGAATCTCAGCTTATATTGTGGGCAAAACATTAAAAAACACATTTTGGATTGAGTTTATGTTATTTTATATGATATCATACACAGGTGGCCTACACAGCGTCATCACTTTTGCCAAATTTTTAGATTTTTTTTTTTTTTTTTTTTTTTTTAAATTTCTGCTCTTTGTGGTGGCACCAGTGTTTTATTTTAAATAAATAAAAGGGAATAAAGATGACAATCAGTACATTTACATGGACACACAATTTCCACTATTATTCTTAATATGACAATATTCCAAATTTGATACAGGTCATGTAAACAGCATATCCCGTTTGGATATTCTGACTGTGCGATTTGCTGATTGAGACATGGTGGATAAGCCGATATTATACGGGTCTCAAGAGCATTTTTTGGACATGCATTCAGTGTATCAGCATTATGTGTCTCTTTCGGGTGATTACTGCAGTTTGCAACACACAGCTGCTTTGTTTACAACCTGCACTGTGTTGTAAACAAACTAACCGGCCAACAGTTTGCGAGGCCTCGTTGGTGAAGGGCATTAATGTCGCAGCTTGACAACAAACGCAGAAATAATGGACCACAAAATGCTTTAATTGACCAATCAGAATCAGGTATTAAACCTAGCCATATAATAAATGATCATTAATTAAGTGAATTACAAGCCTGCAGAATGAAAGAAGCACTCAAATTGGTCTGAGTGAACTGCACAAACTGAACAGTGCTGCATTTGTAGCACGCGGTGCGATGCTGTTTGGGTGTCATGTAGTGATGACAGTGCAGTTTTGGGGTCAGGGATTAAGACAACTTGCACTTGTGACACCCGCATGATCAAACCAGGTCAGAAGTGCATGGCGCGAGACTTTTCTGTTATTTTTTTGTCACTTCAGCAAGTGACACATGTGTGAACAGGTCCTATTCAATAGCTTACCAATCCTCTTTGTGGACGACATGTCAGAGAATTTGACTTTGATATAACCCAAATCTCTCAAGCAGAAAAATAAGACACAATAGGATACAACATTTTTCATTATAACTATATGTGGCTATTGTGTGAAAGACTGACATCAAACACACAATTTTATGTGCAACGGCACACAGAAAAAAAACTGTTTCCCATTTTTTCTTCATAAAAAGGGAACAGAGGAACTGGGACACAGGGGCTGCAGTTTGACTGCCTGATTTCACTGCATTGTTACATCTGGCCACAGTTCTCCGAAGACCACAGCAATACAGCAACGAAATGAATTATCTCCTCCCAAGCTAATTTAACACCATCTGACCTTGGCAGCTTATTTAAAGTCGATTTGCTTGTGGGGATTCTGTTCCTCCCACAAGAGGACATCATCTGTCCTCCTCCTCTCCTCTTGGGAGAAACTTTCGTGGCAGAACCACTCCAGACTGTTTTCTTCTGTAAGGAAATTCTCAGAGCACCGTGATGCAGAGCGCTCTGATTTTGAAAGGGAAGGAAGAGGGACTGATTTGATTGGTGATGATTGAAGCCAAGCCCACCGAACCAGCTGATTATGTATTCTTTTTAATCCCGGTCTGCTTGAAACTCTGCTGTTGATTCCTGAAACTAGAGCTCTATGGGCATGCACTTAAGGTCTCGAAACCATCATGACCCACAAAATCCATTTTCTCGCTGACATTTAACTGAGATGTCAGCAAAAAAAATGTATATGGTGGTAATTAAAGACATGATATGCCATTTGCACCTTCTGTACAGACTTGCCTCAATTTGAGATGATACTGGGAGTGTTTGATGTGCTTATTCTACATCTATCCTGCATTTGTATTTGTACTACCTGCAATTCTCTACTGAATTTTAAACTAATTAATACACTGTAAAACAAAACGCCACATCTATAAAACCATTTGCTGCCTTTCATTGTAACTTCTGACAGCTGAAAATAGAGTAAGTAAATAGTGCTTCAAAGGCAACAAAATGTGAAGGAAAATGGATCCATCAAAGAAAAGCAGGTCAGAGAGACAACAAAATTTAAATGTCGATGGTTGTTAAAGAGAAAGCAACAGAAACTGTCCCCTCTAAAATCAATTCTGTTTAAAATAGTTGAAATATATATACAGAATGCTGAGTGCCTCAAAGGCCAAATTGAAAATGTAAACAAGAAAGGGCCTATTGAATTCAAATGCCATGTTATTAAGGCAAACATGTTGACTATTGTTGAGATGTAATCATATCATGGTAAAGTACACTGGCAATAAAAACATCACTAGCCACCAGGTTCATTACTTCTGAAATCCTTTCAGGGAAACAAGGAGGAAAAAAACAAGATCCAAGATGTCCAACATGCCGTATACATGGCAGGTTTTCTAGCAAAAAGCAGCTATGGGGCTTTGGTGAAAGTTCAATCAGGAGGACCTTTCACATGCTCATACAAATTTACCATGCTGTCACGGCTGGAGCTGTCAGACCGGCTATCAAATAGCACAGTGACACACCCCGTCTGTTATCTCTCTGTGCCTTCAGTCGTGCAGGCCGCTCTGCTCTCCATCTCCTCCAGGGCTTCACAGATGCCTCAGCGTGCTCATCAGCCACCATCACTGCCAATTTCTAGACTCCATGGGGAATTTTTTTTTTTTTTTTTTATGCTGCTGCTTGAGGCTGCTGTCCCTCGAAATTCTCTCTTAAAATTACATTTTACTCTGGTACAGTTTGTACAAATCCTTCTGGTAGCAAATACTGAAAGAATAACTGTTTTTGCATGTTCTCTGTTTTGATTTACTCGAGAGGATCTGAGATGGTGTTGTTTGGTTTTATTGGTGGCTACAGGCTTAAAACTACCATGATGCAGATGGTTAATTCTAACATTTTCAGGATTTTTACTTATTTTTCGAACAGACAGTGGGTAAATATTTTGTTCCTTTAAGTCTCTCTTGGTAAATCTGCTGAATGGATCCAGTAGAAATGTTGGCTCCTGGCCATCCTAAACCTCCACCTCCTCATCTGTCAAGGTGGGGGCTCTCTAACTCTGACTCTGCCTTGGAAATGGGGGAGGATTGGCCTGGAGCGAGACAGCCGAAATGCCAAAACAAGATGACGGAAAAGCAGCTCAATGGGATTAAAGAATAGGCAGAGAGGAAGGCAACGGAGACTGTCCTTGCATTTTAAAATAAGGTCTCATATACATCAACACTTTAAAAAGCACTTTACGCTGAATGATAAATGCACAGGGGGATGCCGAGACTTGCAACCAGTGGCACTTGACTCAGTTACCATGGAAACACATCCTAAAAAAAAAAAAAAAAAAAAAAAAAAAAAAAACATCTTTACACAAGTTGCTTTACATTTTGCAAGGTTTAGCATAGCTGTTGAATTGCCACTGGGTGAGCGGGGACTTGAAAATAACAGTGGGTATAATGGCAGGAATACTTGTGCCATTATCAAACCAAATTAAATACAGACTACTATCTGTCCATCCCAAGCCCGAAACCACCATTTCAGCATTGGGGGGGGGGGACAGATATGACTGAATATTGAATTGCTAATATATTCCAGCAATATTTTTGGGGGGGACATTTTTGGAGTGCCTGAACATTGGGGGGGACTTGTACCTCTCAATGTATATGGGCATTATGGCCTTGGTCCATCCATCCATCAATCCACCCATCATCTATTTGTCTATCCACCTATTTATCTATCTATCTGGAAGTGGCCACTTCCATTTTCATGAAAAGACTAATAAAACAAACAAACAAACAAACAAACAAACAAAAGAGCCTTAATTGCCCCTTTTTTTTATTGTAGTAAACTAAATCTTTATGAAACTACTATTTATCCTGCTGTCCAACTAATCTATTTTTTAATCAAGTAGGATGCAAATACAACTGAGTTCAATGAAACCTCAGTAAAACAAAACCCATCTCCATTTACTGTTACACTGAATATAATTCCAGAGTTGCTGATTTAGCCAAGTCATTATTTTTCAGCAAAACAAAAAGTGCCCACTGACAGTTTGTGCACTTACAGCGAGCACATGTTGTGCAGGAAGTGAGGCATGGCGAGTGTGTTTTGATATGTTTCTCCTCCCTCCAGCTTTCTGACAGGGGTCAATTTTCTTTAACTTGAAAGCGAACACCTTTTTGTAACTGCGGTGTTTGAACATTTCAGAGGTACTCAGATGGGTGTTTACTGACCCCAGAAAAGAGGCACTTGGAGTGAGCCTCAAGCCTCAGCTCATTACAGTGCTATTTATTATTCAGCTCCATCTCAGTTAAATTATTGATAGACATCAGCAGAAGTGGATGAATGTCCTTCGAGTTCCTTTAACCCAGGTGTGTCTGTTAACAGCTCAAAATCAGCAGAATGAAACCGGCACTCTGATAAACAGAATAAAAAATTTTATGTTGTAAAATGCAGTTGCTCTTTAATTATCCAAAAATGCAAAGGTGTGGACATTTCAGTCCATGTGGATTTTCCCCGGTGCAAAGGAAGGCAGAGGAACACAGAGCAAATTCATTCGGCCCACAGGCCACTGACAGGTGTGCCCAAAAAAACCCTTCAGTGCTTGTAAACATCGAAGACACAAGACATCTGCACTCGAATCCTGGAGACGGACATGGCAGAAATCACACAGTGCATGACTGCTCTAAACAACTGAGCCTCCAGGATCGCACCGAGACACACATGCATTTTTCTTTACTGCCTGCAGCCAAAGTTTTCTCCTGTTGTTCTGAAAAAGCTGTGATCCTGGCATGATCCAGCAGAATTTTGAGAATTTCAGATCTTTGTGGGGGTGAATACTGATACTGACAGCACTACGCAAAACAACCAGACATTTTTTCTATCTCAAAGGTTGCTAAAATAAAATATGAACATACTAACCAGTTTCCATTGCCAGTACGCATAGATAGATAGATAGATAGATAGATAGATAGATAGATAGATAGATAGATAGATAGATAAAACTTTATTCATCCCTGAAGGGAAATTCAGCTCATCAAAACATAAAAACAACAGCCACACTTCCACTCAGACAGCAACGCACATTGGTTTTGAGATAGACACAGGATAAAATAAGTTAAAATACACTATATTACCAAAAGTATTCGCTCACCTGCCTTTACTCATACTATGAACTGAAGTGGCATCCCATTCCTAACCCATAGAGTTCAATATGATGTCGGTCCACCTTTTGCAGCTATTACAGCTTCAACTCTTCTGGGAAGACTGTCCACAAGGTTGAGGAGAGTGTTTATAGGAATTTTTGACCATTCTTCCAAAAGCGCATTGGTGAGGTCACACACTGATGTTGGTCGAGAAGGCCTGGCTCTCAGTCTCCGCTCTAATTCATCCCAAAGGTGTTCTATCGGGTTCAGGTCAGGACTCTGTGCAGGCCAGTCAAGTTCATCCACACCAGACTCTGTCATCCATGTCTTTATGGACCTTGCTTTGTGCACTGGTGCACAGTCATGTTGGAAGAGGAAGGGGCCCGCTCCAAACTGTTCCCACAAGGTTGGGAGCATGGAATTGTCCAAAATGTTTTGGTATCCTGAAGCATTCAACGTTCCTTTCACTGGAACTAAGGGGCCAAGCCCAGCTCCTGAAAAACAACCCCACACCATAATTCCTCCTCCACCAAATTTCACAGTCGGCACAATGCAGTCTGAAATGTACCGTTCTCCTGGCAACCTCCAAACCCAGACTCGTCCATCAGATTGCCAGATGGAAAAGCGTGATTCATCACTCCAGAGAACGCGTCTCCACTGCTCTAGAGGCCAGTGGCGGCGTGCTTTACACCATTGCATCCGACGCTTTGCATTGCACTTGGTGATGTGTGGCTTGGCTGCAGCTGCTCGGCCATGGAAACCCATTCCATGAAGCTCTCTGCGTACTGTACTTGGGCTAATCTGAAGGTCACATGAAGTTTGTAGCTCTGTAGCAATTGACTGTGCAGAAAGTCGGCGACCTCTTTGCACTATGCGCTTCAGCATCCGCTGACCCCTCTCCGTCACTTTACGTGGCCTACCACTTCGTGGCTGAGTCGCTGTTGTTCCCAAACGCTTCCATTTTGTTATAATAGAGCTGACAGTTGACTGTGGAATATTTAGGAGCGAGGAAATTTCACGACTGGATTTGTTGCACAGGTGGCATCCTATGACAGTTCCACGCTGGAATTCACTGAGCTCCTGAGAGCGGCCCATTCTTTCACAAATGTCTTGTTTCACAGTCTGCATGCCTGAGTGCTTGATTTTATACACCTGTGGCCAGGCCAAGTGATTAGGACACCTGATTCTGATCATTTGAATGGGTGAGCGAATACTTTTGGTAATATAGTGTAAGTGCAAAATAGCAAAATACAAAATTCACATTAAAATTGCCCACTCCATCGTTCAGCCCAGTTGTGGCAGAGGTCATACTGTATGTGTGATGTGTGTGTGTGTGAGTGAGTGTGTGACTGAATTAAGGATGGAGCATGTGTATCTTTTTAATGATGTTGGCCTGGAAAGCACGTATAGAAAATAAAGGCAGCAGAACAGTAGATTATTGGCTTACAACTATCAGCAAAAAAAAAAACAAAAAAAACCCAAAAAAAAAACCATCAAATAGAGCCATCAGGCAAGCAAATATCCACAGAAACAAGAAGAAACACAACCAGATGCTAATTTTCATATCCTTACATGTCACCAGTTTATAAAGGAGGAAACAGTGGTGTGTGCGGACAGAAAAAGGGTTCCCTTTATAGAAAATCATGTTTACTCCTCATTTAGACCACTGGAATGCAATTTTGCAAGAAAAACAAAATCAAACAAATATATACATAAATAACCATTGAAGTGACCCGTGTCCAATGTTTCCATCTCTGAGGTTGGGAACTATGATGTCAGCGCCACAAAACACCAGGTCAGAAATAAACTTTATTAAATGATGATAGGTTTCAGCAACCCAACAGCTTTGTTCAACCTGTTGTTCCAAGCAATAATGTTACTGTGTATTGTAAATGAAGCACCATCTGTAGCCTATTGATATTTAGGAACAATGATTTACTTGATACAGCTCTAGGATTTCAGTGTTTTTATCTCTATATACTTGTCCTTGCTGTTGCATTATTTTTTTGTCTTTTTGGTCTTTTGTCTTCTTTAAACTATTAGGCTTCTTATCTTGACATCCTGTTATTTTTATGATTATGATCATTGTTACGGCTCTGATTATGATTATTATGATTGCTTTATCTCCTTGATTTAGTTCATTTGCATTCTCCCAAATCCCAATGGAGCAATTCACCTTCTTCTTAATTGTCTTGCCTTGTTAAATAAAGGTTACATCAAAGTAAATTACATGATAATTTGAGGTGTCAGTCATCAGGCAAGTCTCTCCCAACCTTTGTTCTTTTTTCAGAGATGAGTAATCGGGTAATTTTACCCCATTTTACCCACTCTAACAGGCACCTAATGTTAGAGGCTGACAAATAACAGATTATCATGAAAAAACATCCAACAGCCTATTAATGAGATGTCTTGCTTATGTTGTTCAGCGAGCTGCTTGCAAGATAGTTTTGCCTGAATAGAACAGCATCCTACCAGTTAACGTGCAGATGATAGTGTTGTCATGACAACCCGAACTGAAGCGTTAAAAATTCTCAGTAATATGTATCGGTGAAGTTCAATAGTTTTTGGTTGATGCCCCTGAGTGACTAAGTAATGCATTACTTTTTTTTTTTTTTTAAGTAACGAGTAATGTGTAATACATTGTAATTGATTACTTTTTTTGAGTTATGATGCCAACACTGTGGAAAATGCAGCCGCTGCATTAACATTATAAATTATTACACTTATTGACTTTGAGGAACTCGCAAATCGTGGTGGATAAAGAAGATAGAAATAGTGTTTAGTGAGAAAGTCCACATTTTTAACTGGGTTTACTGTTCCTTTAATCCTATAACTCCACAGTAGACTTGATGTGTGACTTGCTATGAGTGACTTAAACAATAATGGACACTAAAACAAACACCCCAGATTATACCCCAAGACACCCAGTGAATACATACAGAGCAACAGGTAGAATTAACCAGTTTTAATTGCAGTTGTCTCATTCTTCAACTGACTATTCAATGCTATAAAATTAATCTGAAGATGATTTATTGAGGTAAATATTCTACAGGAGGGGCTTTAAGTTAGAGTGTCATGGCTCTAAATATCGTCATACATCAAGCCGACAGAGCCCATGGAATTTCCATTTTAAGATTATTTATTAGACCAATATTGAATGCCCCCAGGGAAATAACAACCTCATTAGTTAGACAAACTGCACAGCTGAGACGTAAAGCTGCAAAGGTGAGCTACTGAAACTTACAGGCTACTTAATGTTGCATTACCCATTACTGCTGTGAGTCAGATACTGAGGTGACAGTTGCACCCACATGAATCTCCCAACATGATCACCAGCTGTTCCCAACACAGGTTGAATAACGATTTGCATAATACTGAGAGACACTGATTGATTTATTCTGTTAATTGATTTTGTCTTGCACCTTTATTACACTCCCTCTGTGAAAGCAGAATTAGTTTTTTCACTGAATGACATCCAGATGCTCAAATAGACAATATATGGAGGAGAGGACACGCTGTTAGCATGAATCTGTTAGAGAGAAAAACTGCCTTATCATGCCCGATGCATCTAAAAAAAAAAAAAAAAAAAGCCCATGAGTCACTGAAACTATCTTTTCATGTGCGAAATTTTGTGATGTGAGCACAATGTCAGAAACTGCAAATTTCACCTTGTATGTGCAAAAATTGAGCGGAGCACCATCATCAAAAGGTTTTGTGGAGACTTGACTGGAAACACACAGGAGTTTGATGAGTCAAAGTCAGTGGAGCCTCTAGTGACCCCAGTAATGTTGCCTCTTTTTTTCTACATGGTCTTTTCAGCATGTGTCGTCTCTCAACGGCCTATGAAGTTTTTTTTATATATATATAATCTCAGTGCACATGCATAATTTAAAAGATACATGTCAGTCAGGTAAGCACTGTACCCCTCATTAGTGGCAAGTGTACTTTTTGGAGTTGTGGTGATTCATCTGGCATACAGATAAATATTTCATAGGCAGAAATAAATGTTGCTGCATGTACAGTATAGATGCATGCACAGTACACACACACACACACACACACACACACACACACACACATACACACACACACACACACACACACACCACAACAGTCCATTGGAGAAGAGTTAACCTGGGACTGAGAACTTTGCCTCAGCATGGATTCTTGTTCACTTGGTCACTATGGAAACACAATGTAGGTTTTTAGTGTGTCTATCTGTGAGTGTGTGTGCGTGTCCATCTTTGTTTCTTGCTGTCATTCTGTCTGCCAGTCATTTTTCTATATATCATCTCTCTGCTTGACGGTTCATTTGATTAAATATTCATCGCTGTGCCTGTCTTATTGTCTAACTGCCTTTCTGTCCGTTTTTTTTTTTTTTTTTTGACTCTCTGCTGGAATGTTTACTCACCTGTCCACATCTGTGTAGCCGAGTGAAAGTTTCCACACTTTGTTCAGCACCTCTCATGAAGAAGGGACCCAGCGTTTAAGACTGAAATCCCTTTTTTTACACACTATTCCCCAGCTGGCTCCCCGTCCCGGTCCCGGAAATCATCCTCTCTCTCTTTCTACCTCCATCTCCCTCCCTCTCTGTGCTGAAGCTGAGTTACAAGACCTAAAGTAATTTCCACATGATGCACCAAAACACTCAGTGTGATATAAGTGCTGTAAATCATATGCCTCTGTAAATACCACCTATAGGACATGGCAATCTAACGCTTGCATATTTTTCCAAAGTTATTATGTAACCTGCATAATGCACAGAAGCATGCAAGTGTGTGCATGTGTGTGAATTTTTACTTTATGAAACAAATTATCATGGAGAGGGGCGTAGGCGAGGAGACCAATTACCGATAATTTTTCACACTAAGCTGTCATCTTACAGCTGAATACCATTCAATTTGAAAATTCATATTGCGCCTCTGGCTCTGCACAGTCAAATTCAATTACTGTTTTTGAGCACAAACAAGTTCCACTCAAAGATAAACCGGGGAACAAAGTACTATCCGTGATGCCATCAAGTATAGGCTTGAGCTAGTGCATTGATGATACATTGAGGGCATGATGTCATGGCTCCTGTCTTAATTTTCTAAAGGTACACAGATAGGGAGGGGCTACAGTGCTTGTTTACTTGTTTGATTTTGGGTGAAATTTGGAGGATTGGTGTATCTCACCTCTGTGTTGTCACCTTTTCGGAATTACACTGATCAGCTCAAGGGGAAGTATGCATCATTTGTGCTCTCTACCACATATCCCACTGGTCTGATTTTCTCAAAGCTTGGAAAAATCATTCATTGTTTTGAATGACAGTGATTTGCCCAATGGGGCACAGGGACTTTGCAGGATTGCCTTGTTGCCTTGTTTATTTGAGCCTTCATACCTTGGAAAAGTTTGTTTCTAGTAGTGATGATTGATCTGTATGAGAAAATACAATCATATACACAAAACTCCACCTGAGTTCTTGCAGGCACCGGTTAATAAATCTTGTGCACTGGCCATTACACACAACAATCAGTCTGTACTATTAAGGCAAACAATACAAAGTGACCAAACAACATTTAGCAATAAGAATACATGTGCAATATTTAGCCACATTCAAACATGAATCCATAAGCATTTGACTGCAGTAATACAAAACTGATTATTCACATCAATTACGCATGACCATTACTATCTGCATTATTGAAGAGGACGCCCAACATGTGCTCAGTCTTGCTGCCAAAATTACAGGAGGATATATAGACTGCCAGGCAATGAGTGACAATGAGATCAGGTGAGAATCGATGGGTCCACATCAAGGAAGTGGAGGAGGAGTGGTGACTAGTATGGCTTGTCCATTTCCAACAGGTATAGCCATACACATAAACTCAGTGGCCACTTTATCAGGTCCACCTGCACAGTCTAATGCAGTTCAGTGCAACAGCTCTGCCATAAATTCTACCTTTTATGAAAGTTTATAATGTTCGGTTTTTGTTGACATTGTGGAGAATGTGTAAATTTAATTCTATATTTATTATTTATTATTTATTATTGACTACATTATATTGAGAGGTGTTTCTAATTTTTTGTCCCTCCCTATTTATGCACATGAGGTGGGACAGAATAGTAGAAACACATTTCAATAAAATGCAGTCCATTACAACAGCATCACTAACTATGAGCTCAATGCCACACATAGAATTGAATGAACACCTCTATTACTTTGACAAAAAGAAAACCTGAGCATTATAGGCATCAGGAAAGGAATCTTTATGGCAGAACAGTTGTATTGGATTGTATTAGATTGTGCAGGTGGACCTTATATAATATAATATAATATAATTATCAGAATGATGTCACTGATTTGGACAAACTCGTATTGTTTCATTCTGGCTGTTGACATAGACGCCTGGGATTGCTCATTGAAGTTAGAGCACGTAGGCTACAGTGGAGTGCAATATGAACCAAAAGGGCCGCTGCTAGCTGACTACACTGGAGCGTAGCACATATGTCACACTTCATCAAAACCCCAAACCGTGGGTGTTTCATGACTTTGATGCATTCATTGTGGGGAATAAATGCTTTCTTGGTGCTCTGTATGTGTATTTCATGCTCTAAAAGCATTGCATCGGCAAGCCAGCCTCTTTCTTTTAAGCCTATTTTTACGTCGTGTTTCATGTTTCTTGGTGAAAACAGTGCAGACTCAGCTCAGCAACGCTCAGCAGGCACTCCTGCTAGTTTCATTATGTGTTACAAATAAATAAATGCTCATTCAGTAATGAATGAGCTTTGAATGGAAGCACCCATGCAAATCTCTTCACGCACATTGATCTGATTTCATTTCTTTGGAGCCGCTTGTATTCACAGATGCAGTTTTGGAATATCTGATGAAAGGAAAGTTACCAAATGGTGTCATCTCGTGTCTGAGTCACTGTTTGGCTACATTCATGCAAGAAGCAAAGGAACCCATGTGACTTTTTAAAATCCCCTGAGTAAACAAATTAGATATTTTAATCAAATCTGTGCAACAGATAGTTAAAAATCATATCCCTTTGGGTTAGGAATTTGAAAGTCGTGCTCTCATATGATTTTTAGCGTTATGGGCAGGTTGTTTCTTGAGGCATTCTGTGAAAGTTCACAAAACATAACATGACTCACAATTTAAGTGTTTATAGAGCTGAGAGACATAAAGTACAGAGGGGAAGATTTGGAGGAACAGTCAGAAGAAAAATGAGAGACATAAAACAAGAGAGACAGTAAAAGAGAGTGCTTTCAGAAAAATGCATCTCCAGCCCCTTTATAGACTAAGACTGCCAGTGGACACTGTCAGTATCCTAATAAAGATGGTCCAAATGTTTCTTAGAGTCACAATCTGAAATGTGTGTCTTTCTTGTTTCTGCATGGTGAGTTTAATTTACGCCAGTCACTGCAGCTGCATTTGAATGGATAGGTATTAGTCAAAGACGTATTCAGAGAGGGTATTGAAGCCCGCAATGAGGCGAAGGTTTCTGGCCCCATATAATGGACTTTTAATCAGCTGTTTAGATGCTGCTCAGCAGGGTAATTATCCACCAGCCTTGTTGCCTTTAATAGAACTCACTGTATTAGGGTGCAGTTTATATGTATGACTTTTTTTTTTCCTAATGGTGTTTTCTGATAAACGGCTAACAAGGATTTGCAGGGTGGTTTTTAGCCAGCTTTTAGTGAAAAAAAAAAAAAAAAAAAATCAGCAAGGAACATTATGAGACACTGAGAAAATGCACATTCAGGCACTATTGCCATCATCACACTGCCAACTTCTCTTCGTAAGGAGATATTTGTCGATTCATTTAAAAAGTTTTAATTATTGGGGGTAGTTTAAAGTTTGAGGTGCAATAATTACATTGTCAAAAATGTGTTTCTGTCTGTCTGGCTGTCAGTCTATCACTGCATTGTGTTTGTAACTATAATATGATGTAATGACATTTTGACGAATGTAAGTGAATAATAATGTTATATATGGTTTCTCAGTACAACAAAGCAACACAATTTGACTACAAAGCAATAAGTGTGACAAAGCAAACTGTTTTAGGCAACAATAGTGACAATGACAGGACTTTGTATGAGCACATGTTACTATTTTTGTCAAAGATGGACTTTTTATAGCTGCCTAATTATGGAGAAATCACGTGAAATCTTTTTTTTTTTTTTTTACTATTCTTTTTCTTTTTTTTCTGTTTCCAATGAAAAGATCAGCACCATGGAAGTTTAAAATTTGGTTTCTGAGATGGAGAATGGCATTCTGTTCACATAACTCCGCTTTAAACCCATCATTCACTCCACAGATTGGATTATCTATTCTCATTTCTTTTCATTTCACACAGACTGCCTTAGCACCTGCATCCAGGCATATCATAATAGCTCTGTCATTGTTCAAGGGCTTGTGTGAGTGTGTGTGCGCGTGTGTGCGCGTGTGCGCGCGCGCGTGTGTGTGTGTGTGTGTGTGTGTGTGTGTGTGTGTGTGTGTGTGTGTGTGTGTGTGTGTGAACAGTTTGGATTGTGCACATTCAACTCTTAAATTACAAAGTTTTGTTGGTTTTCAGAAAATATGTTCACCTCTAGCGTGGGTGCCACAGTTAATGTGTTGCATTCTTATAATGATAATTGATTATTTGTAAAGAGTTAAAGCTGCTACCAGCTGCTACACAAGGTCCTCTGGAGGAGCAAATCTCAACTACAGTGGTATAAAATGGCAGCATGCCTCAATCAGTTCACAAATGTACCAGTGAGGGGAAAGAAGTCAAAAACACGATTTGTCGTCAGCATCACCCTTGTAATGATGTCACTCCAAAACATCGTTGAAGTATAAACCTTAGCTTCTGTTTTGTACTACTGAGAAAGGAACAGCACAGTGGATATTTTGTTCCTTCACTCACAGCGAGGTCTTCTAGACAAGGGTGAAATGTTTTTTGAATGAAATAAAGAATGAGTCGAAAATCACATATTGAGGTGAATATTCTACATGCAGTAGCTGTAATTGTCCATATTCGACCACCAGTCAGCATTCAGGCAGATCTGTGTAATGTGTCTGTGTGTGTGTGTTCAGCATTCACGTCATGATGTGCAGGATAAGTGTAGGAATATGAGCAGTTTGGTAAAAAAAATAAAAAAAAAGAGAAGAAGAAAGAAAGCAACAAGGTAGAAACAAAAGTAAACAGAGAGAGAGGGAGAGAAAACCTCATTTTAGTAAACTGTTGCAGCATCAAAATATTAGCCAACATTACCATATAACATCGCCAAGCTGCTAAATCCATACGGAAATAAAACCATCACAAGCCTTTAATTTCACTCTCTAATGCTGGGTTAAGTAGTCATCTTGAGTGACATCTCCAGCATGTTTGCTTTTAGCAAATCATAAACAGACTCCCAGGACAAGAGTGCAATCCCATGTTGAAAGACAGCATCTCAGCTGCAGAAAGATGGCACAACGATGCCTTTTCTTTTTCACCAAGCAGCAACTTTCCAAGAAATAAAATAGCTTGAAAGTGACCCATGAGAAACATGGCATACATGGCTCTGTAATGTAAGATTGGAGTAACAAACCAAATATCTTATGCACAAAGATCGTGTAATCGGTAGACCTACCAGAAAATCTAATGAAACATGATTTCTGTCTGTGAGGAATGAATATTTTAACAGTTTCTGCGACACACTGAAATCAAACACTTGATGCCCTTTTAGATATATTCCTGAAATGATGGGCTACTGTTCAAAAGAAAGGTCCTGAGTGAAGGTAGTGTCCATTCAAATAGACATGCGGAGATGTCCAGTGTGGATATCCCATTTTAATTTATTCTAAAATACTCATTTACCCCTCAGCCTGTAGCTGTAGGCGGTTCCAAACTGCACTTCCTGATTACTTGATATGGGCTCCTTCCCCTTGCCTCTATCTGATACTGACTCATACACTACTCATATTCGGCTTTCGGGTGAAATTTCAGGATGAACCTAAAATGCATTATAACCTTTACAGGTGAACTTAATGTGACCTTCTGTAAACTTTTGAATGCACATGTCCAACTGTTCAGTGTTTCAGTACTTTTTGCACAAGTTGCTGTTCTCTAACAAGGAGTTTAACGGCAAAATTCACATCAGGTGTTTGATGCTCCAGCTCATCGAGGTCGTATCATTAGGGAACGGCTGCTGGAGACTGGAGTACCTCAAATGGAGTGGCCTGCACTTTCTCCAGACCTGAATCCCATAGAAAACCTATGGGATCAGCTGAGTTGCCGTGTAGAGGCTCGGAGCTCTGTACCCCAGAACCTCAATGTCCTGAGGGCCACCCTTCAAGAAGAGTGGGATGCCATGCCTCAGCAGACAATAAGTCGACTTGTGAACAGCATGAGACGTCGTTGTCAAGCTGTAATTGATGCTCAAGGGCACATGACAAGTTATTGACACTGACATTTTTTGTTGTGGTATATCCACCACTGCTGTTGGCTTTTGTTTCAAGAAATTGTTTGAGATGAGGAAATCACCAGTGTATGCTTCTACTTAAATGCCCTACTTTCATGATATAATATCACTGTAGCGTGAACATTTTCCATTTTCCATAAATTTCACCCAAAAGCCAAATATCCCTAACTTTTTGTGAGTAGTGTATGTGTCACTGCATACTGACTCAGTGCTGAGAAAAGCAAGGCAGAGATGGTTTCACCTCAGATACTTGAGGAGATTCTAGGTATCCCCTCAAATACTGAGGAATGTCTTCTTATGCACCATCAAGAGCATCCTGACAGGGAACATCGCTGCCTGGTAAAGAAACAGCACCAAACAAAACCACCAGGCCACTTACAGGATATTTACAGCAGGCAATGCAAGAATAAGGCTAAAGGGATCATTTAAGATCCCAACCATAACAGATAACAGATTTTGTCTTTGTTGCAGTCGGG
This sequence comes from Myripristis murdjan, assembly GCF_902150065.1. NCBI lineage: Eukaryota > Metazoa > Chordata > Actinopteri > Holocentriformes > Holocentridae > Myripristis > Myripristis murdjan. The sequence goes on along the minus strand of NC_043982.1, from coordinate 30,727,409 downwards.
AAGAAGGTATCAAATACACCAAGCCAGCACGGAGAGGCTCAGGAAGAGCTTCAACCCTCAGACCACAAGGATCCTAAATGAGGTCCTGCGTATACACATCATACACATACTGAATATTGATTACTATTACTATTCCATTTAAACACTTGGATGCATAAACTGAAGGAACTAGTGGGATTATATTTCACTCTGATTGTTCCTTATATGATTACATGTGACAAATTAACTTAATTGATTGGTAGTTGAGAGAGCAGCCTATATTTAATAGCAGTCAATACTGTCAAAATAAAAGAATAAATTTGGTGTGAAGTATAACTGTGTTTAGTATCTCGGTGGGGGGAAAATGCTATGTTTGAACTTGACCATGTCAGATAGTTTAATGTAAAGATTGTGTATGATGGTTTCAAGAGTCAAACTGAATTATTTGCCACCTCAGGATGAGCACAGAGGTATGTTGCCTAACACACGCCACTCTGGCTGCCTGACAAATTTATATGTATTATATCTGTGTATCATTCAGTTCTATGTGTTTAGTATTTGTTTATTTATTTATTTGGCACTTAAGGACCAACCAGCTGATGGGGGGTTCAGCGTGGAGCCCCACTTGAAAACTGAAAATGATGACTTTAACTGATAAAGTTATGGTTGACAGTTAAGTGATATTGATATATTTCCATATTCATAACTGTTATCTGTTTTATGAAATGAAGCTCGTTATCTGTGTAAAAGCTCCAACAAGCATGCCATGACTTCAAAAACCCACCCTGCCAGTTGTTGCATGCCAATTAGACTTTTTATTTCAAGATGACTGTTTGTATCAGTGTTTTATCTTGAGAGACTGGCAGATGAATGTTAAATGAAACAATTATAAGATAAGTAAGTTGGGATGGGAGCAATATGACTGCATGGTTTAAAAAAAATCATGCTGTAGCCTGTTGTTTAGCTCTACATTATGGTAACATTCACCACTACACAGGATGTGATGTTATCCCTTGTGTGATAATCCCATGATTGTGCTTGTTTGCCAAAGCCAGTAGCCTCCCCAGCTGGCATTCAACCGACGTTCAACATTGAATTATAATTTAAAACATGTCAGTTGTTGTTTCTACATTGAAACAATGTTGAAATAATATATAAAGCTAACAATTGCGGAAACGTTGACAACCTATCAATAAATCAACGTTGAAATATAAACAAGATCTGTATGTTGATTCAACCTATTGGCCTCTTCCACCCAGCTGGCATTTTAACATTTATTCAACACTGAATCAACATCATAACTCATGGGTGAATCAGTGTTGAATTTGGTTTGATTTTGCAAAGCGAATCAGCGTTGATATTGTGATGTTGTTTCAACATGAGTGAACTAATGTTGAAGGCCCAACAGTGAATTACTATAGAAAATTCCGTTCCTTCTGCCGGGGGGTGCGCGTCTGAATCACTAGGAAAGTAGTAGGAAAGTAGTAGGAAAAATAGTTCTGCTTTGAAAAATGTAACTAGAAAAGCAAAGCAATGTATACTTTTTACACTGTGACACTTGACGAGGCAGGAGTGCCAGCTCTCTCCCCCATTGACTCCCATAATACCTGGAACCCACAAGCTGGGGAGAGAAGGACAAACACACACTTTTTTAACTCGCCGAATCTCGGGTATTTTGGGGAGTTGGCAAATAAGACACAGTTTGAAAACCCAAAGCCTTACCTTTCTCATGATACCTTTTATTTTCCGCTTGGACTTACTGTCTTTGAGAAAAAAAGCATTTGGTTGACCAGTACTTTTAGGCGATTTTCTCCCAAGCACCACTGTCACTCATGCTGTGTGTTCACACACTTTATCAAGGCTTATTTCTGGCTCAGCCCACACAAGCAGCATTAGTCCAGCGGATAGGCTCTCTGCCTCCCATGCAGGAGACCAGGGTTCAACTCCCCACCTGGGCAAACACGACAACACTCCACAACCTACTAACAGCATAGGGCTGGTGGGTTACCATGCGGTCGCAAAGGTGGCAAGCATGTTCAGAGTTTCTCCTTATTAACTTCTAGTGATTCAGACACGCAGCCCCTGGCAGCAGGAACAGAATTTTCTATATTAATTCACTGTTGGGCCTTCAACATTAGTTCACTCATGTTGAAACAACATCACAATATCAACGTTGATTCGCTTTGCAAAATCAAAACCAAATTCAACATTGATTCACCCATGAGTTATGATGTTGATTCAGTGTTGAATAAATGTTAAAATGCCAGCTGGGTACAGTACTGCTGAGGTGAATGAAATGCATTTCACTTGGACGTTCACTCACATCTAAAAGAAACACCACAGGTGAGGAGAGAGGATCCTCTGACTTACAGACAGCTGGTGGAGGGAAGTGTGCCATCCTTGGAACTACAAAAAAGTTGTATGAATACCTCAAAACCATAACGAGTCCTTGTAACAAGACAACACTTTTTCAGTCATAACACAATGACCTAAAGTACACTCGGGATAATATGATACATGCATCATTTAATGTCAACTGTTGAAGTAGTTACAGTAATGAATCTGTGTTCTCCAGAGTTGTTTTTTCTGTTGTATTAGCTGGTTGGCAATATAAGAAAAGCAAAAATATATTTTCCCCATGACAAAACAGAAAGGAACCCCTTTATAGATACTGCAGTGCTACAGGAATGAGTCATAAAAATGATGCAGTAAGGGGTTCAGGAAACTTTATGTTTGCCAAGGTATTTGACATACAGTAATTACAAAATGTGTAAAATGAAAATGAAACAGCAACCAAAAATCCTAGGTTGTTATATAGTGAAATTAATGTAATGTGCACTACCCAGAAAAATCCCCATGCATCAGTCACGCTGGTCTTTGTCATTTGGCTGCATTTTGTCATCTGCATCACACTTTCTGTCTTGTCTTGCAACATCATCTCTTTAAATGCACAGTCATTGCTGCTCAAATGTCCAGGCATCCAGCAGATATGACTATGTTTGTCCTCATTTACACAACAGTCAATGGTTTCTTTCTTTTATTTCTACTAGTACTGTAACCATTTTTATTTGGAATTTGAATCTATTGCTTATGATTTAGATCACTCTCCATTTGACTTTTCATGTCAGGTTTTGAACTTGAATGTAACAGTTTTGAAAAGGGTTTGTGTTCATGTGCAAAATTTCTTTTGCCGGTGCAGTTTGAGTCAAAGATTATTTCATGAATTTTGAAAACGGCAGTCGCTGAATACATTTTGTGACAAAGCAATGAAAAATAATCCACAGTTTGGTCCACATAAAGCAAACTTGTGCTCACTGTGCTAAGGGTTTTGAAAAAGTGAACTAGGTATTGACACATTGTCAGAAATTATAATGATGGAGCCCTACAACCTGTAGTTTTTTTGTTTGTTTGTTTGTTTGTTTGTTTCTGAGGATGACTCTCTTTTTGTGCCTTTAGCCAACACGCTAGGTAAAGTTTTGAAAGACAGAAGTACAGCTCAGTAGCAATCTCCTTGGTGTGTTGTGTGATTGTTTTCTGTTCGCGGGGCCTACACTTTAATATCCCTGCAAAGATTATAAATTTGTTACTTACCAAGGTGTGTCGGTTCTGCTCACTGAAGCTCTGACCCCCGGCTAAACTTTGGTTGTGGAGACAGTCTACTGTGTGCCGTTAGTTTCAGTGTCATAAATGAGTGCTGACCTTCCTCCTACTCTCAGATTCACTCAGACTTCACAATCCATGCCAGCAGATCTACTGCTGACACACTGTATCAGCAATTTATTAGAATTATGTAGTGTAAAACATTTTGAATCCTAGTTTGAGTTTTTTTCTCTCATTTCTTGCGTTTCATTTCATAAAGCCTGTAGAAAATTTGTAACAATTGCCTTCACTTTTCACCTTTAAAATGGAACTGGAAAAACTCCTGCAGTCCTCACAGAGATTAATTCATGATGGTAAATATACCTTTATCACAGAGACACCCAGTGTCAATATACGTTGTGTTAGAAAGGAATGAGAAACCCAGTTGCAATTGTGGCATTTTAGTTTCCACCTCAGTGTTTCAATGGCTTACAGGCATACGATGAGAAAAAGAGCTGAATAGCACAGTATACTTCGGCCCTGTTATCTCACAGAGAATGTGGACCCTACACTCAAACAGCTTCGGTGCAGGTGATGCCTGATCCGTGATATAAGACAGCCACTAGCTGTTCAGTGCTTGCCATTACAAGGCACCAAAAATCCCTCAGCAACATTTTGACCAGTGTCATACTGAACAGCTGAAGCACCGCCAACATTTAATTTTGTTAAACGTTGTGGTTAACATATCAACTCACAAATTCACTTTGCTGAAGAAATGGTATGCAGAGCAGCATATAATAAATGGAGATTATCTGTGAAGAAGCACCGTACCGTGACACTAGTCGTTGCGCAAATACTGCTCTTCCAGTTTGACAGCATCATGCAAATATGCTGTTGCTCATAAGCACAAGTTTAGAGCAAAATGGCTGTGGCTATGAATGAGGGATTGTCTTTGAGGACGTGGCGATAGGACTTTACAGGTATGTTTGCATGACATGTAGCAGCTTAAACAGGTCAGCCTCTGACTGACTGGCAGCAAGTCACAGCTTTTCTTGCTTCTCACTTTGATATAAAATGGTATAGTAGTCCACAATGTGTGTCCCACTGAATTCTTCCTCTTCTTTTTATGATTTTAATATTATTATCAGCATATTTTTGAGCACTTGGTGGAAGTGAAGATTAATTTTAAATCTTATATTGTGAACCTCTGTCTTCTCTTACTCTTACCAGTACACGCTGTCTCCACACATTTTACAACAATATAACTCATCTCGTCACTGTTGGATCCATAATCTTAGTAAGAAAAATCAGTTTTTTTATATCTCTTATTCAAAAGTAACTGGCACCTTTGTAATGATCTGAAAAGTGATTTGATGTTTTATTTCTACAGTGGTTTTACACCTGCATGCAGTGTACGGCTGCAAGGGTCCCAGTAAAATGAGAAATTGTGTAATTTCAGTTACAATGAGAGCGTGTGTAAGGATGTATATTTTGTTCATACATGAGCCCCAACTCCCCACCAAGTGCATTATAGTTAACTAAAACTAAAGTAAGAACTAAAACTAGATGTAAAAGAACATTTTAGTCAGCTGAAATAAAAATAAAAACTGTACTTAAAGCTAACTGAAGCAATGTTGTGTACTTAGAAAACTAACTAAAATAAAATGAAAAATATATATACAGAAAATGTCTTTAGTTTTAGTCAGTTTGTCAACATAACAAGAGGCGCTGGCGCTGATTTATTTATTTACTGGTTTACTGAGACTGGGACATCTACATGACTATGAGTCAGTTATAAGATAAGATATTATGATGAAAATAAGGAAGTAAAAAACTCATAAAATAATAAAAACTAAACGGAAATGAGCAAAGCCACTCTGGGAACAAACTCAAACTAAACTAAATTTAAAAAAAAAAAAAAAAAAAAAAAAAAAAAAAAAAAAAAAAGAAAGAAAGAAAGAAAGAAAGAAAAATAAAATAAAATAAAAACTACTGAGAAATACAAAACTATACTAACTGCTGCCCACATGACTCCAATTAGAGAAAAAGACTATTTTATTTTATTTTATTTTATTTGGATTTTAAATCGTGCTGTGTACGGCCCGCGAGGCTGCACTGTGTTCCCACCCTGAGCGGAAGTAGTGTGTGTGTGTGTGTGTGTGTGTGTGTGTGTGTGTGTGTGTGTGTGTGTGTGTGTGTGTGTGTGTGTGTGTGTGTGTGTGTGTGTGTGTGTGTGTGTGTGTGTGTGTGTGTGTGAGTCACATGACGCGTGACTCCACCGTCGGATCAGCTGATAAAACTCGCCTGTTGTCGAGAAGCGGTCAGACTTGCTCCGTCATTGTGTTCCGCTGCTCCTCTATGGTTCTCTAACTGTCCGAGTAAACTGGCTCTGTAAAATGAAGATTTTATACGCCTTTCTGTTTGCGGCTCTAGCCTTGACGAACGACGCACTTGTCCGGTAAGACAACAAACAACAATACAACGGAGAGGAGACTGTGACTTAGCTAAAGTTGACATGACTAATTTCGGTTGACGTTGTCTTACCTAACGTTCACGCTAGCAAACATTCACCAGTTGCACACACTTTTTGTCTGCCTGCACGGTTAACATAGGCTTACCAGCTCGGTCTCATGTTTATCTGCTTAGTGAGTTTTATTAGGGCTAACCTTAGCTTGTTGTAAAGACAGCCCATGGCTTTATGTTTGTCATGTCAGCTAACGTCATTAGCATAGCCTTTCTGTGCGCTCTTTGCATTTGTTGTGTGCTTTGGAAGTCAGCTGCATTGTGAACAGCCTGCAGCCGCCAGGCCTGGTATGCCGACCTTTTGACTTAAACCATAATCTGAGATGGATGAGCTATCCCTGTCTGAACTCTGGTGAAGCATGGTGTGATCTCAGCCCTTCTTCAGGGTCAGCTACCCTAGATAACCCTTTATAAGAACTGGCTGTTCCGTCTGCAACCCATTCATGTTAATGGTATTTTGGTTGAAAGGTGAATAGTCATTATATGCTACCAGTGAAATACCTCCAACGACACTACTGAGGGCATCCATGATGGGACCGGGAACATGAGTCACTGATGCCAGGCGTCTTGCCAAGGATGTCTAACTGTGGCTAATTTAATTATCATAAACTTTATTTTTGTAGCACTTCAAAAAATGGTTACTAAGTGCTGTACATAACAAGTAAAAATGATCCACACTGTCAAGAGGCCTTGAGTTTCGCATAGATAAGCAGCCATTGTGATGATATTTAATCGCTAAATATTACTGTACAATACAGGCAGATAATTTAATCGGGCAAAGAATAAAACAAGGGAGAGGCAAGTGCACACCTTGTTTGCTGTATGTTTGCCACTTCCTAGGAGGCCTCAGGGCTCAACGCCCACAAGCATTCAATAACACTAATACTTGCTGCAATATGATAAACAGATAAATAGAAATACCTCACAAAAACATAATTTAAATCAAAACATCCCATGTTACATACAGGCTTAATTACTGGTTGATGATGGTTGGTGGTTGTGTGTGTGTGTGCTCCTGATCTGTGATCATGAAGTCCCAGGGAAGCTAATGCCATGACTAATATCAGGTATATATGTTTGAAATATATTAGGGTGAGATATTGCATTAAGTCTGTTTTCACTACTGGATGGTGTTTTGGTTGCACCTTTAGCTGCTTTAGGTATTGTTCCCATTTTCTCATGCAGTCTGGGGGAATGTGCAGCTTTGCTGATAAGGATAAAGCAAGCAGGCCAAATTTTATCTGCGTTGCCACCACGTGTTAGGTGTTACCCAAGAATTGACCTAAAGGCCAAGCACATTTTTCATTTCATTTTTTCCTTTTTTCCCCAACAGAATTCCTTTAAAGAAATTCCGTTCAATCAGACGTGAGCTGACAGACTCAGGGAGAAGTGCAGAGGAGCTTCTGGCCGACAGGCAGTCCCTTAAGTACAACTTTGGCTTTCCCACCAGTAATGGACCCACTCCAGAAACCTTGAAGAACTACCTTGACGTAAGCATTACCACAGTCCTGCTCACCAAACCAATGACCTGTGGACCAAGCCTCCCCTCTCTCTAATGCACTGTGTGAAGTAAAAGCCAAGGTGGTGCAGAGCCACAACAAAGGTTCTCTTGTCTGGTGCCGTCTTTGGTCTTTTCTTCTTAATCCTCCTGGCCGAATGGGAAATTAGACTTGCCAGTCAAGCCCAACAAACCCACTGCACACACGGCTTTTAGAATGGCTGATTCATCCTCATTTAATCTAATATGAGCTCTAGGTGAAATTAAACTACTAGGGTTTTATCATTTTGACAGAAAAGTTACATTTACCATGTGATGGCTGACTCAGCATTGGCCTCTGTAAGCCTCTTGATCTTCAGCTCAGGTCACACCAGGCCATGTTTGTTTTACTTGATATTTCAGACAGTAGTCTCTTCTTCTAGATAATTGTGTCAATCAGCCTTTAAAAAGTTCAGGAATGCTTGTAAAACAATTTTTTTTTACATGTTTGATAAGCAAATGTCCTGACCTTCTGTCAGACGGGCTCATTTTTAACAGGTGAGGGTCCCCAAAATTCTTTGTGTTTTTACATCAAGAGAGTATTTTAGGGTGTAAAACGTGAACATTTACATTGTAGGAATTGAAAAATGACACAACTGTAAAGTAGCAAATGCCTTAATAGTCATGTCATCCATTGGAACAACTTGATTTATAAATCCTATAGATTCACACAAACATCTCTGTCCGTGATCAACAGGTTGTGACTCAAAGCTCTTTTAATGTTCCAGTCAATAACAAGATCAGGACAGACTTGTTATCTTTGTGGCCTCTATTGGCCAATTGCACACACTGAATATGATCTGTAATGACTTAATAAAAAATGGATTCAGGATGCTTGAATGAATGGGCAAAAATTCCTTCAGTATTTTGAAATGAATAGTTTGACAGTTGTGACTGTTGGGTCACATGAAAAGGAAATTGCCTCAGCTCTTGCATTGGTTAAGTAATCATGTGGACCTGTTTCTGCTGAGCAACTGGGGATACTAATATTGCTGATTTATTAGTATGACTCAGAGAAGCTATTTGTCCTTCTTCCTACTAATGTTTGCTGACACCAGCAGCTGCAGCGCCTCATGTCAGCACTGAGAATGGAACAGACCTCACATGACTGGAAGGACATAGTTTGGTTTCCTGTTTGTTTACTGGCCCTGATCCCGTTAATGCTGTTGTTGTCAAGTCATTAGGCCTAATCTTTAGGTACAGGCCTGCTCGATTACCCTGCTATGGTGGGCAACTAGGTGACCAGCTTACCACCCTGAGGGATTTATCTTGAGCTGGTTTCCTGGATGCATAAGATTAGCTCTAGATTTGAGTACTGTTTGAGTTGCAGTTCTTTACTGAAGGGTTTTGAAGATTAACTCCACTGACAAGGAACTGCTATCTGAAAGTATTTAAGACAGTAATACCAGCTGTTAATGACGATTATACATATGCCTGTTATTTTTTTCTTTCTTTATGCAGGCACAGTATTATGGTGAGATTGGCCTGGGCACCCCGCCTCAGCCCTTCACTGTAGTGTTTGACACTGGCTCCTCCAATTTGTGGGTGCCTTCTGTTCACTGCTCCTTCACAGACATTGCCTGCTGTAAGTGCCAGCTATCACAAATATGTACCATTTATAATATTTGTCCAGTCCCATTCAGCTTAATAAATTGTTGTAGCATTAAACTAAAATAGAATTTCTCTATTCTTTGTTTTTCTCTCTTTTGTAGTACTTCACCACAAGTATAACTCGGCCAAGTCTAGCACATATGTGAAGAATGGCACTGCCTTTGCCATCCAGTATGGGTCTGGCAGTTTGTCCGGCTACCTCAGTCAGGACACATGCACAGTAAGTACATTCTCACAAACAACCACTGAAGGGCATTTCTTTAGCATTGTAGTCTCATGGAAACACTGTCTGGTTTGTGTTTTCTTCTTTACTCTCCCAGATTGGAGACTTATCAGTAGAAAAACAGGTATTTGGGGAGGCCACCAAACAGCCTGGTGTGGCATTTATTGCAGCCAAGTTTGATGGGATCCTTGGCATGGCCTACCCACGCATCTCTGTGGATGGGGTGGCGCCCGTTTTTGACAACATCATGAGCCAGAAGAAGGTGGAGCAGAATCTTTTCTCCTTCTACCTGAACAGGTGGGGACAAACAAAGCTTTAGCAAATCATTTTTGAAAATGTTGAAACTGGCGCACATACAGTGGCAACCATTCTTTACTTGTGTATTAATTGACTTTGCACTTATTATTATTATTATTACTACTACTACTACTATTATTATTATTATTATTATTATTATTATTATTGTCAGTAGTGGTAGTAGTAGTAGTTGTATTTTTTTTTTAATTTCAGGACATTTTGAGACATGCATTTATGAATTGTACTGTAGTTGTTGGTTCAAATTTAACTGTAATGTGGTCAGATGATATTTGAAGAACTTCCTCAACTTGATCTTCAAAAGCGAAGTCACTGAAGAACCATCCTCAGGTTTCTGGACAGCGGTGATGATCCTGAATGTGTTTTGTGTCTCTCTGCTAGAAACCCAGACACTGAGCCAGGCGGTGAGCTGCTGCTGGGAGGAACCAACCCCAAGTACTACAGCGGTGACTTCCATTACCTCAACATCTCCCGCCAGGCCTACTGGCAGGTCCACATGGACGGGTGTGTGCTCAAATCCTACACTCCAAACACACAGTTTACCAGGGTGATTCACGATTTGGATCACAATATATTGTACTAATCATTATAGCATGAAGGCATCTGCCCACTGGCATAATGCACAGACTAGACTGGAAATTGGAGGGCTATTCCACTGACAATGAGATATTGATTGGTTACCTGAACATTTTATAATTAGATGAGACTTGTAGTTTTTGTTGAGGAAACTGGAACAGGACCCACTTCTTGTTGGCAATGGTTGTGCAAATCAGTTCCATTAAACATTCAACAGCAGCAGCAACACGAAACTGAAGAGTTTGAGGGAGCTTGCGTGAAGTTTTGAGAGAAAAGGCTTCGGTCTCCACTGAATTTAACTAAGATTGCTAAGAGATGCTAATGGCAGCCGAGTTCCTCAGAACAAAAACCAGAGTGGAAACATTCTTTTGAAAGTCTTATGAGGGTTAGCAAAATCTAGTAATAAAGGTGGATTGACGTTGTGTTTTGATTGTACTATATACTAACAAGTATGTTTGTGTGTCCACATTCATACCAGGTTGGGAGTGGGTAGTCAGCTGAACCTGTGTAAGGGTGGCTGTGAGGCTATTGTGGATACAGGCACGTCTCTAATCACTGGACCCTCTGCTGAGGTCAGGGCTTTGCAAAAAGCCATCGGAGCCACTCCACTCATCCAGGGAGAGGTAAGGTGAACTTAGCTGACCTCACCTGACCACATCTATAGACAAAAAACATTACTTTGGTGTTTGTTGGTGTTGAGTGGTATTGTGTCATATAGCATTATCTTAGCTTGATGATTAAATATGACCTCCACTGTAAGTAAACAGGAAACCAACCAAGGATTTGGAAATACTCAAAATTTGGTGTCACAAGCTTTACTCCAAGAAATGTTTTTCTGGACACTTTAATGAACAGTTACAAGTTACTGGTTCTCTACCTTTTTATTAATTGGAAGATGGAACAGTTAAAAAAAAAAAGTGCACACATGACTACATCCATTTTGGATAATTTTTCAAATTTTCATTTTGCAGCAATTTACTCAATCATTTGCAGAGTTTAGTGTCTGTGAACATGTAGAGGCAGACCTGTGTATTATTGTGTATTAAGAAGTGAATGTGTGTGGGCTTTGTTCCAGTACATGGTGCAGTGTGACAAGATCCCAAGTCTCCCGGTCATCACCTTCAACCTGGGCGGAAAGCCCTACACTCTGACAGGAGAACAGTACGTTCTCAAGGTGAGTCTCTCTGGAGGAGACGGGCTAACTTGCCAGCAGGGGGCAACAGAGAAGCAGCTCCTGCAATAACAAAACAACCCTGTGACTGTTGCGTCATAAAACCAGACAAGTGTAGCTTTGTTTCCTTTGGCAAGGCCTTGAGCAGTCATGGTGGGAGTAGGCTGATTTGTTGTCTGAGGAGTAATTACTAAGAGAACCCTCCAGTTGTCTGTGGTCTCAACCTCATGTTATGCTTGCCATTCTCAGATTTTCAGATTTGTTTAAAAGATTATCATCACATTATGTCATGATTTATCAGCAGCCCTGTGTCTAACTGAGTGTCTTTCTTCCAATCATAAAGGAAAGTCAGGCTGGCAAGACTATTTGTCTGAGTGGCTTCATGGGTCTGGACATCCCTGCCCCTGCAGGGCCCCTGTGGATTCTGGGAGACGTATTCATCGGCCAGTATTACACTGTGTTCGATCGTGAGAACAACAGGGTGGGCTTTGCAAAGGCCAAGTAAGCACAGTTCAGGGGCAATGTTGTCATGCATAGGTGGATTTTAAAGATGGAAAAATTGCGGTATGGAGGACAAAAAAGCTTGAATGCTTTTGAATCATACAGTATTTAGCAATAGATGTAAAGCATGAATGCACTGATCATAACATTAATTTTATAATTCCCAGCAGAATGTATGAGGCAGGAAGATCTGAAATGCTGTGTGTACATGATCAGGGATCAGTTGATGGCACCAGTCCTCCACTTTCCATTCAAACATCTGGCTGATCTGTAGTGGGGTTTTTTGTTTGTGTTTGTTGTTTTTCGCTGTTGTTGTTATTGTTGTTTTTTTTTTTTTTTTTTTTTGTTTTGTTTTTAAATCAGGGACCTGTTTTAAGTAACAGAACACTTTTACCTTGCATTTTAGGAGGCAGTTGGCCCTCTTCTACTGATTTTTTTTTTTTCTTTTCTTTTTTTTTGGGGGGGGGGGGGGTGGGGGGGTGTATCTTAATGTGATTGGCCTGAATAAAGACTTTTAAAGAGAGATGTCTCCATTTTAATTGTCATATGCAGTTGGGTGGTCTTTGATAATCATGATATTTAAAAATGAAATAGTGATACGTCCCGTGACCCTAGTGAGGATAAGTGGTTTAGAAGATGAATGAATGAATGAATGAATAGTGATAGTTAATCACACACATTTGATATGTGTAAATCTAGCATCTTTAAGGCATTTCCATTCTCGCTATGTCCTTCCCCAACACCACACACACACACACACACACACACATAAAACTGACATGGTCACAGACTCTCTCCATCTTCCATACTTATTTTGAGTTTAATTCATTTGCCAAAAACAGATAAAATGGACAGTAAACAAAGTTAAATTTGAATTTGACTAATAGCAGTATTATTATTAAAAAATTTCTATAGAAATTGTGATAATATTGTTATTGTGCATTCTTTTGGCTACTATATTTGTGGCCAAATATTGTGACTGCTGTAATTTAGACCATGCATTCCTGTTTCACTTGGGACTGCTCTAAAATGAATAACCCCATTTAGGTAAATACTATATGAAAATATGCTCTAAAAATCAGAATAATATTTTTACACATACAGTGGTGGAAAAAAGTTTTCAGACACCCCATGCATTTGTGAAATATTGCATTAAGAATCACTCTTAGGTCTTCAAGTGCAATTTCTTTTAGTACAGTCACAGCCAAAATACTAAACAAATCCTAAAAAAGCCATTAAAAACTTAAAATTGATTGGTTCCATAAAACTACATAAGAAATTTTGAGTATTGGGTAATTTTGGTACCAGTGATGAAGGTTGTTCTTTTTATTAAAAGACACAATTTTTGTTGCCAAGCTTCGTGTCTATATAAAGCCAGCACATTTGAAAGTTCTTCAGACACAAAAATGGCTAAAACAAGGAACCTAGCACAGGAAACACGCCTGAAGATAAAGATTCTCAGCCAGGAAGGGCACAGCTGCTGCCAGATAGCCAGGAGGTGCAGATGCAGTCCTTCAGCAGTTGGATACACTCTGCAGAAATACAGACGAACTAACAGCTTGGAAGACAAACCAAGATCTGGGCGTCCAAGGGTTTCTTCAGCAAGAAATGACCGCATCCTGATCCGCATGTGCAGGCAAAACCGCCGAATGACATCACAGGAGCTTCAGCAGCAGTGGTCAAACCAAACTGGGGTCCAGTGTTCCACCCGCACTGTACGTGGCCGACTTTTAGATCATGGCTTAAGGTCCTACAAGGCTATCAAGAAGCCCCTGATCAGTGAGAGACAGAGGCTAGCCCGGCGTCGTTGGGCCCAGGCACACAAGAACTGGACAGCCAGCAATTGGAGGAAGATTCTGTGGTCAGATGAGTCCAGTTTCCAGCTTTATCTTCCTCCTACTAATGTGAGGCTATGCACATTAGTTTTGTTAGTTTTTCTTGTAAACAATAAACAAAAAAATACAATTTGTATTTGTATTTTTGTATTTGTATTTTTTAATTTCTATCTGTCTAATGCAGCCACACCTCTTGAAACACAAAAAAGATTTTACCACAAATATTTCATGATAATGTTTGAGATTGTGTAAAATTTTAAGGGTGTCCAAAACCTTTTTCCACCACTGTATATAGACACCTTGTGGGAAATGTCTTGTTCACCACGGGAGAAATTAATATGAAACCAGCGAAACACTCCATAATAAGGTGATGTAGACATGACAAATCTTCTAAATTTTATTATTCCCTCAAGCATCTCTACACTTAAATGTACAAAATGTCAGATATATATTAATTTAAAAAAAATCTGTAACAATGTTATTTTGCTAAACATGCTCAATAAAATATAGGAAAAAGTTCCTTTAACCGTTTAGTATTCAGCTGATAAAGTCTTGTTTTCACATATTTTGCTGACTGCCAAATCCAGATCATTTTGATTTGTTTTAGTAAAGCTTGTACAAAATGTGTGTAGTGCACTGGGATGTGACATAATAAAGGCAGAACTAACATAACCACCTTTACTAAAGATGAAAATCACTGAGCACTGACTTTTGTCCCTTTTATTTTTTTCCCTTCAGTCCCCATTTTAATTCAAGTTGTCATTTGATGTCCTGATCTGTCTGAAGGTGACAGGTGTACCCTTCTCACACTATGTAAAGGTAGTTTTATTATCTGATGCTGCATTTTTTGAGCACTCCCAGTAGAAAATATATACTTGTCCTGGAACCTACTCTTGAGGTTTCACAGTTATCCATGAGCCATCAGCGTGAAATGTTGAAACTTCCGCTGTAGGTGCATCCAAAACATGAAAACAAGAAAACAAACAGCATTTTGCACAGTTCTGCGAACCACTTGTGCCCCATCCAACACTGGACCATTTGAAGAGGCTTTGACGTCTGATCTCTGCTCAGCCATCCTGCTCCTGGCTTCCCTCCTCTTTTGTTGAACTGGCATCACCGTGCCCCTGGTCCTCGTTAGACTCTGTGCTCTGGTTCTCTTGCCCAGCATCAGTGTCTCTTTGTGGGGCTGCTGGGTCCCTGACAACCCCTTCCATTTCCACCTCTGCCTCCACCTCCTCCTCAGTCTCCTCCTCCACCCGGCCCACAGTGTCTGGGATAATCTCCACTTCGATGTCAGAGGAGTCCTCGCTCTCTTTGAACCACACCGTCTTCTGCCCCTCCCTTCTCCTCTGCTTGGCCAGGATTGACCTTGAGCTGTAATCGTCATCCGCATGTCTTCCCCCTCTCTGGGCAGGAATTGGGGAAGGGCTGCCCTTAGGCACATGGTTAGTGTAGACACCACACGATGAGCAGTGGCGGCTTCGTCGCTGAAGGGGGATGACCCTGCCTCGGGCCTGGGGGACGGTGCTCCGTCTGGGGACAGCGTAGTTCCACCTCCTGGGTCCTCCACGGCTCTGGTCGCCCTCGTTCTGGAAGCCATCATTGGTATACTGCATGGAGTCCCTGGGCCTCTCCCTGGGGTGGCTGGATCGTAGGCACTAGAGACAGGAGACAGGCCTCCTGTTAATACACCATTTAATGAAGCATGGAAGATATTGAGGCATTGTTCAGTGTTACAGATGCCACCATGGGTCCCAAGTGTGAGCTAGGTTCATTTGTCCTGTTTTAACACAGAGCCCCTCTGTGGATTTCAGCTGATAAATATTCATCAAAGCTGCACAGGAGGAGCTCTGCACATGCAGGCATTTCACAGCTGAGTCTTTCTGGGAGATCTAAACCATTACTGTATGATTTAGATGCTTTGTTTACTTTTGTGTCTTTGTATCTACTTTTGTATCTTCAAGTGAAAAACACAAAACACAAAAAAGCAGGTGAAGAGGCTGAGATATAAAAGTAACAGAGGTCTAAACCATAAAGTTATGGTTTAGATCTCTGTTACTTCTGTATTATTGTGATATAGAAAAAAAGTTTTTGGTCTTTATCCTGTTATCCTTTACTATCTTAAACTTTCATTTATTACAGTTTCTTCCTAAATGCTTAAACACAGTGATTTGAGGCATTATCTCTGAAATCATTAGCACGGCATTTAGCCAATGCATTTACCGAGAGTGCCAAACTAAATGTTTGTTCTCTGCTCTCCACATTTAAACAATGAGTTTACCTACACATCAGAGCTTGAGCTCTATAAATAGGCCACAGGTAAACATTTGGTTTGAAAAACAGCAGAGGCCAGTATTGGACAGAGAGAAAGAGGGGTGAGAACTACAGAGGATGATAAAAAGGAAAAGGTTCTTAATTTATACTCTCAGTGTGTCGTTGGTGTTTTGTGTGCTTATTCAAATGATGGTTTGTGTGTACTGTATTGATGCAAAAACCATTTTTTAAAGGAGTTTGAAGAGTTTGGCGAGCATTATTTGCTTTTGCAAGAGATGTGCAATGTTTTGCAGGTTTGGTCTAAGGTTTTGTTGTTAGTATGTACAGTTTCAAGGATAGTGCCTAAGCAATCACAAAAACTGTAATACTGCACTCTATAGTCATGTTCCCCTGGTTCCTGGGAGCAGACCACAGGTAATGGCTGCTCATGGGGTCTACTTTCCTGCAGGGAGGGGATCTAGCTCAACGTCAGTTTGGCCATGTAAATAAAAATGTTTGATGGCTGGAAATTTACAAAACCTAACTTCTGATGTCTGAGTTCAAGTGAATGCAGAATGATGTGTGAAAACCTGTGACAAATTCAAGAGGGAAGAAACTTTGTGGTGCTGCAGTTTTTCTCTGTCAGTGGCAGAGTTGGTTGGACTCTCTACATAGGCTTTGCATTAACTGATACAATATATCAATAGAATGGAACACAGAAGACATGAACTGATACATTGTATCATTAGAGTAGAACACAGAACATACACAAAGTGATACATTGTATCATTATAATGGAACACGGAACAGACATGAACTGATACACTGTATCATTAGAATAGAACACAGAATACACATATCACATTGCATCATTAGAAAGGAACACAGAAGGACACATGATGTGATACATTGTATCATTAGAGTGGAACACAGAACATACATGAAGTGATACATTGTATCATTATAACTGAATACAGAACACACATGAACTGACACATTGTATCATTAGAATGAACATGGAAGACACATGGACTGAAATGATCTTGGTGTTGGAATGTTTCTGTAACAGTGGGAAAAAATCAATAAAAGAACATCTGAATGAAAATACACAGAGGGACACTGACCTCACACAGTTTGTTCATATCACTGTTTCCCTTCCACAAGCGGGAGATCAGGAAGCCAATCACAATGAGGCACAGCACCAGCAGGGCTGCCATGATCAGGCCCAGCAGCGCCATGTCACCTGCACGGTAGCCTATGTTGGAAGGAGATGGGACGGCCACAGCTGCAGAGAATAACAGATTAAAGCAATCAGTTAAGAGTATTAGAAGTATCAAAAGAGGAAAGGATAGACTGACTGAAAAATAGACCCACATAACTTGTATGCTGAAGTCAGTGTTCGCTGCATTCCAGCCAAACTACATACAGTACAGGCCAAAAGTTTGGACACACCTTCTCATTCAATGCGTTTTCTTTATTTTCATGACTATTTACATTGTAGATTCTAACTGAAGGAATCAAAACTATGAATGAACACATGTGGAGTTATGTACTTAACAAAAAAAAGGTGAAATAACTGAAAACATGTTTTATATTCTGGTTTCTTCAAAATAGCCACCCTTTGCTCTGATTACTGCTTTGCACACTCTTGGCATTCTCTCGATGAGCTTCAAGAGGTAGTCACCTGAAATGCGTTTAGTTGGACCATCATTTATTTTTCAACAGGACAATGACCCTAAACACACCTCCAGGCTGTGTAAGGGCTATTTGACCAAGAAGGAGAGTGATGGAGTGCTGCGGCAGATGACCTGGCCTCCACAGTCACCGGACCTGAACCCAGTCGAGATGGTTTGGGGTGAGCTGGACCGCAGAGTGAAGGCAAAGGGGCCAACAAGTGCTAAACACCTCTGGGAGCTCCTTCAAGACTGTTGGAAAACCATTTCAGGTGACTACCTCTTGAAGCTCATTGAGAGAATGCCAAGTGTGTGCAAAGCAGAAATCAGAGCAAAGGGTGGCTATTTTGAAGAAACTAGAATATAAAACATGTTTTCAGTTATTTCACCTTTTTTTGTTAAGTACATAACTCCACATGTGTTCATTCATAGTTTTGATTCCTTCAGTGAGAATCTACAATGTAAATAGTCATGAAAATAAAGAAAACGCATTGAATGAGGTGTGTCCAAACTTTTGGCCTGTACTGTACATTCTGTGTACCGATGTGAAAAATTACAGTTTTTACAATGACAAATTTGATCCATACTGCTACCCAAATATTGTCATTCATCTATTGTCACCTTGTTTTCAGTGACTGGTCAGACTCATCCCTCACATCCTGTAGGAGGCCGTTCTTTCAAATGTTCAAGTTTGCATAAAAGAATACTCCCATGTCTTTCCTGACATGGGTGACATTTTGTGTTAGTTTAGCATAAAAACTTAAAGTCTTAGCTCTGTCAAAGTGAAAAAAAAACAAAACAAAAAAAACCTTACAGCAACTCCAAAGCTGTCTCATTTGAAATGCACGACTTTTTAGGAGACGTTAATCTGTGCTGGACAGTTATAGTTCAACCATCAAACCTCTCCTAAAATGACCAAAATGATTTTTTTTTTTTCTTTAAATTCCAAGACGTGTATTTCAAATATACATGATACATTGTGTAAATAAGACAGCTTCGGAGTTGCTGTAAGGAGCTAGGCTAATGACTCCCATAGAACTGAACCACTGAATGAACAGAGATGAAAATTGTACTGAACATCTTGTCTCAGTCTGGGTAAGTAGGAAAAAGGGTATTTTACCCAAAATATTGGACTATTCACTTAAAAAGACATTCTTTCAAACAATAACAATAATAATGATGATGATAATAAAAACAGCATAAGCAAGCCCACTGAACAGGAGGTTCTACATGATGCAGTGGAGGTAAGTGGACTTTGGTACCTCTGTGGTACCTGCTACTCAAAAGGTTATTTGACTTACTTAAATAAAATTACTTTGGTGGGAAAAGTCATTGCCAACATACAGTATGTGAAATTTTTGCATGTCATAATACTTTCTGGGTTAAATTGAGGACAAATCAGCAAAATTATAAAGTATAAGTTAGTGGAGTGAAAATCTACCCACGGTGTTGTGTGACATAATGTAACTATGAAATCAAGAATTCACAAAAAACAACAAAATACCATCATGTCAGTTTCTCTTGATGCTGAATGTGCATTTGTTGATCAAATGTTTTCTTGAAATTTTACTGTACTGCCAGATATATACTTTAAACCGATCCCTTGCACTGTATGTAAGATCCTGTTTGTCCCTTTGTGTGTCTCTGTGTTACTGTTTGTTGTCACATCTCTGTGCAAATTCTAAGGTGTGATTTCCATGGCAAAAAAAAAAAAAAAAAAAAAAATCATCTTGCAAGCAGAAATGCATGTTTGAGCATACACTGAAAGAGCTTGCAGCAGAGTTAATCCCACACAGATAATTAGTCTATGAGTTTCATCATGAGCCTGGCCCAGCCTGAGGTCCAGCCCAATTGCATAATATAAAGCCCATCCAAGGGAGCAGAGAGCTTTATTATTTGTCTGGGAGGAGTGGGCATAAAATACAGTTGAGTCAATATCAGTATAGAGTGCCATTGAGACTTCCCAATGTCACACAAAAAAAGATGAGATTTTCCACTGAACTCCATATCCATTGTATAAAGTAGACCTTAAGCTGTTAGAAATGCATGTTGGTCAAGCTCCTGCACCTTTTATAAATTGACTGCAAGCATAGAAAGTACAAGCGAATTGCAAAATGTGTCCACCCTGTCATGGGACAATTTCAAAATAGAGTAAATATGTTCTAATCATATATTGATTACAAAATGTACATTTTCAGAAAGGTATTTGGTCCCTCATTCAGGAATATATTTTAGTTTCTGGAAAACATCTCTCAAAAATACAGAAATTATGGAAAAATATGTTTGTATATGTAAAATTTGTGAAAGTTGTACTTTCATTTCTGAATAAACTCTATAAATAAAGGTATCTGGTCAAACTTTGAAATAATACTGTTTGGCCCTAATCTCTTCAGAGCAAAATCACAGAAAAGGTTTTGATAACTTGTGAAAATAATAATTTATTCACATAAAACATGAACACGACGGGGTGGACAATGACATGACGGGGTGGACCTTGGCATGACAGGGTGGACAATAGTGAAGTGCCTCATATATATTTAAAGGAAAAAATGTTATGGTTTTGTCAACAAATGTTTTTTTGTCAAAACATGACTTTTTTTCACCTACTGTATTTTGAATTGTGCACAGGTAGGCTACATTTGGAAATGACACTCAACAACAGCAAAAATAAATAAATAAAACCTTCAACTAGAGGAACAAACAAGATTGATATAAACAAAACAAAAACCCTTGGTCCCTAAATGTAGGCCTACCACAAAAAGTATAAACATAGGTATCCTTTCAAATGGTTTCTTTCTCTGCATATGTTTTGTCCTCCACTTGACTTCTGAAACACTGAAAAACTTATAAAACTGTTATAAAACTAGACTTGATGACGGGGTGGACAATGACAGGGTGGACGTTTCTGGCTGAAGTTAGTATTTAATGAGCACATGGTGGGCCATTAGCTAGCAACATGTATCAGTTAGGAAGGTGACTGTGTATACTTTAACAAACATATTTTGAATTTCTGAAAAGCATTTATATAGATTCATATTTTGCAATGACAGGGTGGACACTTTAAGAGATTTAAGATTTAAGATTTAAGATTGAACACATTCAAGTTCAATCATAAAATGATGAAAATGTCAAAATATAAATGTTGATATGTACTCTCTCTGCAGGAGCTATTCTTCACTCCATTTGTAAAAGACAAAGCAGTGGTAGTGATGTCACTGATTACAGCAGGTGGTTTCTTTTAGTGTCAGTAACCACCTAATGACGGGGTGGACAGCAAATCCAGGGACACATGTAAAATATTTTATTATGTTATTATTATGAAATTAGACCATAAATGATCCAATTGACTCATTTTATTCAAGTACTTGATGAGAGCAACAAGAGCATGTAAAAGGTTTGTACATTGTATATCATTTATCTACTTATTTCACTCAGTGAAGTTAGTAGAGAGTAGTTTGGGACATGGCAAAATCACATGCATCTAATCATAGAACATTTTTTAAAATATAAAAAACACCCTTTTAAAGATGTATCTCTGTACCAATGTGTGTTTAAATGTTTGGCCATTTATAATAAACCCTTAGAGTTTTGTTATTTTGCAAATTTTTCATGAAAAGTGAGTGATTTCTGCCCGGGACACCAAATGGTACCCTATATTGATATTGACTCAGTTAGTCTATTGTTGAGATTGTGCACAGAACCTGCACACAGCTGGGACATGGCAAGAGGTTGTGGGAAAGATGAAGCTGGGTGGTCTTACCAGGTATGACTTGAACAGAGAGGGCCGCTGTGCCAAACTCCCCTGTTGTGGTGTCCACTGCTTTTATCTGCAGGCAGTAGCAAGGAAAAACAATTCTATATAGAGAGCAGCTTTTTAAAATCTGACAGGACATGCAGCATTTGTAATGTTTTCTCAGCTTAAAACATGGATGTCAGTCACCTGAAGTGCAAAGGACTCGGTCTTCACAACCCTCTTCAGAATCACAAAGCCCTCTGAGGTCACATTGACGTAACTGCTGTACTGCACCTCATACTTCACATCTGGATTCACACCCTGACACACACACACACACACACACACACAGACACACACAAACACACACACACACACACACACACACACACACACACACACACATTATTATTATTATTATTATTATTATTATTGCCTTGAACGTTGTTTTGAATTTTAAAGTTGACCATGGGTAAGAAAGAGAGTGATATAATTTTAGAAAAGTGATGTCAGTGATCACTCTAGTTATGGCATATAGAGGGTCACTTTACTTTTTAGAGACTTGCTCTTAAGGTGCTAAATGTCTTCTTCCCTGGATTTTCTGTTAATGCTTTTTTTCTGTAGGTGGAGCTCTTTTCTGTGGTTATTACTGGTCACACCAACTACACTACACAGCTGTTTTTTAAATTATTTCTCCGAAACAAAACTGCTCTTGCTGCTGAAATGCATCACTCCCTGAACCCAGAGGACCCAGTCATAGGTTGTCAGAAGAGCCAAAAAAGTGAAAACCTACAGAGGATTGAGTTTAAAGAAAAAGCTGCAGATTATTAGTTGAAGAACATTTTACATTCTAAACTCAATGCCACTGAATGATTGTTACATTCCCCCATAGATGAATGTATTTTTTGTAAACTGCATTAATGTGCTGTGGGCTCTGTTCACCTGGGCATATATAAGACCTGAGGAGCTGCACATCTCTCCGTCTTTTCTTTGGGCCTGCCTGCTTCTGCCTTGACGATTGTACACTTGTATTTAGCAGTGTATTTGGCTGTTAATCCTACATTTCTTTTTATATGATTTAACTTTTACTTAGATTTTGTCAGAAAGCTGAAGGGGAGAGCTGCCATTTTTGTTCAAATCTCTTTCCTCCTGTTGGTTGATAGGGAGTTTAGTTAACAGTGTAACCGTTTCTTTTGTGGGCAATTTTAGTTATGGTGAATTTGTTTCTAGTTAGGGATGTTTGGTTTGTTATCTCGACCTAGGCTCTCACTAAGGATAGTCAGTGCTTCAAAAACTGGCAATAACCGTAACCTACTGACTCCTCAGATCCTTCACATAGCTGTATGTTACCTCCCTCTCCCCCTAGACCTAATTTGGGGATGCAATAATGTTCTTTACCTTAAAAAACACCACCACATAAATAGCACTTACGGAGGCAAAGTCCTCGTCTCTGGCCCGGACCCTGAAGGGCCTGTTAGAGCTGCGATCTCTCAGGATCATGCTCTCAGGCACAGAGTTGCTGTAGATATAGCCCTCGTAGCGCTCCTTCTCAAAGCGAGGAGGGTTTCTGCTCTTCTTCATCACCTCGATGGTGACCATTGTCACAGCAAACTGGTCCCTGTTGGTTACCTGTGATGCCTGAGGGGTGATAACCAAGAAGGAAATATGTTAAACCTCAGCAGCTGTAATAAATCTATATATTCTGTTTCCATCACAACCGCTGTGGAACAACATCATGCACAGACTGAATTGGTACCAGAACAGTGAGGGTTACTGGGCCGGCAATATCTGCAGCTTTAGCCATGGTGATATTCCCTGTGTCCTCATCAATCTGGAATATACTGCCCTCATTCCCTGGATAAGCAAAGAACATCTCATTTAGACAATACATCAGTACATTAATACATACAGTGAGTAAGGATTTCTTTGGAGGGCTTTATGTAACATTTGCCCCCCTAGCCTTTGGCATGATGACATGTTACAGGACACATTCATCAAGGTTCAATCAGTTTTTTTTTTTTTTTTTTTTTAATTCTTCAGTATAGATTAATGCCATTTTAATGTTGCATGAATATGAACCAAAGTTCAAAACTAAATCCCCACCACACAAAATTGAAAGCTGAAAATGTCTTTATAATGGGGAATACTTGAGTTGTCTTTGGCTAGATTAATAATGTATAAGAAATCTTAATTTGAGTGATGTTCATATTTAATAGTTGTTAAATGTTGTATAAGCGGAGATGACTTATACTGACAGGACCCATTTTACAGGTAATGTACTGGATATTGGATGGAGATATTGGATGCAATTTCGAACAAAACTTTTTTTTTTTTTTTAAGTTTTTAAGTTTAGATTAAAAGTGTTTTTTTTTTTCTTTTTTTTTTTTTTAACCTTTTCCGTGGATCTTTGTTATGGGCAAAATGAAGAAAAAATTTAAAATTGAAGAAGTGCTACAAACACATTAATTGACAATTATGGTCATGATGTCATGCTCTCAGACAGTTTAGCAAAGCAAAACACTAAACTTATAATGAAGTTCTTATGAATGTTCATTCTTAAGTGCATCCTGAAACAAATCAAGAGCCAGTGATGAATGTGCCATGGAAACAGCTAAGAAATGGTCACCAATATATCAGCACAGAGTAAAAATCATGACCACTGATTATTGATCATGAGTGACTGAAAGCTTGTGTTCATATCAAACCTCGGAGTATTCTGTAGCTGATCTGCTCGCTCCTGTTCCTGTCTCCATCCTTTGCGAACACGGGGCCGGGCTCCAGTATTAACGGCCCCTCCTGAGGATTAAAATCATGACACACTAAACCTGCAACTCTCATTTGTATTCATTTGAAAATACATTCTTTACAGGCAGGACTACAAAAGCCAACATCTGACGAGCAACATCTGACGAGCGTGTGTTATCAGAAGGGCAGGCACAGATTAAGTCTGATTTTTCACAGCGAACAACATCATCGTAAGATACAGAGAGATGCAGCATGCCTGGAAACAGATATTTTGTAATTTAAAAACAGATTCAAATACACTGGAAGTGCATTTACGTTTGTATTTGTCGAGCTCATATTGAATCACTGAATTTAAAAAAAAAGCAATTAGCGGATTTAGCTTTCTCACTTCAGATTTCTCTCTCTCTCTCTCTCTCTCTCTCTCTCTCTCTCTCTCCCTATTAGGACAATCAAATGAACAAGAGTCCAATCCAACATGCTGGTAAGCATAAATTTGGTTAAAAGTACATATTAATTTTAGATAAGTTTCCAAAAATTTTCAATAACTTTCTGAAATGGACCATGAGCGCAGAGAAGGGACAAAACTTCAACAGTGATTAGTAGTATTAGTACCAGTACATTTCCCAGTGTCAGTGGATTGAATCTTCACTTTTTTGATTTTGCTAAGTCTCCAGATGTGTGTTTCAGAGAGCTCATTCTAAATTCAGGAAACCTGATTCGAATGAAGAAAAATGAGACTCTAATCTGTTCCCATGAAGCAGTTTTAGACAAAGACTCACCTCTTTTTCAGTCAGATTGACTCGGCCCCTGTAGCCTGTGCTGACGCAGAGTTTGGCGATTCCCATGTTGGCCCTCATGCAGGGCTGGAACCATGGCGGCCGGTTGTCGATGTCTTTCACGTGCACCGTGATGGTGGCCACGGAGGTGAAGAAGGGCTTGTTGGAGGCCGAGCCGTTGAACGTGTCCTGGAGCGTGTGACACATTACATGGGTCAGAGGTCAAAAAGATTCACATCCTCCCTGGGTGTTGTGTGATGGATGATCCATGATTGTTTTACCTGCACATGCAAAATCAAAGAGATCTTTTGTATGACATCATAGTCCATGATGCTTTGAACCAGTATCTTTGGGGTGTTGATGTTCTCCAAACGGAAATACTTGTCCTGAAAAGAAAAGGACAAAGGCAAGGATTAACCTCTGCTTGTACACTTTCACATCAATCAGCATCAGTTAATTCTTTACTTTATTTAGTATTAATATAAGTTTGAGATATTCATGGAGTGCGTAGACATAAAAAAATCTTATCATGTCCAATCCAACCCAATCTTACATAATCTAATTTTATTGGTCACATGCACAATCAAACACCACGCAACGTGCAGTGAAATGCTTTGTGTGTCAGTGTAGTGCAAAGGTAACAAGATACAAAGTACAAGGTATAAACAATATTACAAATGTAAAAACAATAATATAAAGAAACACATAAAAAAATATTAGATAAAAGTAAGATAAATGGCAACTGCAACATAAATTAGATTAACATTTTGTGCAAATAGAAATAAGTGCAACTAATCTGTGCAAGCTGACATACAATGAAAATGTCCAGGAATGACATGATTGCAGCAGTTGAGTGTGAAGAGTGTCAATAATAACAGAATTTTTGCTGTTAGGAAGAATAAGATGACAAGTATATGAAGATGGCATTATTGCAGCAGTCTGTGTATATGTATTATGTTCTCTCAGTCTGAAAAGCCAGTATAGTTGTGTACATACAGTTGGTGCTGTCCTGTATTTACAGTGTCACTCCAGTTAGCTGTGCTCTTACCGAGGCGGACTCTAAGCGGTAGTACAAAAGCTCTGAATCCACATCGGTGGCCTCTATCAGCCCCACGCTGGAGTTGACTGGAGCGAGCTGCACGAGACAGAGTCAGCATAATCTCTGAGCTGAAGCATAATGCAAACACATGGATTATAGAAAACAGAGATGTTCTTCAAAGTCAGAATCACATCGCTCACCTCATTCACCTCCAGAACATAGTGGTTTTGTGAGAAGTTTGGAGGATTATCGTTCACATTTTCAACAGAAACTTGCACAGACACGTTGACCTGGATGAGGGCAGGACAGCGATGGAATCAGCACAGTTTGCATTTAGAGGAAAACAGCTTCATGTATACATCGATATATACTCAGTGTCCACTTTATCAGCTCCACGTGTACAATCTAATGCAGTTCAGAAGTGAATGTGCAAGTTTAATTCTGTTTATTATTCAAGTTGTAGTTTGCAGAGGTCTTGTACTGGACTACATTACATTGACACGTGTTTCTAATTTTTTGTCCTCACTATTTGTATACATGACGGGGGACAGAATAGTGGAAACACCTTTCAATAAAATGCAGTCCCGTGCAACAGCACCACTAACTATGAGCTCAGTGCCAAACATAGAATTGAATGCACACCTCTATTACTGTGACAAAAAGAAAACCTGAGCATTACAGGCATCAGAAAAGGAAACTTTATGACAGACCAGCCATATTGGAAGGTATTAGATTGTACTGGTGGACCTAATAAAGTGGCTACTGAGTGTAGATATACAGTAATAACCTCTGAAACACAGGAGCTCAGAGGCTGACTTCTAGTTAGAATTTTTTTATGTAGCCCTTGGAACAAAATGCCCTTCATTTCTTTTCCCCCAAAATTGAAAATTCGCTACTTATGAAGCATATGAAGTTACTTTCTCTTGTAGTTATTTATTTATTTATCATAGAAAATTCAATGTCTTGTCTGAAAGGTTATAAGGTTTTTTTGTCTGTCTGTTTGTTGATTGTCGACATTCTGCTTTACAATATAAAAACTACGTCTTCATGGGTTAAAGCAGCGATCTTTAGATAAATGACATTTTGTGTAGAGGGTGCAATGAAAAATTTCAAAACAAATGCCCACCCCTGGTTTCAGAGGTGTTATAAGAGCAACAGTATGCTGAACCACATCCGGTAAGAAAGCAGTTCACAATGCATTTGCTTTGCTCATTAGCACATTGTCTTTTTTTGGTGTCTGCTTGGCTGACATGAGTAATTGCGATGTGACTTTCCTACTCACAGATCTGGAGCCTGCTCTGCTGCATTGCACCCGCACCACTAGAGCCGCCAGGGGTAGAGACTACAGAAATAGATATCATACATATCAGCAATGACACCATCATTTCTATACGGCTTTTCAAAAGGCACATTTATCTTTACCTAATACCTTAACATGAGCACTGATGATGATTGAATGAAGGCATATTCTTAGTCATATTCTTGTAAACCTGAGGGGGAGCCTATTATAGCAATTGCAACCAACACCTGGTCAATGATGTTACATTTTGTTTTCATTTCAGTAGTTAAATGTATGTTATTGTGCTGTCAAAGTTAGATCCCGTTTATCCAGGCCTTTTCACACTAACGCATCACAACTAGACTTGGTCCTGATTGGTTTTCCTCTCTAAATATTTACTGCAATCCTTCCAATCAGGCCATCTTGTAGTGCTTGAACTAGAGAGCTTCCATTCAGTAGGTTTGCCTGCTGCTGTTGATGAATCAGGAGCCAGTATTGTGAGTGTCATCAAATTCGCTCAGTCAATGCACTTTAAATCATTTAACTACATTTACCTTCAAAACATCATGAAGGACACGTTTCATATCCTGAGTCAAAGTATATATAAAACAAAATCATTAAAACTGAATATTATATCATTTCAAAAGGCATCTGTAATCTTTGGACCATGAATGAAGAATGAATGATCTTTCTTGCCATGTAAGACACATGTGGGCAGTACTGATTTGTTTACAACCATCAACAAGCAGCTGATGTGTTGCTTGTTTACCTCACTACAGAACTGCAAATAAACACATCTGACCATCTCAATCTCAATCTAGATTTCTGTATTCTTTGAGTTACATCTTTAATTAAACTTGTCAAGTCATGGGGATTACCTCATAGTCCAGTCCTTTCTTTACCATCAGCTCATTCCCCTTTAAGTAGAAGAGATCCTCAGGGTTCCCTACAACGGTCAACGTGACATCGCTACCAGAGCTGATCTTTGCAACCAGAATGTCCGCGGTGTTGTTTTCTGCTATCGACACTTGGCCAGGAGAAACTGTGCAAACTAAGAAAGGCGGAGCGTCATATGAAACAAATCAGATTTTGAGAGCAACAAAACATAAACTGCGGCCTCAGCGCTTGCATCATAGGGTTAAGACCTCATGGGAGAGGATGTAATGTCGATTTGCATGTGGACATTTAAGATTTCTGTGACATAAAGATCTGCACAGAGACCTGCAGTGTAGAGTGTGGCGTTAGTTGACAGGATGCAGAACAAACCAAATGACCAGACATTTACAAGAGCTTCTGTTCTATATTTATCACCAACACATCACAGATTCAAAGAGGGGATGGGACAACAGATGGTGCTCCTGTAGTATATTCCAAAGTGGAAAAAAAAACAAAAAAACAAAACTGAGGATCGCAGTGGCTAACCACCATTAAATTACAGAGGGTGGCACTCACCTTCTGACTTGTGCATCTAGACAAAGTAGCCTACATGTACAGCATGCAACCATGTACAGGGCACCCCAAACGTACCTAGTCCTCTCCCAACTTTTCATTAAGAGAACAAAGTCTACAGCTCAGCAACGACTCACAGATGAATGAACAAAGTGGCAGCAGGACAACATGCACAACAAAGACCAAGCCAGCTTTCAATCAACAGGTGTGTGGTTACTGCTTACAGAGCAGGTGGCAGCCTCTGATTGGTCAGTGTAGACCAAAACTGATTAACTGAGGATGTTACAGGATGTTTAAAGGTTTGTCTAGGTAGCTTATTATCAATATGGGACATTGAACCTCTCAATCCAGCATGATTTATGAAGAGACCTTCTGCAGGCCTAATCGAATTTCACCTCAACCCTAACCCTGTGATTTAGAGCCTCAACACAGTGAGGACAGGCAAAATGTTTTGATTTTTCTTATTATTATTTGATCCTTTTCAGGAGCAAATATAAAATACAAGCCCTACCTCCTACCCCCCCTGCATCCTGACACACAGACACACACACACACACACTCATACACGCTGCGCAGTCAACAGAGTAAGCCTCATCAGCATATATACACAACCCCTTCCTACCAGTGAGCGATGACACCCTCAGTGGAAAGCTGAACTGTACTTACGTCTTTGAGCTGGACAAACTGTACAAAAGGAGACGACGACTAAGCATCCAAAGAGAAAGTTCACAGGTTTTCTACACGATTTCAGTTCCATGTCCTGATTTCAGAGGCACCAACAAATGAAGTCCCGAGGAGGATGAGGAACCCGTGGTACCAGCTGGTACTTCTGCACATAATGCCCTGTCTGTGCTTCCCGGCAAGTGGGAGTTGACTACAGTTGCAATGTTTGTGACTTCATCTTACGGGCATATATTGCATACAGTGCCTGCCAGCAGCAAGACTTGCAACCTCCTACAAAAATACTTGCATCTGTTTTAGCTGGATGGGTCATTCTGTATTGGTGGCCAGGCTGCACTCACAAAGCCCTGGGAGGAATCCACCAGAGGAATGCTGGCAGCTGGGAGCATTTATTAGATGACTAGGTATTCTTTAGGATAGAGACGGCTGTTTAAAGTTGTAGAATTATAAAAATAAAATAAAATAAAATAAAATAAAATAAATACATTTAAGGGGGGTTGAAGATGAGTAGTGATTAAAGTTTTTGAATTATTTAGTTACTTTAACCAGGTGAAATGTCTCACTACAAAATACATTTGCCAGTAAATGGGCAGTTCAAAATGGTGAACAGGATTCAGCACCAGTACCAAATACCATTTCCAAAACAGCACTCAGCATGTGGAACACTAAAACCACTGATGACAAGACTAAGTGGCTATTTAAAGGGACACTTCACCAATAATGCACCGTGCGCAGCCCTCAATCCCTGAAAAACAAAGTTTTACACACAAGCCTTCATGCTTAACTCATATTCCACAAATGCTAGCCCTCACTGTTCCAGTGGAAATTGGGTCTGCAGTTTTACAACTTTCAAAAGTTTAAAAAGCTCATGCTGTATAATGCAAGCAGTGGCGGTTCTGCCTGTGTTGCCGCCCTAGGCGAAATTACTGGCTTGCGCCCTTTCATGTTACTACTCCAACCCCCCCCCCCCCCCGCGGCACCAGTCGGCCGCGGCACCGCGGCACCATCAGTTGACATCAGGCGAGCCGGCCACGGCACCGGCCAGAATCAGGCAACTAACCTGTCAGATCCGGCAGACCTGACCGGGTGGGCGCGGTACCGGACGGTGCCGCGGCCGGCCCGCCTGATGCCGACTGATGGTGCCGCGGCTGGCCCGCCTGATGCTGACTGATGGTGCCGCGGCTGGCCCGCCTGATGCCGACTGATGGTGCCGCGGCTGGCCCGCCTGATGCCGCCTGATGGTGCCGCGGCTGGCCCGCGTGATGCCAACTGATGGTGCTGCGGCATGTGCTGGTCAATACGGTAGTACGGCTTTTTTTTTTTTTTTCTCGTGCGCCCCCAAGTAGATTGCACCCTGGGCAGTTGCCCACACTGCCCACAGCAAAACCCGTCCCTGAATGCAAGTTTCTGGTATCAAGTTGTGTGCTCAGTACTTCAAAAACATGTGTATTTTTTGCTCAAATCTTCCTGCAAGGCCACTTACGCAAAATCTTCCCATGCATGGTCATGTGCACAAGCGCATGCATTTCACTGACCAAGCGTTTTGACGGACACGTTTGTGCGCTCACGTTTCAGGACCGTGCATGAGAGAGTTACAGGACACTTGGATTATACAGCATAATGAGTGTGAGCCTTTTTAAACAGAACTTTTGATCATGCTTTGCTCTTGTAAAATCATAAAATTGCAGCTCTCTTCGCCAGGGCTTGAAGGCAGAACACAGTGAGCCCTTGATACAGAAATCATGCAGTATGCAGTGGAGTGTCCCTTTAAAGGTGGACTATGCAAATTTGAATCTAAACCTCCTCACTTCAGTCAACAATTTTCACAGTGCAATATTTCATACAAAAAACATTACTCAGTAATTAAATGAATAAAAACAATGCAATGATGTTTTTAAGTAGCTGTGGTTTGAGAGGAGCTGCCGTATCATGTTGGCAGTGAACAAAACTGACTGATATGTACCACTTATATTGCTGTGACATATTGGTGAGTTTTTAAATGACTAATGGCTCCCTTCATATTGAGAATAATGTTCATCCCATCTCTGCAGTCATGACAGAACATTACACAAAGACGCAAACTGGGACACGTAAATGGATTCACATGTAGGCAGTGCAACACACCATACATGCTCTTGTGTTGTGCAGCGAGTAATCCCAGTGCTCGCCCACACACACACACACACACACACACACACACATACACACCAGTGGCCCCCTCAACTCTGTGTGGGAACAACAGGCATACAGTGTAATGATGTCACATGAAGCACATAGCTCATCAGTAACACACACACACACACACACACACACTCTGCATCCTGCCCTGCTACACCAACAGATGATCAGCCTGACCTATCTGCTTACTGATCACATTTGGTTGTATGTGTGTGTGTGTGTGTGTATGCAGTGTTGGTTTGTGTTTGTCAGACTGTTATGTCTTGCACAGTTTCTGATTTTCTGTAATAAATAAAATTGGCATGGTATTATCGCATAATAAAGTACTACTTCTATCTCAGTAACTACTACTGCTATTACTGTAATAGCCTACTACTTTATTTATATATCATTTTAAATACATAGTTACAAAGTGTTTCACATGTAGTGAAAATTTAAAAAACGAACAATGACAGAAAACAGAAAGAACAGTGACGTAAAATTTTCCTGAAAATCCCTGAAAGTTTGAACATGATGTCTTGAAAGTTGTTTATTTATTTATTTATTTATTTTAGGAATTGAGGGCCTTGAAAGTGCTTGATTATATATTAATTCAGCACATCAATTCATCAGTATGCCTCTGCTCTCTCTGTCCCAGCATCAACACCTCACATCCTGAGGAAAATCCTTTGATGGAGATTTTTGTTGACATAGTAACAGTTTTCAAGGTAACGTCATGGTTTAAAAAGGCATCTGTGATGCCTAATTTTGACCAGTATTATGTCTTATTTAAAATTTAAAATTTCTCACTTAAAATATGCCAGTTTTTCCTCAAATACAAAGTCCACCAAACAAAATTCCTTGATGTTAAAAAATAACTAAAGAGCAGACAAAGCAATAGGGATAAAATGAAAAAAGCCAGGGATTATAGAAAAGGCTTATGATGAACGTAAATCAATGTCCAGCATCAGTTACAGCTTACTGTACTTATTGTAAGGATTCAATAATCTTGGCGTTGGTGATGCAACTGAGGTAATCCTGTCCTGTCGCTGCCTGATCCTGTGATATGAAAGGTTTGATGAATGCGACGCTTCTGGTGCCTGGTCTGCAGTGTTGGGTTGCCTGAATTATGTCATTGCTGTTGTACACTATATTACCAAAAGTATTCGCTCACCCATTCAAATGATCAGAATCAGGTGTCCTAATCACTTGGCCTGGCCACAGGTGTATAAAATCAAGCACTCAGGCATGCAGACTGTGAAACAAGACATTTGTGAAAGAATGGGCCGCTCTCAGGAGCTCAGTGAATTCCAGCGTGGAACTGTCATAGGATGCCACCTGTGCAACAAATCCAGTCGTGAAATTTCCTCGCTCCTAAATATTCCACAGTCAACTGTCAGCTCTATTATAACAAAGTGGAAGCGTTTGGGAACAACAGCAACTCAGCCACGAAGTGGTAGGCCACGTAAAGTGACGGAGAGGGGTCAGCGGATGCTGAAGCGCATAGTGCAAAGAGGTCGCCGACTTTCTGCACAGTCAATTGCTACAGAGCTACAAACTTCATGTGACCTTCAGATTAGCCCAAGTACAGTACGCAGAGAGCTTCATGGAATGGGTTTCCATGGCCGAGCAGCTGCAGCCAAGCCACACATCACCAAGTGCAATGCAAAGCGTCGGATGCAATGGTGTAAAGCACGCCGCCACTGGCCTCTAGAGCAGTGGAGACGCGTTCTCTGGAGTGATGAATCACGCTTTTCCATCTGGCAATCTGATGGAGTCTGGGTTTGGAGGTTGCCAGGAGAACGGTACATTTCAGACTGCATTGTGCCGACTGTGAAATTTGGTGGAGGAGGAATTATGGTGTGGGGTTGTTTTTCAGGAGCTGGGCTTGGCCCCTTAGTTCCAGTGAAAGGAACTTTGAATGCTTCAGGATACCAAAACATTTTGGACAATTCCATGCTCCCAACCTTGTGGGAACAGTTTGGAGCGGGCCCCTTCCTCTTCCAACATGACTGTGCACCACTGCACAAAGCAAGGTCCATAAAGACATGGATGACAGAGTCTGGTGTGGATGAACTTGACTGGTCTGCACAGAGTCCTGACCTGAACCCGATAGAACACCTTTGGGATGAATTAGAGCGGAGACTGAGAGCCAGGCCTTCTCGACCAACATCAGTGTGTGACCTCACCAATGCGCTTTTGGAAGAATGGTCAAAAATTCCTATAAACACTCTCCTCAACCTTGTGGACAGTCTTCCCAGAAGAGTTGAAGCTGTAATAGCTGCAAAAGGTGGACCGACATCATATTGAACTCTATGGGTTAGGAATGGGATGGCACTTCAGTTCATAGTATGAGTAAAGGCAGGTGAGCGAATACTTTTGGTAATATAGTGTATGTTGTGTCACCGCGACCTGTCCCACAGTGCACATCACAGCCACTAGAGAGCGCTAGAGGAGAGCAAAGCAATGCACTGGACTGCAACAGAGACTGGTTTCACAAAAAACAAAACAAAACAAACCAAAACAAAAAGCAACTTGGGAGCTATTGGGAAAAAAATGTTTGTGTACAATTTTTAAGAGAAAAAAAAAGGACAGATAACAAGCACATTTTCATTAAAACAGATAAGTTTAGCTTTCTTGTTATTTTGCTTCCTATCATACCTCCATCATCCTAAACCTTTTGTTCCAATTGTTCTCTTAAAGGAAGGACCATTGGTTGCAGCCCCCCTTTCTCTGTTTGCAAGTATGTAACTAACACAATTTTGTAAGAGATTAGACTAATCTGAAGAAAATATTTCACTTACGAGCCTTTTTAAGACTTCTCAACATTTTAATGCCATATCTCCGGCATTAGAATGAATCTTGAACGATCAGAGAGCATTCCAATCACAAATGTCCACAAAAAGATGCTCCAGGAATGGATTAAAGTCTAATTGCTTGGAATACCTCGGCTGGTGGTTTGAAATGCATCATGGCCACAAATCTAAATGGTAATGGCATAAATGGAAATGTTTCTCCAGGTGTCATCTGTAATATGTGAAGTTTGACCTGCACAGAGGTTATACATCATCAACCTGAGATCAGAAACCTCAAACCTCAATTGGAAGTGGATGAGCTTCTTAGTTGGAGTGCAAATGAAACCAGATCTATGCGGTCACTGGTGGCTGGGTAGAAGCAGGAATGCACATATTGTGAGGGACGTGTAGGGGACAGCAATCAGTTTTCTATCTGGCACCCAAGGCCTATTTGTGATAGCAAATGTAAATATATTGTGGTTAAATCACCATGGGATAGAAGCTGGTTACATCTGGAATGAAATGCCAATGTCAGTGTGGTGTTTCTGATTGCAACAGGTGATCTGATCGATTTGGAGAAACATGCACAAAATCTCTGGCACAGCATTGGGGCTGGTGGTTGACACAAATAGTAATAATTTCACATTTGAGATGAGTAAGCTAGCTAATGAGAGCAGAAACATCAGACAAACATCCAGTCAAAAGGCAATGTATCATCAAATTAAAAAGGGCTGTAACAAAAACAAAATGCAGATGAGGGGTTTAGCTTGCAAAACAGAAGGCAATCTGGAAATACAGTGTTGAAAGCACTGAAAGCAAAAGCAAATTTCAGCATCTGAGTCATGTTTATTGATCAGTAACCCTATCTACCTGCTGCAGATATGTTACGGTGATTTTGTGCCGTGTAAATCTTACTTATTGCACCATTACAACCGCTAGAACTTTGGCATGGAAAACATCTTTATCATGACATAAAATTGCATTGAAGAACAGTATTCTTTATCAAAGTGCTTAGAGTGTTTGTAATGTAAATCCTTTGCTGACACATTTTATGTAATAATTTGTGCAGTGGTGGTGATGTAACACTAACTTGGGGTTAAGTAGAATAGGTAAGCTCATAAGCGATTATTAGAGACCTGCTTACTGGCATTCCTGTTCTACTAAGGCCCTGAGAGAGCTGTGGATATTAAGCCCAGTTGGTGCAAAACTAGTTTTACCTGGGTTCACCCATTCATTTCTAACTGAGGTTATTGGTGACTTTAATTTGCATGTGAACTGGCCGCCAAAATTCACTGTTAAATTGCAGCTGGTTTGTGACAAAAACATATAACATACTGTGTGTTATTCAGACTTCAGGCTTCAGGTTATGAGATACATTTTGAATCCATTTTCTGTGCACAAAAGTGTTTTGAAATAATGTTGATGCACAAGAAAATGTGCAATAATCCAGTGTGTCTGCGAGGTGGAGAGATCCAGAAGTATGATCTATGTGTGCAGACCTGTGGGAATGAACTATGAGCGATGATCGTGGTCTAAACAGGGACACAACAAAACAAATTAAAAGTTAAATCTACCACTTGCTCATGGACTGAGGCATTTGGTCTGGTGCTCATCTTCAGGTGACACCTAAGCTGTCTTTCCAGGAATCTGAACTATGACCCTGATGTTTTAAAAAGGAAAATTGTTGCTTTTTAGTTGATATAGCTAAATATAAATATAGCGTGTCAGAGAAATGATCTTTTTTAATCTTCTCATTCATAATCTTTTCCATTAGTAAGCTTTGTAATAACAAAGTAGAAATAATAAAGTTGTTGCTGGTGTGTTCGTTCCCAGTGTCCTAAAGTGGACTTTGCCTTGTAAAAAGTGCCAGCTTTCCCAAATACACAGTGCCAGTGTCCTCATGAGCCAGTAAGTGGGTCGCAAATAACTCACACACTGCCCATAACCCACAACAGTGTGTGCAGGCCTGCTGTTCGGCACTAAGCAGCTGCAGTAGATTAGCTGCAAACACTCACAGTGCTCAGACTACTGTTAATCGTTGCTTTTTGAAAGTATTAAGTGTGTGGACAACCTCTTTGGTTTATTTACACCATTTGACCATATTTCCAATGAGAAGACGTCTGGCCATGACAAGTCTTGGTGAAGTAACCCCAGGTCCGACACAGTGTGTAGATATTGGTGTTTTCCAGCTGTTGGGGCTGGTGTGATGGCTCAGCATGATAGGGCTTTAGGTTTGTAGATGTAGTATTCTGCTGTTATTGGACAAAATCGTGGCATTTCCTGTATGATTTTGTTCATTTTAAATTGATCACCATGCATTTTCAGTTTGTCCCATGAGTTGTGACAGAGAAAGATGAAACCAACAGCCCGATCCATCTATATTGCCTCTTTGTACAAAACACTGTTCTACTGTCATTGTTTTTTTCAAAACAACTGAACCTACTGAAGATCTGCCAGAACACATCTGTGTGTGCATGCTTATGTGTGTGTGGGTTTGTGTGTGTGCGTGTGTGTGTGTGTGTGTGTGTGTGTGTGTGTGTACATTCACAGGTGCATTCACACCCCTAACGTGTTAGTTTTCCAATCAGAACAGAGAGGTTTGAGTCCTCCTGAAACTAAATGGTAAATGGATTGCATTTCTATACAGCTCTACAGTGTTTGCCTCACATTCACACACACATTCACACACTGATTACAAGGTGCCAAGCTGCCAAACAGGAGCAGTTAGGGGTTTAGCGTCTTGCTCAAGGACGCTTCGACATGCTCTCTGGAGAAGCTTGCCAAAGTGTCAAATCACGAGCCTTCTGATTACCGGATGACTGTTCTACCTCTTGAGCCATGCCGCAACCCGCTTCTTTTTCATAAGAATACGATTTGATGATAGTCATCAAAATCATCATCATCATCTTTATTTGAATAGCACTTTTACAAAAGAAAAATAAACCAAAACCAAAGACTTCATCTTTGTAATCTCTTTTCAAAACACACTTTCGCTGCAAAGCATTTTTAGAATCTTTACCTTTTCTTTATTTTCCTGAGACTACAGATCTGATGCTGCACAGCTTAGAGAGGTGGGATATTTTACTGTTCCTCAGTGAACTGGTTGACCCAGGCAACATCACACAGTCAGGCTTATGGGACCTCTGCTGCCACAGAGGTCGGGTACATGGGTGTGAAGATGAGAAACAAGTGTGAATGGCAAACCGAGCTGCTGTTTTGAGTTAACAGTCTCTTCCTGCAGCCGCTGAGTATGAGTCTGGTGAACCTCACAATGCACAGCTCCTCTTACTGTTGCTTTGCATGGCTTACCTTTGACCCTGAGAACAACAGGCGTGTTTGTGTCGACTTAACAGTTGGTTGATGCCTCAGGGCAAGGTGACAGCCTGTTGTCACATCCCACCCCTGTGAGCCAGCTGGTGACTCGGTATTCATAATCTACAGTGCGCTAGTTTGGATTACTGTTTCAAAGAGTTTCTCTATTTTTTTGTAGGAATGTTGCAATTTGAAATACTTTCATGAAGAATCAGTGCCATGATGTGAGAGGTTTCTGTGTTTCTTGTCTGGTAATTGGTAAAATTGGGGGGATTTAAATTCTTTCCCTCACAGTTTTTGGGATTTCTACCTTCATTTGACAGTCCACTTTTGAAAGAGACAGAAGTAATAGAGAGAAAGTGAAAGTGTTGTTAGCATGCGATTTGGGTCCCAGGCTGGATTTGAAACTAGGACATTGCAAATACATGGGATGCACCTTAACCTCCTGAGCCAGAAGGACGCCCTGACCTATTCCTTATGTTTATTTCAGTGGAAGGTTTTAAAGGATAAAGCTTAGTGTTGAGAGGTTACAACCTTCCCAGATCTGTACCACTGTGGACACTGAAAATATGAACACACATCTGAACAAACAGGTCGAAGGTCAGTCTCACTCAAACAGCCGGCACAGACATGGAGCTGGTAACCTCAGAAAACAATCTTAAGTTAATTGCTTGCACCGTATTTTCATATGTGTTACTTTGATAAACAGTATAGAGGTGATGCATCACAGAATGACCACACAGAATGATAACTGACACTCCAATCCAGCGTGACTGGAATCAACAGGAAAGGGATTTTTTACTTGACACAGCAGCATGACAAGAGACTCCCCTGGTGCCAAAGTCACTGCAGGATTTATACAACTTTTTGAAAAGGAACTGACTTCTAAAATGCACTGTGGCAAAAAATAGAAACCATAACTTATTGATGGTTTCTATTTCAAACACGTATTAATATAACTGTATTAAATTCACATGTGCTGAGCTCCTGCAACGATCTCAATATCATGCAAATGAGCTTCTGGCCCACATTACCAATGTTGATACACCATGCCAAGGAAACTGAAAAGGACAGAAAACCCCCCACCATTTAACAAGTGTTTGGCGAAGAAAAATAACTTAAATTCAGTGGCAAACAGGTCCAAGGTGACTCGAGTGAGGATTCTGTCCCATGCTGTCTTCATCTGCTTCTATCTGTCTTTATCTGTGTTTATTTGTCTTTATTTGCCTCCTTATCTGCATTTATTTTGCTTTTAACTGTCAGGTTGCCACACTCTACATGCCACCTTGACAAAGACCACTTAACTGTGATTGCATAGGGCAGTGCCATTACATCCCTGAGCTAGCCACACACACACACACACACACACACACACACACACACACACACACACACATGCATGCAGAGAGAGTCACTCAGCCCGTCCCTCAGTAATTAGGCTTAGCCAGTTAATCCAATATATCACAATGCACTCCTGGGTCTCATGAATATTTAAACAGTTCCTATAAGACTTAGAGGTCCTCCTATCAAAAGATATGATGACCTTGAACTTTTTAAAAACAGGACTCTGGAGGCTATAGCAGCAATCATTCACTTCCATTATGCCACTTTCATTATTACTGTGAGACTAACTTGCTGGCCAATTCATTTTACATGTCATCTGTAGCTGACCATGTCTATATGGGGCTATACATATCCACTACTGTTATTGTGTCTGTGCTATTAATTAATTTACATCACCATGTCAGTCAGTCGGTCCATCAGTCAGCAGTTACATCCAGAGGGACGTATCTCCACATCTATTTAGTGGATCACTATGAAGTTTGGTGACAACATTCATGTTGCCCAGAGCAAGAATCCTGTCTATTTTGGTCAACCTTTGACCTTCCCTCTAGCGCCACCAACAGGCCTAGCAGGGCATCTGAGTTAGAAATAATGTGCTTGTTTTTCTATAGGCCAATTGCAGGTTTACAAAGCCACCACAGGCTCATTTAGGAACAGACTGCTCTCCAAAACCTGTGTTACACTTGTAGGGGACGACAAACATGTACACAAATTATTCAACTGGCACCGGACCCTATGTTTTTATTGTTCTGCAACAGAGCAATGAAAATTTAAATCTCACAGTTTGGGACATATAATGTCTGTGTATCTGATATGTAAAAATGAAAACCTGCTATATTTTATTTGAAACAGCTTATATCTCTATGTTTAATCTCTCTAATTTCTTTTTAAGCAATACATAACAAACACATTTGACTAAAATTAGACTTTGGTAATCATTCAGATCAAGGATTTCTGCTACTATATGACTTTATTCCACATGCTTTTTCATCTGGATATCATACTTGGCAAACAAAAGATAAACAACCTGCAGAGGCTGCAGTTTTGCAAGATGGAGAACTATTTGCTTTTGGGTGGGTTGATTTTTAGCTTTTTCTTTTTTTTTCAAGAGTTTCTTTTATCACTGCGTCAGAAAAAAAGTAGATTACCCCTGGAGATCTGTGGGTGGTGGTGGGTGCTTTTGAAATCTTGGTTTTTGATGCATACTTTTTTCAGTAATCATCACACATACAATCTTTCTTTTCATTCAGTCTAAATATTTTCCACAGCCACCACTGACAGTAAATTAAACTTCCTACATAAATTCAGTACTTTGTGGTTCCCTGGTTTTGTGACTACATATCTTTATTGTCACAGTTTAAAATGCAGCAGCTCTTTCTGTTTGCTTCCACACACCTACAGCCTTCCCATCAAAGTTTGCCATCTTTGCGGCGGACGTCTTTGAATGTGTTTTTATTCAGAGGCTGGGCGCCCATGGAAATGAGCTCTATCTGCCTGAGGGGAGCTAAGGTATTACTGTTCCTTTGTTCTCCAGCACTACCCTCAGACACTGAGACACATTACTTCCAGTTGGCAGATAAACCTGAGTCACCTAACCATGTGTCCCAGTTCTCTCAACGCAGTTCTGTGCGGATCGCTTAGATTTTAAAACACAGGATTAGTCTAACCTACGCGTACCCTGTACTTCTCTGTCTGATTTGATCTTAATTACTTTTAGTTTTTTTTTTTTTTTTTAAGCTATATTATTGCCACTGTATGATGTACTTGTTTCATGCGTTGCTAAATGTAGCCCAGAAAGTACAATTTGACAGGTGTTACAGTAATATTATTAGTAGTGTTAGTATTATCATCATTGCTTCTCTGGACAAACAGTAACAGTCAATGGGGCAGATGATTTTCAGATGAGAGAATATCACTGAGTGTTTTACCCATTTTTTTAAAATGAGGATGACATTGCTCACGTTCACTCGCTATTAAGATATTAGTGTGATAACAAGAAACTTTCTAGCAACAAATCTTAAATCTTACTGGCTTTTTCCAAGTGAATCCATCATTGTTTTGCCAGACCCAAAAGTGAACTTCTGGCTGTTCACATGTGCTCCTGAAGGAATAAATAGATACGAACCATTTACTATCTTGCCCTCATTTGATTATTGGGGTTGAGTTGGGAAAGAAGATTGGCTCCTTGAGATTCTCTCAACAGCATGGCCTCTTGTTCATCCATTTGTACTGATGATACTTCTCCGTGATCGTTCTTCCCTTTCTTTCTATATTGTACCCAGAAATCAGGACAAAATGAACATCTGCGTTGTTTTTCTCCGAGCACTTGTGCTTTTTCGCCAGTTCCTCTTAAAGCTGGCAGATGCTTAATTCCAACAGTCCCACCCCGAGGTTTGAGACGACGTGTTACAAGCTAATTGCTGCTGACTTCATTTTAATGATATTCATGCCAGAGGAGCAGCTGAAACACATACACCTTTATTTTGAGCTCAAAAGTAACAGCAAAGAGAAACTTGTCAGTGGTTGCTCTATGCTGTGTTGAGAGAGAGACAAGGGGGGAAAAAAAATCAACTGGCTATAAATCCACAACATTTGCTCCTTGAAGACTCAGTCCTATGAGGTTGAAAGAATATTAAGTGCATTTTAATGTAGATGCCCCACTGGGCCTGCTGGTAGTGCTAGAGGAAAGGTCATATGGTCACCAAAACTGCCAGATTTCATCCTCTAGGCAACATGAATGTTGTCCTCAAATTTCACAGTGATAGATTTGGAGATATTCCACTGCAATATTGACAATTTGACCTGCTGATGGCACTAGAGGAAAAGTCATAGGGTCACCACAAGGGACAGATTTCATCCTCTGGGCAACATGAATGTTGTCAACACAATTCATGGCGATCGACCAAATAGATTTGGAGATATGAGCCTCTGGTCCTAATGGCTGACTGACCGTCAGACAAACCAACACAGTGACGTAAAGGCTCCTGCTTTCAGGGGCAAAAAGTGAAATGGGACATCCAATGTGCATTTATAATCCAAGGTCATCCATAGGTTCAAACAAGGATGTCCACTCATCAGAATAAAAGCGTCTGTCTCCAGAGAAATGATGTGCATTTAAATGCAAACAGATGTGATTCAGCTTTGCTGCCATCCTGTCTCTTACTGCTTTCCTCCATTGTTGTTGTTTACTTCCCTGTATTTGTAGACCTATGTTTAGCTGTGAAAAAATAATGCTTTTAGTATAAGTAAGGGGTATATGTATGTGGATCTGCTGTATCTTTTCTTCCAGCTGGAAAAACACATTTTCAAAAGCCCTAATTATCTCTGTAGGTGTATTATTGATAAAATCCATCTATCTATATACAAGTTTGATGGATTAAAACTGTAAAATGCAATTAAAAAAAAAAAAAAAAGTCCAGACAACTCTTTCTAGTGATGATACTCCCACCCAAGGCTCTGAAAATGTAAAGACTAATGCCGGTCACAGATTGCAGGAGATTTAAAATCCTACCCGATTTTTAAATCAGGTTGCATCACCCACATAAGACGAATCTTCACAGATCTTCTTCTCTCCAATATCAAACATGCACACACTACAAGACTTGAAAATTATGGCGTATCACACACTGAGTTTTTGAGTGTATTAAATAGTGCAGTGATCCCCTGCAGCAGAAATGATAACTCTCCCCATTAAGAGACAGGCTGTGCGTATTTGCACACGAGGCACAGCGATGTAACTGGATGATTAATGTGTGCATACAGATGCTGTCGGATGTCGTCAGAGCCGATCTGCACATCACTACTTTAAAGACATGTTATATAGGGCAGTTCTGCTCTGGCCACATGTAGACAAGCCTTTCCTCTATCTCTCTGTCAAAAACACCAGTACAACAGCTTGTTGTTGGCTGGTGTGGTCCCGCTTGGACAGTAGCGTCGTGACATAATTAGCCTGATTAAAATATCAAACATGTTCGAAAATTATAGGAATGGCCCCGATGAGTCTTTGAGCTGTTGGGGGTGTAAGATTGGATCTGTAAACCCCTCACATTACCAAATAATCTAGGCCGAACATTGGGATCGATTTAGGTCCCAGACCAGATTTCTCCTCCGATTGTCGGGAGATGTGAATCAGGGTTAAATTGGCCCAAAGCGCCTGTAGTCTGAGCCCAGCTTAACAGGCCTGTTACAGCCATTTTGACATGAATAGCGAGGCATGAAAAGGAGAAGAGGAACACACACCTGTGAAGTTCTGGCTTACTGGGTAGGCATCAGAAAGGGGAGAGGGTCTGACTTGAGCTTCTTAATCTTGTTGTATTTCTATGTACATTATGTAGACCTACTTTTTTCTATGTTGTTTTACCTTTCTAGTGTATCTAGTTCTAGGCCCAGGTTGATTTCTAACTGTGCCAATGAGTTGATGAGTTTTTTATGAATCCTTAAGGGCAGGCAAGGAAACTGACAAACTGGTAAGACAGGCAGCCGAACTGACGGGTGTCAAGGCTTTGAGCATGGCACAGCGCTCTGGCAGGGTCCAGCTGTCGGTGCAGGGCTCTGGTAGTGAAGTGGTGATGGCTTGATCTCAGTCAGGTGTGCTGATTCCAGATGGTGAGCAGGTGTGCAGGGAGAGAGAGGAGCAAGGGCAGGCAGGACGGAGAGAGGGTGGGTCTGTCTCAATCGAAGGGCTAGATGACTACTAGGTTGCAGTCTGCGGTGCCTACGTAGGAGGCGTCCGGCATAGGTGCCGATACCAGGTTTACCGGAACTAAAAGTTTAGTGAATCGGGACGGTGTAGCCTGCGGAGGATTCCTACGTCATTATTATCGAGGTTTCCCGAAGCGCATTCGAGTGAAGCAGCGTAAAATGCCGAAGTAGGTTTCAGAGGTGTGTCAGTGAACACCTGTGCATGAAACAAAACGATAAGCAACTTCAACGCTCTCAAGATGGACAACATTGATTCTGTAGCTTTATGTATTTTATTTTATTTTGTCTTTGTGAAGATGCAGAAAATTAAGATTGTTACCGCCTCACAAATTGCAACAGACTATCCCAATTAAAGTAATTGTACACATGGCTACATTGTAACGTACCTAATGCGCTGACGGTTGCTATGGAAACATGCAAAATGCCTGTCTAACTCATCTAACTAAAACTTGCATTTACAGGCGTTGTTTGGATACAGTTAACAGCTAAACCGAATCTATGGTGGTAATTATAGGCATGAAAACTTATCAAAACGTCATGATATAAACATTAAGCAATGGTGGCTGATCCAGAAATTCAACTGGACCGAAAGGTACCCTGGGAAGTAGGCTGTAATGTCGGCCGCGAAGCATCATGGAGGTGTATCCTTCAAATTAGTCAA
The DNA here is from genome assembly GCF_902150065.1 of Myripristis murdjan. NCBI lineage: Eukaryota > Metazoa > Chordata > Actinopteri > Holocentriformes > Holocentridae > Myripristis > Myripristis murdjan. Next base: position 30,682,961 of record NC_043982.1, on the reverse strand, counting down.
AAACAGGCTGGATCTGTCGGCTGCATTTGCAGGACCCCACACGGGAAAATTGAATTGGGACAGCACTTGTCGCACCGCTATGACGTAAGCAGCCTACAAATACGACATAGGTAGCGTACAACCTTTGAATTGGGACTGGCCCTGCGTTCCAATATTCATACTACCATACTATTTAGTAGGAGAAAAAAAGATTTAGTATGTCCCATAGTATGTCAGATGCAGTATGCCAAGAGTACCAGGATGTTCTGCTACATCCGGTCAGATTTCGCAGAATGGATTTCAGCATGCTGCTCTGGCCATTCTGACCCACAATCCTATGCGCAGCGGACGTTACGTTGCACTGACTGAGTTGCGTGTACAGGCCACGCCCACATACAGACGACAACAAAACGCACATATCGCACAAAACTCGTTCAGTGACAGCAGAAGCGACAGGAAGACAGAAGATAAGAAATATGACAGACGACAGCGCAGTATGAAACAGCAGTGGCATTTTGACAACAACATTCAAATTTGCCGCTACGGACGGCGGCGGAGGTGAGCAAGAGAGGCGGAGCTCAGGGACAATGTATGTAGTGTGTCCCAAAAGTATGCACATGCATGCATATTTCATACTAAACTACATACTTTGTAAGCGCAGCTGCAGTACATACTAAAAGTAAAAAGTATAAGTATGCGATTTGGAACGCAGGGAGAGCCTTTGACTGCAAGGCTGAAAACAACAAGTTAATGTCATCAGTAACACCTGTGTTTAACCTGCGATTCATGTCAAAATGGCTGCACTGAAGAGGGTCTACTGTCTGCCGTCAAATCACCTTAAAATATGGCAGCTCAAAGTGGCGCATTATAGTCTCTTGATAATTAAGTATCACCATTGGAATAACTAGATAAAGTGTGTTTAATGTATGTTTCAGACAAACAATAAAGTTGCTGATAATGTTTAATTCTTATTTTTTGTGTGTGTGTAAGGAGTCATTCCCTGTCATGTAGAGGTACACCACCAACGTTTGACTCACCACATCCTGTTACTGGCTGGGAGTCAGCCTGCCAGATCAGCCCAGTCTCCAGAAAAAATGTTTGTATTTTACATTGAAATGCCACATTTTTGTGAAAAACATTGCATTAGGAGGTAGCTTGGATGGTAATATGGCACAATTAATAGGACTTTGCTTCTGCAGACTGGGGTTTGAGTCGTGTCGAGCAAGGGCTGTGTTTATTTTTAGCTTGTTTTGGTTCTAGCATGTTTTTAACTAATCATAATTAGCAAATGTTAGCTAATGTTTCGTAATGTTAACGATGACTATTAACCTTTTCCTAACCTTAACCATGGCCTTTTCATAACCTTAACCAAGTAGCTGGTGGCTAAGTCTAAGTCTAAAAGTTGATATGCAACATATTTTTGGTTCAGAAATGTTGACATTTCAATGTATTTGTTGGTTTGCAGAAACTTAAAATAGCATTTTATTCTGGCGACTGTTTTGGCCAGTTGCCTGGCTATTAGACCAGGTGCAAATCGCAGATATTTACTTCTGATTCAAGTTTTAGACGGATGCATAGCCTATTTGGAGCTGTGATGTCTGCCAATTAACAGATCTGTCTTCCCTCTGCTGTATTTGCTGCCAGCACCAACTGGTAAGTAATAAGCAGCATGGTTTCAGAGCACAGAGATTTGCCCTCAGCAGTGCTGAGTTAGTGGCTGATTGTGTTTGTAAAGTAAATGAACAGGGAAGAAGGAAATGTGCAACAGCCTTATGCAACAGAGGAAAAATAGTTTAATCAGGAAATAATACCAATTTCTTGCCAGTTGAGTTATGTACTAATCAGGACAGTTTATGCTTATCTGCCCAATATAACTAAGTTTGTATGGTGTACTTTGATAAGAATAGACTTTCCATCCTTTCACATTTTCAATTTAATTCCGAGTTTTATTCTCAGTTGCATTTATTATAGCCTCATACTCACATCAATGCCTTGGTTCAGAAACACTGAACATAAAGTGAATTTGTCAGAAATAGCGGGGAACTTTAAAATAGAATGCGATCAGTTAACAAGTGATATGCCAGGTGAACCTGAATCAAACTATCATGTATTTCTTACCAAGATGTACGCTGACTCTTCATACCAGATGTTGTGCAGTCATTTCTGGAAGATTCTTCTTTTTAATGGAATTTTTGTGAATAAAAAATGAAAAGTTATGAAAGAAATTCTGTCACTGTGACTGTGGAGTGTGGAGATAGTGGCTTTCACAGGCAGTGATTGAGCAGACTATGTGGGTAGCGCCTTGTAGATGAGGGAAAGGCTGACTATATATAGATGGAGAATCAATCTGGCTTGATCTTTTTTTACAGCCAGTCAGAGTAATACAGAACAGACAGAAGATAGATACGCAGTAGGAAAAGTACCGCTACCATTGTAACACCTCTCCAGATGACACTTTCTCTTGTTTCCTTTCTAGTGTGCTTTTGCCTTGACAAGACCATAAATCAAACAAACCATCCTGAGCCCAAAAGCAATCTTAATTCCCACAGCCAGTTAATGAAACTGAGAAAGGAATCTGAAAAAGTACGGATTCTTGCCGGGACAATACAAAAGAGTTCGATGTTGTGTAGGGAAATGTCTTTAAAGTGTGATCAACAACAATAACAAAAAAAAAAAAAAAAAAAAAAGACTATGGTACAGATACCTGCAGATGTCAAGAACGTGTCTCTGCCTCAAGAATAAAAGAACACAAGTCAAAAAAAAAGGCACGAACTAAAAAGATGGACAGAAGACAGAAATTAACAAAGGAAATAAAATAGAGTTGTGCACCAACAGCACTAATGAATTACTAACTGAATTCACTTTAGCTCTCATTTCATATTCCCCTTCCTCTCAAACACCATCTGTTTTTAAACTTTATATCACCCTTTTGTTCACTGAAATTATTAACAATATGTCTAAACAACAAATAATTACACCTAACGCAATAACAGAACACCAGCTGCCCGAGTAGCCTGCATCTGTTGTTTACAGTGTGGTGTAAATCAAAGTTGTTCAATACACCAGTCGTGGGTCACACCCCTCAAATGCTGAGGAACAATTTATTGTTCATTCCAACAGGTGTGCCCACAAATCAGGTCTTATCCACATGTTCAGCATGCTCCTCTGTACTTCTTGCATTCCCTCCGGACTGTTGGAGATCCATAAAGCCTCTGTTTGTTTTTTTCTTTTTCTTTTTTTTCTTTTCATGAGGGCGCAGGTCAGTTTGGGGTTCACAGGTCAGGGCTAGTCTGTCCTCTGAGGGCCTTTCAGTTCACATGGTAGTTATACATTCAGTAGTGGCAATCAATGTAGGCTAGTAGTTGTAATTTTAATAGTAGTGGTAGTATAGCAGCAGCAGTAGTGGTTTAAGTAATTGGAGTAGTTTTAAAGGATGATGTAGTAGTTTTAATAGCAGGGGCAGAGAAAGTTGTAGAGGTAGCATTATCAGTTGTGGTATTTGAAACCAGGGGCGCTGTATATTGGGGGGAAAGTTAGGACAATCCAAGGGCCCTTGCCTGACAGGGGCCCCAAAAAATAGGCAAAAATTATTAAACCATCATCAAGTAAATTTTTTTTTTTTTTTTTTTTTTTTTTTTTTTTTCATGGGGCCCAAAAATGCCTGATGGCACCCCTGCTTGAAACAGATCAGTAGTAGCAACAGTAGCTGGTTTGAGTGCCCAGGACTATACACAGAGCCTAGTTGAAGTATAGTTGTAATAATATTAGTGTCATAAATCAATCCTGTCACTCACCATTCATTGTATTTTACAAAACTCAGCAGATAAATTAGGTGCATCAGCATAACTCACGCCAGAGCAGAATGCAGGGATAATGGTAATGAAATGAAATTCATTAATTGTCAGTGAGAAAGCTGAGATTAATTGAATCCTACTAATTAGAATGAAAATAGGTATAAGATTATGTTAAGTAAGAGTACTTATTCCCTCAGCATTTAATTTTCTATTCACACTTTCATGGGAGAAAGAGTGTTGCAAAGAAAAAAGGAAGGGAATGGTTTCTTAAAGTCGAAATGTCTGTCATTGTAATCTCGGCGACACCTACAGTGAGAGCTTAGTCCCTCAATGTTCCCAGAGCTTGAATGAATGAATGAATGAATGAATGAATGAATGAATGATTCGTTTTGTTTCTTTGGTTGGTTGTGTGTCTTACTGATCACTGGCTGTCATAGCTCATCCAGCCTTTTTATTTACGTCGACATGCCCGCAGTTGGTGTTGTATAGAATAAGTGCACAGGAGAGTTTCCGTCAGCCCTTGGCGTAAGGAGCTTTGAGCGGCGGGGTTTAATCTGCTGCCTTTTGATTCGTCCACTCAGCTCACTTACCTCGCTACAAGTGCAGGCTGAGAAGTCGACGGGCAAGCTGATCCCCGTAATGCTAGAGATGTCTGGGAGGCTATTACTTTCCCGAATGTGAGGACAAAGTGAAAGGAACGCTGTCACTTGGAAATAAAGCTTCTCGGTGTGCGCAGAGCGGAGAGCGCAGCCGGGCTCTGTCCGCTGATCCGGGTGCTGATCCTGACGCACCCCGCTCCTCCGCTCTGGATGCGCGTCTCAAACTGGCTCTCCGGCTGTACCGCAAACCTTCACACCGACTTCTGTCCTGACTGCACTACTTATTCCAGAACTTCAGGATACAGTTTATAGATGAAAACTCGCTCGGACAGAGTCACTCTCCCTCGGATAAGGAGTCGAAGAAGGAGCCTGTCAGTCTCCGGCGCAGGGCGCGACACCGGCGACCATGTCGGACAACTCCACTGATTTCAGCAACAAGACGCAGCCGGTGGTTGCGGTCACCGACCACAATTTTCCTGCGCTCATTTTTGGGATTTTGCTGATCATATCCATCACTGGAGGAAATGTGCTTGTGTGCCTTAGTGTTTATTTGGAAAAGGCTTTAAAAACGACAACAAACTACTTCATAGTCAGTTTGGCATTCGCCGACCTGCTGCTGGCGGTGCTGGTTTTGCCACTGTTTGTTTACGCAGAGGTAAGCACCAGCTTGCCCCCAACACCTTTGAAGAAATCTTGCCTATAGGCTACTGCTGAGAGGCCTGCCGTAGAAGAGAATATGTTTGTTCTCGAAGGCAATTTTGGGTAGTTCTGATTATCACTGTTATGTCAAGAACACTGTAGATAACCGGGTTAGAATTATAAATAATAAAAGATGAAAAACTTGGCCTAATCTGAGCACATAGAAAGATGAGGATAGCCATTTAAATCCACCAGGTTCACAGAACAAAATAGAGGAAAGAACATCCCGTACTGAGCCGTGATACTGCTCACCTGTACAATGCTACAGCGGCGGTAAAGGTCAGGCATTTTTTAGAACTGGAAATGTCATATTAGTTATCCGGACTGGTCCGCGCAATATAATTTTACAAGTTTACAGCCTGTAACTTCAGCCTTTAGTAAAGTGACAAGGAATCTATCTATCTATCTATCTATCTATCTATCTATCTGTCTGTCTGTCTGTCTGTCTGTCAGTCTGTCTCTGTCTGTCCTCATAAGGCTTCCCCAGAACTCTTCCTAATTAGTAACATGTGTTATGTAATTACCTGTGCTATCTGCTGCAGCCGCTTAATCTAGCCACAGCCACTCTGGTGATTCGTCTCATGCATTCACTTGATGATGGAAGTCAGTCTCAAAGTCAAAATGCTTTTACTTTCTTCTGATCAAAAGTCAATGGAAGAGCCTGCAACAACAGCAATGTGTTTTTCAATGTGGCTTGTTTGCTGTTTTTTCCCCTCTGAACAGTGTGGTGTGGCTTAAACACAAGAGGATTAGCAATATTCACACTGCTGCACAGATTTGGGTCTGCTAATGAGTTTGTGTGCATGTGTGTGTGTGTGTGTGTGTGTGTGTGTGTGTGTGTGTGTGTGTGTGTGTGTGTGTGTGTGTGCGCGTGTGTGTGTGTGTGTGTGTGTGTGTGTGTGTGTGTGTGTGTGTCCAGTTCCAGGGAGGAGTTTGGTCCTTGAACATGCTGATGTGTGATGGCTTGATGACCATGGATGTGATGCTGTGCACTGCATCCATATTCAACCTCTGTGCCATCAGCGTTGACAGGTATGTGTGTGTGTGTGTGTGTGTGTGTCTGCTGCACTGGACAGTGCAACAGACACACACACACACTTTTGAGATGAACAACATCCATAAATGAACTATACATACAATACTGTGGTTCAGTATTTTGATGATGAGTGGACAAAGATGCATTTAAAAAAAAAGAAAAAAAGAAAAAAAACTGAAAGGATGACACTGTTCAGAGCAATCTAAATATGACAGCTAATGAAATGTGTGGAACAAGTCTTTGCTACAGTCATGTGGTAATGGAGCTCAAGCAAAGCAAAGGAGTGGGTTTAAGGGGATTTCACAACTATTCTACTTTCACATGAATTTTTACAATTTTGTTTTCAGCTTTAGAGTAGAAGACTAAACATTAGATTAAATATTAAAGTAAAAAGAGTAAGAGTTAAAGAGTAAATGCATTTTGAAATTTAGTAGCATAACAAAAAGGGGTCTGAACACTTAACTGTGCTAAAGTTTTCTTCATTAAGAGTAGAACCCCAGTTCAGTTCAGTTCAGTTCAGTTCAGTTCAGTTCAGTTCAGTTCAGTTCAGTTCAATTCAGTTCAATTCAGTTTAGTTCAGTTCAATTCCTAACTGCCACATCAGTTTGCAGTTGATGTGGCAGATTCTCAGTTTGAGCTCCTCGGTGAAGGCGATTTATTTATAACCTGTCAGTCTGCCCTGTTGCTCACTAAGTGACAAGACGAAGAAGTAAACTAAATTTGCACCTGACAATTTTTCACATAAAAGCCAACATTGCAAATGATATAATATTTATTTTCCAAGTACATTTTTGAATCATTTTAATTTTAATTGAATTTTGACACAGCATTCACTCCAGCGGCCTATATATGCCATTTATGTAAAACCTTTTAATAACTCAATTAAATATCAAGCTTCTCCTCTCCAATAGCTCAAAATCTGATGCTGTCAGAGGAACAATACAACGTGAGACTAATTAATGGAGAATTCAATCAATCAATCAACCAATCAAACTTTATTTATAGAGCACTTTTCATACGGTTCAAAAAATAATCCAAAAATGTGGTATGTATATTTTGCTTTGGAGCAAAAAAGTAAAAAGTATAAATGAGTAGTTGCTGTCACTGACTTTCCATTCTGAGTTGCACCATAATACACAAATACACTTCTCTTTCAGCAAAACTACATTTTCCTCAAATACTTAAAAAAAAGAAACATTTTGGTGATGGATGAGAGCAGAACTCTTTTCCGTATGATGTGTCTCTATGTCATTTCTTGTCTTATGTTTTTGCAGATTCATTGCTGTTTCCATACCGCTGAATTACAATCGCAAACATGTGGACCATCGTCAGCTGATCCTACTGTCGGCCACCTGGCTGCTGGCCCTGGCTGTGGCCTCCCCCGTCATGTTTGGCATCAACGACGTGCCTGACCGGGACCCCAGTGAGTGCAAGTTAGAGGACAACAATTATGTGGTTTATTCCTCTGTCTGCTCCTTCTTCATCCCTTGCCCCATAATGCTCCTGCTGTACTATGGTGTTTTCCGCGGCCTCCAGCGCTGGGAGGAGGCACGCAAGGCCAAGCTCCGGAGCAGCATCGAGGCCTGCAGGAAGCTGCAGCACGCAGCAGCAGCCACCGCCTTCCCCCCTCTAGTGGGCACCATCCCCGGCCCTCTCCCCATGCCTTTACCCAGAATCATAGAGAGAGACTTGGCCCAATCACGGCTGGAGGATATAGATGATTTAATGCAGCCGGAGACCCCCTACCCCCGGCAGTACAGAGAGAACTCTGTCCCTATGTTGACCCTCGGCCAGCAGCAGCAGAGGAGGAAGAGGGCAAAGATCAACGGCAGGGAGAGGAAAGCCATGAGGGTCCTGCCTGTGGTGGTGGGTAAGTGAGATAACTGTCTTGCCCTCCTCCCAGCAGATCTTATAGGACTCACGCCTACGGTCACTTTCACACCTGCCGTGTTTCCTACAGTGGAACCAAACCCCGATACATTCACCACCTTTGTATGGTAGTTGAGAACACCTTAATTGAACCCTGAAGTGCATCAAAAATTCAAACCCAAGTCTGCTTGAAAGAGGTTGTGAACTCTGAGCTGGTTCATTTGAAGTGAGGATTTTATCATACACTTTCCTCTCTGACCAGCAACAAGCAAGCACATCACTCTGGTTAACATATGGTGGTCTGCTTTTATTTGAGCTGTGTGAAAGTGAAATGAACCAAATGAAAAAAAGCAACAATGTATCAAATGACTGTTAGGTGTGAACTATGACTCTGACTGTAGTTCAGAAGACTTCCTGGGGTTGTTTGGTAGAGGCTTGAGGACAGCAGACTGGCCAAAGGTCAGGGGGTGGCAAGCTTGTGAAAGTTTGCTGCTACAGACCCTGGCAGGGTTGGCAGGTGAATGGCTGATGGTGGTTGATGAAGTGAGGTGAAACTACAGAAGTGATTTTATCTCCTACTGAAAAAGAATGATAGAGGAAATTGTATATAAACATCCCATCATCACAATGGAATATTCAATTTTACTTGTGTCCACAGAGGAGATCATGTTTTTGCCTCAGCTAGTTATTCATTTGTTTGTCAACAGGATATCTCAAAAATGGATTCTATGAAATTTGGTGGGCAAAAGACAGATTTTCAGATCTGGGATTTCTGCCATTACATGATTAGCATTTTTTTTTTAGCTTTGAAAATAACGGAGAACGACACATGATTCCAAATCTGATGGGTACTTGTAGGGTCGAGACAACAATTGAACTTAAAACTGAAGAGACAGCAATGATGTGTATAGGTGTACGAGCATGTTGGAGAATTGTTAAGCTTTTAGAGCTTCTAGTCTGCCCGCTAAAAAAAGAAGAATGCAACACATTGTATGTAAAGGCCCCATTTTTGCTGTGGTACATTCACAACTGAAATGTCAGATGAGGTCACCAATCATTTGCGGTTCAGTTAAAGTTCACACAAGTTCAGAGGGAAAGCATTTGCTATTCTTAATGTTTCTTTCTAGCAAACGTGTGTGACATGGAGAGTTATCGAGTGATTATCATTCTTTGGATTGACCTGGAGATGCCGCCATCTGCGACACAGCAACACAATAAAACAAGACCATTACATGAAAGAAACTTCATAATTTGTCCACGTGTCCCCCCTTAACAGCAGATGACCTGATTAGACTAAGCACTTACTGCATATATTTGCATATTAATGAGGGAAACCTGATCTTGCCCTTGTGTTACTTGAAGACAGTATGTTGAAATAGATGTAATTGCTCATTTATGCATTAATTAGTCTAATTCATGACCACATTACCATAAATAGTTATGTTTAAGCATGCATACTGATTATGGCAAGACATTAGGCAGTTTAAATGCCTTTTGTTCATTAGGGCTTCGTTACTTCTTTCAGTGACTCCTAAGACCCAAGCAAACTATTAAATGCTCCTATCATACCAGCATTCCTCAGCTCCGGGCTAACCTAGCTGTAGCCTTGATTCACACTTGACCTTATTAACCCAGGCCTTAGAGTTAGCCCTGGGTTAAGGACTCACACTTGAAAAAGTGCAGGCTTAATGTCTCCAGAGCACTTACAGTTTTGATTGGACAGCAAGCATTCTCATGTTTTTGTTTTAACCTTGATTCTCAGTGCAGACCTCAAAGGCAGAATGAGTTGGATTTCCCTAAAAAACAATGTATTGACTCATACTAAAATAATCCCTCTCAGTCATCACTTATGACCCCACCAGAAGAGTGTGTTGGTGTGTGTACCTGCACAGACACTGCCTATATTTTCTTGTTTTGCTGAGCTTGGGACTCCTCTGGCCATCAGCCTTTGGGCAGTGGGTGTGTAGCTCCCAGCCAATAGCAGCACACAGTGTCCGACTAATAGCACAGCATCCAATAGAAAGCTACGAAAACCACAGACGCAGACCATGGACCACGGACCACAGAAAAAAATCAAATATATATCAACAAGAGTGAATCTGCAGTTGGCAGGCACTGAAGGAGAGGATGAAGATGAAGTGCTATGTGATGTTGGTGGGTCAAAGTTGTTTTTCCTAGGACAGCGATGTCATATTACATCGATAACCCTACTCTGGATTGGGGTTTAGTACGCCCTGGGCTAAGGGTGGGATTAACTCAAATAATAAGTTGCAGCTGTGAAACGACTTTTAGCCAAGAACGAATGGAGGTCTTAGCTCAGAGCTAACAGGAGTCTTATCCCAGGGCTAAGAGCAGTGCGAAAGGGGCTTAAGTAGTGGTATAGTGGAGGGTATACTCAGGTACATGGATAAACCCACCTTTTTTTTTTTTTTTTTGGGCAATTTACAGTGTACCCACCTATCAGCCAAAAAGCCATTTAAATATATAGTAGAGCATATCCACTTCTGCACACCACTGGCCTTAAATGCCTCTTTATTCTAGATTGTCTGAAGAAAAATTGTATTGTTTATGATATTATTTCCATTCAGGATCCATAAAGAGCTCAACTGAGTCGTTTGTTTTCCCTCTTTGACATTTAGCAGCTCATGAGCTGAATTGGTTTAGTCATGCACTGAGTGCCACATTGATGAGTCTGGTTGTGCTAGCAGATGGATATAGATTTTCAAATTTTAAAGAAAAAGACACTTTTGAGGGAAACATATCGTTTTCTTGGGTTATAAGGTAGCAGTGCATCTGAATGTTTTGACATTTAATGAGCTGACATTTGATCATGGCCACCCAGTAATTTGAGTATCTTCTGAAGCAGAACATGGAAGTAAAATTGCTGCTGACTAGATGAAGTGTTGGGTGCTTTGGGGCTGAATATATCAATATGATAATTCTTACCTTGTTCACAAACTGCAGTGCAGCAGCTGTCAGCAAATAACTTTCAAAAATGTTACTTATGGGGTGCCTGTTAATCAAGATAAATAGCTAAGCAACCTTCACTCACTCAAATTTTATGTCCCAGGAGCATGTCAGCTACTGAATATGGTTTTCTGATTTTTTCATTATTTGCAGTTTCTGTAAAAGGGTTTATTGTTGTAGAGTTTGGGTAGCAAAGTAGGCATTACTTTAGATATCAATGCCGTCATGCGACATGAATTACCGAATTCTAGTGTTTTTCCAGAACAAAAAATACATTTGTATTAAAAATACACCTCAAATATTCACCTTCACCTTTTGTTTCTTGTTGTGCAGCACAGACAGTTGTGTGGCTGCTGAAGCTAACAGAGCTAACGGAGGTCTCTCTAAGCACTGGGATAAAAGTGTCACTTCTGGCTGAGCGTCTCTCACCAACCAGCGTCATTATAGCTCAAAGCCTTCAATCCAATTATTATGCAACACCTGATCTCAGTCGCACCATATCTCCCATACATAGACCAAACCACAAGTTGAGATCCATTCTGATTCGTCCATTGTTTCGACCAATGACCTTAGAGAGATTACTTGACTTGATTCTGTAATTGGTGCCCCAACATATAGAAGCAGAATTCATATGATAAAAGCACCTTACATACGTATATAATCACATTGTGTACAAATTACTTTGTTCAGCAGATTTTTAGCCAACTTCGCTTCAGACATGTATAGCAGCACGTGACAGTAGAGCTCCAAGCCGTCCAGACCACTTTGTTGTATCAGTAAAGACTTTCTGCAGAGCAGAGCCTCAATTACAGACAGCAAGCCTGTCCTACATACACACTACACTGTCATCAACATAGTATACAGAAAAAAAGGACAAGCTATGGTCTGCACTGGAAAACAATAACATGGTTCAAAATTTTAGCCTTTTGCTGGAAATTTTCTCTACCATTTTCAATTTTCAAAAAATTTTCAAAAGTTTGATTTTGTTGCTCAGTTGAAAGGGTCCAGTACTTTTTTATACGAAGAATACCAAAATAGTGGATGGAAATATGCTAATTTTAAAAAATGCCGTATGTGCATTGAGTACACAGCAACGATATTCCATAAATTTGAACATACAGAGAGAAAGTCCATTATTCTCAAGTGGTAGCTTTAGTATTCTGAGACCAAAAAAAATTAAGTACCATTTTCAATTTCCCATATATTTTAATTGCTTTTAAAGGCTTTCAGGAATCTTTCTTTGCTCAGAGCACCTTCCACATAGTGAGCAGAATAATCAGTTCACACCAATATTTACTTTAATACAGTATTACAGTGTTACAGTGTTATGCATAAGAGATAACCTGAATGAATCTTATGCATAAGAATGAAGGCGGGATGTCCCACTGACAATAAGGTTGTAGCACTTTATGCAAAATCTTCCAACCTCTTGGTAAGAAAAGTATATAAATCCCATCCATCATGCTCAACACAAAGCTAATAAATCACACGTCTGCAGCAACCACTTCATCAACAGCATGAGGCGACACCCATGAAAAATAGCTCCAGTTTCTCCTTGATTCAGTGACACGGTTATTCATAGCCCTACGTGATCAGGGGAACTAAGCTTATTAAGTTGAATGATCATCTCCAGGGGAGGAGAGGTGTGGGTTAATTTCCTCCCCCTGCCCAAGATTGGGACCCAGTGCATTACAATTCAGCTGCTTGGATAGGTTCAAGCAGAAGCATCATCAACAATTGTTCATTGAGGCGGAAGTCATCTGCAAACAGGACTTTGGCAGCTATAAGTTATGTTTTCAAATTAATGTTGTAAACCCACAGCAAAAACAATTCATCCCCTGCGCTCCCTCAGTCTATACTGGTCGGAGAAGTCTATTAAAATTTGTCTGATTGTGCTTTTTGCTGCGTCCTACAGTAATTGTTCCGTCTGCATTCAGATCCTTTTTTGAAACTCTATCATGAAAAACGAATGATTTTCTTATAATAGGGATAAAAAGGGTATAAACAAATTAAAAATGTATTGAACACCCCAAGCAGTAATATGCCTTGAGTTAAAATTAGATGAGGCAGTGGCATATTTGACACACTACGTTGAATTATGGGATTTCTGCACCTTGCATGGACAAGAAAGATACAACTCTATTCGATGCATTTCTTTTTTTCTGTTGGGAGGAGAGAGAACATTCATTCATTAGGATGAAAAGGGAGTTTTATTGGAGGTGAAGGATGGAAGTAGCCTGGTTAACACTAGACTTCAGACCATCTCTCCAGGGTCTGGGATGGATCTTGTCAGCTTATTACACAGATCAGGTTGTGCCTTTGCTGTCTCACACTGGTTGGATATCTCTAGTTTGAAACTAAGAAATCATAGTCACTGTTGTAGCTGATGGTATAGAAGGTTGAGGGGCAGCGTGCACTCAGTTGATTGGTAGGGAAAGGGTGCTGCGAGTTCAAACATGAGAAACAATCTAAACTAGAGCTCACATTCTGAGAGAAAACTGCTGAATGAACAGAGTCAATCCAAACTAAGAAATGACTGATCAGAGATGCAAGAAAATGAAAACTGTATTTTTTGGTATTTACTGTTAAATAAGTATCTATTGTGACATAGAAAAACTACCAAGGTGAGGCACTCATTTTTGTTTCATTGTGACTTTATTAAAGCAAAACAAACCATTTCCCACCTGGATCTCATTTTCCCTCTTTTTTCTGCCATTATTGTGACTGATTCTGAGCAAAATTTCATCAACTGTTTCACAACTGAGCTACTTATCATGTTTGGTTGGATGCGGCTCTCTAGTGATGTCCTAATGGGCCACACTCACTGTCTCTGTGATAAGACATGTAAATGTTTAATTTTCATTTTAACCAACTTTTAGTGTTTATTTTGCACTAGTCTACACAGCAATGTGTGGAAGGCAGCCGCAGGCAGCTAGAAAAGAGGAATCAAGAACGTGCTAAATCAATGACCACTCAATTTGTTGAAAAAGGCAGGTTTCTAATGCCTTGGAGGTTGATTTTTGATTAACCATTCCATTGACCCTAAAGGATGCAAGCAATATGTGAAAAGCTCTATACAGTAATGAAGGAGATGGCTGGTGTAGAAATTGGCATGATGGAAAACAGATGGAAACCTATAATACACTCATCAGAAATCCAGTTTTTATTACATGGACAGGTCCAAGTAAAAATGTTCAGAGTGATGCTTTAAAGATATGGAGGGAGCGATGAGTATTTCACCATTGTCTGTAACTCGATTTTTTATGTCTTTACATTTTCTTGCAGGTTGCTTCTTGTTCTGCTGGACTCCGTTCTTTGTGGTTCACACAACCCGAGCCCTGTGTGTAACATGTGCCATCCCGCCCAGCCTGATGAGCACCGTCACCTGGCTAGGCTATGTCAACAGCGCCCTCAACCCCATCATTTACACCATCTTCAACACCGAGTTCAAGAAGTTCTTCAAGAAATTCCTCCGTAGCTGCTGCTGGCATACGCTTTCCTTCAATAGACAATGACCCAGTGAACTGATGGAAGGATATATCTGGAACATCTAGTCTATGAAAACACCAACATTGTGGCATACCGATGCTGATAAACTGACACAGGATGCATTCCTAGTCTAACTAACTATGTTAATTGCCAGCTCTGTGCAAACATCTGGACGTGGGCACTTTAACCAGACAGAGAAGGATCATCAATATTATCTGCCTCAAAGGAAGAATCCATCCTGAAATACTTTTTTTTAACATTGCTAAAAAAAAATGGTAAGGAACACTGCATTTCTGGATCCATTTTATCATTTGTTATTGGGTGTCTTTTTCTTATTTCTGTGGATAACTGGCCAAACGTATGTGAGCAGTGCCGGGAAGGAGATACTTACGATACAGCGGACTCATGCAGGGAGAAATCCTTTGTAGAAGACACAGACAGTAGCCTCAATAGACTGGAGTGCAATGCAGCCACAAGTGTTGTGTAAGGGGCTTCTCTTGGTCTATAGCCACTACTCTCTTACTCTTCCAACCTCAGCCAAGGTCAACAGCTTCACATCCGCTTGTCTAGGTATTGTCGAAAGTCACAAGACATGTTTTGAGAAAAAGACAAACAGCATTCTTAGAAACGTAGGAAATCACCAGCTGAGGGGGAAGCAGAAAGAAGGTGGCTGCACCAAATAACTGATGGAATGCACTGAACATTACAACCCCATGTGATCTAATGGTATTAGAGGATGGAGGTGGATTTTTCCTTTAAGGACCTGCAGGATTTGCTGCCATGAGATCTGAAGAGTAAAACCTGAAGGACCAGCAACGTCTAGAGACAGTCAACTCCCCAGTCATGGACACACACTGGTCAAATACTCAAGGAGTCCAACAGGAAAGCCACAGTAAGCTTTGAATGTCATGGCACTGCACTGTGACGTCTGAAATAAGGTCCATGGCACCTTACCTTGGATGTTTAATTTAATTAATGTACTGGTATTACACGATGCATGCTGATAAAACACATTCATACAGCATTCTGTAGCAATATGCCTTAAATGTTGAATATTGAAGGAAATATTGTCCATTCTCAAGCTGTAGCTAATACCCACAGCAGTCAGATTCCACACAACACTGACTGATCTGATTTCAGAAAAGACTTCTTTCCATGAAAACAGATGATCTTGCGAGTTATCCAGTTGTAAAGACATGATGATTAAATGGAGAGACAAAAGGGCAGATTTCACAACTGTTTACAATATCCTGCGCTCATAATCGCACATAAACAAAACGTCTGAAAATCTTCAGTAGGCAGTCATCAGTTTTAACACCTGTCACGTATCATAGTTTAATTGGTGCAAGTGATCACTCGCATTGTGGAAAACATGAGAAAAGAGGTCATCTTCTACTTAATTTGTGATGTTACACTAATTTACTGAGAATGAGCGACAGTAAATGGAGAGCACTAAGAAAACAAAGCCAATTATGGATCAGAATTGCTAGAGTTGAAGAGTTTGATTCCAAAATAAGATCCCCATCATTTCAGAAATATGACCACTCAGAAAGATTGTTTTCATTTTTCATCACAGAATATTATTTTAAGATTTGAGCTCATTACACAAACATAACCACAGCTTAAAGGATGTTATAATGGCTTCGTTATTGTGAGCCATGGTCAGGTTATGGTAATATTTTCCCCCAAAATGTATGGATAACAGTGAATGAAACCCTTCAGCTGATATAACAGAAAGGTCACTTGTCAGCAACTTCAGACTGTGTTTTGATGACGTTGCATTATAGAGACTTTGTTCTCTTGTCAGCTTCTGGGGGAAAGTTGTTTACGCTCCCAAAGTCAAATATCCTATACCACATGATGGTTTCAGTTGAGTGACATTGTCATTTAGGCCATTACTGCCTGTCACAACAGTGTGTATGCTTGGTTATTGACTGTGCCTACTGTACGCCATATCCACGTTTTATGTGGAAACCTTTCTAATAAAGACTATCATCTTTCTAAAACTTCTCCAGAGTATCATCTATGTTCTGCTTCCTCCGCTGCAAACTAATTAGCCTTGTTTGAGGCGGAAGGGTCGATGTGGCTAGACTATCCTGTCTTTTAGCATTAGGTAGTTTCATGAACAAGTTCATCTCTTGCTAAGCAGACAGAGACTGAGTCCCAAATGGATTTTGATTTTAGATAGCTTGTGTTAGGACAGAATTACTGAACCAAGCGCCTTTTTCACAGTTCAGTGCCCATTTCAAAATCTCATTTATGCAGCAAAAGCGTGGACGATTTCTGCCTCCCTAAGAGACACTGGCAAACAAGTATGGTTGTCTATAAAATGACAGAATTGGAAACAGTGTTGTGGATTACACCTGATTAGGTTTTTGAATTAAAGTTGAAACCTGAGAAATGTCATACCATCAAATGAAAACAATACACCCTGAATACTCTGTCAACTTGAAGCTTCAAATTGGAAAAATCAGGTGGCATGTAGAGCCCTATTACCTCCTACTCACCTATTTGGTGTTACCATATTTAAAAAAAAAAAAAAAAATGGCAGTGTTTCTATTCTCACTAACAACACCGCTGAAGCTGGAATTGCAGGAGGCTGTGACTGAAATAAATAACCAAATAAATAACCAAATAAATAACTCCTGCCAGACACAACTACGTGTCGTAAACTAAACGCTGGGGTGCCACAGACAGAATTAAAATTAGACAAGGCTTAAGTGGAACAGCTTTGTAGTCTTGTGATACTGGTAAACCAATTTCCTTTTACCAAGTTCATTTGTCACAATGCAATGCAAAAAAGACAGTTTACTTTCGTTCCTGTACCTGTGGATTAGCAGATGTCTTGCTTCAAAGAGAATGTGTTTATTTTTTTCTTACAGCTGGTGGAAAATCACAAACTTGGGTAAATGCAGTGTAAATGTAGAAATGCTCTCATGCACAACCCATTTAAACTGGTTTGTCCTTTTTACAAACATAAGAGGAATATCAAAACTGTTTCACATGTAATTTCAAACTATGTTACAGGTCTTTCCATGGTATTTGGTTGAATGCTACTGAGCTGCTTTGGAGCTCCATCCAATGAAAATCATGAACTGGGATTGCATCATCATTTGGGATGTAACAAATGGGTTTGGTGACATAACAACAAATTTACTTTACAACATGCAACAAATTGAATGTAATGCTCTGAGTATCATCGGCCTTACAGAACAACACAGTTCCTTACCTCACTATGAAGTGCATAAGAATTTAGGCCAAAATAACAAAAACTGGCAACCCAATAAGGGAGGGTCTGCCTTAACACATATTATGTGAGTGCTCTAAAATGCTGTAAATTTGACCGGTTATCATTGACTCATGGATATATTTTTAAGACACACACAGAGATATTAAGATGACAGCAAAATTCTAACTTGAAGAAGAATTTTCTTTAAAGACCTTTTTTTTTAAGTAGCAGCACTGAAAATTTGTACAGAGCAAGTGTGTCTAAGGAAGGCTGAAGGAGTGATGGATTAATGTGAACATGTAAATTGTGATCAGTCAATCACAAAAGTGAATGTCAGGCTAACACTTTGTTGGATTTGACCAAGAAATTATAACAGGTCAGGGATGGATTTAGAACGAGAGAGGGAGCAAAAGCAGGACATCTTGGGCATGAAATGATGGTACATAGGCCTTGAAATCCATTATTCCTTTGAAAAAAAATCTATAAAACAAGGCCTATAAAGTATTTTTGCCATGTGAATGTAGTTATTGGACAATAAAGAAAACAAGAGGCATGAGTACCTTCAACTGAAGATAAACAGATGCGAATCTCATAGCCTGCAACATTACTCAACATACGTGGCCAGTAAGAGCTCACATTGATCACATATTGATCTCCCTGCTCAAATCAATCACCGTATCCGAAAGCTGGTACATTATCTGCTGTAATTGTGTCCACACTCAACTAAAGCCACCAATGACAATTTGACCCAAGTCATCATAGTGCACATGACGCGTAAGTGCATCAGGCACAGGACCCACAACCCATGACCCCAATACTCGATATTGCCTTTGCTAATGAACCATTTACATCAGCAACAACAGTCACCATTGTATAGGACATCCTTTACATATACTCTTTTACACATTCTCATCCATCATTTTCAGTTGGATTAAGCTGCAGTTTTTTCACACCCATCTTTTATCCTTGACTTATGCCTCTTTACACTCTAGTCATTTGATATTTTTGTTATAAAATGGTATTTTTTTAACCTCTATTGTCTTACAATTATTCTCTTACAATTACAGTTTGACAAGAACAAATTTAAAGGAAAAGTCCACAGCTGAAACAGGAGCTACTGGCAATGCACCTTCATATTCCTGTGTCCACCTTGGTGATTTAATTTGTATTTTTCTTAGTCCTGTAGATAACTGGCCAAATGTAGACACAATACACTGGCACATTTCCAATGCACTTATACTGCAGTCACAAAGCAGAAATACTGAAAAAGTAATCTTTAAAAAAATGAAATGATTAGTCAATCCACATAATTCTGATAATGATAACAATATATCCCAATCTCATAGATAAGGCAGGCTGACAAGGAGGAAAATGGGGAACACGTCATTGCTAAATTACTCCTTGAATACAATGCACTTCACAGATTGAACATAAATAATTGGTTTTTCTTACAATGTCTGATTGCGTTATAGACATCCCATTATGACATCATGTGCAGCAGAGGACTGACGCTGCTGGGCGATATCAGGATACTGTTATAAAATGGTATTTTATTGCAGCGGGTCAGTTTTAAACTGTTGCAATCAGCAATCAGAACAAACTTTCTTCATCTCCGATTGAAGGCTGTGCATTTCATGCATTTTTGCCTCTTCTAAAGACTTCTCTCTGGGTGCTGACTGACATAAAATGCCACTAGTTGTGACTGTGGTAATGTACTCCTTGAGAGTCTGAGTGTATGGTGAAAAGACAACATTCAGAGACTTTGCATAAACCTAAGCTTCAAATTCAGTGACACTTCTTGACCTTTCTGTTTGAGGAGACACCTCACGTTTGGATTTCCACTCACATTTGTTTATTGAGAAAATCTGACAGCGACTCTGGCTCAGTTTATATGCGGTGTTCCAAACTCCTGTGATCCTGTCAAAAACAGATTAGCCGTCTCTCTGACAGTGACTTCTTTTATTTGGTGGTGATCAGTGCCAGGACTTGAGGAACAGAGTTACACAGCATCCTGAGTATCCTAACATTGTTAGCAGCAGTTCCCTTTCAAATCCACCACTGGGTAGGTGACAGCTAAACAATTAATTTCCATTATGCAGAAAGAAATCCTTTGGCTCCCTCTGTTGGCAAAATATGGATATAAGGGTTCAATTGAGGGTACCTTTCCATGTCCATTTAAGAACCTTCAAATGAACAAGTGCATTTCAGAGTGGTGTGGTAGAATAAACTGTGTGGTTTTTCATTAATGTCATCCTCTGTCTCATATAAATCATTTACCCCTCATTGCTTGCACTGCATACATTTCAAGAGAGAGACTAGTAAAAATCTAACACTGTACAAAACTTCCTTTATAGGTCCACATGCATACAGTATTGGGAACTAACAAATCCCCTGCTATTTCTCTCAATGTCTAGCAGCCAAAGAAAATGAAACAACTGATTTTTGTGCACACTGTGTGCTAGCTGTGTTTGATTAATCTATCAATAATCTATGTTGTAGTGATATCTCATTTAAAACATTTAAATAACAGCATGAAACAAACAAATTAACAATTTTGTATAGCAACATTTGGTTTTGTGTAGCAGTGGCAGTTTCCACTTACGTCACAAATAGCGCTAATATTTCTATAGGTCATAAACTGATCAACCACCATGAAATGCTCACAACAGATCAGGTGGATTTAGTCCTGGAGCCGTGGTGTTGGTAGGTACTGAGTCATGTGAAAAAGGTCCGATCTCGAGGCAGAAATGGTCTCAGTCTTCTGACTTTCCTTGAACCTGCAAATAAAACATATACATCAAAAACTAGAATATTACTGTGCCTGTTGAGGAAGTTTCTATGCAACAGTTTTTACGCCAGCTTCTTTTCAACATTGTACCTTGCATGGAGCTGCACCTCTTTGGTAAATAAACCAACAAAAACAGGAAGATATTATGATGTATAGCCAGCCAAATGACCGGTGGCACCTCTGATATCAAGAATTCAGAATCTAAGTGTGGTAGTAAAAAAAAAAAAAAAAAAAAAAAAAAAAAAACATACATTCATTTTTTCAGCACTTGCTGCCATTAGAGTGTCCAACTCCTGCGTCCAGCCGAGGGCGTCAACCAGGGCTCGCACTCCGCTGACCACATCCCCCAGCTGTACCACGTCATTATGCCTCGAGCCTCCCCAGGCAAACGGTCCCACCAAATCCCTGTTGATGAGCAGACGAGGAACAGAGCCACGCACAGCTCCTGATAGACTGGCAAAGGGCTCCACCTGCAGCGCAAAGGATGAACAGCAATTCAAGGTCACACAGACAGTTGTTTGATGACAGCATCGAAGGTCAGTGAAAACCCTGTTTCCTTTTCCTAAGACACTATGGCTGAATTTATTCATTCTGCAAAAATTATGAAGTACAAGACTGTCTACAAAATGCTGCATTGCTTTTTATGTTTGTTCTGATCCAAGCCACACATCCTGACTCAGGGAGATATATGGTGAATTACAAAGGCAAAACACTGTCAACATTCCACTTCTTTGCAACTTTAAAGGTGAAGACACTCACCTCCAGAGAAGTGCCCATGATGATCAGCAGGTCTGCCAGCGGGAAGTCTGTGATATATTTGAAGAAGTTCTGTGGGAGCTCCTCTCCAAAAAAGACAATATCAGGCTTTACCACTCCCTTACAGGTTGGACACTTGGGCACCGTCCCCTTCATCACATCTGGCTGACATGAAAAAGAAGTCATGTAAGGATAACTGCAGCCACAGTGAACACTGAAAGCATTTTCCAATGTGCCCCCTCTAATTTCTAAAACATTCTGCAGAATTTTTACATTATTTATCAGGTAAACCAGTACTTTACATTCACTTTACATTCACCACGACTTGAAGTACCGTTTGAGATAAATATAAAAAATGCATAACAAAAATTAGGACAATGTAGGTTAACCTTGGGCCAACCTAATGTGCACTCACACGCAGGTCCTCCCCTTTATAGTTCCTTCGGCAAACAGTGCAGGTAGCAGTGGCAAATGTGCCGTGGGCTTCCACCAGCATCTCAGGAGGAATCCCTGCCACTTGATACCAGCACACACAAGTAAACAAGCATGAGTGTGTGCCTGCGCACAAGGTTAATGACTGTATGCCCACCTGGAATTGAAAATAATGCAAACACTTGTGTATACTATGACTTAACATACATCTCTCCAGCCCGTCGATATTCTGTGTGTACATCCTGAGAAGCTGACCCTTCTGGTGAAGCAGACGTACAAAATAGTGGGTCACATTTGGCTGGTAATTCCCTGGATACAGCTCTTTGGCCAGGGCAAAAAATGGATTAGGGTTATGATGGAAAAAGTTGATCTCAAATATGGCCTCTGCGTAAGGCAGGTCGTACTGCTGCAGGTTGTCATAGAGACCGCTGCCTGGGGATCTGTGGGGGAATAAACACTTCAAACACACAACCCCAGACAGACTGGAATATGATAACAGGAAAATAAGGACGGAAAGCCACATGCAAACTTTTTTGACCTGAAATCTGGGATGCCACTAGGGGTGCTAATCCCAGCCCCCGCCATCACCACAACCCTCTTGTATTTTCGCTCTTGGATGTTTTTAGCAATATCCTCCAGGGTCTGCTGCTTGACATCTGCACCGCCACCTCCAGAGAAAAGTCCTCGAATCCCATTCAACCAGGGAGACTTTAGTCTGTAAAGAAACAAAACAGGCATAACTCTTCATTATCAAGACACACATACATGCATGTGTTTGACCTGAGGGATCAGAGTCAATAGTTATTAATTTGTAGCAACCTCGAGTCAGATGGGGATTTACAGATTTGTGCAGGTACAACAGGTGGATACTTATGGAACTTATTATTAATGGTTAGTAACTTGACCACTGGGTTGTCATGGATTTTTAAATGATGCTAATAATAATAATAATAATACACCTTATTCTTATAGCACTTTTCTAAAACCGGTTTACAAAATGCTTTCCACAGAGCAAGAGAAACAGGGCAAAAAACACAAACAGTAACAGAGCACAAAGGCCACAGAACAAGATTAAAACCAAGAGAAGCGATTATCCAAAAGCCAGTCTTTAAGTGTATCTTGGGAAGTAATTTAAAGAAATAATTTACTCTGAGCTCTGCCTAAGAATCATACGCTGCGCTCTGGCTCATATGGGGTTAAAAGGTCTGAGATGCAGCAAGATGCAAGCTTTAAAAGTGATTAGTAAAACCTTGAAATTGGTTCTGAAAATGACAGGGGAACAATGTGTAGACTGATGGAATAACTCTTGTCTATGTTTGGTGCCTGTTAAAACACTGAAGCTGCACTGTGTATGAGGCTGCAGGCAAAATAAGACTTTTTCACTGAGGCAGGAGTGAAGGGTTTTGCTGTGTTGCCACTTTATTAGGTACACAGTCCAATACAATCAAATACAATCCAATACAACTGTTCTACCATAACGCTTACTTTTATGATGTCTGTAATGCTCAGGTTTTACAATTTGCAATTAACATTCGGCAGATGCTTTTATCCAAAGCAATGCACATATGAGATTTTTATACACCAACAAGCAAAGAACAATTCAGGAGAGAACAATGACATCAAGTGACACAAACCTCCAGTCGGTGCTACAGGGCAGTGCAAAGAGGGAATATATAGAGTGCAAAAAGTGGAAAAGGAGGAGAGCATAGCGGCAGTTTTCTTTTTTGTCACAGTAATAGAGGTGTTCATTCAATTCTATGTTTGGCTTTGAGCTCACAGATAGTGGTGCTGTTGTACTGGACTGTACTTTACTGAGAGGTGTTTCTAATATTCTGTCCCCCTCATGTATATAAATAGGGGAGGACAAAAAATTAGAAACACCTCTACCTCTATAACACCTCTGCATACTACAACCTCAATAACCTCAACATATTATTTAACATACACATTCTCCACAATGTCAACATTATAAGCTTTATTAAAAAGTAACATTTATGGCAGAACTGCATTACACTGAATATCTGAGGATACCTGAGACGAGCTGCTGAACATGGAGCTGGACATGGACTCCTCTGACCAAAGCCTATCACTCTCTCGTGATCTATAGGGGGAAAAATAGGCATGTGTCATAATATCATCCATTCATACTTCAAATACAACACTGCTTGAACTCAACTCAGTCTACTGACCTTTTACAGAGACGGCCCTGACTCCTCTTGAACACAGGCTGCGATAAAAACATAGTCTGCAGCTGACAGGTAATGTTAGTGAGCAGCTCAGTGCAGAGGCCATGGCTCAGCTGCAACTCAAACACAACTACCCACAGCTACTGTTGGATCCTCATCGTCTCTCTTCAGCACAAGCAGAAAGCTTAAACACGGATGCTGTCAGCTGTTAACTATCTTCTCCAGGTGAAATAAGGTTGCGCCAGTACCTAAACAGTGCCTGCCTTCCTCCTGCAAATGTCAGTTTGTTATTGTCTTCCTTTCACCTTTGACCTCATGACACAATTACAAGCAATATCCTAATGTCTGATACACACACAGCAACTAGTAATTAAATTAATTTTATCAATTTTTATCGTTAATTGTCGATTAGTAGTTGATGATACATAACGTAATGGATAAAGTATAATGTAAATAAAATTTTAGTAACGCCTCCTTAATTTCCCGTCATTCTTTGCGACCGGACCCGCAGTACAGAGGGAAGTACAGGCTAGTTGACGTTAGCTGTATCGCTATTTCAACAACTACTCTGAGTTTTCTGGTCGAAAACCCAAACTTCACATTGTCGCCACAATGAAAGATGTTACCGGGTACCTCAAACAGCAGCAGAGCAACAGCTCGACGCCGGAGATGGCAGCGGAATGGCACACACTGGAGGATTTATACAACAAAAAGTAAAGTGTACACAACCAGCGAACCGCTCTGCTGTCGCTAGCTAGCGTTAGCTCTTTCATTGGAAGTGCACGCTGAGTCATGCATGGAGCTAACAGCGGCTGTAGCAGCTCAGGGCTAGCTAACCCACTACTACTCATACAGCATGTTGTCAGAATCAGCTTTAAAAAAAATTACCATGTGCCAAGGACTTAGCAACAACAAAAACTGTTCTGCTCCTTGTAACGTCGATATTACAATAGGACTTTGGCAAATGAAATACAGTTTGCCACCGTACACAAGTTAGTGTAGCTACGTTAGCTTCACTGATGAAGTGACTTGCCATTACAGTGACTAGGACAGGTTTATGAACACACTGGCAACAAGCACGAAAACGTTTGTGTATGTGGTTTGTACAAATGTGCAACAGAACATTAGTTACTGGAGTGAATGGTGAACTGGGGAGCTACCATCACAAACCTGTCTTCTGTGATTGGTGTAACCTCCAAGTCAAAGTACAATCAAGTAAAGTATTGTGAGCAATGGTATTTTGTGTCTAACTCAGTAAATCACTCAGTAAATCTTAAAGCTGCTCTCTGATTTTATTGACAGGTTGTGGCATCAGTTAACACTGAAGCTTACAGAGTTTGTCAAAGATCCTTGCTTCAAAACGGGAGATGGCCTCATACAGGTAACTGCAGTACAATTAGTCACCTTTATGTTTGATTATGTCCTTATGTCCATTATGTCCTTTTGGAAAGTTCAGTAAAGTGCACATACAAAAAAAAAATCTTACAATTAAATTAAAAAGAAAGAAATAAATGATCAGATATCAAGTGTCTAAGGTTTTGAGTTATTTATAACCTTTTATGTGATTAGTCATGCCCAATGAAGTCATGAATTGTGAAAGTCAGGTTACATTTGTAAAATTTAAATTAAAAAAAAAAAAATGAGTTCATAAGGTACACTGAGTTTCTATTAAGAGATAGAAAATGTGAAAAAAAAAAAAAATCCCACCACACTTCAGCAATCATCAAAATATTTGAATTTGTTTTGCTGAAATGTTATGACCATATATGAACCGATATTTTCCGATGCAATATTGATTAAAATTCCTGCCACTTTAAGTGTACAGTGATAGTAATTGTTTTTACACACATAATATAATATACTGTCACTGTCCAGATACTACTGGAAGTCACTGTATACGACTGATGTCCAGCAAGACGATATCGTCAAATTTATTATGATCCTGAACATTTTCACACCTGACTGTGACCTTGCCTGTCCTGTTTTCCTTTTGCAGCTCTATGACAATTTCCTCAGCGACTTTGAACACAGGTGTGGCAAATTTGGTGCAAGTATTGGCACCACACATTTGAGTATTTACCTCTTCCTTGTCTGTTTTTTGGTGCTAATTTAGTATTTCTGCTCCTCATACAGAATCAATCCACTGTCCCTGGTAGAGATCATACTCTATGTTGCCAGACAGATGCCAGGTAAGAGCAGCTGGATCCAGGAGAGAATATTTCTCTATGGAATGCTCTGCTTTTTTTCTTCCGTATCTGGTGGTGTAAGTAAATGTTCTTGCTTCCAGATCCTAAAGATGCCATCACTTTCCTCGAGAAGACCAAGGAAAAGGTAAGCTGTTCTAGCAATACTGGTATATTGTGTATAGCCGTAAGACAGTTTTTGGCACCAGGGACTCAAATTACAAACTCCGTTTTTTTGTTTCTGATCTATTCCAGGTGAAAAGCAGTGAAGAGGCCGTCATTCTTTGTAAGACATCAATTGGCAGTCTTAAACTGGAGATCAACGATCTTCCAGCCACAAAGGTATAAAACCCTCTCAATTCTGTAATCTCTACCTTTATAACACACTGACATAAAACTTGCCCAACTCACCTTGTTCTGCCCCTTTATTCCTCACAGAAAATCATTGAAGAGGTTGAGGAAATGTTGAACAACTTGCCTGGGGTGACGTCTGTCCATGGCCGCTTTTATGACCTCTCAAGCAAATATTACCGCATCATTGGAAACCATGCCGCTTATTACAAGGATGCTCTGCGCTACCTGGGATGTGTAGACATCAAAGATTTGCCAGGTAAGTCAAAACTCTGTGCACACTGCCTGGTGGTTCTCTGTGTTCTGACTGATCAACAGGCGGTTTGAGAGGCTCTGATTGTACTTGAAATAGTAAAAATAATGCAGTTTATTTAACAGTTTCATTTGATCAATGGCTTTCTGGATAGTCAAGGTCACTTTCCAGAATTAAGGGTAAAAAGAAAGATTAAAGCCAGAATATCTATATATATTAAAGCCAGAGTATCAATATTAACACAGGGGAGATATGAGAAACTAGAAGATCACAGAAACATAATATGTAACACTGATTCAAAATAAAAACTACATGGGAAATTAAAGGAATTTGAAAGACTTGGAAAAGAGTGGATCATGTTGAGTTACATGACATTAACTGATCCAGGTAGTCATGTCCACAAATTAATATCTGAATATTCAACACCCAACAGAGACAGAGAAGCAGGAGCGAGCATTCACATTGGGTCTGGCTGGACTCTTAGGAGAGGGAGTCTACAACTTCGGAGAGCTGGTAGGATTTTGACTTGACATTAGTTTCTCTGTCTGTCAGCTAACAATGCTCTCCGCACTTCTTTCATCAGCATTTTTCAGCCTTGAAGTTGTAGTAATGAGTGTTTCTGCTGTATGCCTTGCAGCTGATGCATCCCGTCTTAGAGTCACTGAGGAGCACAGACAAGCAGTGGCTCATCGACACACTGTATGCCTTCAATGGAGGCAACGTGGAGAAATTCCAGAGTTTCAAGTCTGCCTGGGGCCAACAGGTTATTAATAACTGCATAACCACAGCAGAATATAATGCACTGTGTCATAAAAGACTGAAGCAGTTTGTCCAAATCACATTTTAGCAGTAAGAAAAGGATTAAATGCATAATATTCAGTGAGGTATATAGGTTTACTTATTCTGTTCAAATGTCAGAGAGTTTTATCTTCTTTAGACCACAGCCAGTTGGTACATCTGATTTCTAAAGAGGTGTTATCATGTAGTATCTACAATTACAACTATTTGCTTGCAGTATGCATTTACCTGGTAACAGGTGAACATCTAAATAGTATCTGAATGATAAAAAGATTGTTATTTATGCATGCACTCATCTTTGATTGCAACAGTCTTATTTATTTTTATCTCTCTGTCCTAGCCGGACCTTGCAGCACACGAGGCAAAACTGATGCAAAAGATCCAGCTGCTATGCGTGATGGAGGTGGGGAAAACCTTGACACACACACAAAAAAAGAACTCATTAACTTTGAGCTGTAATTTCTTCCAGGTACAGATAATATAATGCAAAGCATGGCAGTCGGTGCTCACTCTGTTAAGACTGACAGACGAGTAACATCAATAGACTGGCCTGTAATTTGCTCCGAGAATGGTTGGCTTCACCACTTGTCTACACTTCATAAGTGACAGATGAGCACATCTGTTTTTACTTGAAAGAATGATCCTGAGTGTGAATGTTTAATAACAAGAACATTCAAGCACTTTTACATTAAAATATGCCCTTCTCTTTCCAGATGACCTTCACCCGTCCTGCAAACCACAGGCAGCTGACCTTCCATGAGATTGCTCAGAGTGCCAAAATCCCCGTCAGTGAGGTCAGTTTGACACTGAGTATACTTAATCAATACATCAATAAATGTCAGTAAAACCATTGACAGCGATTAGCGTGGCTGACGGATTACCACAAGGAAAAAGGCAATTTCTGCATTTTATATTTGTGTGTTCATACTTAAATGGACTGCTGTAAAGATTGCATTTTAGTGTTTAAATTTAGGCTTTTAAACATGCACTCATGTACATCTACAGTGTGCATTACAACCTTCAGAATCTTTGTCCATCACACTGTCGTTTGGTGTAATAATGTGTTTGAGGTTGCCTTGTGGGGTGGGGACAGAACTGTGGCTTTGCAGGAGAATGTGCAAAGACTTGTGGTTTGGAGCACTGACTGGGAAAGAACCCATAAAAGGGAAGTCAGACCATTAAGAGGTGAAGATGCTTTTTAATTGTGGTTTTTGTGTCCTGCTGCCCTGCAGGTGGAGCTTCTGGTCATGAAGGCTCTGTCAGTGGGCCTCATTAAAGGCAACATCGATGAGGTGGACCAGAAGGTGCAGATGACCTGGGTGCAGCCCAGAGTGCTGGACCTGCAGCAGGTTAATACTCACTTCTCTCTTAGATTCACATTCAGTCAGAGGAAGGAATATGTTGTGGTTTGTGTAATTGGTTGATTAACCATCATGTCTTTAATTTAACATCAGTTTTTGCCATCAGACCTTACTGAGAAAATGTATTTTATAGTTTCATTATTGCTGAGCAATAGTAGAAAATATTACAATGTTAAGGAAAAATTCACCCTTAAACATTTGAAAAACACTTCAGCGTTGCTGACTTACTTTTCTGGGCCCACTTTGTTGTTTGGTGGTGTGCTACAGAGGTGAACAGAAATGAGTTTTATCAAAGATCAAACACAATTTAAAAGTTAACAAATTAAAGACTTTAAATTCATAGTAAAAATTAGATGCATAGGTGCTATTAGACATTGTATTGTCCACTTTTGTAACAAGTATGCTTATGTTGGGGCAGGAGACAATGAAGGTAATTCAAGTAATTTTTTCTTAGTCTCACCCTGTCTTTTGCCTTTTGAGCGGTGTTTTGAGAGTTGTGTTTTTTTGTGGCAGCCCCTCAAAATAAAACAAAAGGTTTTCAACTATCAAAAATCATAGATGAGATGTCCTTTTGTACAAGAGGCAGAGACCCACCTGTTTTTCCACTGACAGAGCAGAATGCAGTGCAGCCATAAGACAAGTGTTTCTAGTAACTGTCACTTTCAATTGAAAACTCTGTTGCTATCAGTCCTGCTCTCTCCGTACACACATACACCGCAGCTGGATGCTGAAATGAATGTTGTCTTGGTGTGGCTCAAAGGCATACTGGGAAACAGGCAGGATGAGGCAAAGCGTGTACACCAAAAAAAGGAAACATCATCATAAAATAACTCGTACTCGTATAACTTCGTATTTTTCTTTTTATAAGCAGAAATGCTAGCAGACTAGTTCAGCCTTCCACTTATATAACACACCAGGTATCACAATTAACTGATCGACTGCTTCACCAAGACCTTCCCTGACTCCTCCAGATGAAGTGTCACAGATACTATTGATTTGTTATCATCAAGCATCTGCCACCAGATCCGAAGAGATTTTCTTGTGAATGTTCCTGAGACTGCAATTATTGACAGATTCTTTCAATATTTGGTATTGATATGGGTTGTGGTTAGGCCACTGGCACATGCTCCTTTTTTGTGAAGTGAACAAATGAAGCAAAATCAGTCTCTGTACTTTTGGGTTGCATGTCAAAGGTAAATGAATAGGAGCAACTTTGAAAGTGAGCAAGCATATTTTAACAATGTTGCTTGCTTGTTAGCATGTTGGTACATGATTTGTACTGTTTATGTGAGGAAAATCTCATGTTTCTTTTTCACTGTTCAATGCACTGTAGCTTCTCACTGTTGTCAGCATCTAAGCCGTGCCTGTAGTAGCTCAGAGGACGCTGATTGGTCAAGCCATTTTGTAGTTTGCAGTGACGCTCTGGTCGGAGTGTGTTCAGATGGTCTTGTGAGTCAAACCAAAAATGAACTTATGAGATCAGATGGCTGTGTGAAGTTACTTTAAAAAAAAAAAAAAAAAAAAAAAAAAAAAAAGTGTCTCAGTTCTCCCCCAAAGGCAGATAGTGCTGAGCTGCAAGGAGGAGAATTCTTGAAGTGTCCATGCAGAGACCAAAGCTCACCGGGGCTGTTGAACACAGTGGTGGATTTTTCCTTTTAGAACGCTTTTTATGTAGCATAAATTATTTTTTTTAAATTTATTTTTATTTTTTTGCATCAAGTTCCCATCTGTTTATACAACAGATACAGATCCGTCAAAATCAGCTGCTGATAACAGGGAACATTTGCCTGCCAAACATATCTCGGGTTTCAGAGCTGCTGCACACACTCTGCCTCATGAATCTCCTCAGTTGTCTAAGCCTCAGCATTTGCTTGCTGTTTCAGATTAAGGGTATGAAGGAGAGGTTGGACTTCTGGTGTGGCGATGTGAAGAACATGGCCATGCTGGTGGAGCAGCAGGCCCACGACATCCTCACCTGAAGAGCTTCTCCTCCCGGCCTGGTTCATCCACACAGGAACACAAACGGAAATCTCACCTCATCCCCCAGCTACGAGGAGTATTGCACCCTGTATTTTTTTTTTTTTTTTCACTTTTTGTATTTTTTTTCCCCTCTATCTCTGTTTGATGTCCATTCTTTCTATGTTACTATAACCATTCATCACCAAACCGTAAATTACATTGTTGTATTTTACAAATAAAAAAATCTGGTTTGAACATCCTTACATCTTGGACTTAAAATTATTGTCTTTGCATAATAAATAAAATATGCCCAGACTACAATTATGTTGACCTACACCAACATGTATTGATTTTTCTCTTAATAATAAGCAACTTTGTTGCAATTTCTCCATCATTTGGTTGTAAATAGAGAAACTTTTTTTCATTTGTCAGCTGGATGCAGAAGCAATCAACAGGAGAAATCAACAGCAACAAGGAGAAAAAGATGGCAGAACATCTTAACATCTTAAGATCTGAGATATTTATATATAGATAGATAGATAGATAGATAGACAGACATTTAAAATGCTTTCTTTCACAAGAAATTCTTAATAAAGAACAGTGAGGTAAGTGAAACAGTGAGGGAGTAACATTTGAGATCAACCTTCCACTAATGGCTGCCTGCATATTTGTACACCATCTTTCAAAGTATTGTCAGCTCATAATGTCATTTTCACCTATGCTAATGAGATTAATGATAAATTTAAGAGATTCAGGCTGTGTTTGCTGGTTTACATTTTTCAGTCCTAGTGTGCAGAATGTGTAAAATATATTCTTGCTGTGAATACATAATTAAATGTGTCACTGATAATTGAGAGAAGCATTAATATTGAGACATTTTTCACTATAGTACCAGTACTTAAAATTAATTCTTATTTTGGCAGAGAAAAACTCAGACAAATACTATTTTATTTATTTATTTAACTTCTAGATTGGATTATTTGCAAGAGGTTGCATGCCCTTGTTTTTACCATTGGATCAGTTTCTGTTCTTTAACTGAAAATGTTGACACTCCATATAGAATAGTGAAGAACTTACAGATTTTTAACGATCTTTAAGCCTTAAATTAAAAGTATTACATTTTGACATAATTTTACATCTATAGAGTTTGATATCAAATGTGCTCTCACAAGGATGAAAAAAAAGATTTTGAAAAAATTTGGATTTGTTCACACTAATTGGATATTCTCCATCATCTGCAGACATTTCAGTTGGCACCTGTACGCAGATCATCTTGTAGAAACTGAAAATGACACGAAACGACTGGATAATTTAATTACCTGTCAAATTGTAAGCTCAACAAAAATTATGTTGTAAATCGGTAAAATCGGTACCAAATTATTGCAGCATCTGACAGTTGTTACATTAAAATTTGCTATACATGTAATGAAAAAATAAGCTTTTAGTTCAAAACACTTTAGGCTCCCAAATTTGACCCTGAAACTGATCATTGTGTAACTCAACTAAGAGCTGGAAAAATCTGGAGCTCCTGGTTGAAACGTGTCTCAAGACCCTATCATCTTCAAATTAGTCCTCCATCATTTATGTCAACAATTGTCAGTCTATCAGCACCAAGAGCGCTGCTGATAGACTACCAGCTGGTTAGTTATAGATAACTGCTTTAACCTGGGGCCTCATGTAAATCTCTGTAAATTCTCTCCCTGATTACATGGTTGGAATGAAAACCTACAAGGCTGACAGTGATTTAAGATAAAGGATGCAGGGAACTGAGTTGTTCTCCATTTTCCCCTTTCCAAAGAAGATGGTCACACTTCACTGGACTGTTTGTATCAACTACTAATCACCTTTTTATCAATGGTATCACTTTATTTGGGCTGTCTAATGTTATATTAACATTCAACTTAGTATCAACTGTTCATCATTTTAATATCCATGTAGTATCAACCAAACCATAACCTTAACTCTAACCTTAACCCAAACAGGTACAAAGTTAATACTTAATACACAGATCCAAGAATAAACTGGAGCCAGGGACTATACTAGACTATACCAACAATATAGATTTTACTGACAAGGCATGAAATATAACACATCTCCATTCAGCTATGTGGAATCAAATCAACAATAAATGAACAGACTAGACCGCACTACTGGGGAGTCTAGTGTAGAGTCATGCTTATGTCACAAAATATGTAGGCAAATTTTGAATAAACTACCACTACACACACAAACTGTTTCCTGTCCCTATTTATAGACTTTGTCCCATATCTGGGCCTTAGTGCAAGACTCCCTTCCACACTAAGTTAAAAGTAAACTGATCTATTGATATTAAGCTGAGTATTTACATTGGACAGGTTGATATGAGGCTTAGGATCTTCACTGACATTTTTTGGAACTCAGTAGATATAAAGTTGATATAAACATTTGACAGTGTAAATAAAATGTGACCAGGAGGATCACCACAAACTTGTACACATACTAGCCACAATAATCTATAACTCCTCCAAAATGCTGCTGCTATGATTCTCCCCTGACTCTAACCCAGTTATGCACGGTACGACTGGTTTTAATTCCAGTCAAACACTACAGCAAGTGTTGTCCCTGATTAGCCCCCTCCCTTTGTGGCTGAATTTGTGTTAATCAGTGAAATATCATGGTTGGACCGAAACCTGCAGACTCTCAGCCCCCCGGCACGTCTCTGTTCTGAACTAAACTAAAAAGATTCTCTCTAGAACTAGGTCACAACATGTCCTTTTCTGGTGCCACTTCTTTGGCTTCCCATTAAACAAACGTTTAGGTGCACCATGAACCATCCTGTCCTGTATAGCTGGCTTACCAGATTGTGTGCATTAGACTCCAGCAAGGTGGGCCTCTGACGAAGTCCTTGCAATTTCTATATAAAAAAAAAAAAAAAAAAAAATCACTGGGTGGCAGATTTTTTATTTCATGAGGGATCTTCCCAAATGAATCAGAGAATCAAGGTGAGTCCCGATATTAAAAAGTAATATATTTTTTTTCATCAAGCATGCACTTTTTTGACCCTGTCTCTGGGTGTTCGGTCTGTTCAGTAATGAAGAGAACAGAACAGAGCAGATACTCAGACACTGTTTGATATCATCAATCTATTATGTTCAATGGATGAAGTGTTGTTATTTACTTGTTTGGTGTTGCCGTACAGCAGTGAGTGTTTTCTGTTTTTTTCCTGTTCCTTTTTCTTTAACTTTTCAAATTGAAATCAAAAGTTGCAGGATGCAACTTTGTGTTTTTCTTCTTTGTGGTCTTTCTGTGATGTATCCGCCAGTCTTGCCACCTTGTCCAAGCAGAGTAAGGAGCACATGACCTACATGATTTTGTCGTTAGTGCTAACTGCACCGGTATTTGGTGTACCAAAACACTGCAGCCATGGTACAAATGGAGGCTCTAGACTGAAGCTCTTGCACTTTGATTCTGAGGGACTGATGAAAAAACATGATATTCATTGATGTTTTAGATTTCTGAAACATTTTCTGCTATCAAGCCTCCATTGTAGCTGTGGGAAATATCATGATACAACATTACAACTTCTGCATTTGGCAAGTTGAAAAAAACAAAACAAAACAAAACAAAACAAAACAAAAATGCACCACCAAACAACAAAATAGGTCTTGAAATGCAAGATACACCACCCGTGAGTGTTTTATAAGAGTTTTAAGTGTATAAATGGTGCACTTCTTTAAAACTTTCTGATTCATTCTCTTTTATAAGAGAGAATATATACAGATAGCCATTTTGACTTTGAATCAAGTTGCCATCTGTTTGCAAAGCAGTGCCAGATGTTGCATCAAAACGAATAGCTGAAAACAGAAGGGAAATATTTTAGAGTGAATTTAAATTTGTTTAAATGTTGATATTAAGTGTGACATCCCACCTTGAAGTCCACTGTCCCCAGATGGATGTTGACAGATAACAGATTATTAAAACTCTGTTAAAACTAACTGGGTGTTCTCTTAACCTGCTCCATCCCTTTATAACAAAAATATAGATTATGTCGTAGGGTGGATTTTCCCTTTAAGATATTATCCCCTTCCATGAAAATTATTTAATAATAACACCAGTTGAAGGCTGGGCTTTCCCAGGAGTCTCAGCAGCACTGCCCTCTACGGCCACCAGACTGAGCTTGGGCTCCCCTTTAGTGAGTGAAGAGGTCATGGTGGCCAGAACAAGAGTAGTGCTCCAGTTCAGGGACTCCAGGTGAGAAACAGCAAACAGAGGTAAGATAACATGCTGTACGCTCTGGAAAGCATCGCCCCACCAAATCAGTTTCCTGGTCCATGCCATCCATGTTGGAGCTCCATCTTCATCTGGAGCTAAGAGAGGACACCAGTGTGCTCCAAGACAGCAGAGACACCAGCATACCTGCTCCAACACACCTATCTAAGGGAAAGGCACATCACTTAGTTTTACGATGATGTTATGAGATTTTTGATTGGCCGTGGCAGTCAATCCAATTCTCCGTCCATGCATCCAAAACTTAACTCCAAGGGGACCTATCTTGAAAGTATTGGGCTGATTGCGATGAAATTTGCTGAGCACATTCACGCTCCCCAGAGGATGAACACTGTCAGCTTTGACCTTTTCTTTACCTTTTTATGCCACCCACAGGCCAAAATGTCTACTTTGCACACAAAATATCACTAAATATGATTAGTGGATTATATTTGGTGAGTCCATTCATACTCCCCTACGGAAGAGTCCTCTTGAGTCAGTGACCCTATGACTATTCCTCTAGTGCCACCATCAGGCCAAACAGGTTATTTGTGCATAACATATTTCTACATGTAGTGGACTGATTGCCAAGTAATTTGCTGAGCATACTCATGCTTCCCAGAGAATCAACTTTACCTATTTGGGTGTCACCATCTCTTTCTCTGTAGCGCCACTCTGAGGCCAATATATCAAGTTTAATATCTCAGAATCTACTGGGCAGATTGCCATGAATTTGATGAAAACAATCATGCTACCCATAGGATTCATCCTTTGGGTAGCATAGGCTTTCCAGCAAAGGCTGGAAAACAATCGGCTAAAACCGGCTAAAAGTGTGTTGGCCGTGTTGCTAGGGACGCCTGCTTTCTGTTGACATCACATCGCGCCGTGAGTAAACCCAGGAGTTTTTCGGGGCCGCTAGCTGCCCTGCCTACCCTGAAGCAGGGCCGTTTTTTAGCCCCTGTAAAGGTTCCTGAACTCTCTCCTTTGGGGTAGTTCCGGCGGTAGAGACACGCGACAACGGCCCCGGCCCCGTAAAATTACCCTGAAGTTCTGGCAGTGGAAATGGGCCTCATGTGGCCTTTCGTCTGGCACCACACTCAGGCTAAAATGCACAAACCCCATTTACCCACTACTTTTCATTCCCCCAATATGCACCAAACTAGTAGGCACTACATTTGACTTTTTTTATTTTTGTGATGACTTTGTATTTTTTTTTTTTTGTGTGTGTGTTTGCCGGCTTGTAGGACCTGCCCCTAATTCTGTCTTCTCCTTCTGTTTCGGGACAAACAAAACTTGATTTGACATGATTTAATTCAGGCACTATCCAAATTTGAATGATGTATTTCTGCATATCTCCTAACATGTTTATATTGTTGATGGACAGAACAGAAAATCACTCATAGGAATATTATGTGTTCTGTATGTAGGCCACTGTTATGGTTGAAGCCCTGTGATGGACTGGTTCCCTGCCTTGCTCTCAATGCTCGGGTAGGCTCCAGTCTCCCATGACCCTGATTAGGATAAGTGAGTATGGAAAATCAATGGATGGATGTTTGGGTGTTATGCTTAAATGAACTGTTGGTGTCAACTAAGCCGGTTCCCTGATTGGCTAGGTCAGTAACATATAAGATGGTTTCCTACCAAGACTGTTCAGACAACCTGTTGAAAGTCCCTTAACCAAAATATTGTTCAAAGTCAACATGCTCTAACAATACACTTAAGTAGATAGTGTAGGAACTTTTCCTTAATTTGTTGTCCTGTGGTCCTCTACACACCTTGTACTCAGGTGTGGAAAAGCTCTACTTCACTCTACTATTTACTACTATTTTAACTTAATTGCTTTTACAAACTGCATGGAAAACGCAGGCCAATGTGTGTTTCATCAGAGCACTGACAAAAGTCTACGCTGAGACAATTTCCTGGTCACCATCAAATCCAGCAGATGGTGTGTTCGATGACAGAAAGATTTCCAATACCATCACCCCTCACCACCATCTCTCTGTCTCTCTCTGAGAATACTCATTGATTAGAAAATACCATATGGATGCTCTAAAAGTAAAGATAACTGTGATGTGTTGTGCTGTCACATTGTGGCACCATATAGGCAGACTGACAGAGAGCACACATAGAGAATTACATGGAGGTTTTTGGCCACTTAAATGGAGATAACCAGTGTGATAACCAATCTACTCTGTGGAAAAGTGATGTCTCTCTGGACTTCAGTAAAGATTACTCAAGTGACAGCTACAGTCCATTGGTTTGCCTACGAGACAACAGTGGAAAGACTGACAACAATTAGCTCAGGAGCGTATGCCTCAGTGTGGCATGGGATCAATAAGCTCACAAACCACTAGTTATCAAGAAACAGATCACTGACTACCTAGATTTCTGTCTGGGAGGAGGAGTAAAATAGAGAGAGTGAAATGAGGCTGGATAATTAGGAGAAGCAGGCTGTATCCCCAAAGGGAATGAGCATGGAGCTCCATACATGCTGCTATTTCCACCATCCCTCCGTCTCTATCTCTTTAAGAGCTGAGAGAAGGAGTGTGTGTGTGGGGGAGGGGTATTGGCTGGGGTGGAACAGTCCTGTAATGAGCAGATTTTAGAGAGAGAGAGAGAGAGAGAGAGAGAGAGAGAGAGAGAGGAGAAAGACAGAGCGACAGAGAGGCCGAAAAACGGGAGAGCTCATATGACTTGGTGGAATTGGGATACATTAATAATCAAGATATAGGTGAGCCCTGAAATGGAGAGGACAAAGGGAAGAGGAAGAAAATAATTGTGTTGTTATTTTTTATTTTTCATTTTTTTTCTTTTTGTCTCTGCATCCTCATCTTCAGCAGAGAGCCTCATCTTTAGATCACAGCAGAACCGCGACAGGAAAAAGAAGAGAAATAACAGGAGCAAAGGGAATATTCACTCTCTGTTACGTCTTCCGAGGTGTGTGTGTGAGGGCGTGTGTGTGTGTGGTTATGGATGTGTGTGTTTGAAGGTAGCCTGGATTGCTTGTTTCCAGGCCATGCTATAGAGAAATATCCTCAACTTCTCTGCTACTCCTTTTTCTGTTTATTTTTTTTTTAATGGCGTACCAGTGCGGTGCGGTACCATCCCTATCCTGTATCTCTCTCTCCATTTCTGTATGCCAGTGCGGCACGGATGTAGGGATGCTGTAATGTCTGATTGAGCTGAGCGCGGTCGCTGCTGCTGCCGCCTCTGTGTGGGCCTCTGGGACTACTGGAAAAGCCTAGGCCTTGCTTGTCTGGAGCAGCCCACCGTACGGCGGAGGTGACGGGCTGCCGAGCTCCCTGGCAGCGAGGCTGCGTGGAGCAGGAAGGTGGAGGAGAACGAGGATGAGAAGCACTCTGAGCCTGCATGCCCATGGGAAGTAGCATGCCCAACAGTTGCATTCGTCACGCCAGACCCAACGCTGAGGCTTAGATTGCTTCTCCATCGCAAGGTGATGCTCTTTGGACCGAGTCATGCTCTTTTTGAGGTCAGCAGCTTGTATTTCTCCCCCTAAACTAACAGGAAAAGAAAGTCAGGGCCTTGCACCTCCATGCTACCACCTCTAAACAAGGCCTCCTCCCTCCCTGCTCTTTCTGTGTAAACCAGGCCCTGTTTTTTTTTTCTTTCTTGACGTTCTGAGGATTTGCCTAAACCTGTTTCATGCATGTCCACTGGAGGCAGGTTTGACTTTGATGACGGGGGGTCGTACTGCGGGGGGTGGGAGCAGGGCAAGGCCCATGGCCGAGGGGTCTGCACAGGGCCCCAGGGCCAGGGCGAGTACGCGGGAGCCTGGAGCCATGGCTTTGAGGTCCTGGGTGTCTACACCTGGCCCAGTGGGAATAGCTACCAGGGCACCTGGGCACAAGGCAAGCGGCACGGCGTGGGAGTGGAGAGCAAGGGCCGCTGGGAGTACAGAGGCGAGTGGACGCAGGGATTCAAAGGCCGCTATGGGCAGCTGGAGAGCACGGCCAGCGGCGCTCGGTATGAGGGAACGTGGAGCAACGGTCTCCAGGATGGATACGGCACTGAGACCTACTCTGATGGAGGTAAGGGACCGAACCGAAAGTGATTGTCAACTTCTCTACCAGTGAACACACATAAATATCAATGTTCTCACTTCTAGTCGCTATATTTTGGTGGATAAAATCATCTCACCTCCCTGTGCATTTGCCCCCTCTCCTGTAACCTCCCCTTGCTTGTACCACACCAAACTCTAGGCTGAAGTTCAGATTTAGAACTTCTCCGACTAGTGTCCACTTATCGCCTCAGCTTAATTTCAGTGCTGCTACTAAGCTGCAAGTAGAGCAACATATTTAGACTGCTGCAAAAAAAAAAAACCAAAAAAAAAACACTGTAACACATCCCCAATATAGGCTACGTAAATAACATGTAGGTCACATCCAAATGCATGTGTTGGAAGGGCTGCAGCAACATCACCCTCACTTTAGCCCACTGACCAGGCTTTATCATTGGAGCCCACCATAATAGCACAGGATAGGAGCCTGCTGTGGACGTGAGAGTGTTGACACACACACACACACACACACACACACACACACACACACACAGATGCACACACACACACACACACACACACAGATGCACACACACAGATACATATGTTGTTACCCCCCACCAACCCCCTCTCTTTGCATCACACCATGGATGCCTCTGTAATGTAAATCTCCATGGTAACGCGGAGACAGCGGGTCAGCGTGTCACTAGAGACCAGCCCCGGCTCTGCCCTGTGATTGGCTCTCTGGCGCTGTCAGTCACACTCCCTGACTTGGGCGCTAATCTAGGCCGTTTGATAACCGACACAGCTCCACCGCCTGCCTCCACCGCGCAAGGCCCGGATGAGGGATTGAGAGCGAGGTCAATAAGTGATGCAGGTTTGGCGGGGTAGGAGGGGGAACGAAAACACTGTCCGTGTAGGTGCTGCAATGGAGGTGGAGGTTGTTTACGGGAGGCTGTCTCTCTCTAAACGGCTCCCGATACGTCCCGTAGGTGCTGTTTGGTTTATGAATTAGCGGAAATGATAACGCTGTGACAAAATTAACAGAGGCAAAAAAAAAAGAAGAAAAAAAAAAAAAAAAAGACTGCGTCACACTACAGCTCTCCTCTGGTCGCTCACGTGGAAGACCGCCGACAGATGAATATAGCACGCACGAGCTGACACATTTTCCACAACCCAATAAATGTGCGGTTGTCTGTGTCAACTGCACAATAGACACACTGGAAGGCCCTGTCAACAGAGCGCGTGTTCATTAAAAAAGACCAGAAAAGAAAGAGAAATGAAATGAACTGAAAGCAGTCAAACGCAGCGGCGTCACACGAGGCGCCAGGGGTTTCAGCACCGCGGACAGCTCCTCTGTGTGGCGAAACCTGCCTGAAAATAGCGAACGGGTCGCTTTTAAGGCCTTGTTGTCTCTCACAAGGCTTCAGGCAACTACTTGTGGCTAATGGAGAGATATTTAAGGAAATTCAAAAGTAGACAATTAGGAGTTAGGGCTCTTTATGTGGATAGACCTTGCTTGTATTATGACTCATATGTACCATGTGTTTATTTTTTTGTTTTTCCTTCCCATTCTGCTTTATGCTGCAGTGTGGTGTGTATGGATGATGTTTGTTTGTTCCTCATGTATAGTGGAAGAATAAACTTTTGGTTGCAGAATTTGCTACTGTTGATCTATTATAGGGCTTTACAGTATTTGGAAAAAAAACGTGATCAGAAATAATATCAAGTTCATAACTTTCAAAGTGTTTAGATATTGCTCATTCAATACTATCGCTTTTCATAACACGTGAAACACAGTGTCAGATATTTTTTGTGTGGAGATGCTAGAATGTGGTCTATTTGAATACGGAAAACAGAGCAGAGATCCTGCATTCAGCTCTAAAGTACAAGCCTTATTTGGAAATTGGAAGGAAGACGCCCCACTGTGAAGGATTTGTCCTTTCCACACTCTGGAGAGCATATCTGAGATGCGGATTAAGAGTTGAGATGTGTATTTAAAGTGCATGTCTCATTAAATTACACAGCATGTCTTTCAGAAGGAAAAAAAAAACGAACTCCTTTTCAGTTCACCTCTTTTAAATCTTTGAACTGAGAGATTTCTTTTTGTCCAGCCATACTGCAAATTGTAATCTTAAAAATCAATCAGTGATCACAACATTTTTTTTTTTTTATTGCTTTTTAGTATGAGCATAAGGTCCCCAGTGTTATTACCAGGGTTAATATTAAGGTTGAGGTAAGGTTGAAGGGTAAGTAAACCCCAAATCCAATTATTTGTGAAGCCTGACCTCTAATAGTGAAAAGAGATAACAACAAGTGGACCATAATAAAGTTTTTTAAAGTGAAAAATTTAATGAGCCATAGCTTTTCATCTCACCCAAAAGACAGATTTATCTGTTTATTTTACATCTGCAATTCAAGCCTCAAGGTTGGACTTAATTTAGCCTTGAAGCACACTGAACGCAAAACATCTGAGCTGGTATGTAGCATATAAGATATATTTTTGTCATCTGCAATTGCCAAGCTACTTTTTTCAGGAAAGAACTCCTGAAAATTGTTGAATGATCAGATGTAACTACAAAGACCAAACTGTTGCAGTATCTGCAACATGACCCTGCTCATATGAAGCTGAAGTGTCAACTGCAGGAATCAACAAATCAACAAAAATAAAACAAAATACTTAATTTACTTTTTCACTTTGAGAAATGCAAAGTCCAAAAGACATGAAACTTTGGTTAAAGATGTATTTTAACAAAGAGGAAGATGGAGTCCTTGATGGAAAACACTACTGACAATATTAACTTGTGGTAATTACTGTAAAATAGGGATCCTTTTTACCTTGTTAAAATAAACGTCAGTGAGTAATTGCAACAGTTTATTTTTTATGTTAACATGTACAGCTATTTGTGAGGAGGGAGTATAAATGATGGTAATTGATGCTGTCATAAATCAACAGGGTAATTATCCCATTTACTGACTTTTGCCAACAAAAATCTGTAGAGTATGGGTTCATTAATGTTGAAAAAATTGACCCTTTTGCCAGAGACTTTGGCTCTTACTCATTAGTAACTGGTGGTTCCTCGAGAGTCTAATATCTATATAATACAACTGCTTTTGCCATTTAATGAACATGACACACATATGCACTGTAAATGTCAGGCCACAGCTCCAACAAACAACACAAACTCTTGTAGTGACCTAGTAATGGAAAAGTTTTCTAATCCCTTCACAGCTGTGACCTAACAGGCTCACATGCCTCACTATCCCTTCAGTTGCTTACTCTTGGCATCAGTGAAGTATTTGATAGTTTAGTTGGATATCCATATATTTGTCAGAGCAATGCCATTGTCATCATCCAAAACAAATTGTACGCAACATCTGCAGCTCATGTGAAGATCAGCAAATGTTGACGCCTTCAGTGCACTGCTGACATTATTTGCCTGTTTGGCTGTTTGTGCAATACATGAGACGCCATAAATTTACCAGGATGAGGGAGGCAACATCCAAAGTAATGTCATTTCCTTGAAAGTAATCATCACATAAAATTTATAATTGTGATTTGATTGTACTATTGCAAAGCTGGGTGTTCCCTTCCTGTGGACAGACGTAGTTAGACAGAACTACTACATGCATCGGTAATGTAATTTGCAGCTATGAGTAATGTAATTTCAAGCACAGTGTACCAGCAGGAGGATGACTGTCACAGAGGCAGTTTGCCTCAGGGTGAGGCAAACAGCATAAAATATCCAAGATCAGCAATTGATCAATGACTTATTGAAGTCATTTTATTTTGTTGAAACAAGGATTGTTTTCTGAGCAATTTATTGGAAAATAACAAACTCTCCCATCCAGCCACCTCCTATGTTCAAAAGCTGCTGATATCTAGGTAATTAGCTGGTTGGACATTTGGTATTAACTTGTTTACAAGACAGGCATACTGCAAGATAACACTTCATCAAGTTGCTGGGCCAATACCCAAAGATTTTTTAGGAGGCGGCTATGCTGATATTGTCTGGACAACAGGCTAATTAAGGACATTTGAGAGATGCTCTGTATGCTAGGCTGCTTTCAATAGAGATTCAAGCTCAGTTTTGCATTATAAAATACAAATACAGCAGTGTTTTAAAGATTTGAATAATCTCACTTGCATTCTGACTAGTTAAAATGTTAGCTGGCTAGATGGTTTATAGTTGCCTTCAGATAAGCCTCACCTGGGGGCTTGAACATGCTGTAAGCATGACAAACAGCAGGTTAAGGCAGAGGTGACACTTCAAAAATGGTGTTAGTTATTCTCAGCTCTAATTCTATCAAGGGTAATTTCCTGCTACCTGCTCTCATGTCTAGTCATTACATGCCATGTTATTTGTCTGGATGATGTCTTAATGGAGCTGCTGTTATCTGTACCAAAGACATATACATGTTTTGGCAAACAAAAAGTACAAATATGGGGCCAAAACATGCTGCTTCAGTACATGGCACATGAGGTTTTGATATGATCAATTCAATCAATTTGATGATATGATAATGATTCAAGTCATGCTCTGATCACCTGAAAGGCAATGTGGCAATGTGGGCCAACACCAGGCAGACACGTGAACATGCTTGGAAAGATGTAACATATAATAAAAACATAAATGAACAGAAACAGATTCCTTCAGTTAAAGGTGCACGATGCAAAACTGCAGGTTGGACCAGTTAGTCTCAGCTGACAAATAATCATGTAATTTAGTGATTCAGGCTGATGATGTAGACTCAACCTTCAAAGTTCATGCTTATTCCATATTTTTGTCAGCTGAGTCTAAAGGGTTCTCATTCTGACTTGTGTTATAAGAACCATCTAAGCAACTCAGCCATCAAATTTATTTATTCCATGTTTTTCAGTTGATTCTAAAAGATCCTTACTTCAATGCATAGTGCTCCTTTAACTAGTCTGCATCTAGCTTATACTAGATTATTCTATGTGACAAAAATCTAACTCTGAGTGTGTGTTAAGTCAATGTGTAGAAATTTGATTCAGAAAATTGTACCAGGATATGATACTTAAGGGGAGCATGGATTCCCTGAAGGAGATGTAGACAACTGTTAAAATACTATTCATGTCATGGAAACTCTGCAGCTTTATTAGCGGGGTTCAGCTAAGCTGTCCTGTGAATGAAACTGACATGCTGCAAGTTGAAGAGTAGGCTGCCCAGAAATATGATACTCTGTATCTGCTTCACCTCTTGTTCTTTCCACCTTGGGATTTGAGGAGAAGGTGGAGGGTGTGAGATATTCACCTCTCCCTACAGCACTGCTGCTTTGTTTTTGAGATGTTGAGCTCCAGGGAGCTCTCCTCCTTCCAGGAGGTCTGGGTGTCAATTGCCGTTTATGTGATTTCGTTGGCGTAGATGGAGAAGACGAGGATGGGGGAGAGGACATAGCCCTGTGGGAACCCTTGTGGTTAAAACTAGGTTGCTGGATTTAACCTCTTTGTGCAGAAGAGGAGGAATTCATTTCTAATAATAATTTTTCAAAAGTTTAAAGAGAGCTCACAGCGGGGGATTTCAGAACAGCC
Organism: Myripristis murdjan; assembly: GCF_902150065.1. Lineage (NCBI taxonomy): Eukaryota > Metazoa > Chordata > Actinopteri > Holocentriformes > Holocentridae > Myripristis > Myripristis murdjan. The sequence goes on along the minus strand of NC_043982.1, from coordinate 30,638,416 downwards.
CCGCTCTTAGATTTTGCAAATACTGAAACTGTCAAATTGTTGGCTCACTCTTCACTACCCTGCACAGAGAGCAGCCCTCTTTTCCATTTTGCTATAGTATGATGATTTGTGTTCCATACACCCCCCGTTTCTAACCTGCTGAATCTCACCAACTATGGCATGAAGACATCAGAATCAGCAGTGCTTGGCCAGTTTTCAGAAAATACATAATTATATACTTTTCTGTAATCTCAGAAATGTCACAGGGCATATATGTGGTATTACTGAAGGTTTCACTCGATTTAATTTCATGGCTGTATAATGTTGTAGCAATACTCCTGTGTTTGATAACCCTTATATACAACTAAGAGGAATTAAACCATTTCTATCCAATGTCTATCCATCCTGCCTGTCACAGAACAATATATCTCAAGCATCTGTATCTTTCTTTTCACTAAATTATACCTATTTGCCCCAAAGCATTTTTGGGGCAAATAGGTCTGATGTTATTCAAGGTTTTGTGTGCTTGTGTTGGTAGTTCAAGCCAGGCCTATGGAAAAATGAGTATAAAGAAATGGCCGCAGCAGCTGTGCTGGAGCATCTGGAAGCTGAACACACTCAACCACACTGCCACTGGGTCTAACATGGCTTCTAGGCTCAGGTCATCATGGTGCTGAGATCTCACAATTGTTTTACCAGCAGAAAAACACTGGATGAGAGTGGAGGTTTCCTTGTTTGTTTAGCCTAGTCTTCAACTATACTGCTGCCTAACCTTGTGACCGACTGACCAGCATATTTTTCGTGTTGAAGTGGTACTTATCCACAATAAAGATGATTTAGCTCATACTGAAAACAAAATATTGCAATTATGTGAGTTTGTAAACAAATTTTGAGGCAATCAATATATTTGCAGTAAATTAATGAGTGAGGGCCACATAAAACCTTCCTTTTTTGTTACATGATGATTCTAGGTGATGTTGCTGCAACATGGCAAAATTATCAAGTTTTTTTTTTTTTTTTTTTTTTTGTCTAAATTAAAATGACACCCGTACCCCTTAGTGCTTTCACTCATAAATAAGAACAAGACTTCCATCCCAACCCCCCAAAACGTGTGTTACATTTCTTTGTGACTCAATTGTGTTTTGCCTCCGTCTCTCTCTCAGGAACCTACCAAGGCCAGTGGCTGGGTGGGATGCGTCATGGCTACGGCGTGCGGCAGAGTGTGCCGTACGGCATGGCGGCTGTCATTCTCTTCCCCCTGCGCACATCCATAAACTCCCTCCGCTCAGAGCACAGCCACGGCCCTCCCGCGGTGCTGGAGGATGGGACAACCACCACGCCCACAGACGGGATGGTGGCTGGGCTGGCAGGGAGCCCAGTGGGCCGAGGCGGGTTTGCTCTCACAGCTCCAAGCGAGGCCGACCGCCAGAGGAAGAGAAAGGGCCGCTTCCGCCAGTCCATCCTGAGCGGCCTGAAGCTGCGGCGCTCAGAGTCCAAAAGCTCCCTAGCCAGTCAGCTCAGCAAGCAGAGCTCCTTCTGCAGTGAGGCTGGCATGAGCACCGTCAGCTCTGCAGCATCTGACATACACTCTAATGCGAGTGAGAGTGAGCAGGGTGCCCCGGTAGATGCCACCGTCACTGAAACCTATGCCGGCGAGTGGCGGAGTGACCAGCGGGCTGGCTGGGGTGTAAGTCGGCGCTCGGATGGCCTGCATTATGAGGGTGAATGGGCCGGGAACAAGAGGCACGGGTATGGATGCACAACCTTCCCTGATGGGACTAAGGAGGAGGGCAAGTACAAGCAAAACGTGCTAGTGAGCGGCAAACGCAAGAACCTGATCCCACTGCGGGCCAGTAAAATCAGAGAGAAGGTGGACCGAGCTGTGGAGGCTGCAGAGAAGGCTGCAGACATTGCCAAGCAGAAAGCCGAGATTGCCATGTCAAGGTAAGAATTTCTCTCTCAGTAGTGGATGTAGAGGACAGGCTCATGGGTTGGAATCAGTTGATATCAGCTTCTGAATGAACTTTTATATGATGCAATTAAGTACTGTAGTCCTACTGTAGTGGTACTGTAAGGTACTGTAAGAATTATAGCCTTGACTGTATGCATATACTAGCCTCTATTTCCAGAAGTCTCTATTCTGGGGCAAAAATTTGTTACCATTACAGGTATGGCTCATAATGGTAACCCTCACTTTTAACCTCTTGGCTTCCATGTTGGTCTGTTTTGTTCTTGGAATGCAGTTTTGTCCAATCTCCAAGACTGTTCAAAAAAGACCTGTGTCTTCACAGGTCTTTTTTGAACAGTCTTTTTTGAACAGAGTCAAAAAAGATTCAGACCTGTTTTTTGGGAGCTTGCATATAGTTGATATTGTCCAACAATGTAAAACTATATGCAGGCTCCCAAAAACCTCATCTTTATTGAATGTGACTGTGTATAGGTAGAGTGCAGAACACTCTACCTTTACACAGGACCAAGTGAGACCTGCCTAACTATTCAACAAACACACATAATCAATAATAATCTGTCCTGCTGTGATAAAGAGGTTGTGGCCTGTGTCACTGCTGTGTTTCTATATGTCACGTTTAGGATGAGTCATGCCCGAGGAAAAGCGGAGGCAGCTGAAGGAGTAGCGCAGAAGGCCATGGAGGAGTGTCGACTGGCCCGGATTGCGGCCAAAGAGCTCTCTCCCTCCTTTCACATCTATGGGAATGGTGAGCTGACAACACCAGTGGAATGTCGGCAAAGTTGTAATACTTTTAAATTCAGCCTTTTCCCATTATTCTTGCATCATATGAAATAGCAGTATTAGTTATATGACATGGAAATGAATCTCCATTTTGAGAATAAATTTAGGAGCATAGTAGTTCATGATGATCAACATGCATCTTTGAAGGGTGCTGCTAACACTGAAATTTATAGTGTTCGCTGTCTTCATTTTGCCAAGAATTGTATTTTTAGCAGGGTGGAAAACCCCCTGAAACCACTTGTTATCAATTAACCAAGACTAGTGAAATTCCTTTACTAGTAGCAGCTCTTTATGGCACCTATTCAGTGGTATGGCAGTCTTTCAGTGAAGAGTTAATTTGCAAAATCATAATTGAATAATTAATTGAGTAAATAAAATGTGCAAATAAAACAGCATTTCATTACAGGGTTTTTATGTAGCTGCAGCCGTATCATATTGGAACATCACAACAGGAACATCTATCTATCTATCTATCTATCTATCTATCTATCTATCTATCTATCTATCTGTCTGTCTGTCTGTCTGTCTGTCTGTTTATCTATCTATCTATCTGTGTGTGTGTGTGTGTATCTAAGTTAAATGAGATTATATTTACTATACTAAAAATCCAAATATACCTGTAAATGTACTTTAGCCTTTAATTGTGATTGCCTGTCTAAGATTAAGTTTGTACACATCCTTACTCTCCTTCTTTTGTACCCCTGCATGCTAATAACACTGCAACATGCAGCATATATCTGATGTAGTAGCTGTGGATTGGTGCCAAGTCACTTCATTGGTGCTATTCTCCAAATGTTTTTTCTAGGGCTCGAATGTCAGAGGCCCAAGCACCAGGACGCCAAGGACAAAGACCATGAGGTCATCTCCACGGGAACAGACAGTCCAGAGCTGTGCACTCCGGACACCACACCGCCTGTAATAACACCTGATCTCAGCCCTGTGCTGAGCGTACCCTCCTCGCCCCCCCGCAGCCCACCCAAGCACACCCATCGTCCCAGAAATGCTTGCTTCATGCGCCAGAGTGCTGTGGATGACCAGGGTGTGGCTGAGATCCAGGTGCTGGTTGAGGGGCGGGGAATGGATCTGCCAAGGGGTGGAGCTAACACTTGGACAGATGATATGTATCCAGACCGAGGAGGCAGCAGCCGCTCCACTACACCTTCTCTCCTGGAGGAGCAAGAGGGCCAAATTAATGGCCATGAGCAAGCCCCTTTGCCCAATCACAAACCACGGGAGAAATTGTTGTCTAATCACAAGTCCCGGGAGCACTCTTCTTCCTACAGAGCCTGGGAGCACTCCTTGTCTAACCAAAAGTCCTCCAAGCATGCCTCTTCCAATCACAAGTCAAGGGAGTACTCCTCCTCCAATCACAAAACATGGGATCATTCTTCCACCAACCACAAGGCCTGCGAGCATGCCTCTTCCAATTACAAGCCGCAGGTGCACATTTTATCCAATCACAAGGCCTTGGAGCATAACATGTCCAATCACAAGACTTCTGAGCATGCTTCTTCCAATCACAAGTCCCAAGATTATATCTCCTCTAATCACAATGCAAAGGACCACGTCTCTTCTAGCTACAGCCCTCGAGAGCATGTCTACTCCAATCACCATCCAAAGCAGCACATCTCCTCCAACCACAAGCTTAGCGAGCATGCTTTGGTTGACCAAAGGCTTGACGGCCTCACCGGGGGCTGGACTGCTGAAAGCACCCTTAGGTGGAGCCCTGCCCACTCACGCCTCACAGAACAGGATGAGGAGAGGATGAGTGACTATACAGTTGATATGAGGCTTCAGTGCCCGGACTCGCAAACGTCCAGGGGGCTAGGCCAGGAGTCCCCAGGCCCCAAAAGCAACAGGCTGCGGTCCCGAGGCCTACGGCCAGTAAGGGAGGGATCGATGGACTCTGTGCAGATGCTGGACAACCTGAATGTGGGGGCAGAGCTGGAGGAATGGCCGCTGCACAGGGACCTCACCCTCTCGCCACCCCTTAAGTCTCAGCCCATCACACTGGAGCAGGAAGGAGAGCATCTCACCCTCAAATCAAACTCAGTGAGTCATTACAGTTATGTAACTATGTGTCTGCAGGTTTTTGTTCCATCCTAACACTACTCCAACTGATTTCACCGATAAGTTCCTCATCTCTATTTAAAGGTGTGCTAAATTCATGAAAAGAGCTGGTGTAGGGATTATTTAAAATGAAAACCTGCAGACTCCTGGCTATCTATGGCACATGATTTCAGACCCCTACTTTAGATCCACATTTTGCTTAAAGGAATAGTCCATCGTTTTGGACAAACTACCCTTTTATCAGCTTACTCAGACTGAGACAAGATATTCAATACCATTTTCACCTCTATATGCCCAGTGGTTTGGTTCCTGTGGATAGCATTTTGTGTTAGCTTAGCATAAAGACTTGAAGTCTATGGGAGATGACTAGCTTCATCAAAGTGAAAAAAATTATACCCACAAGAAATTGGACACAGACAGCCCAAAATTATGCTCTCCATTTTTCCTTTAAACACAATGTGACAGGTAGCTCACTCAATCTGCACCCAGTGGTGTAATGTTTTGACTGACATCTCCAATAGTCCGGTTGAGGTGCTACATTGAGGGAACATTTCCAGAATAAGATGTTATAATCTACAGCGAGCTAGTGATTCCAAAAACACACAGTGATCTAGCTATTAAGTTACAGCAGGTATTGTGATAACATGTGTTTATTACAATCATATTTGATCCCTGGCCCATTTTTTGCCAACTGCTCAGCTACTGTGTAATCAGTTGCAACATTTAAGTCTTTGACTCTAATTTCCATTTGCTAGGGTTACCGGGGTAAAAAAGAATGCGTGTTTTTTTTCTTCTGTTTAATGAATTAGTGTGAGAACTGAACTAATTGCCTCTTTTCTCTCATCTTTTTTCCTAGGGCTCCAGCTCTATTCTGGTGGTTATGGTCATTTTACTCAATATTGGAGTAGCCATTCTTTTCATTCACTTCTTTATTTAAGCTTATACAGGTATGATCTACTAAGACTTATTGATACCTACCATATATTATATTATTACCTACTGAGATGGACATTCTGCCTATTCGACTGGAGCCCACAGCCCAAGTGACGGACACAGCAAAGCCTTTCTATTGTTGCTACTGATCTTTTCACCTTTGTTGAAGCCCTTTTAGTTTCTATGACAACACTATTCCTTTTGAAATGCATATTTTGAGCTTGCAACCATAGTAAAAGGTATTTGATAAGTGTCATAAAGAAAGCAAAGAGTGCAGCTTTAAAATAGTGTGGTATAGTAGGATACATGTGCATGGGTGTTCATCGCCTACTGTTAATTGGACTGGAGATGGCACAGGCAGTTCTGCCCATTTTTCCACTCTAGACAAGAACACAGCAACCCCTTTGTTCCCACTTACCATGGCCACCATTGGACATGCTAGCCAAGAGCATGGCGAACTCACTCCATCCTAAACCCAACAGACAATACCCCCTTTTGCCTTTTACCCCTTTTCCCTTTTGCCCTGTCCACCACTCTCAATCCCTATTAGCACTATGCGCTACAGAACTATGCTGCAACAGTAGATCCATTTTTAAAGGGCTCCGTCATTATTCTTTTCTTTTTCACCATGAAATACACAAACACACACAACCATTGCATGAGGCTGTGTAGAGTTTAAAAAGTGCATTTTCTATCCCTTTAACATCACTGTTCTGTCTTCATTTGTACACACTCCATCCAGATGACCACTTCTGCTCACTGCACCTGTTGGCAGAGATTTGGGATCAGTGCCATTTCACATCCAATCAAATCATAAAATCTGACAATATCAGATTCACGTGATTCATGAATTGAAAATCAGCCACAACACACTTCAACGGCTCAGATCCATGAATCTAATCTGGAGTAATTTCCTGAATTTATTGTAAATGAAGTGGGATTTATGTCAACCCGACCACTTACACATCAGCACACATCCAATCTCAATGCCACCTCGCACGCACACAGATGCACACATAATACACACATAATATACATTTAACTACTGACATATTGAGGAGGATTCAGCCTTGCCCCTTTGTACAGCTTTGAGACTGTTATGTTATAACCACTAATTCTAATATATATCTGTATGTGTCATTATTATTCAAGTTTGTTACTTTTTGCAGTTTGCAAGACAGAGAGAATGCTGAGTGCCTCGTATTTATTCATTTTTTTGTCTCAACTTTATTTAACCTCAACCCCAACCCTTGATAAAACACCCCTAGTGGGCACGCTAAGGGGAGACGATTAACCTTCACCATGAAGAAAGGTGACCCCCACCCCCCACGACCACCCCACACACCACCCCCTGAAATGGCATGCACTGTTTTGTCTCTCTCCCAGTCCCCCTTTTGAACCAGTCAAAAAGGGAAAATGGGGTTTCTACAGTGTCATTTCCAGACACACTGGGCCGGATGAGATTTTTTTCAGCATGTTTGTTTAGCCTGCTCAATCTGGTGTCAGTTTGTGAGTTTCTGCCTCTCGTCTCTTTATCCAGCAACACAAGGCTACATGAGACATGGAGAGCAGTGTAAAATAAACGCTAGCTTTTAACTCTCAGTGGATACTGAAATGTCCTGAGTTTATGAATGATATAAAAAGAAACTCTCTGCTACTGTATGTTTTATACTTCGCACCCGGTGACATCATCATGTTGTGACATCATTGCATGCCCAAGCATGCTCTTTCTTACTCTTTGGTTTATGAGGTTGTTTCGAAGTTAATGTGGAGAAAATAATGAAATGTTTGAAATTAATGAGCTTGATGTGGTTATTACTGCTGTTTCATGTATCCGGTCAAGTATTTCATTATCATAAAGGTTAACACTTTGATTTCAGCAATATAACAACAGTTGGTAAGTATGACAGATAACACATCATATCTTAACACTGACTTTCCTGAAACCCATTTGTTTAGTTTATAATTTTAATACTTTTACAATATACAATATCCTGTGTTAAAAGATGAAAAAGTAGAGCAATTTTATGGGAGCAGCTGTGGGATGTCAGTCTGGGAGGGTGTCACCCTTATAGATTCCATCCATGTACCAGGGTGAGCTAATATAAATCAGAGTTGATAACAGTTTAAACTGGCAAACATCCACAGTATTATCCATTGACTGCCTTATTCTGCAGCTCCACTTGTGCAGCGTCTATACTGAAATGAAGGTAGAACACAAGGTAAGTGAAAGCAGAGGGGTCAGGTAAGATGGATGGACCACAACAAACAGACCACTGACCCTCAACTACACAAGTGCTGTAATGGAGCAAGCCAAAGTAAAAGGCAACTCGCTGACACAGGGTGGAAAAGGTTCTATTACAAAGTTGTAACATTAAAGCAACTGAAGACATGTTGCACAGTATAGAGCCTGCATATTATGCTACAGCCTTATAGTTTTGTGTGTTTTTTCTGTCCAATATAAATAATAATAATAATAATGATAATAATAATAATAAATGAATGATTAAACAACAGGTTAATCATGAAAAATCGAACAATAGCAAGGTGAGAGAAAAAAATCTGCAGGTCAACAAAATAACTCAGTTGTTAGGACAGCTTTGTGTGCGCTGAAATGTTATTGAACAGCTAAGTGTCTAAGTGTGCAGACTCTTCAGGGGCAAGTTCAATGATGCCCCCCACAAGAGTCTACGACAAATGGTTCATAATTTATGAAGGGGGGCATAGTTAGATTATAGCAAGCGGGGAAAACAGTCATTAATGAAACTCTGCTTAGTTCAGTGATGACTGCCACATGTGCATAAAACTATGGTTAATGAGTTATGAAAGGGGTTGTGGCTAAAGTACAGGGGGTGGGGCTAAACCACACATTGTGAATTTCCTTCGGGATGAATAAAGTATCTATCTATCTATCACAACAATGGAAAAAGGATGCCTCCCACCAGACTCTAAGACAAACAGTTAATGAGCTATGAAATGGGAGTGGCTAAAATACAGGGGCGGGGCAAACAGTCACCAATGAACATGTCTGTGTATGTGCATGTCAATCTGTCTGTGTGTGTGTGTGTGTGTGTGTGTGTGTGTGTGAGATCACAGTACAGCAGGCTTGCAGGGGGTGGGTCATGCTCAGGACTCCCATGGGATCCATGACAGAATGTTCTAGTGTTTTTGCAGGCCAACATAGAAGCTGCTTTGACCACAGGTTCCCTTGGTAGATTTCCAGTGGATCTTCTCCATAGATGTTTTGAAAATCTAAGAAAATTAGCTCTGTCACAGTAATCTCGACAAACCAATATTTTTTTTTTAATGACATGCAGCAAAGGATCCGGGCTGGATTTGATCCTGGTGGCTGTGATAAGGACTTATGTAGTATGTGGTACCTGCTCTACCAGATGAGCCACCAGGCTGCCTCCAAGGCTGAATTTTGAAGGATCTCTAATATAGATATAGATAGATAGATGGATAGATATTCGCACTGCAACAAGGGCCATAATAGGAATCTTTGGTGGATTTTACATTACAAAACATGCAGTGTATATGCCACATGCTCATTGCTGATGACACAATGAAATCAAGAGCGGGACTATGGATCTGCACCGATCTGCCCATTTAGAGAAAGATGCTCAATATCTCAGACTTTCAAACAAAACTTAAGGGATTTATGTCTGTAATTGTTCCATTATGGAGTGGCATTTAATGACATCGAGGGGCATAACTTTTGTGTAAATGTCGTAATACTGTAGGCCACTGTGCTGTAGGCACACACACAATAGCCTATGTCGAAGACTGCTGCTAAATGGATTTTGAAGAAATTTCAGGAAACCTATTCTGGCATTCAAAATTACATTAACTGGCCTTATGAACAGGTGCTTTATGTTTGTTACATGTTGGCCCAAGGAAAGCTTGCATTTAGGAGGACATTTACTTGGTTATTTACCAGAGAAAACCACATAGGCCAAACCATCACCTGACCTATAACACATTTCTGTAGATAGTTTATATATCTGTATCTATCTATCTATCTATCTATCTATCTATCTATCTATCTATCTCGAGGAGGAAGAGAGAGATACATAGGATACATAGATGATATGGATGGATAGATATGTGTGTAATGCATTATTTATTCTGTTTCTAATATTTTTAATGTGCAGTATCTAGCAGTGTTTCATTGTGGAAGAGACAAAGAAGACTTGCCTACTTCATTGTCTGCCAACCAGCAGTAAATAACAATAACAATAACAATAAAAATAATAATAATAACATTTAAAATGAGACCGCTTGTTGATGTTGACTTTGTATGTGGCGCGCTTGCCTGCTGCACCCTCACCCCCATCGTAAGACAAATATGCTATTATCTCATAAGCTCCCGTTCGCCCTCACGATTGTTTTAGCGCCCTGTCGTCGCGCATGAAGCCGTTAATCTCAATCTCGGCTTCCAGGATCCTCCGTGTCAATACATTATGGAGCGACTGTAGCAACACAGCAGCAGACTGCGTGGCGGTTTCCGGTGTCCGTCTGAGGAGGATGGCGTCCGGCTTCAACCGCATCTCTCCCACCGCCGGTCTATGGAGCCTGCTAAATCCCGAAAGTTGTCGACTCCAGACCAGAGAGGGGGGCGAAAATCACATATAATCTACTCGTGTAAGTTCTCATGGATCTATTTTAATCACTGCTGCACATAATATGGGTTTGCAGATGTGTTAGGCTCGGCTGCAAGAGCTGAATTTCCCCTGCAGCTTTCGGGAGGCCTAGTCAGATTCGGGGTCCGTCGTCTGAGAGGGCTCATATTGACCAGTAATTGTGGCCCTATGCCACTTCATATAGCGACATTTCAAGCAAAGAGATGTTAGCTTACTGACCCTACCACTTAAACCGCCTTTGGTCATTTGAAAGCTCAGGTCGTGTAATTTAATAAGTTAAAGGCAAAGCCGGGATAGCATTTTCCATCCTAGCAGGTGATGACTGTGAAGACAAACCAATTGTTTAGTGTAGCAACGAAACAGCTGTGCCAGCTAACCTGACCTAGCCGCTAACGTTAGCCGTTAGCTACAGCAGCGTCTACATCCTGGAAGAGAAAAAAAATCCCAAACGAGCGCCACACTGAGAGAATATTTCTTACCAGTGCGAAAAAACGTTGTATTTTTGTAAGCTGTGCATTATGAACGACATGTAGCGTACAGCTCAATAAATCCGAATTTAATGAAATAAGCGGAAGTCGATAATTTAGTGCCCAAGCAGCGGCTCAGTAAATAGACGGAGCCCAAACCTATTCTCCATGAACCTCGATCCGGTAACCCTTTTACGAGCGTTTTTAGGTATTATGACGGAAATGGCTCAGTAGTCCACACACCCAGTCTATTACATAAAATAGTTGTATTGCAATAGTATCCATGTTAGTCCTTAATCGGTGGACCTAGTTAGCTATAGGCCTAAGCTGGCTGGCTTGTTGTGGTTTTTGCAGCACACAAAACCTAAAATTGAAAAAAGCAATTCCAAATTGAAATACTGAAACAAATTTAACTTTCATAATGTCATATCTTCATCTTCTTTCATATCTTTTCTGCCTGATTGTAGCTGGCAAACATACTTGTGGTGCTGTTGTCCCCCTTCATCACCATTTAGCCTCTCCTGCATCATTCTGGAAACAATATTTATAGTTTATCATGCCTTTATTTTGCATTTTAATTAGAAAAAGTGAAGCCCGCAAATTTTGTGTAGTGAGCCCAAGACTAATTATGTTTTATTCATTTCAATGATGATTCATTAAACTATTTTTTCCTGTCACTTTGTTTTCCTCCAGGTATTCCCACTAATTTCAAAGGAAGTTTGTAATCCTGTATAGCGCTCAGCTCCTCCCAATTTTCTGATTACTGTCTCGTAAACCTCACCACCCCCCCCTTAGCTGGGCATTAAAATTCCCTTTCATCTGTTGGAAAGTGAATCCCTACATGCGAAGTGGAAGGATGACGGAGGCGTGGCAGCAACAGCAGCAGCATGCAGTGGCTCCACCCTCTGTAGTGCACACGCTACCCCAAGCTACTGATAACCCTCTGGGCTGTGCTGTATATGGTGTGGTCCTGCAGCCAGAGTCTGCCTTGCAGCAACCCCAGCATGGCCAGCATGGCCAGCAACACTCTGTTCCAGCCCAGCAGCCCTCCTTACAAGTAGGGGGTGAGAGAGGGCATAAATGTGGAGCCTGTGGCCATGACATATCACATTTGGCCAACCCTCATGAGCACCAGTGCATGGTGAGCCAAGACCGTTCCTTCCAGTGCACTCAGTGCATGAAAATCTTCAGCCAGGCAACAGATCTTCTGGAACACCAGTGTGTGCAGGTGGAGCAGAAGCCCTTTGTGTGTGGTGTATGCAAGATGGGCTTCTCGCTGCTCACCTCTTTGGCCCAGCATCATAACTCACATGGCAATGGAAACAATCCAATGAAGTGCTCCATTTGTGAGAAGACCTACCGGCCAGGTTCTGGAAATGCAACCCCGACCTCCTCAGCTGCCAACCCTCAGCAGCCTTCCACTGGTGAGACATCTGGTGGTGGTGCGGCAATTAGTGCCTCGTCTCCCCCAGCATTTGAGGCCTCTGCACCAGATAGGCCCTATAAGTGCTCAGTGTGCCATAAGGCGTTCCGACATTTGTCAGAGCTGACCCGCCACGAAAGAGTACACACAGGTGAAAAGCCATACAAATGTGACACATGTGATAAAAGCTTCAGCCAGTCTTCTCATTTGGCCCATCACCAGCGCACTCACAGCTCTGAACGGCCATACAAGTGTGCGGTCTGTGAGAAGAGCTTTAAGCATCGCTCTCACCTTGTTCGCCACATGTATGCCCATTCGGGGGAACACCTCTTTAAGTGCAATTTGTGTGAGATGCACTTTAAGGAGTCGTCTGAGCTCCTGCACCACCAATGCCAGCCAATAGGGGAAAGACCTTTCCGCTGCGGTTCTTGCGGCAAAAGCTTCAAACGGCCGTCTGACTTGCGGCAACATGAACGCACCCACTCAGAAGAGCGACCTTTTCAGTGCGAAGAGTGCCAGATGAGTTTCAAACAGCAGTATGCCCTTGTGCGCCATCGTCGCACACACAAGAATCCTGCCGATCGCCCCTTCAAGTGTAACCTTTGTGATAAGGGATTTCTACAGCCATCCCACCTGCTCTACCATCAGCAGGTCCACGGTATGGAGAGTCTGTTCAAGTGTGCATCCTGCCAGAAGTCTTTTAGCCAATCAGGAGAACTACTGAGGCATAAATGTGGTGGTGAAGTGGAGAAGCCATACAAGTGTGATGTGTGTGGCAAGGGATACAAAAAGAATTCCACATTGCAGCGCCACCAGAACTCTCACTGTACAGAGAAGCCACTGAAATGCTCTCTGTGTGACAGGCGGTTTGTGTCATCCTCCGAGTTTGTTCAGCACCGCTGTGACCCAACCCGTGAGAAGCCGCTGAAATGCCCCGACTGTGAAAAGCGCTTCAAGTACTCCTCTGAGCTGCAGCGACATCGTCGTGTTCACACTGGGGAGAAACCTTTCAAGTGTGCCAGCTGTGATAAGAGCTTCAAACAACGCGAGCACCTGGCTAAGCACCAAAGTGTGCACTCGCGGGAAACCCAGTTTAAGTGTGTCTGGTGCGGGGAGCGTTTTGTTGACCTGACAGCTCTGCAGGAGCACACAGTCCAGCATACTGCTGAAGGAGAAAGCTTCCCTGCAGCTCCATGCATCCCTTGAGTAGCGTTGCTTTTCAGCCCTGGGCAGTAACATGGAGAGCTGTCCACACGGCAAGGTGTGCCAGCCTCTGCTACCCCATTTGTAGCCTGTAACATTCACCCATTATTTACATTTAATGTTATTTACTGTCACCTGTAATGACTCAGTACATCTCCTCAACCCTCAATGAAAAAATGGCACAACACCCTTGATCCATGGGGCAGATTAGTGACATATTGGCCATATAGCTCCCTTATTTGGAACTCATGGAAAAAAAGGAAAAAAAAAAACTTGAACATGATGAAAATGGTATGTAATGTAAAATGCAGGAAGATTTAGAACCTCTTGTTTTATTTCTTTTTTTGTCTGTTTTTATTTTTTATTTTATTTTACTTTTTTTTTTTTTTTTTTTTTAAATTGAGTGTGGGACCTTACTCTGTGGTTGCATGTGATTGTTTTGTATTTGGTGGTTTTGTCATTGAGCAAGAAAGCAAGAACGTTTCAGACAGGTCAGCAATGTCTGCTTGTGTATAAGCTCCTCTGAATTCCATGTGCCTTTACTGACTCAATCACTTTGTATTCGGTTAATTAACATTTTCATTTAATGTCTGATATAGCTGAAAAAATCATCCATACACAGTGGCTGGCTTGTGCAACAATATCCTTTCATGTAGACCTAGGTAATATCTGTTTGTGCATGAATATTTATCATACTTAAATATCACTGTATTATAGGTTTGGTTTATTTAGGAAAACTAAGAAGAAAAAAAGACAAGTGGATTTGTGAAAATGTATAGCCGGTGTCCTATGAAAATCTGTGTTGTTGCATCTTTGTATTAAAATAAATGACATCTAGGTAACTAACCCATACCTATCATGTCATACAGACACTTGACATGTGCAATAGAACATGCACAATGTAATATTTATGACTACTGAATCATGGCATAGTCTACTCTGTTATATTATAGATTGTGTGCATATGCTTATGTAAACATTGAAAAATGTACAGTGCTAATATGTTACCTGCTTTTGTATTCACTCTGAATGAGCTTGCTGTATTTTGCAAGCACATTAGTTTCGATTCCAAATGGTTTATCACAAGAGTATATGACGAACTTCAAAACATTATTTTGCTCACCTGCCACAAACTAGCAGCATTAGTTAATGTACGATAGTTTTTTTTCTTTTCTTTTCTTTTCTTTTCTTTTTTTTTTTAACAATAGTAATGTTACTTTCCTTTTTGAAGAATTGGCCTTGTTATGAATTGACCTCCAGCCTCCTTTTCACCCACAGCAGAAATTCAGCAGACTTATTTTCAGTAGCCTCAAAGTTGCGACTTTTGTGTTGGTTTATGCCTGTGATAAAGTAAAAGATTTGTGTATTTTAGTTTACTGTGTGGATTTCTATATTCCCAACAATCTCTACAGTATATTTAAAAGAACATGTTTGCGATTTAACGGGAATTGCAGCAGCCACCTGATGTGACGGGATAGTTGAGCACCGAAGGAGCTTTAATCCCAGTCCATCAACCCTTCAGCCCCCCCTTTTCCGTGGGAGATTGAAGCGAGTGAGTGTATTAAAACCTTCAGTGTACACACATGGATATCAATATAGACCACATCATGTTCATACTGTATACAGACAGCGAAAAATAAACCACCCTTAAGAAAATGAAGGCGTATAATTGTTTTTATCCTGATTCGTTCCGGTGTTCTCTGCAATGTTACTGCGACTGGTGCATATTCTCTAGGAGCGTGCATTTATTTTGCAATTTCTCAATATTGCACAATTGTCGCACTGGTAAAACCCGGACATGCAGTTATCACAAGTGCACTGCTCGGCTCGCATGGCATAGCGTTTAGGTGAAGCAGCAATGTCACCGCCAATTTGTGTCAGAGATTTTTAGGTCAGCGAGCGAGCCTCCGTTTCCCTGATTTACTTCCGGGTGATGTTTACTGCAACAGGGACGATCAGTAGGCTCTATTGAGGAGCCCCTTCTAGATGTGATGCTACTACCACCCATCTGATTAAAAAAAAAACTTAAGTTAGTTATAATATAGGTTTGAAATACATTAACAATAACTTCGTGCCTAGCGACACCAAAATAGTGGACAGCAAGCAACGTATTTTCTGTGAGCTGCTACTGGCAAGCTAACGTTACATGGTGGACTTCCTCTGAGCTCGGATGTTGCAACATTTCTACGACGAGGTAGCCGTTAGCTAGCTAGCTCCTTTATTGATTTCGCATATACCCAGATGTTCGATAATACTTAAATATCGTACATAAATAATTTATTATTGTACAATATGTTATAAATTCACGCTTTGTATATCTTAAGGTCATCCCCGCGCTTCACCAGAGGCATAAATTGTAAAGGGCTTCGGCTTGGACGAGTTGTCTCTGACGTTAACTGACGTTAACCGTTAGCTAACGTTAACTAGGTTAAGTTAACGTAACTAGCGGTAGATTAAACCATAGTAACCGACGGAAGCCATTCCAGAAAAGGGACTCTGCCGTCATGTTGGTTAAGCTAGCCCGTTGTTAACTAGCACCATTACCCGCGGCTTATCTTAAGTCGGTGTTTGAGCTGGATGTTGTTGAACAGGGCCCTCTACGGCGATCAAACACTGACGCAAGCTGTCCGTTATCGTTTCCCGTATTTGTATTTATTTGCTCTACCTCAGCCCCTTCATTCATTTCTCTTTGGTCTTCCTGAAGCTGGCGGGCCACCACCACATTTTGCCTAACAGACTGCTAAGGGGGCTCACACAATCGTTAATTGTAGCGCTGACTATCCGCACAGCGAGCGCGTCTGACCGGCGTGGTTTGGCTGTAGACGCCTGCCATCTGAGGGCAAACACAGCCCAAACCAATGTGAAGCATAACCCCGGGGTCATAGAGTCACATCTAGTTGAAAGACGGTGCACTGCCTTCCAATACCGAGGCCAGAAGACTACAGCGGAAAGTGAAGGTCCTCGACACCGGGCCGCCAAGCTCGCAATGCCCGGATCCACGGCCAGCAGCAAAGCTCGGGTGTACACCGATGTCAACACGCAGAAGAGCAGGGAATACTGGGACTATGATGCACATGTGCCAAGCTGGAGGTACAGTTGAATGTGCTGCGTGAAATGAAGTGTATTGACATATACGTATAGTGTCTTTATTCTTATTCTTCATTTGGTTACCCATTAGCTAACACTAAGGTAGCCGCTACTGTTAACTGGGTCCACGCACAATAAAACATATTCTAACAAGACATATACAGACATCCCTAGAAAAATGATTTCGTAGATTACACCCGCCCTCTCCAGCCCAGTTTACCACCAGCATTTGTAGTATTGTACAGCAACACCAGCACTACTATTGTGATCTGTCATTTACTTACTCGCTATTGGTAGCTGAAGCAAGGCCAAGGCACAGTGGATGGAGAGAGGGTGTTAGGAGCCAGCATGAGGGACGGTGGATGGACAGCGCATAGTTGGTGGTCAGCCTTTTTTATTTGAGTATTGTGGTATGCTATCCAGCCTTTTTTAAAATTTATCTTCTATCTTGCATGTCTCAGGTCATTATCTTATGCTTTGAAGGAAATTAAAAATGAAATAAATACAGTTGAAAGGAATGATCAAACCATGTCATATTCTGTAAAGAATACCAAAATTATCTGATAATTATCATTGCTGGATTCATGATCTCATCTCCTCACCATTGTACAGATGAAGAGCAGTGGATGGAGAGTGGATGGCTGCAGCATCTTTTTGTTCTTGCTGTATTTTTTGTCTCTTTAGATTGCTTCTTACTACATATTAAACCAGTGTGGGTATTGGATCAGTTTCTGTTGCATACTGTGAAGTGAGCAAAACAACAGTTTTTCTTCCGCAGCATTAGGCAGGGATAAGTTTTGGTATAATCTGAGGTGAAGTTATACATTTTCTTATGTTTTAGGACTCCGCCATCTTGTCAATGCATGTGACCTTTGTGGTGTGTACTACTGGGAGCTGCAGCTTTGAGTGTGTGAGTTAGTGGTACTCACAGAGGTAGAACATATAAAGCCTGTCCATAACGGGTAATAATTGGTCTGAGAGTAGCCTATTGACAAAGGAATGGTGAATCAGAATGAGAACTGACATTTTTTGGGAGGTTGAGTTTCTTTCTCAGTTTATCTATCTATCTATCTATCTATCTATCTATCTATCTATCTGTCTATCTGTCTATCTATCTATCTATCTATCTATCTCTCTACGTGTGTGTGTGTGTATGTGTGTGTGTGTATATATATATATGTATATGTATGTATGTATGTATGTATGTATGTATATGTGTATGTATATATATGTGTATATATATGTATGTGTGTGTGTGTGTGTGTGTGTGTGTGTGTGTGTGTGTTAAAGTCACCATGAAATGACCTCACATTACCTCTGCTTCCTTGAAAAACAGAGTATCTTAAATAGTGACAGCTTCCTGCTCTAGTGGGTGTGAATTAAAATTTCAGCCAATAAAAAAACCCCCAAATCATTAAACATCCTCTCTCATCCACCTATCCCTTCAAATAAAATTGTGTTTCTCTCCCAATCTGATATTCTATTGGTTTACACTTGTGAATGATCCTTTCCTGCACCATGTCCTGCCTAAACATCCTGTTTAAACTACATAAAATCAAGAAAGTAAGAGTCCATTTCATGGGGTCTTTAAAAAAAATGATATTGTACATTAATTGGGGCTGTCAGGGAGCTGTTATCAAAATGTGGATACTCCTGGGAGAGAGCAGATATCTGCATACAACACACGCAAAAAGTCTCAGTAAAAACAAGTTCAAGACAGATAAAAGTCAAGTAAATAACTTCATAAGGTCATCAGGTCAGTTAATTAGCATTAACACATTAACAATAAATGTTTTTTTGGGTTTTTTGTGTATTTTTTATTATTATTATTTTTTTTTTAAACTTGCTTTGCTTGGTGCTTCAGTGATCATAGTTGGAAACTTGTTCCATGTTGTAATGGCTCTATGCATTACAGATCTGGACACTGCATCTGGGCTGGGTTTTGGCTTAATTAGATAACTCTTAGAAGCCTGCCTGGTAGTGTGACTGTTTTGCTCTTTCATGTAATTTATTTGTGAGTTCAGTTTGGTTGTTTACTGTAACAGATATTTCTAAAGAAACCCATTAGATTGCATGCTGACCTCTCCTCTACTCTGAGCCATGAGAGTCTGCCTCACACCTAGCAGACAGTGCATTGCAATCCTTGCAACTTCATTCTGAGCTATTTGCAGCTTAGACATATCTTTTTTGGGTGCACCCCGGCCAGACTGCTGAGCATCGAGGAGGGATCAAACCAGTAGCCTGTGTTAGTAGCACTCTACATGTAGGGGAAAGAAAATAGGAAAATCTTTTTAATGCATGATATTCCGCTACCCATTTTCTTAATATTTTCAATATTTTTCTCCCATGATAGTTGCCCATTGAGTGTGACACCAGGCTAATTTGCATCCTGAACCTGTTCAGTATTCAAACCCATTATTTTATTCAGGGTTTTCCAAAATTTGTCATTTTTCTCAATAGGAGACATGATTCAGCCACAGAGAAAAATAGTTCAGTAAATAACTTGAGGGTTTTTTCCGCCATTTAATGCCAGCACCTCCACTCAATCTCTATACTTCTAATAAAATTATTTCCTCAAATTTTTTTATATGACCTTTTATACAACACTTAAGGCCCAACTTTGGAAGTTAGGTTTTTCTTTCTATAGCCAGTAGCCACTATATTATGATCACTCTAAACCCCATCGGGTCAGATATTGCTTTAGAGTGCAATTCACAATTATTTGTAATTATATGGTCATTACAGGTTGCAGACATCTGGTCAGCATAATTGCAGGACACTCTGGCTGACTTGTTCACCATCTGAGTTAAATAACAAATGAGAGCAGTACTGTTCAGCCTTTTGTCAATGGGCATGAATGTTAGAGCCAACTGAGGTCACCAAGGACAAATACTTCTTTACCGATATCTGTTACCTTCATCAGCACAGAACATAATTCTTCTACACACTGCACACTTGCACTTGGGGGCTTACAGACACAGCCAACAAAAATTAGTTTACAGTGAGCAAGATGGACCGTTGATGTATTGAGGGAGAAACCACAGCTGACAAAGAGCAATAATCACCAGTGGTATCCCTTATCTAAGCTGACAGTCTAGCCTTAGCATTAGACTGGGACCCATTTCCTGCTTTACATGCTGATAATACAATCTTCCAGCTGGGGAACAGGGCAAATGCAGTGTGAGGACCACAGGTCTTAAGGTCCCCACTGTAAACTTGTCTTGTTGAGGTTATTTTAATTTAATGATGGTCATCTCAGAAAAAGAAACTTGCAGGAAAACCTATATAGATGTGATCATGATCAGTGCCTCTAAAGTTAATCCATGGCTTTATTGTTACTAGATGTTTGCCCTCTTCTTCTTCAGCAATCAAGACAACTATCAGTTGGTGCGTAAACTAGGAAGAGGGAAGTACAGTGAAGTATTTGAAGCCATCAACGTGAGCAACAATGAGAAGGTGGTGGTGAAAATCCTCAAGGTGAGTGCGGCCCCTTACCTTCTTGTGCCATGGTCATCAGACATTTCAGTATCTATTTTTATTTGTCAGTGGTTTTAACCCATCCTGCCATTAGAGGGTTACAACACTATATACAGGAAGGACAGTGATAAAATTCATGTTGTATAGCTTAGGTGTATGCAAGAAAATGTCTATGGACAATATTTACAGTAAGAGTCTAACAATATGCATAAAAAATCATATTGCAGTCATTTTGATAGATGTTGAGGTTGCGATATGATTTACAACATATGATTTCAGCCCTACTTGCGATTCACCTCGATCTTATGTTTTATAGGCAAAATGTGGTGCTGCAGTGGGCTTGTTGTATTTAAGTATTGTGTTTCTCTGTTTCTTTTGTAGCCCGTCAAGAAGAAGAAGATCAAACGGGAGATCAAAATTCTTGAAAACCTGCGTGGGGGAACCAACATCATTCGTCTGGTTGATACTGTGAAAGACCCAGTGGTAAGCCATTAACTTAATCAGTATGATGCATGTTGCAGTCCTAGCAGTGGTTGTCCAGTTGTGCTTTTGGCTGTGTGTCTTGGGCAGTGATAATGTCTCCACCCACCTGCTATTTTGCACAAGTTAAGCATTCTGTTATCCTCTCTTTGCAGTCCAGAACACCAGCGCTTGTCTTTGAGTGCATCAATAACACAGATTTTAAGGTACTTATGTTTGTTTGGCTGAGATCATACATGTGAAACTACTAGCGGGTTTACCATCCATTTAAAGACACTGATATCCATTATTAATAACACGCATAACCGTCAAGTTATTATTGGAAATGCATAGAAGCCAGTTGTATAATGCAACTAACAATTTCTCAAAACATTTTATGCTTGGATATCCTGCATCTGTTTCATAGGAGCTTTACCAGAAGCTGACAGACTTTGATATTCGTTACTACATGTATGAGCTTCTTAAGGTAAGAGCATCTTGGTTACTTAAAGGAGACTACCAGTGTCCTACCAGACTACCAGTACAGGAACAGCCTGTTTACTTCACAGTCTAGTTCATATTTCTTATTCTTTTTATGCATGTCTTATGTTAGAAGTTTTACTTTTTGTGCTATTATGAAAAAAATATGGTGTCAAACAGCTTGAAATGAGCTGTTGTCCAGGCAATTGATGCTGCCATAAATTCAGGCATTGATATGACAATAAAGTTAACATGTAAGGCATGTTTCTGAGGGCTTGCTGCCTGATGGAGACTAATATTTCTTCCTGTGGATGTGAGCTGATTTACAGGAAGAGTGTAAGACATCTTGAAAAAGATACATGTCAATTGTTGGTGGTTGATAACTGAGGATTATTGCGAGGGTTAGGATTATCTTTTTATCTTCAGTAAGCAAAGTATAACATAATGTACGGAAAACAGAAAAGAAACAAGACAGAAGATTTGACTAGATTAAATGAAGGCTTCATGTTTAGTGTGATGGATTAACTTGGTTTGTGAGAGTTGGTTTTCAATCTGAGACAGAATGTGTGGCAGCAAACGGCTATTTTGAGGGAAGGAGATGACCATTATTATCTCTGTGCAGACTGTATGCAGGAAGTACACAATAGAGAGGAACAACTTAGACCACTAGCACAAGCAAGAAAAAAACCCACTAATATAGAACAGGGAGTGAGCAGCACTGAGTGCCTCTTATTCAAGCAGCTGAAACCACAGTTGAGTTATGAACATAGGAAGTGAACGGGTAGAGTCTGCATCGTACAGGGAATTCTAACTTTGAACCCACTGACAGCTATCTTTGAGGAAATAATTGAAAATGTTTTTTTTACACTTCCATCATGACAAAACAAACACTTTGGCTGTTCAATGTCTCTCTCTGTCATGTGCGTAGCTCACAGCTACGAGGCAACATTAAAGTTAACGCATAAAATTAATTAAAATCATAGGTGTGCTGCTGAACTAATTTGAAACTTTAGCTAAGTTAGTTCATAGCCTGTATTAGGCTAATGTTAATATTAGCAAATTAGCTGTGACCTTAGAAGTTAATCCTACTTAGCTGCATTGTTGTAAAGAAACGCCATTTCATCATTGTCAAGGATGTGAAGGGCTCCGACAGATCATTTGCCTATGATGTGTGTACAGAGACATGATTGAAGACGGGAGTTTTGTGATTGTTCGTTGTATTTAAGTCCTTGTTACATTTGTTTGGAAATTAATTGATAATTAGACACTTGTTGTGTTGGCAAGGTGAACAACCCAGAAATTCTCGCTCACGCCAGTTCTGTCCATTCAATATCTATGGTTTTTGAACACACAGTGAATAAATAGCAGAGATTTTTCCTCTGACACCATGTAGTTGCCAGCTCCAGAACAACTCAACACTCAACCCACCTCCATATTGGTCAATAGAACCGAAAACCAACCTCTCAATAAAATATAAAGTTAATACATTTTTCAAACTAGTTTATTTCACTTCTGCTAATGTCTTCTTGTGGTGATTGTTGCTTGTTGGTGTCATTAAAAGGATGTGACATTGTGGTTGTTTCAAGTTGCATATGCCTAGTCCTGACACATTGAGCACGTTTACATGCACACCTTATTCCTGTATTAACCGGAATATTCGCAATATTCCGGTTGCGCACGTGTCATGTAAACACGCACCGAACCCGATTAAGGTCATATTCCGGTTGGAGAGAATTCCGAATAAGCCCCCTGGAATATTCCTGTTCCAACCGGAATATCGGGGCATGTAACCACCTTAGTCGGAAAACTCCCCGAACCGGAATATTCAGTCACGACTGCGCATGCTCGACTCACAAGGACTTCTGTGGCGTCTTTGTTGCTATGGTTACCTGCGAGCGGGGAAAACGGCAGGGCGAACAGCAGCAAGAGCCAGGAGACTGCAGTCCGCCTTCAGCTAATGAAAGACTTAAATATCACGGAGTATATCGATGGGAGAAAACATAGAAATAGAGACAAAAGAAGAAGAAAAAAAAGAAGAAGACGAGGAAGAAGACTTCTTCGTCTGTTTTTCCGGCAGACCAGACGCCTATACACGTACTGCTGTCCCCCGCGGCTGAGTGTCGCATTACGTCAGAGAGTGGAATACGCCGATACACGGGGGCAGGCCAAGTAACATGTAAACGGAATATTCCAGTTGCCGCGGCGCAGTTACCTTAGCCGGAATATGGTGTGCATGTAAACGTACTCATTGCCTGTATGCTGATGATGGGTTGTTATCAAGTGACAATGAGCATGTGTTCAAGCTCAGGTTTACTTAGAGGTCAATATCAGTTTACAGTCTCAAAGGGCTTTACATGCCCACATGTTAACAACAAACAAGACGACACCCCCTGACTTAGTCTTCATAGCAGGCAAGAAGAAACTGCCAAAAAAATTAGTGGGACCAAGACAAAGAACCAGGTGCATAAACGCATGAATGCAGCAGAGCTCGTGGCCATGGAAGGTGCACGAGTAAGCGGGGCCAGCAGGGGGAGCAGGACCAGGTACAGCAGGGCACCGGAACAGATAGGGCACCAACATAAATATGGGAGCCACATCCATGCAGCAGAAACAGACTCAAATGGGTCAGTAACACAGAAAACATCACAGTGTTGTAGGGTGTAATTAAGTCAGACAGGTAGGCCGGTGCAAACCCATTTATAATGTTTAGGTTAGTAAAGTCTCTTCTGTCCTGAAATGACCATCCATGACCAGCACCAGTGTTGTCTTGACACTATCATTTTTCTTGATTTACATACAGTAGTTGATTTTTTAATTTTTTTAAAAAAATTCCAGCTAGGTAGTATCACACTGCAAATATGGTTTGCTCTGTATTTAACTGTACTAACAGACCTTACATGCCATAGTTGGTCTACGTTCCACTTGCTCTATCATGGCTGCACCCTTTGTCTTGTTCTGTCTCCTGGCTTCTAAAATACCGGTCAGCAAGCAATGGGTGATGTTCTACCCATTTAATACTGTCATTTATAGTCTATGGTCTCTACTCTCTCAGGCTCTGGACTACTGCCACAGTATGGGGATCATGCACAGGGATGTGAAGCCCCACAATGTCATGATTGACCACCAACTGAGGAAGGTATTGCTACTTGGACTGCATTCATTGTCTTCAGCCACCTCATCAAGAATTACTCCCTGCAAGTTTAATTTGTTGGTGCAGTTGAACTTGGCTAACCAGGCTGCACTCAAAATGCTATAATGTAAACCAGGTTAATGTGTGTTTCTTCCCCTGTCACAGCTGCGTCTTATAGATTGGGGATTGGCAGAATTCTACCATCCCGCTCAGGAATACAATGTCAGGGTGGCTTCACGCTATTTCAAAGGCCCTGAGCTGCTAGTGGACTATCAGGTACACGATGACATCTCTTCATAACTGTAGCCAAAAACAACACAAACAAAAACACTACTACTCCATGGTGCTTGTTTGAGTACTACTCATTACAGTAACGTATCATCAGCTTCAAAATGGTGTAGTACAGACTGTACAACTTTTCTATTATCTTTTTAGATATCATCATTATTTATTTGTGTTTACAGATGTATGACTATAGTTTGGACATGTGGAGTCTAGGCTGTATGTTGGCAAGCATGATCTTCCTGAAGGAGCCTTTCTTTCATGGCCAAGACAACTATGACCAGGTGATGCACCAACCGAAGTCACAAAACTCAACATAAACAAGGGTTATGCACATCCTCTGAGATTCCTCCACCACCAAAAATGTTAGCCTTGTTATTTCGGAGGGAGCTTAGAAATCAATATGCTTTGATAATATAATTAAACATAATAATAATTGTACATAGCATATGACTCATGTACATGATGAGGATTTATGTCATTTTAATAGGGCTGTAGTCAACCAAAGAAAATCTTGGTCGACTAAATTTTGAAATTTCAACCAAAAGTTGACTAATCGGGGGGCAGTGGGAATACAAAAAAAAAAAAAAAAAAAGTTACTATTTTTAGATTAATTAACTGGGCAGTAGCCTACCTGGTAGCCTTGTCCACCTAAATTAATTATAAATAAACATAAACAACTAGTATTTGCTGTATATTAAATCGTTTTTGACCTAATTATTTTGCACTGAATTACACACTCGACTCGGTCGGCTCTGACAGCATTGCATCACGCGCACCTATGCAATATCGTAGCCTGTGATTTCAGAAAATAGTACTATGTCAAGCTGCTGTCGTTGCGGGTGTGTGTGCCTGCAGTAATAAAATGATTATTAGACTAAAACTTTGAAATATGCCAATTCTGATATGTTTATACTCAAAACTGACGGAGTAACCTAACGCAGATATGTTAGTTTACCATTTTTAGGTGATATGCCATTTTGGTCGTTGAGCCGTGATACGCAGACTGTTGTTTGCATTCGACTTTTTTCCATCTATTCTGGTAAAATGCTGCCACACTGACGACATGGTAGAGGACTAAATGTTCATTAAACGCTCTTAATTAAGCAAATAGTCGGAAAACCAGGCCTAATTTTTTGTTCCATTCAGAACATACCGGCCTACCTATCTGTCTCCGCCAGTGGGATGGGCTAATCCAAAATTGTGAAAACAAGGGGGTGTTCTGAAGACAGACTGTTACCTGTGAAACAGGGTGTTCTGAAAACACCCCCATTAGCACTTAGTGCTTTACTCCTGATAAAATTAACACGGCAAATAATCGACCAATCAGATTTTGGTCGACCAAAAACGTATCAATCAATAAATCGACCAGTCGACTAACAGACTACAGCCCTACATTTTAATATACATATAAATGTGTGTGTGTGTGTGTGTGTGTATATGTATGTATTAAATATATGTGTGTGTGTGTGTGTGTGTGTGTGTGTATCTATATATCTATATCTATCTATCTGTCTATATCTATCTATATCTATATATACATATATATCTATATCTATATATATCTATATATCTATATCTCTATCTATATATCTATCTATCTATCTATATATCTATCTATATATATATAGATATATAGATAGATATAGATAGATATAGATAGATAGATATCTATATCTAGATATAGATATAGATATCTACACTATATTACCAAAAGTATTCGCTCACCCATTCAAATGATCAGAATCAGGTGTCCTAATCACTTGGCCTGGCCACAGGTGTATAAAATCAAGCACTCAGGCATGCAGACTGTGAAACAAGACATTTGTGAAAGAATGGGCCGCTCTCAGGAGCTCAGTGAATTCCAGCGTGGAACTGTCATAGGATGCCACCTGTGCAACAAATCCAGTCGTGAAATTTCCTCGCTCCTAAATATTCCACAGTCAACTGTCAGCTCTATTATAACAAAATGGAAGCGTTTGGGAACAACAGCAACTCAGCCACGAAGTGGTAGGCCACGTAAAGTGACGGAGAGGGGTCAGCGGATGCTGAAGCGCATAGTGCAAAGAGGTCACCGACTTTCTGCACAGTCAATTGCTACAGAGCTACAAACTTCATGTGACCTTCAGATTAGCCCAAGTACAGTACGCAGAGAGCTTCATGGAATGGGTTTCCATGGCCGAGCAGCTGCAGCCAAGCCACACATCACCAAGTGCAATGCAAAGCGTCGGATGCAATGGTGTAAAGCACGCCGCCACTGGCCTCTAGAGCAGTGGAGACGTGTTCTCTGGAGTGATGAATCACGCTTTTCCATCTGGCAATCTGATGGACGAGTCTGGGTTTGGAGGTTGCCAGGAGAACGGTACATTTCAGACTGCATTGTGCCGACTGTGAAATTTGGTGGAGGAGGAATTATGGTGTGGGGTTGTTTTACAGGAGCTGGGCTTGGCCCCTTAGTTCCAGTGAAAGGAACTGAATGCTTCAGGATACCAAAACATTTTGGACAATTCCATGCTCCCAACCTTGTGGGAACAGTTTGGAGCGGGCCCCTTCCTCTTCCAACATGACTGTGCACCAGTGCACAAAGCAAGGTCCATAAAGACATGGATGACAGAGTCTGGTGTGGATGAACTTGACTGGCCTGCACAGAGGCCTGACCTGAACCCGATAGAACACCTTTGGGATGAATTAGAGCGGAGACTGAGAGCCAGGCCTTCTCGACCAACATCAGTGTGTGACCTCACCAATGCGCTTTTGGAAGAATGGTCAAAAATTCCTATAAACACTCTCCTCAACCTTGTGGACAGTCTTCCCAGAAGAGTTGAAGCTGTAATAGCTGCAAAAGGTGGACAGACATCATATTGAACTCTATGGGTTAGGAATGGGATAGCACTTCAGTTCATAGTATGAGTAAAGGCAGGTGAGCGAATACTTTTGGTAATATAGTGTATATATAGATATAGATATCTATATCTATAGACATATATATATATATATATATATATATATAGCTATAAATATATAGATATAGATGTAGATATATATATACACATAGATATAGATATATAGATATATATATACATATATATATTTTCCCCCCCTGAAAATACCAGGCATTTATCTGAGAGTGTTCTTGTATTCTTGTTCCAGCTGGTCCGCATCGCTAAGGTTCTTGGGACTGATGAACTCTTTGGCTACCTGCACAAGTATCACATAGAACTGGACACTCGCTTCAAAGACCTGCTTGGCCAGTAAGTAGCAGCAGGGGCAGCAAAGTGTCAGGCTGCCACAGTCAGAGACACAAAATTGCTTCTACTTTTTGTCTAAACGAATGTTCACATAAAATCTGTATCAGCAGAAAATCATTTTAATTTATCCTTAAACTCAGAGGTGATGTCTGTCTCATACATCACTGGTCTGACGGATAGCTATTTCTATGATTCAGGCTGAACACTGCATTCTGATGTAAGTGGCAGGGCCCACATCACATAAATGAACAGCTTGGTGAAAGTAGTATTGCGTTAGGTTGACAATATCCTTTCTGAAAACTGGGAACAAGCTGGTTTTCTGACATCAACTTCTGATTGGCAAGCAAAAGTGACAAAAACATTCTGCTAAGTAAAAACACTGTCACTCATCTTAACAGTGTTGGATGGACTAGCAAAAATATCATCATTCTTATTCTGTTGTATAATTGATAAGAAACTGAATAAATAGCATTTTTAAATTGTATTCTCCATCATTAAATGTGAGAAACACAGATCACCAAAAATGGCTTACTAGAATTTTGATTTTGTTAGCTTTTAAAACAACACTGAACTTACAGTCTTTGTATTGTTATCTATCTATATATATATTTATAGATATATAAATAGACTTAATATTGCATTCTTTGATTTATACGGTATATGCCTTTCTTTCTGCAGTAGAAGTCTTGGTAAATTGTTCACACACATTCGGCCTCATGGAAAAACATCTTGTCTTTGTCTTAGAAGAATTACTGTAACCATACCATGCTCGTTTCTTACCCATTTTAAAATGTAAGGCTGTCAGCATGTAGATTACAGCTGTCATCTTACTTCATTTTACAATAAATGAGAATGACTGTGTCGGGTTCAGTCATCTGAAGTGCTGGCTGTGTGTGCAGACAAACCAGAAAGCGCTGGGAGCAGTTTGTCCAGACGGAGAACCAGCACCTGGTGAGCCCTGAAGCCCTCGACCTGCTGGACAAGCTGCTGCGCTACGACCACCAGCAGAGGCTGACTGCTGCTGAGGCCATGCAGCACCCCTACTTCTGTTAGTACCACCTTCATATGTCTGCCATTAGTGAGGTCATGGAAATATACCCATGATGCTCTGCAAGTTAAAGCAGCTACTACCACACTCTTGGAATAATGTGCTACTTTAATCAGATTACTTTTCCTGGTAACTCTCCCAAAATTCCTTCCAATACCCAGCTTTTGCTTCTCTGTTTAATTTGCCTCATGCTGTTGTAGATAATATTAATGATGTGTTTGTCCTGCAGATCCTGTGGTGAAGGAACAAACAAACACCAGTACGGATGGCATAAAGGCAATAAGCAGTTCAAATGCAACATGATAAGCAGAAAGGAGGTAATGCACAGCGCACTGTTTGTTTCTGAGACAAGCATTCATTCCCAGTTCAACATGCTGTATCTCTGATATGTTCTTCTGGGCTTGTTGGAGAGCTGAACTTACAGCCTGCATGAATTTCCACACATCCACTGATATTAGCACTGCTGTACCACAGTGCTCATACTGTTTATAAGGATGTGAAACAAGACTTTTTTTTCGACCAGCTCAATATGAAACTTGATACATAGTCAGCAAATCAGTATAGAAAAGATTTTAAATCAGGTCAGCAATGTGCATAAGCAATAGCACCTGTATAAAATAACTGAAACCTGTGACCAGTTGCATTTTTTTCTGGGAGATAACGTAGGCTGTCTTTCTTTGATATCTCTGTGTCTGCTTAATTTTACATTATATCAGCAATGGGATAATTAAACCCACTGCTAGAAATGTGAATGACCATGTCACTGAAAAAAAAATAAAGATTGGCTTAATCAGTTGTTATAAAGACATAGATACAATGCTGTGGAAGTAAAAGCAATTGTTTCCTTACTGATTTTCAATAGAAAATATGAAGAAAGAAATAAAGATATCATATCTTTGCTGAATAGATGTAGTTGCCCTGAATCAGATCATTAGTCTTTGAATATACACAAAGTGTACAAATACATACTGGTAGTTCAGTGATGTCCCAGAAATCAGGGGTCAGACTAGTTGAGGTGCTGGTTCCCAAAAATTGATCTCAGCTGCATTTGATTTGCCCATTACTTCTCTAAGATGCATATACAATCATAAAGAACAGAGGCTGATTTAGTATTTGGGCTCTGATTATTCTTTTTTTTCCCCCCTAATCTATTCAGGAAGAACCTTTGTTACCTCAACTTGACCTTTTCGTGGCAGAAACCTCTGCCTCCACATCAACAGCCATATTGGAGCAAGATGTCAATTTTGCAGCATACACAAACACACACGGATTAATCTAACCCCTTATAAAACCCGGGGAGTCAGAGCCGCTTGGTCTGAATCAAAAATGAATCCGATCTGAGCTTTTTGAGGTGCCCCCTGGTCCCTCCAAGGCTCTCTCCCTGCACCACCTTCAACCTGTTTTTAAAACGAGCAAAGTGACTGTTGTTGGATCTGTATCAAGCCAGTGTTGTGCTGTAAGATGTGTGTCCGTCATTATGACGCTGTGGTGACCTGAGATCCAGTTCCAGGTGATAGCACTGAGTGGCATGGAGGCTCTTTTCTGCTATGGATACAAACAAATGCTATATTGAAAGAGAATAAACCATTTTTATTTAAATACATGTGCACTTGACTGTTGTTTTTGTTGATTAAGCTTGTATGACTAATACAGGAATAGCTTTATGATAAGAAGAGACAGTTTTAACTTGTAAATGTTGTGTTATTTCTCTCAGCAAATCTTTCAATTTTAGTTCGAGGTTAAGCCAATAGTTCCACTGGTTAAGCCACCTTTTGAAAAAAGATGGTAATCCATCTTTTGTGAAAGCTCTCAAAGCAGTCTCTAGCATCATGACTCAAGTTAACTCTCCTCTCTCTGTGCCTGAAGTTGGATGGTTTATTTCAACAGTAGGGTTACTTTGCTTACTACCTAATTTTCCAGATCGGTGAATTAGCATGGAGAGGTCAGTTTCATCACTTCTGAAATGATGGAAACCTTAATTTGACAAAAGGTTCCTGAATAGTTTAGGGTTTCTATTCATCTATCTTATAGACATCTTAAAGTGGGGGAGACTGACTTGTTTTTGCTGTTCAGAGGAAGGGGAAAGGGCTTAAAAGCTGCAAGTGATGACAGCTCACCTGGACAGCTAATGCTGTGGCTTAACCGCTCCTGATCTGTTCTACCGAACTGAACTGAAGGCTAAGCAATGTCGATTTTTGTGCTTTTTGAAAACAGAATACCATGTTCATTATTCCAAGTGTGCACTTTTGTTTTTAATAAATAAATTGGAAATTCAAGATGATTTCCAAAACATAAAACATTGTGCAACATTCGTGCAATACAAATAGGTGCATTCGTTTAGGCAAAACAGGGCTGTGGTTTGTCACCTGTCAGGTTAAAAGCCAACGTGGTCAGCAGAAAGCAACCTGCTCAAATTGAAAGTCTTATCTGCTTACCAAATGGCTAAATTGTAAACACAGCAGAACATATTTTGGAGTTAACATATTACTCATTTGAAATGTCAGTATTCAAAATATCACAGAAGTAAAGTTCACATTTTTGGACAAATGTCTGTTTAGTTAAAAACTGGATCATAATATGCCCCTGCCCACATCCTTTTGCTGTGAGCTGTTTTTACAGTCTATAAGTGCTAACTGTTCACAGATGGCTTGGCCCAAGCCACTAAACGAATGCCCTCACTGACGTTTAAGTGATAAACACATTATAATGCAGCCTACAAATAATGGCTAGCTACAGCAGATGAGTTCTACACCCATCAAAGGCACGCCCACAACAACCCTGCTTTCTCCTCAGCCAATAGCCCATATATCTGACAACTTGGAATGAGAAAGCTATGGTGATTGGCCGGCTTTGGCTACCTGTTGTGTAGGTCAACAGTGTATTAAAGATGCCACGGTGGCACAATATCTTCAGCCGTCTGCCATGTCAGCGTTATGAAAGAAAGTTTGGTTGCCACGCAAGGGGAGCTTGGGGACGGGTCACATCACAGTAGCACTGATATCGAAAGACCACCAAGGACACTTAAGACAGTAACAACACGGTTGATTATCTTCTTAGTAACACTGAGCAATATTGTAAAATTTTCCCAGGAATATTTTAATACTTGACTGAGTCCATTGGCACTTGATATTTGAAAGAATATTGGTCTCAGTTGAAACTTTCCCAGGGTTTTTGAAATTGTGTCCTTGGTGTCCTTTTCCAAATGCAAACAATCTAAGGCATAAAACAATGTACTCTACAAAAGGGCAGGTATAAAGCTAATACCATAGACATTCAGTCTGTTTTCTGAAAAGAAAAACATAAATAATTGCATAAATAAAGCATATGATTATGAAGGTTTAAAGCTGTACAAGACACATTAGCATAGTCCTGTACAGGCACTGGATGCAGTGATATTATGTGTGCACCAAAATGTCTACATATGTAATGTTGGTTACATCCTAGAGTTGCAGTATTGAGGTAACTTCATAGTGAGAGTAAAGGCAAGGGGAACTTGGGGAGCACTTGTACAGTACTTGGCTCACTGTAAAAAGCCACACAGACATGCATTAGACAAAGGTGAAAATGTAGATAGAGGTGATAGTGTATATGTCCCGTAGTTGATATCATTCAAGTTTTAAAAATCACCCAAATAAAGCATTGGTTTTATTATGTTAGTGATATTGAGGGCGCCAAATGATATGAGTTCAGATGTGATCTAGATTCCAACGTCCTCCACAGCTTCATGTTCTTATGTTGCTGCAGTCCTGGTCGCAGATGTTGAGTGGAGGCTGGGTGAGAATCAGGGTAAAAGATGTTCCAGCTGGGCATCATCCAGTTCATTGACAGTGACGATGTGGTCGAGATGCTGCAGATACCGCTCCTGGTCTTGCATGAAGTGTGGGATCCTGGTCCTGCGAAGCACCGCCAGATGCCGGAGCCGCTCCACGTCTTCATATGACACCTGTGTGATGAAAGCTAGGGCCATTGGTATGTTTTCATGAACAGGCTATCAGCAGTATCATGGTTAGTCTCTGTCAGGTTAAGGTCCCTATGGGAACCTTTCATACTCTACTGCTGAGTATCTATGTTGCCATGAAGAAACCAGTTTTACCTGTCCATAAGATCAAATTGTTCAGCAGCAGAAATCTTTAGTAGTAAGAAAAACATTAAAGGTGATGTTTGAATCCAGCAAAAAGTCTTTGGCAAAATATGTTGACCAACTGCAAACAATAATAATAAAAAAAAAAAACTACAGAGAAACACTGAGGACTATCTGCAAAAATACCAAACTATCCTTTGGGAATACCAGAACAACTATCCTGTTGTATGTGTCAACTCTGTGCTTGAACCTCTGTCTATCTGTGGATTCACAGATCAAGTCATCTGTATCTGCCTTACCTGCTTATATAAGAGACTGTTGATTTTATCAGTAGGATAGCAGACATAATAAGAGTTGAATGGAGAGTGTTTCCTGGTAACACCAGACAAAATATATATCAGCATTCAACAACAAGGACGACTGCCAAGTTTGTCACACTGTCGGAAGGACAGACGCCCTAATGACAGTCCACCTACTGGCTTTATTTTAGTATTGGCAGAATATGTGTTTGGATGTATTTTAAGTTTGGAGATGACTATTATTTACAAGTGGGGAGTATACTGTAGCACTGGGCAGCCCTATAGCACAAAGTTGAGATAATCTACGTGCTTTTTTGTTTTTTGTTTTTTTTTTTTTGAAGGGAGATTTGTGTACAATCCTACTGAAAAATCCTTTTTGACTAATATCGTGAAATGAGTCTGCTATATTGATGTAAGGTGTGCTGCCTTTTTGATCTACTTGCTTTTGCTAGTATACTGCATGTGAAAGATGCTAATCTCAGGATTACTATGAAGTATGATGTGGTATTTGCACATCCCTGTATAGGAAGAAACAGGCAGAAATACACTACTGATGGCAAACAGCTTCCATCTTATGCCACTGAAGAGAGGCCTTCCCAAAAGCCAGTTTCTTTAGACTAAGGGCCTACTCACATTAGCCCATTTGTGCTGTGCCCAAGCACGTTTGACCCCAAAATCCAGATTATTTGACTAGTGTGAACGCTCCGTTCCGTGCTTCAGTACAGTACACTTCCTCCAGTCTGGCACAGTTGGAGGAGGTGTGCTTCAGCACAGTACGGGCGTTCATGCACGAGCACATGCACGGTCACGCACGCAGCGTGCAAACGTGGATATGATGTAAATCATGTGACCGTCCCTCCCGCGTTTCCTGCTGCCTCTGCAAAATCATTTTATGCGCACA
Organism: Myripristis murdjan; assembly: GCF_902150065.1. Taxonomy (NCBI): domain Eukaryota; kingdom Metazoa; phylum Chordata; class Actinopteri; order Holocentriformes; family Holocentridae; genus Myripristis; species Myripristis murdjan. The sequence goes on along the minus strand of NC_043982.1, from coordinate 30,604,457 downwards.
GCGCAATTAATTGTGAATTGCCGCCTTGTGCAATCAATAATCAACCATGTTGTCTGTGTCATTGTCCGTTGTGCTGCTGCAACTGCGTATAAACAAAAGTCGATTTATGATGACGTCGGGCCACGCATGTTGTATTTCAATATGATGCCGTACATAGCAGAGGCAATTGCACTTAAGCACAGATGGGCTTGGGGTATTATGAGTGCAGGCCAGCGAGGGACTGGGAAGAGGGGGCATTCATGCTTCAGCACGATACGGAGCAACTGGGCCTAATGTGAGTAGGACCTGAGACGCCGTTGCCACACTGCTGAGGACAACAGAGGAAAAACCATGGACGTGAAGCAAAGGCTTACAGAAGATGGTTACTCCAGTGTGTAGATAAAGTGCTTGAAAAAACATTGGTTACAAAAAAGTGTACCCAGAAAGAAAAATCATGTTCAGCACCACCTACATCCCTCAGACACACCTACTTGGTGGCATCACTGGCATATTTTGCCATCAGATCCCACAGTGTCAGATGATCTGAGAGAACTCCCTCTTGTGGTATGGAGAAAGGGGCACAATTTGAGAGTCAGGTTAGTACATGCCAACAGTGAAGCTAAAAAAAGAGTCTTTTACACCCTCTTTGGTTGTTAGAAGCTGCGCACTTTGTAACAACATGATCAAGAGCAGTTATTTCTGTCATCCACATTGGGACAGGATTCTGTATCAGTGATGTCAAAACATGCACTACAACTCATGTAAAATATATGATAAAATGTCCCTGTGGTCTGGCATATGTAGGCAATACATCCTGCCACTTCAAGCAAAGAATAAGCGAACATAAATCCTCTATTAGAAGAAATGACAGAATATCATGTGGCAGCAAACTTTAATTATTGTACACATATCTTTTAAAGTTTGCCGGTCAACAAAAATCAAAACACAACATCGAGGTAGTTATGTGGACACTATTGACAGAGAGAAGTATATTGGGTCTACACACTATGAACCCTGTTACTGGGTAATTTAAATGATACCATGACAAGTTATGCTACATTAGACATGTACATGATTCTCTCCCTTTGTTCTGATATAGTTTGTGCTGTAATATCTAAGAAAGTCTGTATTGACCGATGTCCCATTACTTACACACACAATGCACATATATGATGCAAATAATGTGCATTTTAGTTCTCTTTGGGTGGTGCTTTACACGAACTGAATGATTGTGTGACCTCACCCCATACAGTCCTACTCCATTACCGCTGGCTGGGACACAGACTGACTCACAATAAACATATCATTCCAAGAAGCAGTGTTCATTCTCAATTCCTCTAATTTCTCATTAGTTCTCTTGGAGAAGCCTGATATGGAGCAGTGCCACCAAACTCACTGTGTGTTATGCAATTACACAGGTGCAAAAACAGTGTTTTGACAGACATGAAGGTGAGTAGTTAATGACTAAATGTACCTTTTTTTGGTTGAACCATCCTTTTAAGATGAACTATTCCTTTAACAGTCCAGTCAACCTGTCAGGAGCTGGACGGCTGGCTGAGATCAGTGGACAGATCTGGCCTCCCGGGCAAATTCAAGGCATATTGCCAAGGATACTCTGGCCGCTACTAGTGTATGAGGTCCCCATCTCCACTGTGGAGACCATGGAGAGGAAGGTCAGCACCTGCCTTGGGAGATGGTTGGGGTTGCCCAGGAGCCTCAGTAACATTGCCCTCTATGGGAACACCACAAAGCTCTGGTTGCCCTTGAAGTCGTTGGAAGAGGAGTTCAAGGTGACACGGACAAGGGAGGTGCTCATGTACAGGGACTCGAGTGACCCCAAGGTGGCCCAGGCAGGAGTGGTGGTGAAGACTGGGAGGAAGTGGAGCGCTCAGGCTGCTGTGCTGGAAGCAGAGGCCCGGCTGCGCCACAAAGACCTGGTAGGTGTAGTGGCCCGTGGCAGAGCAGGCCTGGGGATGTTCCCAACACCACCTCGGCACAAGGAGGGCAAGGGAAAGGAGAAGCGGAGGCAGATACAGGAGGAGGTCAGGACTGCAGTGGAGGAAGGAAGGACAAGCAGAGCGGCTGGGCTGAGGCAGCAGGGGGCCTGGACCAGATGGGAGCATACCATGGACCGTAAAGTCACCTGGACGGATCTCTGGCAGGCGGAACCGCACCGCATCAGCTTCCTGATCCGGGCAGTATATGATGTCCTACCTAGCCCAGCGAACCTCTTCACCTGGGGGAAAGGGGAGACCCCGAGCTGCCAACTGTGTGCAGCAAGAGGAACTCTGGAACACATTATGAGCTCCTGCCCAAAAGCGCTCGGCCAGGGCCGTTACACCTGGCGCCACAACCAGGTGCTGAGGCCGATCACAGAGGCCATCAGCGAGGGCATCAGCAGCTGCAGCCGAACGCGTAACACCACTGGTGAATTCACTTTTGTCAGAGCAGGTGACAAGCCAAGGGCAGGTCGCAAGAAGACACCAGCAGGGATCCTGGCAACCGCCCAGGATTGGCAGCTCTCTGTAGACCTGGAGAGGCAGCTGAGATTCCCCCAGCACATTGTCAGCACCAGCCTGAGGCCAGATATCCTTCTGGTCTCAGAGAGCACCAGGAGCATCATAATCATGGAGCTGACGGTGCCATGGGAGGACCGCTTGGGGGAGGCCCATGAAAGGAAGAGGACCAAGTATGAACAGTTGGTCATTGACTGTCGAGCTCAGGGCTGGAAGGTAAGTTGTATGCCCATCGAGGTTGGCTGCAGAGGATTTGTGGGGCGTTCACTCCACAAAGCCTTGAGTGCCCTGGGCATCACGGGAACAGCTAGGAGCAGAGCCATCAAAAACACCACTGAAGCAGCTGAGAAAGCTTCAAGATGGCTCTGGATCCGGAGAGGAGAACCATGGGGAGAAGCGAATGCCGCCTGAACACAAGCCGCGGTCTGATCAACCACGGCTGGGTCGCCTGGGCGAGGGTGTCTGATGTTGCAAGACCCGAAACACCCTATGACCCCAGGAAACATCACTGAAGATGTGTTCAGGAGCATCAGAAGATGTATTGAAGAACTTTAAATTACTTATTTGGACAAACCATAAACATAGCCATTCTAAATAACTGTTCCAATTTATTTTCCAAACTAAAGTACTATGGGCTTCATGTAGGGAGGAAAATCCCTCGTGTGCTTGTTTACATCTAGCAAAACCTTGTTCGAGAAGTTCCTGACTAAAACAACACAAGATAATCTCACAGGAGACGAGACTAAGCTTGAGAAAATATTACAGAATAGGGTACTGCGCTTTGTAAAATGTATTCTCTGGTAATGGGGCATCCCAGTGGCTCACCTGGTAAAGTGTGTGCCATGTATTCAGGCTAAGACCTTACCAGAGGAGCCCAGGTTTAATTCCGAGTGAGCCCTTTGCTGCATGTCACCCCCTCTCTCTCTCCCTGCCTTTCCTGTTTCTGAGTGTTGGCTGATAAACACCTGCTGTGACATCAGGGATTGGGTGTGGTCAAAGGGGCAACATGCCTGAAAGTTTCAGCCTCTACAGAGTCATGCAGCAGAAGTTGTCTGCCACATGTGATTTGGCTCTGACTCATTCTCTAAAAAGGGAAGTGTATGGGATCGTCATATGACAGCACTGAGACCAACCTTGCCCAGAGAGGCCAACATCTTGAAATCAATGGTCCTCCGATGCCGAAGAATCCTGAGGATCCCATCCAGATAAACCTGGTCTTTACTGAAGCAACCTGGAGCATTACAAGCACAACATACATTATACATGAGGAATAAAATTTAGAAAATCAGGCAACTTAATTTTCACCTGTACATTGGATTTCAAATTCCTGTGATACTGAGTATTTCTGCAAGCACCATAAACATGTATCGTTGCTCATGGTAAGTATGCATGGTCACCTGGCTTGGAGGTGTCCGTCTGTCCCCTTTTGGCGCGCAGACAGTACTCCCAGCGCACAGCCGGGTCCTGGACAAAGCGGGCGATATGACTGAAGAGCTGGCTGAAGCTCATGCTGGCGGCGTGATACACCGTGTAGTAGAGCAGAGCTGCGCGCCAAAGGTAGGGCTGTTTCCGTAGCAACACACTATGCAAGCTGGCCAGGCCCTCCTCTGTGGGATTGGCCGGTTTAAGGCCAAACTGCTTCCTGCCTGCTGCGGTAGCCCATGGTTGCAGATTGTTATTGACCCCTCGCAAATAATGTGTGCCTGAGAGGACAAATAGGACAAGAAAGAAAAGCATTGCTTGACTGAAATGACATCTACAGCAAAATCCATGATAAATTCATAAAAATCCGCCCAAAAACATGTTAGAAAATAGTTACTGGTATGATATGCTTTGCATTTCTGGGCCCATTTTGTCGTTTAGTGTATTCTTCATATTCCTGTGTGCTGCCTAAATATAGATGATGCAACTTCACAAAGATATTTCCAGCACAGCCACAGTGGTGTAGCACAACGGTTTTCAGCTATCCCTTAACAGGAGTGGTAAACATCAGGTTTTGGTGTGTGTCCATCAGAATCAATGAGCAAAGGCTTCTTTCTAGAGCCGCAATTTTGCACCAGCTTTCAACAGTGATGCAGGGAGACATTCATCATAGAAGAAGCAGAGACAAAGATCTCTCCACTAACATTAGTTTCAATAGAAAAGAATTCAGTGCATCCACAAGACATGAACAATGGGTACAACTCTTGCTTTTTTTTTTTTTTTTTTACCGGGCACTATCACTACTGCTCAACCCACCCACATGTATAGGTTTCCCAAGTTTCAACCATGCTCAGAAAAGGGACATTGTTGAAATGCATTCAGGTAAACTTAGGAAGGCATAAACTGAGGCAGGTTGAGGAAAAGCAGGTAGACCATGAAAGGAAATTCCAGCTCTTTGTCAAACTGCTGGAATGCCCTGAACACCACAGAGAGTGCAAGAGTATCCACATCACTGCAATACGGCCACTCTGATTGTTTTTAGATTCAACATGATAAATACAGCATTTGGTGCTTTAAGACACTGTAAATGTCTGTCCTACCCCATACTGGAGTGTTTAAAGTGACAGTTAACCTTAAACAACATTTGACCCATGGAACATCTTGATCCTAAGTCTGTAGGTCAAACAGAGGTCCATGTAAAAAAGCCTGCAACCCAAGGAGTCTGAATTTCCTGAATTTGCCATGGCATTTGGGCAAACAGGCTTCTTGTGAAGTATGAGGCATTATGGTTATTTGAGTGTTTACAATTCTGCAAACCTAAAACCCAGAAGTGGCCAAAAAGCTAGTTGTGCCTCCGGTGGATCGCATGTAGAACTGAAAGTAAAGACAAAAATGCAACAATGTTTTTTCAATGGAAATGAGGGACACATTTTAGTCTGCAAGGCTCTTATTGGATTACTTGACATATTTTTTTCTCTAAGCTTCAGTTTGAAAATGTGGTGGAAATGCTGTCGGCTACAAGGTAAGCCTTGAATGAATTTTTTTCTGTGGCTTCATTGCTGACTGCAGGACAGGCACTTGTGCAATGGATCTGAAATTTGGATAGGTTTATAGGTTTAGGAATGTGCACTTTCAGAGAAGCTTTGGATGATTTCAATAGCAGCAATGGCATGAAAAGGTGGAGGAGCTTATTGTCAGGCCGACAAAAATTTAGAAAGCTCAAACCAGGAAATAACAATAGACTGGCTATAAAACTGTATGGTTGCAAGAAGACCTATAATGATCACTCTCACACTGCAAATGTCAATTTAACTGCAAAAAACGCATATAATATTGCATAAAATAGCTTTAAGACAACTGATGCTTGATGTATAGAGAGACTGCTGTATATTTTGCTGTACCGATCTCATGTCTTAACATTCCCTCCAGCCAGTGTTGTCGAGCTCCAGCCAGGTTTATAGTAAGGGTGGGACGGCAGCTCTCCACCATCATGACCGCCTGAGACAGCAGTTCTTCAGACAGACACACCACAACCTGAGGACGATAACACACAGCCATACAAACATACATCATCATCATCTCTATAGGGAACAGTTGATTTGGTCTTTTGTTGCAAAACTGTGAGCGAGCATGAAAATTTTAGCTGGCTTGCAAGGTTACTACCATGTTACAACTACACAAACATCTTAGTAAGTAAATCTGTAAATGATCGGAATGCAGACATGACAACAAGAAGTTCTGCTATGTACAGTAGATTTGCAGAAAACAAATATATTTGCACCCACATTAATTTCTTTAAACACATGAAAAGCTTTCTATGCTCATACCAACATATTTATTTATTTATTTAATATTTTTATTTATTTATTATTTATTTAGTCAAGGTTTATTTGATAGGGCCAGATACATACATACATTGAACATTTCATAAATATTCTGATGTATTGTATTATTTATAACATTTACACTCAGTGGCCACTTTATCAGCTCCACTTGTACAATCTAATGCAGTTCAATGCAACACCTCTGCCATAAATTCTACCTTTTAACAAAGTTTATAATGTTCACTTTTTGTTGACACTGTAGAGAATGTTTGAATTTAATTCTGTTTATTATTGAGGTTATAGTTTGCAGAGGTCTTGTACTGGACTACATTATATTGAGAGGTGTTTCTAATTTTTTGTCCCTCCCTATTTATACACATGAGGTGGGACAGAATAGTAGAAACACCTTTCAATAAAATGCAGTCCAGTACAACAGCAGCACTAACTATGAGCTCAATGCAAAATAGAATTGAATAAACACCATTGTTACTGTGACAAAAAAACCTGAGCATTATAGGCATCAGGAAAGGAATCTTTATGGCAGAACAGTTGTACTGGATTGTATTAGATTGTGCAGGTGGACCTAATAAAGTGGCCACTGAGCTCATTTGAAAAAAATTGTCCCTAGTTGTGCCATTGTTGAAACAGTTATACATTAAACATAATCAACACAAGAAACGCAAAGCACAGGATAAAAGTAAGTAAAATATGCCCAAGAGAAATCAAGCATATAGGAAAACCAACCAACAAAGACAAGTAAGTTGCTAGTTGTACTGCAAAACTGACTAACCTTTACAATCTGCTTCAGTACACTGTTTACACAACGATGCACTCACCTCTCCTACACAGTTCTCCTTCTGCAGATATTTGCGTACAGATGCCCAAACCCGACTTTTAGGGAGCACGTTGCCTCCCGTGACCTCCTCAAAATTCTCATAGGAGTCAAACTTCCTCAATACACACTCCATGATTCCAACTGCCTACAATTAAACACAGACACAAGTTAATGGGTTACTGGGTCTTAGGTTTGCATATTAGAGATAAGGGATGCACTGATACTAGTTTTTAAATTCTGATGCCAAGCACAAAACCTAAAGCACTGACCAATGCCAACTGATCTGATCCATTAAATTCACATGACATAGTGACCATTTGACAAGACCTTTTGAAGAATACAACTGATATAAAATCCATCTTTTTTCTCACAGTTTGGGAAACAGAAGCATGTGCCTGCAAACAAAGCTTTTGTTTCTGAAATTCTGTTCAGGCTTTTGTTATAAGATATTAGTTTCAGGTAAAATCTCTAATACTGATACTCCATTTTAGCCTGATGTCAACAACACCAGCAGTTTCTGTACTGGTGCTTCCCTATTTGGGACCAAAAAGTCATAGTAAATTCCAGCCGTACCTGCTCAAGGAAGAGGCCTGAGCCCTCCTTGTATTTCTCCAGCACGCTGCTTGGCTCGGGCTGCGCATACTCAAACTGAGGCTCATACTTGTAGTCTGACTGGAAGAAAGTCTGCCTCTCCTGCTCCAGGTTCAGGGGCCTGAGGGCCACCAGCAGGCAGGGCCTTGAGGGCGAATTCAGCGGAGCGGTCCCCACCCCTTTGGCGATGTGTGGCAGGGAAGTGGCAGGTCGCATTTGCCCTTTACCGACCCGAAGTCCCAGAGAGTAGTTGACTGAGCAGGTGCTCTCACTGCGGCGCATCCAGCCTCCAGGGCCCAGGCTGGGGCTGGTCAGGCTGCGAGCTGGGGGTGAGGGGGCAGCCGCACCACTACGCCAGGGAGGCTGAAGGGTTCGCCGGTCCACCATCTGCTCTTGAGACCCCCGAAGGCGCTGGGGGGTCATCTCCAGGCTGAGGGGCCGGCGCAGCGGCAGTTTGGGCGTGGCCCCGCCCCTTGATAACCTCCTCTCAGCTACCTGGGCCTGGCCTGAGTCTGGGGGCTTGGTCTGAGCCGGAAGCCCGTTGTGGGATACCTCCTCCCTTTTAGTGGCATTGCTCCTTCTCGCCCGAGGTCTGGGGGCTGCATTGGAGATGCTGGTGGGGTTTTTGGGTGGATCCGATCCATTTCCTGGCTCTAACCTGCTGCTGCTCCGCCCAACTCCTTCAACCTCAGCCCGATCCATGCAGACTTCACCTGGGTCCAAAACCATCACCACGACAGCTGCCCCTCCAGCTCCGCCTGGCTGCCGCCCAGACACTGTGGACAGCAGAGCAAGACGTGTTGCTTGTTGTTGTTGGTGGTGGTGGTGGTGTGTTTACATTCCTGCTCATGTTGTTGTTTGAGGTGGTAGTAGTGTGTACGTGTGAGTGTGTGTGTGAGAGAGAAAATGTGCCTGATGTCACTCACTGCCAGCGCTTTAACAGGATTAGAGTTGAGAAAATGACTGTTTGCTGGTCAGTGGCAGTGGAGGTGTCAGTCAGACGGGTAGGTGGAGCTGCAGCTGGCTACCATGAAATTAGTCGTTTTTACAGCCCGTCACATAGAAACAGACAGAGAGCCACAGCTCCATCAAGAACAAAGGTGCTGTCACATGTGAAGCATTTACGTCTTTGCTCGAGATGAAAATGTGTTTTTATTTAGAAATGCTAAATGTATACACCAGTATGAAATGAATGGCACGAGAGTTCACACAGTCATTTTAGAAGAAGGAGGGGAAAACAAATATTACAGGCTAAATCATTAACTATACACAAAGTGGTTCCTGTGAAGTGCTTTCTTTCATTTGTCAAATCACAGCAAGTCAAACCTTACTCACCCTGAAGCGTGTCCTGGGGCTTTTGCGCGGATTTGTAAATTCAAGCTTTTCTTTTGGTCATGACGCCTCCGAGCTCCAACTCCGCTGTGCCTGAGCCGCTGAGGTTTCCGGTGGCTGGATAACGGGACAGGGCCTGGGGGCCTGGCCTCACACACAGCCGCCTCTACATCTACGCCTGGGCCGGCCAGGAAGCGGCGGTTGAGTTGGAAGATATGACGTGCTGCGCCGTGCCCGCCTCTTCTCTGCGTCATGACGTACAATCCGGGGGGCGGGACTACACGCACTCACTCATCTGTATTGGTTCAGTATTTACCATAGACTGTCTATGGTGTTTACCAGACTGGAGCAGAATGAATGAATATTTGAGTGCATTGTGGATGTTTTCTCACTGCCAAATACGTGACGTGCAGATTACTTGATGAACAAGAAGGGGAAAAGGGAATGATGGGGAATGATCAAGTCTATTTGTGTGGCACATTTCACATTTGCACACAACTGAAATTTGACGTGCTTTACATAAGGCATTAAAGGACATTTAAATGCATAGAGGAGAAAAAATGTAACAAATAAAATAGAAAAATAAGGCAGTAAAAAGTGCATAGGAGGTATAATGTCAAAATGCAAATGAAACCTCTGTCAGTAAGTTTAAATAAATAAATTAGAAAACTAGGCAATACAAGCAATACAATACAAGTGCAAAACACATTACAGTGTTTTGCTTTAAGACATAACTTATCTATCAATGATAATAGTAAGACTGATGGTGAAGAATATATTCACAGCATTATTCCAATTAAAAACTAATAATGCACCTCTTTTCTCTAAATCAATCAGAATTTAAATGCTGTAACCAACATCAGCATCTACACTGCCAGAGGAGATGAGACTGTGTATCATATCAGAGCACAGAGGGAGCAACCGGCATCAATGTCTAACCTAAATGTACCAGTCTGCTGCTAATACTGTAGACTGCCTGGGTCAGCACTCCATGTTGTGCTGCTCGTGGTGTTTCTTTGTGTGCTTTTCTAATACATTTATTAGTGCAATTAGTATTTTGAATATCAACGTAATGAATATCTAGAATGTATTATGTATGTTATATTCAGTTACATTTTGGCACAATGTGTTAAATCACTGGAGGATATCAAGGGTTTTTTTTTTTTTTTTTTTTTTTTAAATAAAATCCTTAAAAATAAATCAGTAGTGGAAGTAGTCAATATATAACATGGCAATTAATGTTCATCCAGTTGTATCACCAAATTAATGAGAGCAGTTCATCAAATCCAAGGCAGAGGTTTTATTTAGACAGGGATAACATTACAGTTTATAACTCTGAGCATATAATTTACTCTGTATAAATAAGTCAGATGAAAAGAGCTACGTGTACTCACAGCAAAAACATTGAGTTGGCTGCACTCTTGAGAACAAAAGGCATGACCAGTGCAGTCACTAGTCAAACTAGCTCATCTACAGGGGTTTGAACTACATCCTGAGTTTAATCTGCGAGAAGCTGTTTTCTTCATATGTTGCAACAGAACAGTTTTTGAAACCAAGACAATCATCTGATTAATATTTAAGAAGACAATGCCATCAAAGCAATTTTAATCTACAAAGAAGTGCTTCTCTGTCTGCCAATGACAGACATTTATAATTCATTGATAAAATGACATCACAATGTAAGATTAATGTCCAACAACAGCATGCAAGCACACATTGGCATCTTTTCACACTTTTGACAGATGTTCATAGTTAGATGAAGTCAGATTACTTGATCTGTAGAGGTTTGAGGTGGCATTTGCAGGGAGGACTCAGGGACATGTTTTTCTTGGTGCACCTGACTGAAACGCTGCAATACGGCTCATCACCCAGTGCTGGTTGGCCAAGGCACAAATCGTCTTGTTGGCAACAGTTGTAAATCTGTAAGAAACACAGTACATACAAAACATGATTTAAAAAAAAACTCGCAGTACAAGGTAGACAGGTAGGCAAAAGAGACTGAGCACACTGCACATTTGTCATGCAAAATGCCATTATCAGTATATTCAACCTGAATAATGCAGAGCCCACCCAGTAAGGGTACACATACTTACACCACTGCTTTGGGGGTGCAGGTGCTTGAGGTTGGTGTGATCGACGTCACCCTGCATAATGGAATTTTATTTGAAGAGAATTTTACACAGCAGTCATCTTTTGGGTCTCGATGTATCACGGCATCTGTGAAGACATTCACACACACACTTGTCAGCAACAGAATTTGTAATACCTCACCTCTGAAATGTGTCTAGGATGGCATCTCTGTGAAACCACAGTGGCACTGACCTGAAGGTGCAATGTGGGAGAAACAGGCCAGTCCCAGCAGCACAAGAATCACCAGCATCTTCATGGTTCCCCGGCAGAAAGAGAGAGCGAGAGAGACAGAGAGAGGTGCTACTGTGTGGCTGAAGGTCTTCAGTCTTTTCCAGTGAGCCTTGTCTGATCTGTGCTGGAGACCTGCTCTGGGCTCTCATTATATAGAGCTGAAACACTGATGACTGATGTGAATTTCTTAGAATCATTCAAATGATGAGTTCTTCTTTGTCCTGTTTCCTGTTCCTCTGTTTGCTGCGGTGCACGGTGCTATTTGTGCAGTACGCAGAAAATGTGCAGTTATGCAGACAGGAATTCCACTAAAAGCATGGAAAATTAGAATGAATGAATCTGAAAATATGGGCCTTCACATTGCCATGCTTTGTACAATATTGTGCATATAACTACTGACAATTAGGGATTTTTGGCATTATATTTCATTTATAAAGCCATGCATAACAATAGTCCAGATGAAACTTCTGGGTGCACTCTGACAGAATACCAGACCAAGGCCTCTGATGATTTTGGAAAATATTGAGGTGACCCCTTTATTTGTACTGACAATCTTTTACTCTACCAGAGTTGAGTCATGTGGAGGATGTGTGGAGGCCCTTTTCAAAAGCTGCTATAGGGCTGCTCTTTTCCCCACTGCACAAAACAATGAAAAGCCTTTCCCACAAACAATACAGTTCACCACAGTCTATAGCGACAACAGAGGCAACACTGCTCTGCTCATGCAGCCACTAATCCATAGCTTTTTTCAGGGATGTCAGTTCACTAAACCCTAAGCTACAGCATTTAATATCAGTTGCCACCCAAACTTTCAACCCCATGGCTATAACCCATCTCCATAAACAACTGGTCCAGTGACTAATCTGAAATTATTATTATCACCAGGAGCATTTTTGAGTTGTTGGCCTTAAATTGTGGAATAGTTTAGCACTAACAATTATTATCTCCCCCCTCTATTGATATCTTTAAAACCCCTCTTTCTGTCTCTTAACTGTCGCCATGACAACATGATTGACCACTCTCACTTTTATTTGTTGTGTGCGCAACACTGCATGTGTTATGATTTTGCCAGGATATGCTATGCTTTAATCACTTTACTAATATCCTCTTATTTATGTCTATGATTTTATTTGATCATTCCTGTGTAGTAGTAGTAGTAGTAGTAGTAGTAGTAGTAGTAGTAGTAGTAGTAGCAGTAGTAGTTGTAGCAATATCAATGGTAGTAGTAGTAGAAGTACTAGTAACAATAGTAGTCGTTGCAGTAGTAATAGTATACTAGTTGGTAGGAGCAGTAGTAGTTCTAGCAGTAGTGATTGTGGCAGAACTAGCAGTAGTAACGGTAGTAGTGACTGAATGAATGAATGAATGAATGAATGAATGATGTTTTATTATTGTGTTGAGCATACAAGTTGTATGGCTGACGAATTTAGAGGACCAGAGCACAGCATACATTATCAAACAGCAGAAATAAAGGGATAAATAAAGTATCTTTCATATTCAGATTCATCAGATAATTATCAAGCAGGGCAAAACTCCTAAATCACTGATAGAAGCTTACCATGTATTAATAACAGATCAAAGTAGATATTAATTAAATCAACCCTCTTGCCTTCTTTCCAGGCTTTTGAAATAAAGTTTTCAGACTTAAACACATGAATATTAAAGAACAATTCCAGTTGTTGCTCATCTAGACCCCAGCATATTTCAGGTTTTTGCTGAGCGATTTCATAGTACAACACCTCTTGTAGGTTGTCATACAGTCTGTACAGTACAGAAGAAAAAGGGACTCACTTTCCAATTTACCCAGCTCCCACAGTTCACACAGTTTGCTCTCCTCCAGAATATTTTTGACCAACCTCAAAGGCCAGAATAATAATATTAGCTCTTAACTGTGCAACCAAAGATCTTCAGCTCCTAGATAAACGAGATGTAATATGTCATACAGGCCAAAAATTCTGTTTAATATGCATGTACGTCCGTAATTTTGGCTTTAAAAGAACATTTTTGGACTAATTTTCCACAAATTTCAACAAGAGCTTATTTTTGATGGAGTTAGCACAGATTATTTATGTAGATACACAGCATATCTACATTGAGCAAAGCTATTTAGCCATGGAGAACTGTGTAATTTGAGCCACATAAATACATTATTTATTCTGTTCTGTGCCATATTGATTAGATCCAGTAGCGGTAGTAGTGGGAGTCATAATAAAGTAATAAATAGTGGTTGTAATAACAGTAGTAATACTAGTAGCAGCAGATGTAGAAGTAGTAGTTGAAGTAGCACTAGTAGTAGTAGTAGTAGTAGTAGCAGCATAGTACAAGTAGCAGTAGTAGTAGTTATAGTAGTAGTAGTTGTAGGAAAGTCCCTGCTCTCCCGTCTTTCACTTCCTCCTCCTCTAGCTTACATCAGATGAATAATGCTGCTCTTCTAAGAACAAACATTAACTGTTTTCACAGTCATATGAAGGAGCAGAAATTTTAGAACAAAGAAGTGGGAGGCACTTGATCACATTTGTTTTTGCAAGCAAAGCTGAACAGAATTAATTGAAAATGTATGGCTGGCTGTCAGAATGAAGAATTAAAAGTAGCCACTACAGATTCACACACTAGCTGTCTCACCTCAGCTGGCGACAAAGCAAAATAGATGTCAGCTGATCTCATCTCTCAAGGTACTGTGCAAACTGGAGGTCCACTGGACCTCGTACCATGTCTGGGCTAAAAAACTGCTGTGGAGATTTATAACCAACCACTGCAGTTGGGATGGCTGGCTTGACTTTCAAGTTCAGCAGCGGTGAATGTCTTACAGTATCTTACAGTATTTCTTTTTCTTCTGTTCTTTCTTTCTTTCTTTCTTTCTATAAAAACATATTCACAATTACAATGACAACAGTTGACAAGTAGACTCTGTGTCTAGCCCTGCATTTCTTAACTAGGGAGTGCCAGATCTCCTGGTTTCCTGGTTGAAAAAAAAATCTGATGTTGCTGACATGATAAAATGGATTAAAATTCCTCAAAACAAGAGTTACAAAACTTACCATGAAAATGTTGATCATTAACTGCCTCATATGTCATCAAAATGTCACATCACACCTCGAGGGCCAGGGCCATGTCCCTACAGTTTTTTTTTTTTTTTTTTTTCCTACAGTGCAATGCATTTCAAGTCTGTAGCGTGAAGCTAATAAACAAGCATGGAACGGTTTTTGAAAAGAAAGGCTCCAGAATCAGATAACTCTGAATATGAGCAGAAAGTAGTGGAGGCCAGTATGATGACAGCTGCTTTTGGTATGGTTTCATCTTTTTCAGGCCCTCTCCCTTTGTGCTTAGTATGTGGCATGAAATTATCAAACCAAGCAATGGCTCTGAACAAATTTAAAAGACACCTGACAACAAATCATGTGTCACAGCCGACAACAGCAAGTGATAATAAAATGTACAAAAGTGACTTGGTCCATGAGTTCATGTGAACTTGCTAAAAAGATTTGTCATTGCTGGAACAGAAGCAACTGTAAGAGATCAGGGAAGATGGCACATTAAAAATAAAAATTTCTTGACGTGGTGTCACAGGGGGTAACCAAGAAGTAACCAGTAGTTTCAAGTAGCAATTGTTGCATTTTTGCTGCCTGTCTCCGCAATGTGTTTGTGTGAACTCAAGCCAAACGTACATCAAGAACAAGCACAGGGAGCGACTGTGTGCATCTCCCCGGTGTCTCAGGTTTCCCATTTATGGTAAGTCACATTTAGCACCCCTCCCCCGCCAAATAACCACTTATGATGTGTATGTATATGTTGGCTGTCAGAGGGATGCAGCAGCGTGTATGTTTTCTTTAAAATATATTTTAAACTGTGGTTACTAGAGATTTTGCATACTTTTAAAGGGTGCTGTGAGTGAAAAAAGGTTGAGAAAAACAAGTTGGCTTGTTTTTGATAAAGCATAATCACCATGTTCTGTTGTACAGACTTTTTTTTTTTCTTTTTTCTATCCACACCCTCATATGCTGGAATCGGTCCACACGTCTCTGTTTTACACTGTTTTAGAACTTTTAGGGGTCCCTGTTGCATCTTTCCTCCGCTGGATAATTACTTGATCAGTGAGTCAGTTTCAGTTAAAAATGTTCCACGGCACATCTCAGTTGTTAGATCTTGTGAATATTATCCTGAAATAATTTGAGCAGCACATTCTCAGTTTTGCATAAATATTGCGAATGATTTTGACTCCCAAGAGCTCGGATCTCACTGTACCCCACATTTAAGAATATCTCTCGTCAGATACATAATGTGTAATAATGGCGGCTGAAGGCAGTACACAAACGTTCCTGTTTCTCATAAAAAGGGGTTTTACAGAGTTTCAGCTCTTGCCTGGTCGTTACCAAGTAGAGCACATTCATAGAAAACTTTCAAACTGACACGAGGAAGTGAAAATGGCAGGAACAGAGCTGCAGTGACAGTACTGCTTAGTATTAAAAAAAAATGCACTTACTTTTCAGGATCTTCCCACAAACGTATTTCTTACCATTTGACCTACTGTAGTTTTCTTTTGGTAGGGCCAATGTCTGTTTATACATCTTTCTGTCTATCGATAATAGTGATGTTTTCATTAGCAGGTCAATATTACTGCCTCATTTCGTTTATACTCAATGCTGTTTTCATCATTAAGGTTTAATGACTTCAGTGACAACTCAAATGGGAAATAGGTGAATATGGAGAATTTCAGCAACTTTTTACCATCAGTTGTGCTCAAGTTCCTGCGTTGGGACATTAATGGTGAACAGGCAGAGCAGAATTACACATGCTCACTTACATATTGACAAGATGATTCATAAGGTATTTTTCAGGACATTTTTCTAAGCTTATATAGTCTTTATGACAGTCTATAAAACAACAGCACAGCCCAACCTGAGCTGGTCGGTAGCTGGTATCAGAGAGGTCTCCAATAATTCATATTCTACATCAGTTTAATCTCAGGTCGGTTTGGTTGGTTTGAATATGACAAGAGAGTGGGCTGTCACGTCATGTCAGTCAAGCCATGGCATACTGACGCAGAATTCCTCCGAACCCAAATATTGTGTCCCAGGGGGGCGGTGACTTATTTCTCTTGTATTTGTGATTCATCTTTTTTATTTGTTGTTGTTTTTGCAACAGGCGTATTGGTAATGTCCAGACGTCAGTCCAAATGCAGACTCACTACTTTTTAACAATTCAATATCACCACCTAGAGGCTGATATTTACACTTGTCATTCTCACCCATACCATCAGCACACCAATTAGGACCATGTCTTTAGCGCTGCATTCTTTTCATTGTACAGAGTATAATACAGTGTAAGTGAGTGGTAGAACAGATGTATGTACTTACACATACATACCCTTAGGAAAACATGGCACACGCATTGTTTCTAGTTTGGCTTTTTTGGAAAGTTACTATTATATGTTAGTGCTTATCGTAACCAAATGTGCCATAATAAGTAACAATACAGTCATTGTATCAAATAAAAATTCTGCCGATGCATCTGCATCAATCTGCTAAAAGAAGTAAATTGAATCATTTGCTCTGAATTTGGCCTGACTTGATATGGAAAACTTTGATTCTAGTACTAGTAAACTTTGATTTCATTCCTGATTCTTAAGATACATAAGATATAACATTGTGTGGCTCTAACAGAATATTACTGATTGTAATTTAATCTGTTTTTTTAAAAAAGAAAAAAATGTAATTTAATTTTAATTAAATAATTAATTAAATAATTAAATTTTTGTTATCTTAAATTATTGTGTGTATTTCTTTATTGGAAACTTTTGCCAAAAAAAAAAAAAAAAAAAAAAAAAAAAAAATCAAACTAATAACTTAAATTGTGGTTTACACCTTGAGTCAAATTGAATTGCTCCAAAAGACTAAAATGTTCTTAAATTAAACTGCCAATGTACTGTAATGGTGAACCGAATTGATATGCAGCTAAGCCAAAGATTCACAACCCTTTTAAGTGTTAATATTTCAAAAGAGAAAACCACCAGGATGAATTGTTGTCTTTTTATTGGTTAGGTTATCCAGCTACCTTACCTTCAAATAGTTTAATTTTTTTTTTTTAAATAGAATCTTCAAAGAAGAAAGCATAAATGAAAGCAAAACTCAAACCCAAAAAATATCATTTAACTGAGAAAAAAAAAAAAAAATCCAGGTTCCTTCTAAAAGTAAAACTCTATTCATGACATCAAACAAATAATTAAAATTAACACACTATACATAACTGAATCAATGAATATATAAAGACATGGGCCAGAACAAACACACCTGTGCACTCAATGATTATTATCCAGTCAAGTGAGCAGTCAGTCAAGCTTGCCAAGGCTTTCATTATCATTCAATCTCTCTGGGGGCTCCCACAGTTTCTCCAGGGGCTGAGGGAGGGCTGTGATTAGATGTGGGTGGATGCAAGTGAGGCCGTGTGGTTCCACAGGTTAGGCCGATCATGATCATGGCTTTTTAAAAACCAAAGGTGTTCTCGCCGCTGTATGCCACGTATAAAAAGCCGTCCTCATCCTTCTCTTTCTCATACAGCTGTCCCATTGTGATGCTGAAAACAGGAATGAACACAGCGTCAGGAACATGGGCACATCAGAGTGGTAACAGATAAATGGTTGATCCCTCTCGCACGGAGGTGTTTTAGTGTTGATGCCTAAAGTAAACACTCATGTATGGATACACTGATCCTTCTAAGATGCACCACAGAGCGCCACTGGACATCATCCCCTCCTGTAGCCACCAGTGCCTCCCATGGTGGGTCAGATAACCCGAGGTAACAGACTGCATAACTGTACAATATTTAAACAGTTTAAATATTTAACTGTGCAATCATACCTAAAGGACTTCACAATAATTAAATAATAATGCAATACCCCTGTGTATATAGGTATATATTTTACATATACTCAATTTCTTATTTCTGTATTTATTGTTATAATATTTTCGTAGGATTAATGCACATACACTCAGTGGCCACTTTATTAGGTCCACTTGCACAATCTAATGCAATCCAATACAAACGTTCTGCCATTAAGTTTACTTCTATGATGCCTATAATGTATTCTTTTTGTCACAGTAATAGAGGTGTTCATTCAATTCTATGTTTGGCATTTAGCTCATAGTCAGTGCTGCTGTTGGGCTGGACTGCATTTTATTGAGGGGTGTTTCCACTATTGTGTCCCCCCTTATGTAAATAAATAAGGAGGGACAAAAAATTTGAAAACCACTCAATATAATGTAGTCCTGTACAAGACCTCTGCAAATTACAACCTCAATAATAAACATAGAATTAAATTAACACATTTTTCCACAATGTCAGCAAAAACTGAACATCATAAACTTTCCTAAACGGTAGAATTTATGGCAGAGCTGTTGTACTGAACTGCATTACATTGTGCAGGTGGCCTTAATTCAGTGGCCACTGAGTTTATTTAGACATAATGCACACACTTTTTTTTTTTTTTTTTACAACAACAATTTTGTTGATTTAAACTTTCCCTGTATGGCCTGTACAGTAAAGGCATGCTTCCTCATAATTCTTATTATCACTATTTATTTATATCACTGATTAAGTGTTTGGGATTTTTACAGGACTCAAGTGGCGACCCAAATCTCAAGCTACAGTGTTTTGGAGCTGAGATTACGGCTAAAGACGGTTTACTGTGTCAGTGACCTACATTTGGAAACAAAGCGACTTCATCACACTTTTCATTTTTATGAGCTGTGACCAGCAGCTCTACAACTCACTCTGTCCATCAGTTGTTTGGTTGGTCCACTAAAATTTCCCCACCCTTTTCGCGGCCACAGTGTTTACCCTTGGCGGGTGAAATTTGGCGTGAAGGTCAAGTGTGTGTGAACTAGGTGTGCTCTGGTGTTGATGCCATTTGGCAACAGGAGGTGTAGCAGTGGGAGGGGCCTATCACAAAAGGTGCATATCTTCTTAACAGATTCACATAACATGGCCAAACTTTGTAGAAAGACACACACACACACACACACACACACACACACACACACACACACACACACACACACACAGACACACACACACACACACACACAGACACACACACACAGACACACACACACACACACACACATTCATTGGTGACAGTTTGCCCCACCCCTACAGTTAAGCCCCACCCACTGCCATAACTTATGGACTATTTGTTGTAGACTCTTGCAGGAGGTAACACTGTTTTACGTGATTGGTTTAGCCCACCATAAAGCTGAGTCCACTCTATAGCAACTACAACTTCCTACCTATGATGCTGAAATTTGCCATGGAGGTCAAGTGTTTCTGAGTTTTTGTGTTGTGTTTTGGTCTGGTCACAGCTATCGCAAATGTGCACTTGTTACTTGTTTGCAGCATTACTGACTAGATCTACAGCCGGACTACAAGTCTTTCTCTGCTCACTCTCTTTTTCCGGCCTGGTGGTTATATATTTAGGCATTATTTGAGCACAGCCAATTCTCTACTGGGCCTTCATGACGGCACTAGCTGTGGCTGCTGAGTGATTTGTGAATTAGCAATAGCAAGATTTGTGAAGCAACTGTGAAGGCTTTAAAGTGGCCAAAGTGCTGACCAGAAATGCTGAGTAATGAGTGACTAGTCACTGAAGGGTGTTAGGAGCATACGGGTGTGACACATAAGTCTTCCTTGGTGTTGTCAGACATGCACTATGTTCCTTTACGGTGTCTGCCTACATCTACAACTGTACCAATAAAGTAATACAAACCATCACTAATTTTGCATGACGTTAAGGTTTTTGTTTTTTTTTTTCTTTTTGAATGACACTGCTTTTTTCCCCGCCAGCTGGGACATTCCCCGTGTCTGCTGGGGAAAAACTGTGTCTACTGTCTTAGAGCCAGTATCAGGATTATTATGACAAGCAGGCAGTTAATGTTTGGGCTTACCACTGAGTAAGAAGACCAGTGTCAAAAATTTCAATTTCAAGTTGATTTGTAACTAAGTGTGCTTTTAAAGCATACACTGAAACCAGTTTTACACTCCATCATCATGCAGGCGTAAGAGTCAAGACCCATTCACTTAAAGTAACACTGACTCCATGATATAATAAGGGTGGCACCTGATGACCACCACCACCCCAACTCCAGTATCCCAGGCAGCACTGACCTGGACTGAGGCACGGTCTTATCCACAAACAAGAAGATGGCCTTCTCGGAGGGCAGTTGGATGCGTTTCCTGATGATCCACATGAACTGAGCCACTGTGATGTCCGAGGGAACCAGGTACTTCCTCTTGTCGATGTCCACTATCTGTGATCCAGACACCTTCTCCACAATCACCTGTCATACACCGGACAGAGACAGAACCAAGTGCACAATGTTGATAACAAAGTATGCAGCATTTGATGAAACAAGCCTACTCTTAATCAAAAATTTAAGATTATAATAGATAATTTCCACTCACCGGAACCCTATCAGGGTATTTGTTGCGAATTTTGGCTGACTCTATGCACCGATGTTCTGAGGGACAAAAAAAGACATTCTGGTTATTTATGAACGCTATGAGTGACACTACAATCGCAACACTGCTTGATTATGCTTTCTCTTTTATACTGACATGTGAGGCCACCGCTGACTGACTGAAATCAACATTTGTCTGCTGAACTTAAACGACAAACTGACCCAGATTGAAAGGGAGCAGCTGAAGATTAAGACGAACTGTGGCCAGTCTCTCCACTACGCCTGTCAATCTGTTTGCTCAAAGATGCCAAGTGTAGCATCTTAACATCGATTATCACATCAAGTTTCACCCATAACATTCCAGCTCAATGTAATCATCATTCAGTGAGGAAAGTGGGAAAAACGCTCGAGATGCAAATATAGCCTAACTCTTTGCAACAGGAAGCAAAAGGATTCATGGGAAATGTAGTCTTATTTTTGAGACATGCACTACAAAACAGTGGTGTGACATCAAAGCCACCAATCATCCCAACTATGGCTGTATTTGTTTAAGATCAATATGCCAAGGTAATTTGACAACTTTTATTGAATTTTAAAAATGCATGTATTGCACCTTTAAAAGGGGTCTTGATTCTTGATTGTGATATGTTTGCTGTCAATACAAATATCTAGGTAATGTGTTATTTTATTTACACAAATAGATAAAATATTACACAAAAATAAATGATATATAGAATAAAGCTATTAACAGCTTACACTTGGCACAAAAGCGTGTTCAGTCGAGGTCTGAAAGTGTTAGGCCTGTGTAAAAACGCTAAAAAATTTGGGAATACAAAGCAGGCTACAGGCCTCCCACTGAGCTGCCAAAACAACTTCTTATCTTACACAGAGGTAATATTTCATAGGCCCCCATGAAGTGAAACTAGGTCGGAGGGTGAAATTTGTGACGCCTGGCTGTATTCACACACCACGTCGTTAATATCCACTCGCCAAAAAAGTAAACCGTCTGCACAATGGAGGCTTAAGAGCTTGATGTGGCTCCATTGTGTCAAAATCCCATCCACAACCTGGAGGCAGGTCGTCGGGAGGGAAAAGAGAACAAACACACGACGTTTCGTGAAATCACACGGCTCTGACAGACTGCACTGAAGGCGGAGAAGGCCACAGTGACAATTACATGAGATGACATACTGTTTAAATGTTTGTTCTCCCTGTCCTCTGCTGACTCTCCTGCTGCCATAAACAAAAGGCTCAAGAGGAGGCCAGTCTTTAGTCGAGCCTCCGACATGAGTTGCGGTGTCATTTTTTTCCCTTCAAAATCATAAACCCTCACCCTCATACCTCAATGGGCAGTGTACTCTATTTCACAGCAGTAATTAATCAATGCTTGGATAATTTTATGAAGATGAAATACCTCCCCCCCTTCCTTACCCAAGGAGTGATCCTCTTTGAACATCCATTTCATGTTTGCCGTTTCCGGGCTCCTTCGCTCGATGCTGTAGAGTGTTAACACAAATGACACGAGTCCAGGCTTTGGAAAATGGCGTCTTTTGGGGTTTGTTTGTTAACTCAGCCTGGTAGATTCAATGTATAAATGTCAAACTAATCGTCAACAATGTAGCAAAACAAGCCTCCCTCTGCGCGAGCTCTACCCGACCGATGACGTCACTGCGGGACTGTCCCATTGACCTCCGCCGTGCGGGGGTGTTGCCTCTTATATAGGTACATAACGGGATTATTAAAAATGCCAAGAATGAGTAACTCTGCTTGTGGTCACTTTTTTGTTTTATTACTAATTTTCTCATTTTACACAGTGGTGTTGGTACAACTGACATTGCCGCTTGTCCTGATCACTCAAGTTGCCTCCCCTGTTTCTCATGTTCTGTCCTTTTGATCCTGTTACAGCAAGAGCAACATAAATACATCAGTGTATGTGCAAATGACATTTTGTTTGCCTGTGAATAAACTACAGTACAAGTCACAGTTTTTTCTAGACTGCTTTACTTCTGCTTGTGTAAACATATTAAATTATAAAATCACACATTTTTGGTGTTGAGGGTGATTTTTTTTTTCTATTACATGTGCATGACTTCAAGGTCCTAGTCTTCAGAGGCTGAATTGGCACTATTTTCATCTGGGGGCTGAGCTGTAATCTGGTTGTCTTCAGAGGCTGAATTGGCACTATCTTCATCTGGGGGCTGAGGTGTAATCTGGTTGTCTTCAGAGGCTGAATTGGCACTATCTTCATCTGGGGGCTGAGGTGTAATCTGGTTGTCTTCACAGGCTGAATTGGCACTATTTTCATCTGGGGGCTGAGCTGTAATCTGGTTGTCTTCAGAGGCTGAATTGGCACTATCTTCATCTGGGGGCTGAGGTGTAATCTGGTTGTCTTCACAGGCTGAATTGGCACTATCTTCATCTGGGGGCTGAGCTGTAATCTGGTTGTCTTCAGAGGCTGAATTGCCACTATTTTCATCTGGGGGCTGAGCTGTAATCTGGTTGTCAGGGGGCAGCGGTTTCCCTAGATGGTGGCCTGTAGTGATGCCGTAGGGAAGCGACCGATACTCCTCCCTCACTGAAGGGTGAAGCAAGAAGCCCCCTTGAAAACTGAGGTCAAAAAGCTCGCAAGGGGCAAAGGTCAAAGGCCTTTCTGCAAAAAGTCCTTTGAGTCGAGCTTGCCACCCCTCTAGCATTGCAGTGCGCGCCACATGGGGGGAGTGAACCGGGCACCAGAATATCTGAGGAGCGAGGACTTGAAATCCACAGAAGTGGAGAATGCCATTCTGCAAGAGACACGACACAAACACATGAGAGGGCTGAAGGAGAATACCGGTTTCATTTAGAGTTACAGAACAGGACAATCTCTTCTGCCGCTGTTTTTCACATGGATATTTAGAGTTAGTCCATTCACCTCCAGTCTATATTTCCTCCAGTCAGTCTGCAATGCATGCTAAAATGTACTTGCTTTGTGTCATTTTAAAATGAATACTTCATATGCCACTAACCCAAAAGCCATATTCCTTAATACTCACCCTAAAAATAAGATCACTACTGTTTTGTGACTCTTATTTGAAGTTGAGAGGGCTTTCTGTGGGTATTGGGTGAAAGGGGAATATGGGTTTTGGGCTCAGGCTATGTGGTTTGTATTGAGTTAAAATGTATGTAGTGGTTTGGTTGTATTTTTTAATGTGTGGACTCTAAGAAGGAGGAAGGAGAGCAGGAAGCAGAGCATATCATAACACAGCAGTGATATGACAACACTTGATAATGTTTATGTTCTGTACTGAATTACTTGTTCATTTGTAACACAGTGTTGTCTTGTTGTGTTTGTCCTGGACAGAGCTCCCCTGAGAATAAGTCCCCTTATCTCAATAAGATTCTTAATGTGAACAAAATAAAATTAAATAAAACGACGAGAATCCAACAGAAAGTTTGACTAAAACCAAATGAAGGCTTTATGTTTACTGTGATGGATTATTTCACTCTGTGTAAGAGGTGACAAATGGCTTTTTCTGAGGGAGAAAAACAAACTCTGATATCTACAGCTGAAATCACTGTGTGCAGACACCAGCAGGAAGAAAAGAAAGGAGAAGGGCAACCTAGAACATTGGCCCAAACATAAAATAAATAAATAAATGAAAACATGCCAGGATTATCATGGAAATTTCATTTAAAAGTTTTTAACATCCATAGGGGTCATTTCTGTGTCACTAAATGTCTGTCACTCACCTGGAGAGGCCACAGTGTGACATTTATGTCTCCATTGATGCCGTCAGGGCGAAACATCGTCGGCATTGCTCCGGTACTGAAGGATAGCATCGCTTTCTTATCCTTACAGCAAACACAAATAGGACATTGATAATATAAGTGAGGAAGTAAATAAGTAAAATTTATTTGTATAGCTCTTTTCACAGACAGAGGTCACAAAGAGCTTTCCAAAAGCATTATACAACATACAAAGAAAATATCTAAAAAAGTAATGACTCTGAGGCACATATTAAAAAAACTAAACAAAGCTAAAAAAAAAAAAAAAAAAGACATAGTACATATGAAAAACACAGTACATAAAAATAACACATATAAAAAAAAACAGTGCATAAAATACACATAGAAATACACAACAAATAGGTAAATGCAAACCTTACACAAACACAACACAAATATAATCCAGCCAGAAAGTGTATCCTCTTACAGAGCCTCTAAATAATGTGAAAATTTACTGTATTCTGTTGCTATTTGAGAAGGTTACAGTGACCCAACTATAAAACATTAACATTTGTTCTAATATGCACTGGCCCACTGGCTATCTTAATATCCATGTCTAAAATGTAAGTCTTTTCTTTTGTGCTGTCATGACAGTGGTGCATTTCTTCATTCACTAACCTCAGGGTCGATGTCAGAGCGGGGTTTAATTTTCCAAACATTAAAATTACAATCAGTAGACCAGTTACTTTTACTGTTACCACTGATATGCTGGGTACGTGATTTTTGAAGTATTGCTGCTATATTATTATTATTATTATCATTATTATTATTAGTAGTAGTAGTAGTAGTAGTAGTAGTATTATCTTTTGTGCTGGTTTAAGTGATGTAGTTGTCCACCTGAGACAGACCTTGAATACGCCGTTATTGTACATCTTTTCCAGGGAGAAAGCAAAGCCTTGTGTGAGAACTCTGTCCATCCAGCCCTTCATGATGGCAGGCACACTAAACCAGTACAAAGGAAACTGAGGAAGGAAGTCACACAGAGGGGGAAAAAAAAACATAGTAACTGCAACTCACTCAATGACATGACAGAATTATCTAGAAATGTCTGGGTGTGTTAATTTGTCTTCAATAATTTAGAGGCTGCTGTGATAGAGAGCATTTTAATTGCGCTGCACTGCATTTCCTCACACATGAATAGTCAACAGCATTCGCAATCATCTTCTGAGGGCTTTCAGTTTTGGAATCATTCAGGTCATGGAACAAGATGCTTTTCACTGAAATTAACTCTGCAAAAGAAATCAGTGCCTATTTACAACTGGGCTTGGAGGCCTCCTCTAGGGGGCGACACAGAGCACAAAAACTTAATAGTCTCAGTGCTAGTGGAACTATTTTTAAATTGCCATAATCTTATAACCGTCAATCTCATGTCAGCTTAAAATTATGTTGTCATTGTAAATACTGGCAGTAGTGTAGGTGGGTATACTATTATGTAGATGGGCTGATCAATAAAGAGGAAATGGATACTCTTCTATATATTTAAATGGCTTTTTGTTTGATAAGTGGGTGTACTGTATATTGCCATAAAAAGAGCCTCCACTGCTCTTATAACAGTTACAGTCCAGTTACTGGTAAATATTTGGTATCAAATGTAGTGATCATTTTATAGCATTTAGCCCCACTGACCCTCATGCATTCAGCACTGATTAGTGTTCAGCACTGCCACCAATGTCCAATCTCCCTTTTCTGTCTCCCAGCAGTCAGTGGCCTCTCTCTCTATAGTCTTTGGTGTAGCTACTACTTGTTAGGCATGGGTTAGTTCTGACAATCAAACACAGAAGGTGAGAAAAAGTGGAGAAATCAGTTCACAAAATGTATGATCACCAGTTTCCAACTTTAGCAGGGGCTTCACACTGAGCAGTTTAACCGATGGGCCACAAAGTTTTAAACAGGCATTTAATAACATACCAGTCCAATATCAATTTAATGAACTAACACAGCTAATAGGCAAGTGCGAAAAAAGTAAACAGAAAAATCTAAAATACTTCCGAGCTTACCATCGACCCCAATGATGGGTGCAACCATTCTCCAAACACAAGACATTTAGTGTTTTAAATAATGAATGAGGAGCGCTGGAAAGCTTTAAAAGGTTCTGATCAATTTCTCATCTATTTTGGATTTGTCACAGAGAAATACTGTCCATGGAACTAAATCACATTCGTAAAGAAACAAGGAAGCTTCCTGACCAGCTGCAGTGCACATTGGTCTAGTTTCCCTGGTCACTCTTCCAGTGCCTTGATTGTATTGCTTGCAGCGTGAATGCATGGTAGATTATAAGCCAAGATATGAGTTAACCTCTGACCTGGAATATAACGAGATCGGCTTCCTTAATTTTGTTCTGCTCAGCCACAATGTCTTCACTGAGGCGACCTTCCTTCCACGCATGCATGGTCTCCTCTCCATACTGGAAAAGCTCGGGGTTCTTCCAATCGCCTGGACACAAAACAGCATCAGCATCTCACTGTCAGTCTCCAACCATGCTTTGTGTGTGTGTGTGTTGGTGTAAGAGAGAGAGAGAGAGAGAGAGAGAGAGAGAGAGAGAGAGAGAGAGAGAGAGAGAGAGAGAGAGAGAGAGAGAGAGAGAGAGAGCAATCTCTAAACCCAGGGCTACAACATAAGGGAAAAGAAGCCAAGTTGATTTTTTTTTTTATTTTTGTCCCCTAAAGAGGCATCAAAACTGCTGTGGGTTTTATCTACCTGCCCATCCACAACATGTCACTCCACTCTGAATGACTGAACGAGACAATACTGCAGCACTGCATGAGGGTTACCTATGATGTCGTCGTAAGTGGCGTTAGCTCTGAAGTTCATGGCGTACAGGTCGGACATGATGACTCTGCAGCCCTGTTCCTCCAGAGCCTTCACCGTCACGTTCCGCACCGCCGCATTGAACGAGCCCGGGCTCTGGTGGGCGTACACAATCAGAACCGTCTTCTGTGCTGTGACACACACACACACACACACACACACACACACACACACATACAGACACACAGCGTACAGCATGGTATTAAAAACAGGCTAGGTATTGTCAGCAGAATAGGAACTGAGTTTTTCAGAAAGCACACATCAAGTCTGGAATGTGTCTGACAACAGCGCTGCTTGAAATTAGCTCCCAATAACTTGACAGTAAAGGAGATTTCATTTGTTTCTGTGGGGGAGTCAGGTGATTGACAGGAAGCAGATCGTAATGGAATGTAGTGCTGATATGAAAATAACTCGGACAAGGTGGGGAAAAAAAAGTCAAAATATTTTAACCATCTTAGTAAATGTGAAGGCATCATGTTTTCTGTGATGGGTTATCTTGGTAATAAGAAAAAGGCTTTTCTTCTGGAGGACAAGCCCTGACACCTGCAACTATGCTGACTGTGTGCAGGCTGCATCAGGGGGGATAGAGAGGAGAGAACAACCTACACACCTGGCGCAAACTTAAAAAAATACACCAGTATTACCCTGAGCAGCAGACTGTTAAAGGAACAATAGTGTCCCTTAACTCGACACCCCACTGAATGTCAAATGATGCATGTCTGTCCGAGCCACGGTTGGGTGTCAACAGCAATTTATTTCAAAGGCGTTCAGCCTGTTCTCCATGAAACATAAGCAGACAATTAGCTGGATAAAAAACAATCTTTTTGAATTAAAAGTTGTAGTCTATCGTCACTCTTCATTTGCTGGCTCTGAATTTTCTCCACTAGCTCAGTCTGCTGCTGCTCTGTGATCACAAACTTGAGATGCAACTCATTCATCAAGCTAAAGTGTTTCTTCTTGTAAGGGAAACCATGATCTGAATGTTCCCCAAGGCAAGAAAAAAAGAGGAATCACTTTTGCCAGTAATACAATAGGTTTATTCTGTATGATGAGGCATGGGTTTTCGGTACAGCGCTCTGGTGACTACTGTATTACAGTCACGGGAGAGCAGAAACAAAACCTGCAATGTTTGGTTTTTCGCTCATTAATAGGAATCATGTCTGCTACATGCAGATATAGTTCAGTCTCTGGTGCCATTTGCCACATTTGAATACTAAGATGTTTTGTTTTTCTACATTCCTTTCTTTTGTTTTGTTTTCTTTTTTACAATACAATCCTGCGAGGTAATTCAAATCCTGTCTGCTATAGATGAAATTCACATTTTGGTGCAATATGTTACGTTTAATTATTTAGCTGCACCAAACCCACATCATGTAAACGTTTCCCCTCATTTTGGTGCATTCATATGAATCTGCATAATTATTGAGGTAAAATACAATGCACAATGTCGCATAAGATGGTTTCACTTAAATAGCGCGACGATTAAACAGCAGTTTGACAAACTTATCACATAGATCAAAATGAAATTAATGAACAGAGCAAGGCTGATAAAAATACTAAGTCCGTTCGAGTGCTGAGGGTTAACACAGACTTCGACTTTGACTTTATTGCCTTGCTGTATGTACTAAAAACACAAAGTGCATGCAGTACACACCTATATTGCACAGGTGAGATAAATACACAGGTAATACGCAGGTTAACTCAACAATCAAAATCTTATCAAGCAGCCTATTGTATGGAAAGACGGGAGTGTCGGAGCAGCATCAGAACTGATTTAAAGGAAGTGAAGTTAGGCTGTAGCAGAGACTTACCCATAATGTGTGTGTGAGTGTGTGTGCGCGCTCTGGATCAGTCTGCACCACACACCAAGTCCCCTCGGTACCGCAGCTCTTATACACCTTGCGCCTCTTTTTGCGTGAGAAACATTGTTAAGATCGGAACTCAGATGTGACCGGTGCAGGACTCCATTGGCTCAAGGTTGCGCTGCGCTCTGAGGAGGGAGGGAAAAAAACTGATGTCAAACTGCAGGACCGGTTTAGTCGTGTTTTGAAAGGGCGGAGGACAAAAGTGGAGGACGTCAAATTTGAAAAAAAAAAAAAAAAAAAAAAAGTGTGAGCCACTCAGCATGCGGAGTCACTGGTGCAGGGAATGAGATTGCTTTCATTTGGACTGGAAAAGAATGTTTGGGTCACTTTCAAGGGATTATCCCGCCCGGTCATGTGTCTTAATAAACGAGATAATCCGACTTAATTTCGCCTCGTTAGAGCGACGGGACGAACCAGAAATGAGGCGTCAGTTTAGCAGCGCCTGTTTTTAATATAATTTGTCGCCATTCATTCTCAGACCCGGAACGAAGCGGCGCAACTGAGCTAGAATGACCGACAATTAGAAATAAAACTGAGGAGATAGATCAGTAAAAACAGAACGAAACTGATGAAGAGCAATGAATTAAACATGACATTTTAAAACTGTCTGGAACCAGTACAGGGGAGGCAGGAGCACATGATCCCCCGGTATCAGATTAAAGATGCATTTTCTCTGCTTGCAACTCCAGCTTTGTTTATTTCCATGTTTTAACTCCAGGTGAAATATTACATACTCCTCTGTGCTGAGGAGCATGTGCAGCTCTTGTGCTTGTGAAACATTTTCAACACATATAGCCACAAACTGAAAAATGCACATAAAAAGGGCACATTTTGTTATGTCTTCCACCCAGCAGTGATGAATTAATGTATTTTTACTCGTGCTTGTTCATGACATTCCAGCACCAAGACATGTATTCACAGTATCTCTGTGAATGTAACTTAATGTTGGCATTTTTCCATTGCATTGCTAATTTATTTGCTCAAAGTCCACCAGGCTTGTGGTGTCTGAATCCTGTTGAGTTGGCTTTAAGCTCCTCATAACTTCACATTGATGATGTGAACTTATGGCTCTTCATATCTTCGATGATAAAAGTGCAATGAATTAAAATGCAAGTGAAGCAGCTCATGTGTTGGGTTCTGGTCCAAAGTTCAAACACTTCCTTAAAAAAAAATCCACACATTTCTGGCTGTTTGAATCTTGTATTTAATGTATTATAATGTATTTTTTAATGTATTTTAGCAACTTATTTTAGCAAGGAGAGACATGTTTCACATGTTTGCCTTTGATTCAGGACATCACATTAGTAATGTCTTCCTGTATCTCTCATCAATCAATTTTTTCAGCCTCTTTGTCTAACTTCACAGACTTCGTCAGACTTCACGTGCCACATTGTATCTTTTCTTTCAATCTTTGCCATGAAGAGGGAGTTGCCTTGGTTACAATAATGTGGGACATTACCCTTGCCCGTTCCACCTCTTTTTCCCTCAACACAAGCTGAAATGAAACCTATGCACTTGTTAATGTAATTTCTATTTTGTTTTCTTTTGCTTTGAATTCCATTTCCATTGTCAATTAAAAAAGCCCAGGCTCAGGAATGGTGAGTGCCCACACCTCACTGTGCTCCCTCTGAACCTCGGGCAGAATCAGACATGCCTGCAGCACAGTGCGTGTCAGCAGCGACAGGCTGGAATGCGACGAGACTGACAGGAATGTCACCTGGAGACTTCTGTCACCCCCCCATCACCTGACTGAGTCTCAGCAGCGCTATGCACGGATTAACCCACCAGGGGCCCCGGGTAAACATCTGAAATGCCCCACTTCACCCCGACAAGTACCCACCCCAACAACTAAAGCTAAAAACAAGGCTGTTGAATTTATTTCCTGAAAAGTTAACATTTTGGAAATTAGGTTTTTGCCTGACAGACTGATGACAAGCAGCTCCAGGGGTTTTGTGTCCTTGGTGCTGCTGACCCCGCTGAAAGCTTCTTTCTTTGCTGGTTTTTCTCGGTCTACGCCAATTTTCAGATAAACTCCCGCACACTGTGGTCTTTTATTACTGGTGAAAATTTATTGACATTGCAGTGTTTTTGATAATTTTGGTCTTTAACAGGCAGCGGTTGTACAGTGACACCTATTGACAGCAGCCAAAGACATGCGGCAGGTCAGGCATGTGCAGCGACTGGCCTCAAGATGCCAGCATTAAGCTTGATCATTTCCAGCAAGGGAAGGTGACTCGGGCTTCCAATTTGCACTTGCACTATTTTAGTGACCTATGGACAGCAAGTGTCTGCAAAAAGAGTGGAATTGTTGCATTGTATGAATAGATTATGCCGGTTACTTTTAGATTATGCATGCCTAGGAAGTATGTAAATGACACTCTATTGCACAAACACACAATATAAAGCACTAAAGTTTGTCACAGTTTCAAGATGTTTTCTACACCCAGTGAAGCTAAAGTACAGTATCACTTTACAACGAGGCTACTGCTCCAAAAGGTTTATGAATGGTTTATAATTAGATTATTAATTAAGTTGTAAGCACATTTTAAATAATTAATGAACAATTATATACAAGTTACAGCACAGATTTCATAAATTTGTGCAGGTTCACTATTTGGCAAGATCAAGTTACCTTTCATGGCTGAGTTGGCAGGAGATGTTTGCTGCACTAGCGGCAGATACTGATGGGCCATTTTCAGTGTGTTAATAAAGTTATTTGTGTAAATTGCATTAAATATTATTGATGTGAGAAGATAAGCGAGAAGGAAGAATATACATGTAAAAAGGTCTCAAACAGGTGCAGCACAGCGGGACATCAAAAACTGAAGAGCAGAATCAGCACAGTGAACACTGAAATATTTAATCATACGGCCGGGGTTTTCATCAGGCTGATGATTTTTTTTTTTTTTTTTTTTTAAATTGTCTTAGATCTATACTGTGTATCAGGCACAAAATATATATTATTACTTTGCCTGCAGCCTAAATTTTGCATGTGTCATTGCTGTTGACCCATTATCAATATATGATGTTAAAAATTAAATATATAGGCTTGCAATTGTCCTTAGATTTAGGAAGGAAATTAGAGCTGCTAAAGTCAACCATATTGGTCATGGCAAGAAATTTATCCATGCTGCTGCAATCCGAGTGGTTGTGCTTTTTGCCTTTATATTGTTTGACATTATTTATTTATTTATTTTTCAATTTCAGTGACAGACAGAACATGCTGTGACAGAAAGAAACAGCATGAGACAAGCTGACCAGGGAATGAGCTGAAAAGGAATCACAAGAATGTATACATGGTGCTCGGGGGGTTAACTCAAAGAAGGGAGTTTTTCATGTAGTACAGGAACAGCTATCTTGGTCCTACAGTTATGACAGCTATAATCCTTGAAAATAAGATTCTTGGTCTACTTTCATAAAACTTTCAAATGCAAAGGCCTTGTGGCAATTGTACTGGCACATTAGCGGCATCTTGTGGCAGCAACTGGCATGAAAGAAGCTTCAGGGCTGCCAGTCTTCATGGGACCTTTCAGGGACATGTGTACAGTATATAAAAAGTAAGTCACAGTTAAACCACGTGCTGCATTATGAATTATGTATTGTGTAACTAACTCTTGAATTTCAACAAACACTCATACAAAGAGACAGACGAATTACCTCTACAGCAGAGTTAATTAGCCAAAAAGGACAAGTGAGCTGTGACTGTGCTTTGCATTTAAATAACTGTATTGGGTGAGATCCCAAACTTTTTGTATTATTTTTTCTCTCATGAGTGTCTAGAGGCTCTTTGCTGTACTATTTTCTCCCTAGCCTAAATAATTTCAACAAAACAAAAAAGAGTAACGATTTAAAGACACTGACCTGTGTCGACACCACCAGCTGTACAGACCCAGCTGAACTCTTAAGCAAAATGATGAGTGCCAAAAGAATGGCATTCATCTGCTTGCACTCGCTCTGTCTCAGTCTCAAAACTTGTGCAAGGTGTTGACTTCACAGTTACCCATTGGCAGCTAAATGAAGACAACATATGTGCAAAGGTCTCTTATTTTATGTAAAAATTCTTTATAATAAACTGCCAAAACAGCCATCAGCCTGTGAGAGACGCAGAATGTGCTCTTCCTTTCTGCTTTTTTCCAGTTCATGCACCTCAGTTGTAAGGCGAGTTAGTGACAGTTTTGTTTTTCATGTGACCTGCATGCTCAGCAGGTAATCCAGACATGTAGCGGGCCAAGAGGCATGCTGGATGGATTAAGACGAATTTATCCCAAGCCAACAGAATGTCTGATCATGTTGTGTTACTGAAAATGACTATTAACCTCCAGCATCATTTAGTCAAAGTGAAAACTGTGCCAAAATCATGGAGTCACAGAGTAAAACCTCAATCATGGGCCAAATAACTAGACAGCACCACTGAGCAATAAGTATGATGACACTTACATATTGTATTGCAACTCTTGTGGAAGCATATTAAATAACTAAATACACTTTGTAGACTGATACATCTTGAACATTGGAAACAACACAAATATTCAAACAGTTGAATCAGCGACCTGATTCCTGAAAGGTAGGTACTGATGGCAAATATGGAAAATCAGCTTGACATTCAATGCTAATTATAATTATATTAATTTATTTTTAATTTTTCTTTTCAAGATGTTACTGGCATAACAAGAACTGTAACTCTGTGTCAAGAAGAAAGCCTAGACAGAGACAACCCTTTGCTCACTTTTACCGTCTATAAAATAAAGGTACAGTGCTAATACAGGGAAATGAAACAAGCCTCGACTCCTTTAAGGAACTCTTCCCCAAAATGAAAGCAGAACCTGAGAGAGACTGACCCAGTATCAGCAGCAGCACTAAACAAGGAGACATAGCATCAGAACAGGAAGAGGAGGATGATGTAGTAGTCCCAGAGGTCAAACCTGAAGCCAACAACAAATCCATCCGGTCACACCCCTCCAACTACCCCCAAGCTCCTCCAACAACTGAAAGAGAGCCTGTCCCTCCTGGAGCTGGACTTCAAGTTCAAGGAGCTCACTTTGGCCAGACTACCTAAGTCTGATACCATCCAACAGCTGAGGCAGGACAGCCAGGCAGCCATGACAGAGCTGAAGGAGACCCAGAGGAGACTCAGTCAGCTGACACAGTCCCAGACAATACGTGAGCTGTAGGAGGAGAACACTGCCCTACGAGCCCAGGTCCTCAGAACAAAGCAGGCTGCAGCCAACAGAGACTTGAGGTTCAGCAGAGAGACACAAGCAACTAAATGAGGGAGCAACTTCAGGAGAAGAGCTGTCATGTGTCTCCACCCACAGTCATCAGCCACTTCTCCAACCCTGATGTCCAGAGACTCCCTCCCTGCTGCTCAACCCCCATCTAACACAGGACTCAAGCCTGACATATCAGCCTAGCCTCAGGATGCACGCACACACACACACACACACACACACACACACACACACACACGCACACACCCCACTCTTAGATTAAGTGAAAAAGCAATTCATAACAAGCTTTAAAGTCCTATAGGCTTTTTGTGCAAATTACTCCAAAATAATGCCTTTATAGGGAAGGATTTTTACATTTCACAGCTTGATTTCCAAGTTGAGGATGGCATAGACTCAGCTCAGCAAGGTACCCATTCAGTTAGATAACTCCTTAGCTAAGCATCTAGGCTGAAAATCTGATAGAGCTATCTATAAAAACACTTGAAATGTACACTGTAGAAGGATACAGGGTTACAGCTCAGACTGTGTGAGCTCCTCTGACAGCTGAACACTGGAAAGAGGCTGTGGCTAAAATTAAAACCTGTACAGGTGGACTGGATGGAAGTTTTTACAACTAACC
Source organism: Myripristis murdjan (assembly GCF_902150065.1). Taxonomy (NCBI): domain Eukaryota; kingdom Metazoa; phylum Chordata; class Actinopteri; order Holocentriformes; family Holocentridae; genus Myripristis; species Myripristis murdjan. Next base: position 30,569,363 of record NC_043982.1, on the reverse strand, counting down.
TGAAGGCTACTTTGACAAATAAAGCAACAGGAAGGTTTTTGAGCTCTAAAACATTTTATTAGGTTCTTTAATAGGTTCTCTGAAGAACCCTAGTTTAAAGGGCTTCTTGGAGGATTAATATTTCAAAGGTTCAAAGAAGAACCCTTTTCTTAGTTGGGATATCTAAGAATCAACACAATATGAGGAATTCATAAAAACCGCAGTGCAGCATAAACCAATGAAAGCATTATTGCTCTTATTATTTTTATTAGTAGTAGTAGTAGTAGTCGTAGTAACAGTAATATGAACAGTTAACAGTTAATAATTCATATTTTGTCGTAATAATTAATTCAGAATTTACAAAATGAGGGGACAAAGTGCTTGACAACCAAGAGAAATCAATAAACAAATGACAATAAAACAGTACAATCTGATTATATACACTTAATACACATAGCACAAATTAATTAAATAAAACATACAGTATGCATACTTCCAGCCACAAAGGTGCAACCAATAGAACAGAAAATGTAACATGAACTCAAATACATTAGAGCCCAAAGATGATGGAAAAACAATAAAGGCTAGAGAGCTAAAAGATCACAGATATGACACACATGCATCGCTGACATTGCCACTGAGAGTTATACTGGAAACAGAGGTGGGGACACATCACCTCTGTTTACTTTTGCCCTCGGAGCTTTGCCAGCCAGCCTTCTGTCTCCATGGTGACCACAGTGGTTGACCTCTTTGACCGACTCTGAGTGACAGAAAGCTGCAGCTTTTAACAGTCATCGTGTCACGCTGATGCAGGGAGGTGGACCCAAACACAGGAACAACAGGAAAATAACTATTTGCTCCCAGACTCAGGTTATGAGCAGGGAAGCATAAATCACAGATAAGGGACACACACACTCACACATACACACAAGAACCTCTTATTTTTAGGGGTATACACTCTTGATAGATATGATAGATCTGACGGAGTTACCCATGAAGAAAACTGAGGAGGTAAAAGCCTGATAAAGCTGTTGAGTGCAGTTCCTCAAACAATATTTTCTTAGTCTAATCTCTTACAAATTTATCTTGGCTTCTCACTGAGGAACTTTGCCATCCAAATTATAAACAAGCACAAAAGAGGGATTTTCCTCCCTACTTGCAAACCATTGTGCAAATCTAGTAAAAAATCTGGAAAAGCCTCTTATAATCTTCTATTTTGTGTAACTGTCAGATTTACTAATTTCTTTTCACATGTACCAAATAAAACAGTTTAAGTTAAGCTTAATGATAAAATGTTATGTTTAAAATGTAAGGCTTACCTTTTCACTGCAGTGTTTTAAAATAAGAATTTAGGTCAAAAATTCATTCTAAAGCAAAATTTTAAGTAATCTTCTTTGTTTATTTTCATTAGGAAGCAAAATAAGAACATTAAGGAAATAACAAGATTAATTATTAGTGAAAATCAACATGAGAATGAAATTACAACATAAAATTGCACTTAAGAAGCTTTTGTTAATCTCACCTGTGATCTTGAAGCCTTTCATCTGCAAAGAGACCTGCAGTGTACTGTTCACGGCACTGGAGGGCCATGCTTGTCCCAACACATTTTTACGGTCCTACCTCACTCTCTGCGTCACCTCCCCCAGGTTAAATGAGGATTCTTCACTTTACGTGGCCGATGGCCTCTCAATGTTCAGACCTGTTTCTGAGTTTTGTATCCTCTCGGTCTCATTCCTGCTTTTGGAGGCATTTATTTTTATTTATCACAAACAAGTTATTTTTACCACCAAGTTATGAATTGTAGGTCAAGAGGGAGTGGTGAAGTTCAGGGATGAGCGGTTCTCTGTCACAACTCAGGCTGTGGACACAGACACAAATGGAAAAAAGCCGCTGGGAGTGTAAGATGGGTAAGAAACTTATTTTTCCTATTTTTACTCTGTAAGAGGCAAAAAGGTCAAACTACTGACCACTGCTATTGTAATAAACTACTTGTGGTATTTTTGGGTTTGCAGTGTTGCTTCTTTTGTTTTGCCAGTGTGGTCAGGAATCATGTTTCAACAAGTGTATGTGTACAAACTGTAGCCTTTTACGGCTTTTTAAAAATAAAAGGACAATAGTGGTTGTGGTTCCTAAAGTGAATTTGTTCTACTGGTGTTACATCTTTCAATTATTATGTAATTATGAAAGATGAGACTTGACTTGAGACTTAAAGTGACATGGAAGTTGAGTAAGTTTTGCCTCAAAGACCCTTACTTCCATAAGCCGGTCATCCTGAGGCACAGGATGCATGCTCGCTCCTCGCTCAAAGGAGTCCAGTATGAATACAACCATCTGCTGTTTGGTTACACGTTTGCGCCTATGACCTTTTCCAAATGTGTTGTGGCGGTGTAGTGATGATGGTGGGCATTGGGGTCCTGTTCTCCTTACATAACCTGGTGCTCCTAGCCCTCTCAAAGTGCATGGCAGTGCATCAGCTGGTCAAACACCTGGCTCAGGCCGGGGTTTGCCATAACCTGGAATAAAACCCCTCTGCTCCTGTCACAGTCTCTGGTGTATCTGGGAGTGCTGCCGGTCTCCACCAGCATGCAGGCCGTGCTTTCCCATCTGAGGCTGGAACTGGAAGTCAAATCCTCTTCCGGCACACTGCTGGAAAAGGATTTGACTGCAGGTTATGCCATCCATCTAGCAAAAGCTCATCAGATTTTTGAGCTTGAGTTAGCCAGCAAGAATGGCATTTCAATGCCTGGAAACTGGACCCAGCAAGTTTTGCCAAGTTTTTTTTTTTTTGTTGTTCTAAAACCATAATACTGAGAAAACTTGTTCCATGGGTATACAACTACCTGAGGTACAAGTGGCTCATGTTACCCTGTTCTTCCCTGTGCAAGGGTGTTGAGGTGGCAGTATACTTGGAAATATGTAAAATGATATGACTAAAGAAGCACTGGCAAACATTTCACAAAACAAGGCAGCCAGTATAGTCCAGCCTCTTTTGGAGCGGAGAGAGAGAGAGAGACACACACATTTGGTTAGTGAAAGAGACACACTGGCAAGAGAGAGAGATAGGGTTTACTTCTGTCTCATATAGTTTTCAATCTTTACAATTCTCACCCACAGTTGTAGGCATAGACTTACACATTCACTGAGCTGTTTCTCAAAGACACTGAGTTTTGAGATTGAATGTGGTTTTAGACTTTATAATAACGGGACAGTTCCATAGACTAATCACAATTGGTAAAGCTAAATGAAACTCTTACCTGCATTCTTGACAGGTGATCATACACCTACCACAATACATAAAAAGCAGAAAATATCAGAAGAAATTTTGAATGTGCCTGCTATTATGCATGTCTAGGATAATCAGCTGTCCGATGCTGGGTATTTATACAAGTGGATGTGAGGGAAGCCAGACTCTGCATATGACGGTGGCATTCAGGGATACCTGAAGGTCAACGACAAGGTAAATTTGACCTTGACAAGTACTGAGAGCAGTAGCTGTAAAATAGGGGTTCTCTCTCTCTCTCTCTCTTTCGCACACACACAGACACACACACACATTAACACAAACACTAACACATGCACACACATACACTAGCACACAGGTCTAAAATGCAAATTGGTTCTCATGAAAAGATAGACACAAGACTGACAGCTGTGTGTGTGTGTGTGTGTGTGTGTGTGTGTGTGCATGTGTGACAGAGTACATATGCCAACTTGCCCCTATCAGTAGGTCACATACAAGGAGAGAGATAACACAGCAGGTATTAAGGCAGTGTTCTATAGTTCCGGTTCAGCCCCCCTTCACTAACATGAATGGGATCAAATGATTTCATCGTCCAGCTCTTCTAGACTTTCCATCTTGGGCGGCTACTTTCTGTGCCATGGAACCGGTCAGTGCAGGAGTGACTCATACAGCTGGAGACCTTCAGCAGGTACTGAGTGAGTGACAGTGAGCGATTTGTGCAACTGGAGTCAAGTTACTATTGTTAACAAAAACTAAGGAAATAACAAGAACTAGGTGTGAGAAAACATTTTAAGTCAACTAATTTAAAAATAAAAAGGAGGCTTTACCAACAAAAAAATGATAACTAACTGAAATTATACAGTTTACAAAATGAACTAAAATAAACTAAAATTACAGAGCAATGTCCTTTTTCATCTTTATCAGTTTATTTCATATAGAAACTCACTACTTTGGGTAGATATAAAATCTATCTTTCATTTTTAAAAAAAAATATATCCTAATATCCCAATATCCTTGTGCCGACGCAATCGCACAAGCAAGACCTTTTTGAATGTCACAACTGACAAATACCCATATTGCAAAAAACAACACTAAACTTAAACTAGCCATTTTCAAAAAATAAAACTAAACTAAACCAGCAAATACACTTTGACAACAAAAACAAAACTGAACTGAAATTGAAAACAAAAAGTCAAAATGAAATAATAAAAAAGCCAATGAAAAATGCAAAATTGTAATAACCTTCAACTTCAACTTCAAACAACTTTATTCATCCCTCAGGGGGCAAGTGATTATGAGCAGCAGGTTATCGTGGTAGCAAGTACAATAAATAGCACACAATAAATAAATAGTTCATAAGCAACAGCATTATCATACATCATACATCATACGCACAACATCATACACCACACACAGGGACTCAATGTGGAATAAAAGAAGGATAAGAACAGGTGCCTACAAAAGAAGGGCTACTAAACGTATGCTTTAGCTATTAAGGAATAAATAAATAATAAAATAAATAAATAGATAGATAAAAGGGAAACTCCTATGAGGAGTTTAAAAGTCTGAGTGCAGAGGGGATGAATGACTTGGAGAAGCGGTTTGTTTTGCACACAGGCAGGGTGTAGCGGCGTCCTGAAGGTAACAGAGAAAATTCTCCTTTGAGAACATGATTGGGGGAGGCTAAAACAGATTCTGCTTTGCGGAGGATCTGCTGGTTGCAGAAGAAACTTAAGTCCCTTAATTTCACTCCGACTATCTTAGAGCAGGACTTCACAATACTGGTCAGGCTGTTTCTGTCTTTAACTGAGAGACCATAAAACCAGCAAATAAAAGAAAAACACAAAAGGCTCTCAATGAATGCTTGGTAAAAACGACAGAGTATAACAGGCCTGACAGAAAAGGAATTTAGTTTTCTAAGGAGATGAATTTTCTGTTGCCCTCGCTTCACAATAAAATCAGTGTTCACATCGAATTTGAGATGGCCGTCAAAAAAGGTCCCCAAGTATTTGTATGATGAAACAATTTCCACTTTTTCATTATGTATAATGCACTCATAAGTAATGCCCTTATTCTGTCTGAAATCGATAATTAATTCCTTGGTTTTTAATACATTTAGCTCCAAAAAGTTTGAGTCACACCAAGAAATGAAGTCAGTAAGGGCGCTCCCATGGTTTGATTCTGAACCACGGAGGAGGGACAGCGGTGCAGTATCATCAGAGAATTTAATCAGATAGCTGTCCTCCTGTCTGCTCCTGCATTCATCAGTGTACAGGATAAAAAGTAAGGGTGAAAGGACGCACCCTTGTGGTGACCCCGTGGAGGTGACGACAGGGTCAGAGAGACGGCCATTAACTAAGACTCTTTGCTCTCTACCAGTTAAAAAGTCAAGGATCCATAATGCAAGCTGATGAGACAATTCAAACCTAGACACTAGCCTCTCTATTAAAAGGTGTGGCTGCATTGTATTAAATGCCGACGAAAAATCAGCAAACAGAAGCCTGGCATGGGCTTGTGGCTTCTCAAGATGTTTATAGATGTCCCTCCGAAGCGAGTGGGGGATGGGCGGAAATATGTTGCCTGCTGTCCGTGGTCGCAATTCAAGCAGTGTCTCCTGGCTGTAGGTTATCCTGTAGCCGGCCACGCCACTGTCAGCATACAGTTGTTAGCTCCCGATTCTTTTGTTGAAAGCCCAGGAACAGACCGGAGTCAGTCTTCAATTTTCTGATGCAATATTTATTATGGTCACATATAAAGCAAAGCAGCGCTGGTCTCAGTGTGACAGAGCTCCCGCAGGATCTCAGTCAGAAAGGAAATGATACACATTTATGTTCTTGGGCTTGGGCCTGCCCCGTACATAGGTTGGACTTAAACGCTACCGAGAATAATTGGCCAGTTACCCGGACATGGACAGGCCAACCACTGTCCATGCCTTGTTTCTGGAATGTGCTATGCTATGTGTGTGAATGTTGACTGGGCGTGTATCTAATGCAACAGACCTAACTAACAAGATAGAGAAAGTACATCTGGCTCCTGCTGTGTCTATCCTCTGCTTCGCAGCCAGGCTGCCCTGAACTATGTAATACATTGGATAATGCAAGAAACATTGAACTATACGGCCAATTGTAACACAGTCCCCAGGCAAACCGATTAAAAAGAGTCCAAAGCGCCGCAAAGGCGCATAAGTAGATGCACCTCATACTTAAGACTTCCACACTAGCTCCAATGTGATAAAAAAAAGTGTTAAAGGATGATCAGACAACTCATATCAGTACCACAACACACAGCTGCTCCCAGGTCGCACAAGCGTGAGCGCCCCGGAAGTGAATTCTGTCAACCTCTCCATCCTCTCCTAACCTTGAGCTGGGATTCAGAGTGAAGTTTTTTTTTTTTTTTTTTTCTCACAGGGCTGGTATAGGTTAACACCCTTATTAAGCTGATATTAAACACACTTTCATAAATACAGCTTCCTGTAAGACTTGCACAATAATGACACCTCGTCTTGCCTTCACAGTTCACACTAGCCAGCAAACAGGCAGGAGCAGCGAGGTAACGGAGAGGAGGATTTGACACTCCCGAGTCAGTAAAGAGAGTTTTGAGTTTCCATTTCTTTGTTCATGACTCACAAATCGTTGTGGCAATTTGTTCTGCTCCCTGAGGTATCCCTGCCAACATGACCAGCAGATGACAGGCATGTCCCGGCGTGTCTCTGTCCACCCAGAAAATAGCTTTTAAGTCAAAACAAGTCATGAAAACAATCAAACCCACTCCTGTTTGGTGCAACATGACCTCGTCATACATTCACAAGAAAACATGGTTGAAACTTTAAACGGGTCAGAAGACTTCAGACTTTATTGGGTTAAGTCTGTATTTTGATAGCCTGATAGCTTTTACAATATCACAGGTCACTGGAGATGTGTGTGTTTGAGTCTCTGTGTGCATGTGTGTGTATGTTTGTGTGTGTGTGATTGCTCCTGAATGTATGAGAATAGTCAACATCATCAGTTCACATGGGAGTCAGTGTGGCTGTTAATTGGTGCTCATGTTGCCTGGAGGCTGATGGAGCCAAAAGTTTTTTGCTTCTGTTGTTACACGACTTCGACCGGCAGAATTTTCCTACATTTTGATCTCACTGATGTGACTGACTTAGTGCATTGGATTGTGTTTTTCCCCTTTGGTCCACAGTATTGCTATTGGAGCTCCTGGCACAGCAATGCACCTTTACATTTGAGAGAAAATTACCCTAAAAAGTCACTAAAATAACGTGAGTGTTATGGAGTTCAGCGTTGATATGTAGTGGAGTAAAAGTCAGAGTATCAACAACAAATATATACTTCTAGCTGTAATTCATTACAGTAACCAAGTATTTGAAGAGTTCATTTGCAAAAACAGATCTCCATTTGAATTTATTAAACCTTTTCAAACTTTTTTGAATTTTATTAGAATTTACTTTATATTTATTTCTATTTTTTATAAGTTTATATAGCCTGGCATAATGTCTATTATCCTAAATCATGCTTTGTGTGTGTGTGTATATATGTGTGTGTGTACTACAAGCAGTATCAGTGAAAAAGGTGTATTCATTTTAAGGATGGCAGGTCTCCTATCTGCAAATGAGCACACTAATCTTGCTGTCTGCAATGTATATCAAGCTATAATAGATGTAGTAGTTCTATAATAGATTTTTTTTCTTGCAATAGAGCTAAAACCCACCACTTCAGTCACAGCCACTTAAAAGACAACAAACATCAAGCAAAGCCTCCTAAGAAAAAGATTAGATTAAAAATATTCAACAAATCTAACTGCACAGTACGGACTCTCAAACAGGGACAAGCCAAAGGATCAGTAGAGGTGCCAAGATGTGTTTTTCTGATTATTTAAAAGAACACATGTGAAAGGTGCAGCTGTCAGAGTGCCACTGAATGCTACTGACAACCAGGAAAGCCAACAGTGGCATTTGACTGCTGGGACAATACAGACAATACATCTGAAAAGCACAGCATGCTGAAAACAGGAACCACTGCACACAAGACAGGCACTGCGCTCCTAAAATACATAGAGGCCAGAGGAATGAGGCGGAGGGAGACAGCATACCAGTGGGATACACGCCTGCTCTTATATCAATATGTAAACAGCATATTTGTGGATTGTCAGGGAAACAAATCTCATCTTGTACTTGGAGTTTATCTTTGTGTGACGTTTTGTTAGTCCTATCAGCTTTGTTATATTTAGCTGTTTGCACTGTGAAAACCGGTGAAAGGCACAGAATGCCTGGGTTTGGCCCTATGATGCACATACTTTAAGGTACTTTAACTCAAGTCAAGTCAAGACACACTTTATTTATATAGCACATTTCATGCTCAGGGCAACACAGTGCACTTCAAAGTGACAATACAGCCCGGTGTCATGGCAGTTTGTGGTATAGTCATGAAAAATTAATCCATAGATTAGAAATGTACCTTTTCTTTGATCACGGAGAGACTTAGGGCCCTATCTTGCGCCAGACTCCCTAAACCCGCTATTTGCGGATTTAGGATTTAGGAAGAGGCGTTCCCCCGTAAAAGTTGCTATCTTGTGCACCTCCCGCTATCCGCAAAACACCTGCGCTACCCGCTATATTATGCATAGGCGTGTTTTGGCGTTATGCCAGTTAAACCAATCAGTGTGCCAGGTGCCATTGCCTTTAAGGGCAGGCTGCGCTATCCTAAATCCTAAATCCTAAACCCGCGATGGAGAGAGGGAGGTAGATTTTCTCAGGGCTTCTACTGAGGCTAAAGCAAGTTGGCTTTATACATATTATATATTATATTATAGGCGAGTTAATTCGGGAGGTGGAGCCACATGTGTCCAAGTGGACGTGTCACAAGGTTGTACTGATTGGGTAAAATCCCCGCGCCACACCACAGACACACAAGAGGCAGAGGTGGAACTATGTGTAAACTAATTTATTGGCAAGGTAGATTGGGCAAATAAAATATTAAAAATAAAAATATAGCACAGCTGCTGACTTATGATAAAACAATAAAATGTGCTGGCGTAAGTGTCCAATTAAAACAGTCTTTCCTCTAAACAGTCTATATGAGTAATATACTCAGTCCATTCCGGCGGCGTCCCGGTATCAGTCCGACCGTGTGCGTGGCGAGGCTCCGTCGGGGTGCGCATTGAAGCCGCCTGGGCGCGCTCTCCTAACAGCCCAAACTTTAGGGATAGCGGATAGCGGGTGGTCAGGACCACCCACTATCCGCTATCCCTAAAGTGTGTGCGCAAGATAGCAACTTTAGGGATAGCGCATGAAACACACCCACGGACACACCTCCAGGCGCAAATGACGGAGTCGGCATAACGGATAACGGGTAGCGGGTGGCGCAAGATACCGTTTAGGGATAGCGGAAGTTCCTAAATCCGCAATTTGCGGGTAGCAGGTAGTGGCAGCGGATAGCGGGTGGCACAAGATAGGGCCCCTAAAGTCCATGTTAGGAGGAAAGTGGGGTGTTGGACCAGTCAATCAACATGACTCAGGTGATCCAGGTTTGAGTCCAAGGTACGACCAGTGTTCGTTTTTATGGACTGAGACAGTTTCCAAGTGTGGTGCCTAAACCTAACCTTTCCCCACCTGGATGGACATTTTTGTTGGCTAAAGCTACTGAAATTTAGCCTCTTCTGGAAGTGGTTTTATCCACTTCCGGCATTCATGGTCAAAATTCATAGTCAAGGACACGAATTTATAGGTTAAATTTTGTGACTCTTGCTTGAACTCCTGTGAGACAGTTTTGGACAATACAATCTCACCACAATCTTAGAGGTGCAAGTGCGGAAGATAAATATGCATATTACAGTTTTTCTCAATTGCTTAGACACAATTCCTGGAACAACTCACCAGTTTCTCAAATCTTCACACACAATTCTAAAAACTCACACCCAACGGTACAAACATCCAACTTCTGGGTCCCAATTAGTTTTTACCCTCAGACAACACACACAAGCTGTCAAAACACAGACTACATGAGTGTTTGTTACACACTGGAGGGATTCATTCAAAACACTGCCACCAAAATGTCCACAATAGGTTTTATTCACAGTATTTCCATATTCAGCACATATACAGGTTCATCAGCATCGGCAACAGCATTAGCATGATCTTGTCTCAGGTCAGGGTCAGGCCATAGTATTTCGTCAACATCACACATTATGTCTGCTCTTGCCAGGCAGCGTAGGAAATAGCCCCTTGTGGACCCAGTATGGCATGGAGGTGGAGGATGCCACGATTGCTAATAGCTGCACACATGGTGATGCTGCCTCCCCTCTGGCCCGGAACTTGTGTGATTGCTCGGTGTCCGATGATGTTGCGGCCCCTTTTGCACCTTTTTGTCAGATTGAAGCCTGCTTCATCGATAAAGATGTACTCATGAGGGTCAGCCATGGCATCCATCTCAAAGCTTCTCTACAGGAGTCAAAAACACACATTTTACTTCAAACACAGTACTGTGTGTATTGGAATGAAACATGGGCCTTTACTCTACATACTATAACATTTCTGTGTTGGATAGCAATTACCTGCACATATTGGAATCGTTACTCCTTAACCCTGTCAGAATTCCTCTCAAAAGGCACACGGTAAAGTTGCTTCATCCTCTTCCTCTTCCTCTTTGTTGTCCACCAACCTCGGCATGGTTGTGATCCATTGTTCCAAAGCACATGAACATGCCTCCAGGCTCTATTTATTGACCCACAATTGTGACTGTGTGTTAACAATTTTTAGGCTGAGTGTTTGCACTTGGAGAAAGGTGTGGTCTCTGAGTTTAGGTCATGATAACTTGAGTTAATTATATTGAGAGCATGTGTTTGCTGAATGAACACATAGTGCAATGAATGATTTATCTGGCCACTTTTGTGTAAGGTTTTGCAGAAAGAGCTTTGAATATTGAAACCTGTGTGTAAACAGGTGAATTATGTTTATGGTTATGGGAAATGCGTGTGTGCTTCCGGGAATGACAAAAAGGTTTGGGTTTTTGTGCTACAGGAACCAGTTTTGTGTTTTAGCAATCGAGAAAAACTGTAACAGATGTCAGTGCAGTTATATAAGAATCAGTGCTGGATATACAAATGTCAAAATATACAAAACACACACACACACACACACACACACAGAGACACACTAAGAAGTAAGAACTAAGAACCACAGACTTGTGAAAAGTAAGATCCTCAGGCAGGCCATTGCATCTTCTTAAGACTCACTTTTATCGCATGGCCTTTTACTAACCAGTGGTTTTTAATGTAACCTTTATGTTTTTATTGTTTATGGGATCTTTTAATAGCTTGTTTTATCATTGTTTTATGTATTTTTATTATGTTTTATTGTTGTATGGGATCTTTTTGTAGCTTACTCTATCATTGTTTTATGTGTATTTATTTGTATTTATTTATTTAGAAGTTTCTGACTTATTGACAAATGTACAGAGCCTGTCTAGTTTTTTTTTTTTTTTTTTTTTTTTTTCTGTAATATACATACCTTGTTTGCCAGCTGACTTCACTGATGCAGCAGGTGTTAGGTTTCTGCTACCTGAAACGTTCATAACCAAACACACTGCTGAAAACAGCCAAGTTAATGTTAGATAAGATAAGATAATGTTATGTCTGCAGATAAGAATATCAAATAGTCACCACAGCAACTATCCACTGCATATTTAATTAAAACATGGAATATCTATCATATCTGTCTTTACCTGTTCTATAATGCTCCCCAATGCCCTACTTGCCAAGCCTGCTGGAACTGATAAGACATACTTTCATCTAAAAAACAAACAAAAAAACAAACAAAAAAATTTGTTTCACATCAACCTAAAACTTCTCTCTATTCCTAGATTTTCAAAATGTACAAGTTTTTTTTTGTGTTTGTTTTTTGATTGATATAGAGCCGCTGCTTTTTACATCATTCAGCAACACACATCAACATTGTTTGTTTGCCATTCACTGTTTTGTAATGATCTACACTCCTGATATTCTTATGCCTCTGGGGTTCTACTGATTACAGTTTTTTTCAATCGCTTTACCTCCTCTGTCAACTCAGAAACGCTGGTATCAAAACAGTTAATCCATAGGCCTAATGAGAGGTGTACTTCCAAAAATAACACATTTTGTTTGCAAAAGGCTCTTACCATGACAAAACATTTCAAACATGCAGCAAAAGCACATTTTGTCACCGCCCAATACAACTTGCAGTCAGGCGACATAATCCAGCCACTCACTCACTTCATACTCAACACCAAAATGCAACACACCTTTTTTAGTCTGAGCAGGTTCAACCTTACTTTTTTCCTGTGTGTATTGCAGTCATATTTTTGACAATTTACATAGTTACATATTGTAAAGCAAGAAGCAAAATCCAATATTTCCCTCAAACAACTCAACTTCTGCCCAAATGAGTAGATTTCTTCTATCAGCTCTACTGTACTGTAACACAGCTGACAGCACAATACAAAATACAGCTGTCAGTTTGAACCAGGTTCTCCTGTGAGCTGCACATTCAAATGTGAACTTACAGTAAAGAACTGCATCCAAACTCAGAAAGACTTTGAAGTGAAATTATACTGTATTGATGGCAAAAACTGAAATACGGTAAGTCACATACAGTATTACACAGAAAAACTCAAAGGAGTTGAGAAAAAAAAAATACAGAATACAATTTATAGGCCCCTTTTTTGTAGGTGTATACTGATTGATTGGTGAATGGTGATTTGTGGAAAGGGTAGTGATGCAGGTGCACTAGTGATCTCACAGTGATGCAGGTCATTTCTATCAGCTGTGAGCAGATGTTTTGCTTTTGACCACCACAGTGAAGTCAATGGAGTCAGGGCCATGTAAATGACACATGTGAGAGGTGTTGTGCAAAAGAGCCTGAAAAATGTGTGAATCCAATGAAAAGGTATGAACACATTTGCAAAAGAAAACTTCTGCTGTGGTTTGGAGGTGAAGATGATGACAAAGTGGATCCCAGTTTCATTATACTGGAAAAAGCGAATGAAAAAAACTGTAATAACGGTCAAGCACACCCTCTCGTGTAATAATGCTTAAGTAAAGAACTGCATCCAAACTCAGAAAGACTTTGAAGTGAAATTATACTGTATTGATGGGAAAAAACTGAAATACGGTAAGTCACATACAGTATTACACAGAAAAACTCAAAGGAGTTGAGAAAAAAAAATACAGAATACAATTTATAGGCCCCTTTTTTGTAGGTGCATACTGATTGATTGGTGAATGGTGATTTGTGGAAAGGGTAGTGATGCAGGTGCACTAGTGATCTCACAGTGATGCAGGTCATTTCTATCAGCTGTGAGCAGATGTTTTGCTTTTGACCACCACAGTGAAGTCAATGGAGTCAGGGCCATGTAAATGACACATGTGAGAGGTGTTGTGCAAAAGAGCCTGAAAAATGTGTGAATCCAATGAAAAGGTATGAACACATTTGCAAAAGAAAACTTCTGCTGTGGTTTGGAGGTGAAGATGATGACAAAGTGGATCCCAGTTTCATTATACTGGAAAAAGCGAATGAAAAAAACTGTAATAACGGTCAAGCACACCCTCTCGTGTAATAATGCTTAAGTAAAGAACTGCATCCAAACTCAGAAAGACTTTGAAGTGAAATTATACTGTATTGATGGGAAAAACTGAAATACGGTAAGTCACATACAGTATTACACAGAAAAACTCAAAGGAGTTGAGAAAAAAAAATACAGAATACAATTTATAGGCCCCTTTTTTGTAGGTGCATACTGATTGATTGGTGAATGGTGATTTGTGGAACGGGTAGTGATGCAGGTGCACTAGTGACTTCACAGTGATGCAGGTCATTTCTATCAGCTGTGAGCAGATGTTTTGCTTTTGACCACCACAGTGAAGTCAATGGAGTCAGGGCCATGTAAATGACACATGTGAGAAGTGTTGTGCAAAAGAGCCTGAAAAATGTGTGAATCCAATGAAAAGGTATGAACACATTTGCAAAAGAAAACTTCTGCTGTGGTTTGGAGGTGAAGATGATGACAAAGTGGATCCCAGTTTCATTATACTGGAAAAAGCGAATGAAAAAAACTGTAAATATCATATAGTTTGGTCATCTTTCCTTAATATTAATGTTGATTATTATCTTGTTTTGTAGCTATAATTAGTATTCTTTTTGATTAAAAAAAAAAAAACCCTGCAATGTACAAATTGACAATTTTAACAAACAATCTTAATTGAGGTGTCGCTTAATTACTATCCACAGCCAATCAGAAACTGTGGATTTAACAGCAGCCAATCAGAATTATGAGGAAAAAAAGGGTTTATTTCAGAACAGAGAACAAGAACAGCATTACAACATTTACTAGACTTGAACAGCCTAAATTTTCATTTGTGGAAAAAGCAAAAGAAAAAACAGCCAAATTTTGTGAGCCCAAATAGAGGGTTTTCTTGACGCCTCATCATTACGCACCATGGCACCTCCGAAAAATTGTAACTCCGCGGACCCCACGTAGCCCCCAACGCAGGCCCCCCACTGACAACAAGAGCTATGATTGGTCCGCCAAACTACAGCATTTCGCCCCTCCGGCGTCACGTCCAGTTGTTGTGCTGGCAGCATCATTTTTAAAAGAACTGCTGTTGTGATCGCATCTTGACTCGTCAGTTAATTTCAGATTGTTTGGAAAGTTTGGATCATGCTGGATCTGGATCTACTGCTGCTCCTTTTAAAAATAGCACTGCCGGCACCACAACAGGTAGAGGACCGACCATACATCACAGGGTGTATGTAGGTCTGCCGAGAAAATAAACAAAAAAAACGCGTCCCATAGCGTTTTGGCGGAGAATTGCTTAGCGTGTTTCGCAGTGGTATGTTGGACACACACGCCCTGCGTGGCAACTGTGTGCGTCGAGTGTCCGCCGAACCATAATCCGGCCTTTAGTGAGAGCCCTGCGCTTGGTGGCTATATGCCAGCTTCTTCACATCGGGATCTGAGAAGGTGACCCAAAAAAACAGTGCGCCAGAAGTGCACAAGTACAAACGGATACGGTGTTCATTGCTTTGGCCACAAGGTTATGGCATCGAATGACACAGTAATCCGTAAGGACCTGCGGAGCCCGCTCTTGTAGCAGAGAGGTGAATCCGCGGTGAATCCGCGGTACCGGCCCACCATGGCTGAGATAACATCAGAGATGCAGGTTGTTGGTGATGGGGACGGTCTTCTCTTACAAGTACGCATCCACTGCATTAAAAATTGACGGACCCCGGGTGTCGGTTACCAAATACCAGGCAAACATAAATTCTTCAGCCATCTCCTGACTGTTGAGGTTTTTATAGCGGACATATGCCATAAGCAGAGCGCAGGAGCACCGGATTCACTTACAGTTTTTCTCGATTGCTAAAACACAAAAACTGGTTCCTGTAGCACAAAAACCCAAACCTTTTTGTCATTCCCAGAAGCACACACGCATTTCCCATAACCATAAACACAATTCACCTGTTTCCACACAGGTTTCAATATTCAAAACTCTTTCTGCAAAACCTTACACAAAAGTGGCCAGATAAATCATTCATTGCACTATGTGTTCATTCAGCAAACACATGCTCTCAATATAATTAACTCAAGTTATCATGACCTAAACTCAGAGACCACACCTTTCTCCAAGTGCAAACACTCAGCCTAAAAATTGTTAACACACCTGTCACAATTGTGCGTCAATAAATAGAGCCTGGAGGCTTTGGAACAATGGATCACAACCACGCCGAGGTTGGTGGACAACAAAGAGGAAGAGGAAGAGGATGAAGCAACTTTACCTTTTCAATCTGACAAAAAGGGGCCGCAACATCATTGGACACCGAGCAATCACACAAGTTCCAGGCCAGAGGGGAGGCAGTGTGATGTTGACAAAATACTATGGCCTGACCCTGACCTGAGACAAGATCATGCTGATGCTGTTGCCGATGCTGATGAACCTGTATATGTGCTGAATATGGAAATACTGTGAATAAAACCTATTGTGGACATTTTGGTGGCAGTGTTTTGAATGAATCCCTCCAGTGTGTAACAAACACTCATGTAGTCTGTGTTTTGACAGCTTGTGTGTGTTGTCTGAGGATAAAAACTAACTGGGACCCAGAAGTTGGATGTTTGTACCGTTGGGTGTGAGTTTTTAGAATTGTGTGTGAAGATTTGAGAAAATGGTGAGTTGTTCCAGGGATTGTGTCTAAGCAATTGAGAAAAACTGTAAGAAGTGGGGGCCAAAAAGTGCCATGTTGTGTGTTCAGCTCATTCACAGTGCCTCTATTTTGTCTACCTCATCCATGCCCCTATACTGCAACACTTACGGTATAAAAAATAAAAAGACGTTTGGCTCATCCCTGTTAACTCAGACACATGCCCCAAATCCATCACCTCGATTGAGGTGTCTTTAAAATTAATGCTTTGGACTTACCGTTTCAATGTATATCATGAATTAACGCGCAGTGAGGTCCGTGGCTGGGTAGGCAGGATCAGCCAGAGCTTGAATCGCATAGTACATGCATATAAAAATATATTAAGTAGAACTCAAAATATTAAAACCACTGCAAAGTCAATCAAGCTGCCGCTGTCGAAAATGTACGGTAGTTATTGACATCGGCAAATTATAGCGCGCACGTAATTACTGCCACTTAATTTTCTGAGCTTTTAAATCTCCCTGTTAGCTTTTACCTTTTCGTCATGTGCACTGATGTGGAGCCCGTGCTGCTAATCCAGCGCTGTGTCTGTCCGGCTCTTCCCAAAGGTGTTCAGGTTGATCTGAGAGCGGATGTGGGCTGTGGAGGTTTGGTGCTCCAGCAAAGCCCTCGGCAGGCTGTGCAGGTCGCAGTCAGCCTCGCTCAGCCAGACGCTGCCGCGACCCGCCGAGAAAAGGAGACTCGGAAAGCATGACAACTTGCTAGCTTGACTACATCCACACAGCCCAGTCTTTCCTTTTGTACCATTCCGTTTGAAAAGTCCTCACAATTTTTGTCCCTTCCTTTGGATTAAATCCTTGAGGCCTGGTGTTGATTTCCCAGTTAATATTACATTTTTGTTCCTCAAATATCAAGTTAGAAAGTCTTTTCATGGGAAATCTCCACCTTCGCTGCTAGCCAAAAGCACTGCCCGCCGGTGACAACAGCATCGCAAGACCTTGTGGGGGATTCAGGGCCTGTTGGGAATCCCGACAAGCCCCGAACTCGCCGGTTGGCCAGCAGCTACAGTCCGTGTGCATCTGCACCTGTAAAGGCCCATTTACATGTTGGGTGTTTGTTCTGCCTGAGTCACGTCAGCTAGACGGAGTTTAATATCAGTTAGTATCAGCAATTACATTCACATTTGTGCCTGTGTGTGTGTGTGTGTGTGTGTGTGTGTGGTAATAACTTGAGGCACAGCCAGGATGGGTGCCAAAAAAAGAAAAGTGGACATAAGAAGTTTCTCAAAGAAAATAGGCCCACTTTATTTATTATATTGCTGATGTGTAGTTGATAATAATGGTCATAAATAACAATAATAGTCAACTAAGCTATTGATGTTTTTCTTCACTGTTTATTTTGTCAGGTGGCAGGTATGACAATAGTTCAGCATGCTTCCTTGAAATGAGAGCTTTTATCAGGCACATTAGCCTGTTGTCTCTAGGGAAGCAGGAATTACCCATTTTTTACCAACCATGATTTAAATTGTTGAGGTTATAGAACTGTAGAGCCTCAACAACACAGGGATTTTTTTTTTTTTTTTAAGCTTAATTTAAAGCCAAAGAGATACACTTCTTTTTGTTATTATATGTACTATTTTCATGTATCATTTGTGTGTTGAGAGGCAGCAACTGTTTGAAAAACACCAACAAAGAAAGTCTGCGAGGAAAATACAGTAAAACCTCAGATTACAAATGTTCATGTGATTTTATATATATCCATATTGATGTGGAATAAATTGTACATAATAATTGTGGAACTGGTTTTTCTGTAATCTAGAAGTTTTTCTATATCTAGACTATAACCATACCATCAAAATCTATGGCTGTTGCATCCTAAATTGTCCCACTGTTAATATGTCATGCATTAATATATTTTTGTCAGGTAACAGGTAGTAGAGATACAGACTGGCATAGGCATGTGTTTGGAAACTGCAGTCATAAATGCAAAACCATCAACTGTCAAGGGTGCGGCCTTGGAACACTTTTATGTCCCCACCAATGTCAAAATCAAACCTATGCCCTTGTGTGTGTCGGTGTGGGCATGGGGTAGAGATGTTCAGAAAAAGGAAACGTCTCAGACAGGTAGGTAAAAGAGCCTGTTTTCCTATGATGAGAGCAACAATAAATGAGGACATCAGAGTTTTCGTTGAAAGCTCACATTCATTGTTCAAAAAAAAATAAACCTCTCCAGTTTGCTTTCTACTCAGTCTTTATTTCAAAGGCCAAGAGGACTATTAGATTTTCTTAGATTTGTACTATCTCTAACAAATCCTCCAAAAAATATGCTTTCAGGCAGCTTTAAAAAATCATATTTTTTCATATGAACAAATCCAGTTTATCAACATTTTCATGCTGGTGAAATTGAAACTCTGCTAAACATATCAAGAATGTGACATGAATAATATATGGGTATTTATTCAGTTTCTGATATTTTAAAGTTTTATCTCAGTGATCGGTGTGAGATTTTTTTTCTACAAAAGTAGAAATAAAACTTAGACTTTTTAAAAAGAGAAAGTGGAAAGATCAGCTGACAGAGATAGGGGTGATTTGACATCGTAACATGACTACTCGTTTTTTCCCCCAGAGAATAAAGGGAAAACAAATAACCGGAACGCACATCCTGTTACTAAATTCTCCGCCAGCGCCGTTCCAGTGGATTCTGGACCAATGACACCAAATCCCAAGAAAACTGTATTCACAGGAAATGCATGAATAATTTGTTCTATTTCTGTTTTGTGTCTCCAAAAAGGTCGTCATCTGGCTTGAGGCAAAATTTGTCTGCAAATCCTGCACTAATGGCAGCTGCTGTTCCTGTGAAGTCAGAGCCTGTGGCCAGTGAAAGACAGAAATTTTTCTTATGAACAGTTTCAATCTTTTTGAAGTCTACCCCACAGCACTGATGGGGGTTTGCCGAAGCGCTTGCCGCATGAACCCCTGTCATGAACGCACAGAGGTCCTCATTGAGACAAGGTGGGAAGATACTCAGACCCGTCTCTATATCCTCTGAAAATATGGTCTCTATGCTTATTGCCCCTGGGAATTAGTGACATTACACAGAAGAATATTTTCTAGGTGGGCGTGCACTCATTCACTGACTCACTGTTGCCTCACAGGAAAAAAGTGTAAATCAGACACCACATCCCCTTCTCTTTGCTCACATGGGTTTCTTCCCACACTCTAAAGACATGTAATTCAGGTGGATTAGAGACTCTACATTCCCATAGACAGTGTTGTTGTTCTTCTCAGTACCTGTAATTGATTACACTTACATTTATTTTATACTTTAATAACATGCAACTAGTTACTTCCCAACGCTGCCCATAGATATGAATGTCAGTGTCTGCCAGTCTGCCAACTTCATCTTATTCTGGTCTAGGTCTTGAACTGATTTCAACCCCCTTTGGACCTTGGAATTTAAGCTGGTCTCAATACAGTAAAATTCTTGTAACTAATGTTAATTATTGGAAGAGGCTATCAGCACCGAGGCCTATTTTCTGGAACAAACAAACTGATGCACACCTGATGTATTTAAGATTTTTTTGGCTTGCTGTTACCTCTTACTCCTTTATGCCTTTGTTTGTATTGCAGAAAATATACAGAACTCCTTTCATAGCATAACATACTTTATCTGTAATGTCTCAAATTGTGTTTACGGTGATTACAATGATCACTAATGGCAACTTCTTTGTATTTTTTCAAACACATTATCCAACAGGAGTGAAGACATCCAGCAGGGGGCAAAGAAGAGATGGGGATGTTGGTGTCATTTGTTAACTCTCTTTCTGTTCCTGATTTTCGCTACATCAGTCATCATACTTGAGGCTGATCCGAGTCAGTTCTCTTTCACTCATAAGTCGGCGCCTAAGTTGGAGAAGCACAAGTATTTTGTGGAATACCCTCATGAGTACCACTTTGTTATAAATGAGCCAGAGAAATGCAAGCAGCAGAAGCCTTTCCTGGTCCTAATGGTTCCAGTGGCTCCCCAGAACAGGGGGCATCGCAATAACATTCGCAGCACGTGGGGCAATGAGAGTACCGTCCTGGGCAAAGTGGTGAAACTGTTCTTCTTGTTGGGGCTGCCCACTGGAAAGGGAGCAGAGCAGGTTCAACAGCAGGTGCTGCAGGAGAGCAGAGAGCATCAAGACCTCATCCAGAGCGATTTTGTGGATTGTTACAAAAACCTTACCATCAAGACCATGATGATATTGGAGTGGCTGGACTCTTATTGCTCCAGTGCCTCCTATGCCATGAAGATTGACTCAGACACATTCCTGAATTTAGACAACTTGATCAACATGCTGTTAAATGCTCCAAAAATCAATTACATGACTGGGATGGTGGAGTGTAATGCTGTGGTTTCAAGAGACCCAAGCTCTAAGTGGTACCTGCCTGTGGAGGTTTTCCCTGAGCCAAAATACCCATGTTATTCTATAGGAATGGGCTACATCTTGTCTTTAGACCTCCCCAGGAAGGTTGTGCACAGTTCTAAACATAACAAAGCTCTCTACATTGAAGATGTTTATTTGGGAATGTGTATGAAATACCTGGGTATCCTGCCAACTCACCCCCCAGACCTGAATTGTTTTCATTACATACCTGTGCTTTACGATCGCTGTGCTTACTCCAAGTTAATTATTACGACTACTTATGAACACACCGATCATGTATGGGTTTGGAAGGACTTTAAAAGATCCGGCCCCTTCTGTATTGACGAGACACAATAAAGGACATTATGCTGAAGATTTTACATCTGGGGTTGTGAATGTAATACATGGCTATCATCATCCAGGACTTCTGTATTGTTCCAGGGCAACAATGTGCCTCCCTTCCCACAGTTCAGCTGTTTTCTCTGTCCTTTGTACCCATCAAGAACTGATGTATGAAAACATAATCATATTCAGGTTATTAACCAGAATGATTTATAGAGTATGATTTATGATTTATGACAGCATTTACGGTCCATTGCCCATGAGACTCATCAGTTTAGTTCTGCAAGAAAGTGAAATTGTTCAAATCATGTAAATTATTGTTTTAAATTTAGATAAATGGTACGTGAATATAATCCAATAAGCATTTTTCAGAAATGTTTACACCTACTTCAAATCCAGTAACACCTGTGGTTATAGATTATAACAGTGATTGTTTCGCAAACTGGAGTTTTGTTTTTGCCAAACATAATTTATGAGCTGTTTATCAGTCTATCCATTAATTAATAACAGAGTGTTTTTTTTATTATTATTATTATTTTAAATAGACAAAGTGCAGGTCTACTGAATGCAAATGCACAGTTACACGTTGTTGTAAAAATGTCAGGATATAAGTCAACTATGTGTCTCACAGTACATTGCCTGAGGTAACAACCAATCACAGAGCTTCAGATTCTGTTGCTGCTGGTGGGACAAGGAAAAACAAAGACATCTTTACCAAGTGCAAAACACAGTTAAAGAAAAGGGCAGGTATCTATGGAAAGAAGAAGTCCGAATGAAAAGATTAGGACTAATGCTGCTTGTCTCCTTTAGAGGTAGTCAGTGTCATGTAGAAAATGTGTGTGAGGCAGATTTAATGGTTGCATAATGGCATTTTTTTTATAGGTTTTGGGAAACAATTCTCTGTTCCATGAATGATGCAAAAACATTTGAGATTCACAAAGAACATTATTTCATGTTTTCAGACCATCTCTCATTTAAAACACTACATGTTTTAAATGTGTGACTTGTGCATCATGTTTCTGATACACATGTACACAAATGTAATTCTGATACTAAGTCACTTTTCATTTAAGCAATCTGTTATTTTGCCCATCATGGTGTACACACACACACACACACACACACACACACACACGCACACATTGTCAGTATAATTGTTTCGTTCTGTTGGGCCTATTTTATCTCAGGTGACTCTGGGAAACTCCATGTGTGACACAGCTGTGGCACCCTTTGCTGTTATTTGGCTGAAACATTTCCAAGAGGACATGTCCTTTACAGCCTGTTCTTTTTTTGTTTGTTTGTTTGTTTTTTTGTTAATGAAGACATTGTTTATTATATTGGGAGAGCAACATTTTTTTCATGGGTGGAATAAAAAGATTAACTTGAATTCAAAACTGGATTGGATGAAAACTGTGCTGTTTGTGCCATCTGGTGGCTTGACATCCCTCAGCTGTCTGGTTCAAACATCAGCATAAAGCAACATAATAATTCAACTTGTATTTTTTTTCAATAATTTTGATTTCCGTTAATAATGTAATTGTTATCGATTCAGCATGCTCAAGCATATTCACATTGTTAATGGAAAGTTTCTCTTTCAAAAAGTACAAAAGTCTGTTTCTATTACTGAAAAAATCTTTATTGCTCAAATTAAGTTTGATTATACTGCCACGTTGCCAAAGATTAAAAATGCAAACCAGCTTTTTACAGCTTACTTTTCAAAATGAAAAGTAATATTTGAATATCATAAACTCAGAGAATTCATTTGGGAGTGGTCAAATATCAAGCCAATAGATCATTTTGTTGGCTATGCAGAAATTTAAAGGAGGGTGCCGCAAGAAACAGTCACAGATTGTGATTTTGATTGGACTTTTTAAACAGTCTGTCTTCTTTACAGGCAGTAGGGGGCAGTGTAGCACCATGACTCAGGATGGACATCAGCGAGCACAGATTACAATGTTTGACACATTGACGAAACCTGCACAATCTGAAACGAAAAAATACATGATAAATGATGATGAACTGAAAAGAGGATAGACCGGAGACAGGCAGAAACAGCTTTTCTTTCCTTGTAATAAGCATCGCAGGTCTTAAGTCGGTGGTGTCAGATATTCCAGTTGTTTATGTTAGGTCAGCCTGTTAAGTCTCTCTAACATTCTACGTTGTATTTTGTTTTTGAATATTACAACAGTAGTACATCTTTTTGTTTTGTGATTCGCTGATTAGTTACATCTAGGAAGGCACTCGCTCTGAAATGTCCTTTGAGGCATGTTTTTGATGAAACTCTATGAATGTGACTTGAACAGAGAAATGCAAAAGAAAGTTACAGAGTATTATGGGTGCAGGGACAGATCCAATGTCAGATTCAGGGTGAAAAAATAAGGTACAGTCTGAACCTCCACTCATACCCTGTCACATCCAGTTACCTGACTGTATTTAACCGGCTCTGTACTGTGGAACCTGCAAGGTCACAGGTAAGATTTTATTTCCATTAGCCTTCCCTCTCACAAACCTCCAATTGTAACAGCCAGGCACTGCTGTTATGCATGCTGACCCGCACAACTGTCACCCCCACCCCTCCTTACCGGCATGCCCGTGCTGTATGGCCCTGAGCCATGCTAACTTCAGACCATTGTTTATTTAAACTTCAGACCAGGCCATGGTATTCCCTTTCACATGCACCAGTGATGGCCAGGCCAACCTTCAAAGAGACTGGGCTGGTTTCTTATGACTACTGCAGAAGCAGGCTGAGTTGAGGATATTGATTTCAGTCCCCTGCACACTACTGGCACTCATTAAGTGGGTTTTATCTATACGGTGTGAGTCGGTCACATGGGAGAGAGGAAGAGGGTGCTGGAGATGGACGACTGGCGATAGAAGAATGAGAAAGAGGATGTAATATGATAAGGTAGAGCTGAGGAGGAAATGAGGGAACACTGAGGGGTGAGCAGCAAAAGAAGGCCAGAAAGACTCACCCTCTCACACTGCAAAAAAATATCTATTTTAACAAGTTATTTTGACTCATATTTAGATCTGCCTTATTCTGCCTTTCTGCAACCTGAAAAACTGAAACATGCAAAACGTCACTGGAAGCATGTACGATTATCTCATTCCACTGGCAGATTTTTTGCACTTGCTTCAAGAAAAAACAGATTTTTAACTCTGGATATGAGACAAAATGACTAAATATAACAGAGATTCAGTGTTAGAGTTCCATGCTTTGTATATGTGTACTTTTATAGGTTTTTATTGTGCACGCTGTACATTGCTGAAAAAATGCAGGACATTTGAGGAGTAAGCAAGAGCATAGATTTCACGTCAACATTCCCCCCTCACCTCATGCAACCCAGCCACTATCTTTTCCTGAGGTTTAATAACAGACAATTCAGGCCGGACTGTAGCATAAAATAAATAAATAGAAATAAATAAAAAATAAAATGCAAACTGCAGCAGAAAAACTATGCACATATGTATTTGATTAAAGTAAAATTAAAATTAAATCAAAATTATATATGTATGATATAAATAACTATCTATAGATTGTGTGTTTAACTGTGTGTTTATTTTTGACCTATACAGTCTTTCTAGCATGGCTTGCTTGAACATGTAAACTTTCATTTTTTTACAAAGTTCAAATAATTGCATTTCCCATTATGAGATTTTTGTCTAATAGGAACAAAAGAGTTTGGGTCAGCCCATTGGCTGCGTCTGAGTGGCAACCTTGAAACAAACACTGGCAGCTCAACGTTGGGAGTTTCTGATGACAGATAGCAGCATACAGTATTGTGATTTTAGCAAGAGGGGGAAGACATTTAAAGTGTTTGTATGTGAATGAGTTGCAAACCAATTCATCATAGGACAAATAATGACATGCAGACAGACTTCTGACCGAAATTAAGGCTCAGCTATGGATGAAGGCTCTGTGGTTGGGATGGTGCTGGACTGGGAGCTGTGGTTAGGAGGGTAGTAAAGCGGGGCCGTGGAACTGCTGGACACTGAATCGTCATCACACAGGCTTTGTGTTTTCCTTGGGGGGCTGACATGGGGACAGGCTGCCATTCAACTCTCCCTTTGCTTACTCTTACTCTTTCACTGAGACAGATGAGGGAGAGATAGAGTGAAGAACAGTGAGAGGTCTATTCTGGAGTGAGAATGGAGACAGTGGTTTTTAATTCAGCCTGCTCTTCTTACCCCACTGACTGACTGGCTAGAGTGAATCGTCTGCTATTCAGGCTCGTCCATTCAGCCATCACTCTCAGTCTGCCTCCCTATCTCGGTGCATCTTTTTTTTTTTTCTTCACTCAGCATGCAATCTCATTTTGGGATTCTACAGCCAGCACCCTCTCCCCCGCCCTGTCCATGGTGTCCCTGGTGAGTGTGGTGCCTTCTCCGCAACTCCTCTGTCACCCGCAAGATTGAAAACACCCTGTTTGTCTCCAGTGAAGCAGCTCGCCTGTCTCCATGTCGGGTAAGGTGGTGTATGGTGTTTATGAGTGTTTTCATGTCCAAAAACCTGATTGAGTTCAGACAGTAGATAGTTAGAGGCCAGTGCAGCACAGAGGTGACACATTTCTTCAGCCTTCTCTAAAACCCCCCACTACAAACTTTTTCCAGCCACAAACATACAGCTGCTCAAAAGGGGGAAAAAAAATCAAGCAACTGCAAATCATCACAATTGCCTTACTTGTAAGATGCATGTGTATAACGTGCACTTTCACGTGGGCTTGTTTTTGTGTATTCAAAAATTAACGTCATTCATGCACTGTAAGGACATAGTAGCTCTTTGAGGAGCATGTCTTTGGCTGCCTGTCTGCTGAACAGCACCGCTCTGTCCTGCAGGAACTGAAGTGTTTCCCAAACATCCACGGCTCACATATATCAGACCTCTCTTACAGTATGTTTGCGAGCAAAGGAGCAGGGCAAATTCAAAACATTCACAAAGTATCCAGCCATTTCTTGTTCATTTGAAATAAAAGAACTCACTTTGTATGTTTTGTTGGTTAAGTTTAATGATGTTTGGATGAGAAGCAAGCAGATTTAGAGTTATATTAACAACAGAATATAAATAAAAATGTGATTGTAATGAGGATTAGGAAATCTTCACATATCATAGATCGCATAAACAGTATACACCATTTAAAGGTCAACTGATGGCAGGGCTGTCAACATTTATGGAAACGGCACTCTGTTTCAGTGTGGACTGCCAGCCGTACCCAGTTATTGCCCAGTCAAGCGTTGGATTACCTCATGTTCCTCTTCACCTCTACTGCCCCTATCTCTCTTATCTTTGTGCCATGAACCTGTTATAGGTAATCCATGTAAACGTCTTGCTCTTATACTTAAAGGAGCACTAAAGAAAACTGAGGATTGATTGAAATCAGGACTAAGATGACAAAAAACACTGGAATATCACTGGCACATAAGTTATCATACATAGTGCACCTTTAAGCAAGCTGAGACACTTCACTCAATTCAACTTTGTGTAAGTCTTTACAGATACAGCCACTGAGGAGCGCATCTTCTAATACATTTACTGCAAGCAGCTGTTTGAAACAGCCGCTGATCCGCCGTCATCTGAGAGACAGTATGCCTGCTCAGGACTACTTTACTACACTTTTGAGAATGTATAGGCTTCAACATCTCCTCCTGGGTACATATTAATGCAGGAGATAAGGAGAGATCTGTGATGCAAGACTTCTAAGATGGTCACCACTATACATCAGATTATTACATGGCCTTAACCAAACATGGAGCCCACAGCAAAATGCAAGCCAGTTGTTGTTTGGTCCACGTGTTCTTTAGCCAATGGACCCTACGTGTGTCTTCACTCCAATCCTTCTGTCCTCCTCCTCTCTCTCTAGAACTCGTACTGGGAAACAAACATGGTGACCTTGGTGATGTACCTCCCCAGCTGGACACGTTTCTCTAGCTCGCTCATCTCCACCTCCGCCTCCAGCGTGACAGGGCCCTGCACTGGGCTCACCAGCATCAGCTGACCCGTCTGCCGGTCTGAACGCTGCACTGTGAAGTGGCGTCGAGCCTGCTTTCCCCCCAGCAGGGAGAAACGGAGCGTGTCACCCATTGGGCGCATCGCTGTCACACGGAACATGACGCGAGGAGCAGACAGATTGGACACCACAGACAGGTAATGGTAGGAGAAGGAGTTTGGGGCCTGAGAGCATGCCTTGTTGTCCACGGGACAGGGGTTACGTTCACAACGCCTGGGAAAACAGGACAAGTAAGTGAAGAGTGGGGAAGTGATGGGTATACTTTGTCAAATACAGAATACCATGATCAGGGTGCATGAGAAATGCTAATTAGTTGAATCCATGGACTAAGCTTTTGCTTCGTCTATGGAAAATTCCCCTAATTTCCCCTGAAAATGGTCATATTGTTGGATCATTTATTTGATCTCAGGCTTAATCCTCCTTAGTCTTAATCCTGCTTGTAATTCTTATATCACAAAATACATAAATATTTTTAATAACTGGGGAAACATTCCATGATGGCAAAAACAAAATAAAAGAATCAGAATTAGGATATGACTCACATAGGGGATGTCTTGACATATGTAGCATTACGGATTCGGGGACAGTCCACGCGGACACACTGGAAACCACCGTATGTGTTAACGCACATCTGGTCCCTTGTGCAGTTGTTCTGTCTGGTCGCGCATTCATCAATGTCTGTGAGACAGAGGGGGGAAGGAAAAAAATAAATTATGAAAGTAGAAACGTATTACTATATATCCTACAGCTTGGTCCTCTGATGATTGTTCTTGTAATCTTGCTGATTTGTTTTTCACTTTAGATTAAATAATGTGCTGTGTCTGACTAAGGCGGTGTGGTCACTAGCTTCACAGTCATGGCCAGACTAGTGCCAGTTTAGGGTGTTTTCTTACTCATAATACACAATTAAGTCATAAAATGTGTCTTAAACCTGCAATCATTAGTGGTTAGCTTGCTCTATAAAAGGTAAAAAGACCTAAGACATTCATTCAAGAACTAATATGGCAGGGTAGTCACATTTTGGCAATCAGAGGGATCCAAGCACCATCAGCACAATGGAGAAGAATCCAAAACCTTTTCTCATTTGTTTGGATGAAAGCGCAAACAGACATTATACACCTAAACATTAAAAAAAGAGAGGCAGATAACTAACATTGCCGTATAATAATTAAGTCAGAGGATTGATGAAAGGAGGATCAAAATGGGTTGATAGAAGGTGGGTGCCTGAGAGAGTCTGATGGTGTTCTCCAGCATTTCCAAGCAGCATCCAAAGCAAGTTCGGCATATTACCTGTTCAGGGGGAAGGAATTTTAAAAAATGTGACTGCACTGAAGTTACTGCAGCTGCAGCAGTGCAACCTGCAAATACTG
Source organism: Myripristis murdjan (assembly GCF_902150065.1). Lineage (NCBI taxonomy): Eukaryota > Metazoa > Chordata > Actinopteri > Holocentriformes > Holocentridae > Myripristis > Myripristis murdjan. The sequence continues at coordinate 30,540,847 of NC_043982.1, read as the reverse complement.
CAAAGCCACTGATCACACAATAATCGAAATACCAGCCCCTGCAATGGAAGTGCAGATGAGCAATCTGGTCATGGATGGAGCCAAGGTGCTGCCTCGTCATCTCCTCACAGACCACAACAGACTCAACTCTGATGCTGGGGGAATGTTTTTCTCTGCAGGTATCCTCCCCCTCCTTCAAATTTGTTGTTTTACTTTTTTAAATGAGAGACTTAAAGGTAAGAAGCATTTGTCAAGCAAAAAGGGAAAAAAGACAACACAAATCATCAGAGTTAAAGCGATAAATGTATCAAATAAACACAACCAGAGAGCTGAACATTTTCATATGAACAAAGGTCAACAAATTTGCAGAAAGGAGAGTCAAATACCAAAGGAAAGAGTGGCAAAGATCATAACCATTATGTTGTGGGCTATTTCTTGAGATGATAATGAAAACAAAGATTCAAAATCAGTTAATCTGCACAGTGCATGCCTTACATATGGGTATGATTTTCATCTATGAGATTCATGGCATACACGATTAAATAATTTTAGAAATAGAAGAAACAGCTAATCAACATTACATTAGTACCTATAATACCTCTTTATTACATGTAGCTTTCATCATCTATATTTTATAATGCTTAAGTCCCTATATTAAATATAATACATATGTCCTGCTGTCAGATGAAAAATGAAAAGAAAACCCTGCTAAAAAAAAAACAGGGCAGGACACTTTGCCTGGCTTGACCTGTAGAGAGAAACAATTAAGAAAAGCCAAGCTGAAGGTCCCACTGCACAGTGTTGAATGTTGCGCTGAGGTGTGGATGTGTTGTTGACGTGTCCTGTGGAGTTGTCTGGGACACTCTGAACGACTCGAGCCATCTTGTGGAATACTGAATATAACATCTGGCAAAAATTCCTGAAATTTTGAAAAAAATTAATTCTTTCAAAAGAAAAAAAAGCAGCATGCTCACCTTTACAACTGCGCCCATCGCGGGTCACGTTGTATCCAGCAGGACAGGTACAGCGGTAGCCTCCAGGGGTGTTAACACAGGAGTGTAAGCATAGTCGTCCAGCCTGTCCATTATGGAACAGTTCACACTCATCAATATCTGAAATATACAGTAAACACACACACACACACACACACACACAGAGTTAACATATGAAAGCATAAGAAATGCACATGCATAACTGTGTATTTGACGTTTGGTTTTATCACAAGTTGTACCGGTGCAGGTGTTGCTGTCCCTGCCAGAGATGGTGTATCCTGGTTCACAGGTGCAGTGGGTGGTTCCCTGCACTTGTGTGCAACGTGATGGGCGGACAAAAGGCCCAGTGGTGGCAGCTGGCAAAGCACCAGCAGCAGCAACTGAGGAGGAGGCGGCCGAGGTGTTTGTCATGGTGACAAAGACTGAGTGAAGAAGAGGAGGATGAATAAGTAAACAGTGAGGGTGCACAGAGTTTTAGAGAGTGTAAATGTATTTATTTCATCATCTTTATTAGCAATAATGTTAATTAACAACTATGATAGTGCATTTTTTCTGTATCAGTGTATGAGATGGATTGCAATTGCATATTGTCTATTGTTGTGAATATACGGCAATATTGGAACTGAAAATAGGTTTAGTGCAAAACACTGAACAGTGCAGGTATAATGACTCTAAATATCAGAGTTTAATTTGAATTCCATATATAACTGATGCATAACATATATTACCTAATGTTCAGTGCTTAATATTTCAAAAAGACAACTAATTACACCGTCTAAAATGTTACAAAGCATGTAAAATTAATCATAGCGTCAGTAAAAACCCATACTGAGTTTTACATTTATGCAAGTAATAATTTTGTCAGAAAAAAAATATCACATCTGGTGGTTTTCTCATAATTGAATGCTACTGTTCATATGAAGATTTGTATGTGTGAACTGTCTGTTTGTGATTGTGTGTGTGTGAGTGTGTGTGTGTGTGTGTGTGCGCGCGCGAGTGAGTGTGTGTTTGTGTGTGTGTGTTTGCAACATGATGAACTGTAGGCTGTCAGAATGGATAAACAAAGCTCACACAGTCTAGCCAGTGTTCAGGCTGACTGCTGAAAAACAGATCTGTCATGGTCAGGCTACATTTTAAATCCACTTCTACCTGCGTGTAGCTCTCACCTACAGTATTTTACTGTATATTAGAGTGAAAAAAAATTAAATAAATAGAGAGAAACAAAACAAACCGGGCCACACTGATTCAGCTGGTAACACTGCCATCCAATCAGCACCTGCCTTGGACTGAGTTTACGTTTAAAACTGATAAAACTATACTGGCCACAATTATCTCAAGTGTCCCCTCATCACTAAAATGTTTGTTTTATACATTGTAGGTCTTAATATTACAGTAAACTTGCAGGTGCAGTGTCTGAACTGCTTGTTTGAATGTGACTTGTCCTGTAATGAACTACATCTCCATCAGGTATGCAAGGTTTGAGTATGTTGTGTTTTACACCTACATGTTGGCACAGGGCTCTGGCAGGTCGCTCCAGCCCAGCCTTTGGCACAGATGCAAGAGAACTGGTTCACCTCATCCACACAAGTCCCACCATTCAGGCACGGGGCGGACGCGCACTCATTACTGTCTGAGGGGGAAGACAGAACGAAGGGTTATACGAGGGAACTGCTGCGCAACATTTTAGCTTGCCAGAGATATGAGGACATATGTAACCCAATACCTTTGAAGCTTGAATGAAGAAGAGCATGACATCACTGTGTGTGTGTGTGTGTGTGTGTCTGTATAACAGTGTATGAGAGACTGAATGAGCCAGAGAGCAAGTGAGTTAATGTTAGGTGCAGCCAAAGTGCAGGGGATGCCCTGTCTCTATCAAACAGCCTTTGAAGCGTTATCTGAAAATTGGCAAGCTGTCAGACAAGGGCCCAGGCTGGAATATCATATGTCATTGCACTCAATAAGCTCTTTGGTTGACCAAGAAAGTACATAAAAAGGAAATATGATCATGCCATGCATATGAAATGTATCTTATCTACACAGAAAAATCGGTCGTAATATATATGATGTATAAAAAGAAAGGAAAGGCGACAGACAGAGAGGAAGGCGGGGCACAAAGAGGGTGATGACAGGGTCGCAACAGAAATCAGTTGCATAGATAAAAGAATGAGTGATGGCAAGAGAGGAGAGAGATGGGAGAGAAGGAGTGGAGAAAGTGACCATCACGGTGCAGCAAGACAGACAGTAGCAATTAGAGCGCTGTCTAGCTGGCTGGCATTTCACTCACCTCGACAGAGAGGCTGCTGGCCACTCCAGCTCAGGCTTTCCTGACATATTCTGCTCTCTGACCCCACCAGCTCATAGCCAGCATCACACAGAAAGTGAACTTCATGGCCCACGGTCAGCACCTTGCCCAGTTTCCTGCCATTGGCCGGTGCATCCAGTTTTGGACACGTGTCTGTTGGAAATGTAAGAGGTGATTAGAAAAAAGTGCAACAGCAGATGTTTTAGCATTGCTGATCAGTCTTTCTACAGGTTTTGCTCACTGTTGTTGGCTCTAGCGGGCTGTTTTGCTGTGCCCTGTAGCAGGTTTATTTTCTTCTTCAGGGTGCGGAGACTCTGCAAGTAGGAGGCTTCATGAGCTGAGAGAAGTTTCTGCACTTGTTTCAGAGAGTTCTGCATTTCCTGTCGACCAGGACAGTCCTAGAGCAAAAGAGACAGCGTGAGAAATGTCCTCCATGGTGTCCCACACTATCACTTTTACAAGCTCTACAGTAATGTCCTGTCCAAAAATTGGAAAAAAAAAAAAATCTTGGGATGGATCTCACGGAGAGGGAAGCCTATTCCAGGCCAGTCAGAAGTGCACTGGGTGCCAAGTATCAAATAAGCAATGACACTCTACAGTGCAAAGCTGCAAGAAAAATTAGCACTCCTCCTTTTCTCCATTAGTTTGACATGACTGTGTAAAAAGAAAAGGCATTCATGATACTTCTTGCAGACAATTAAAACGATTATGTGTCATTCTTAATGTTAATGTTATTTAATATCCAAGGCCTTAATAGCATTACAGTGCCAGTTCCCATTTGCATCTCGAAAGCCACAGAGAACACTTTTATTCCATCTTAAAATTTCTTGAGTAATTTTCTTAAAAGGGAATGTTGTTGGATTTATGAATTCATACAAGCTATACTGCTCTGGCCCAGGTCCGTCAAATAAATGTTTATCAACATGGAAAACTCCCTCCTCAGGCGAGAAACCACGGTGATGTAATCAGGACGCACAGCCTGGAGTTGTTCCAGTCATAATAAATGGAAAACTAACTTTGGGAGGCTTTAACACTCAAATGATTTTGATTTTATAGTAACTTTAGGACATGAAATCCCACCTATAAAATGAAAAGAAAAGAAAATCTAATTTTCTTTATTGCACTTAAACATTCCACATTACAATTCTTCTCGTTTTCTCTCAGTGGAGTTGGACATGTGGCATAAAAGGTTTGTTTGTTGCATTGTTGCTGCTGCATAATTTTTTAAGCAGTGGTGTTTAACTTAAAGTTAAACACTTAAAATATTCAAGATTTTTAAAGAGATATTTATTTTTTAACAGCACATATCAACAATAAACTGCCAAAATTAGCTTCCCCGAGTCATTACATTCATTCTGTATATATGTTTTTCTTCTGTTAGATTACATTCTGTATATATGTAATCTAACAGAAGACTGAAAAGACACTTATGTCTGAAGCGATACAGTAAAAAGCTGTGGGAGCCAACTCTAGTGTGCAGATTATTCTGTTCACGATACCTGTAGTCTAGAAATCATCTTTCTAAATGCAGCTTCATGTTCCTATGCAGAGCTCCACTGGGACTGATAGAAGAGCTGGGCTGAGTTGGACTGACTTTCTTTTTTACTTTCTTAGGCTTGCGGTTGATCTGTCTTTTTTTTTTTTTTTTTTTGGTGCACCACATAATTATACAGGGGATCAGTCAGCTTTGCGTCACCAAAAGCTGGGTGACT